>NC_134138.1:209406297-210036922 GCF_033958435.1 Carettochelys insculpta | reverse complement strand
GCTGACACTACATGTAGAAGGTACACTGGCCTTCCTAATAGAGATTAATACAGGCCAAAAAAGAAACTGTCACTTGACATTCATTTTGTAATTGAAATTTGTAAACTGGTTTTCAGAAGCTTGAGCTCTAACCTGGTGTTTTTATATGTGCAGATGTTACACTGGTAAAGTGTAGTAGTTATCAGGTTGAAAATAACTGAGTTGTGATAAAACATATTCTTGCAAATTACCTGTGCAGTGTTAAATCACAATTCTATTCAACAATAGATGCCAGAAATTAGTTGGAAGTAGTTATTGTGGTACTAAAGGTATTCAAAATGTTAACATTAGAATTGCCTCAATGCTTAATATATGAAACCAGTCTGAATTACATTTAGATTTGTAACTATAAAGGTACAATACTAGAATTATGTTAAAGCATCCAGTACTGACTATAAATTATATTGTAAACTGGGCCTGCAGATACACCTGCTGAGCTTGGTATCCTGTGAAAGTTTGTTATTTTCTAAGTACATTTTCTTACTGTCTTTAAATCAGATTGTCTCTTCTATATTGAAAGAATTTCTTTTCTAATTTAAAAATTAATATTTTCATAGATCTTGTGCAATAAAGCTACAGTAGGATATGTGGTTTTGCAATTGCTTTAACAGCTGATAAATTTTACATTTGTAAAATTTAATATATTGTACTGGTACAGAATAGTTTTAAATTATATATATTATACATGAACCTATTTTTGGTCTATTATTTCAGTAGATGACTGCTGCAAGACAATATTCTATTAGTTCTCATGTTTAAAAAATACACTGAAGCAGTTTATATTTTCTTGTATTGAACAGAGAATTGAAGGACCCACAAAAACAAGCAGTCCTGTAGTGCCTTAAAGACAAAGGATTTTGTTTATTGTGTAATGAGCTTTCGTGGGTAAGACCCACTTCTTCAAGCTAGATGAATGCCAAGACCCAGCTCTGCAATTCAGTTGTCTACCAGTTGCTGTGTGGGTAGCTGTTTTCAGTTTTATACTGCAGGCCAATGAATTCTTTTGGAGTGAAAAGTCAGCAGAGTTAGGCCATCTTCATGAATAATAATGAAAACAAATGCAGTATATTCATGTCAGGCGGAAACATTAATGCTAAAAGTGTTTGGAATGGTTTGAATAATTTTTTATTGGCTTCAGCAGTTTAGTAAAGTTGACAGTCAATATTATTTTTACATGAGTATCTGCTCTTGTATGGTTTGTGAGTTTTTTTGCCTACCCGGAGCCATTTGCTGTCGTCATTAGCTCCTGGCTTTTGATGTGTGCAGTTCATTCCCTTGTGAAGGTGCCAGAGTACCAGCTTGGATTTTAATGCTCATCCAGTCAGGCATCACTTCTGATGCAGCAGCTTGAGATATAGTTACAATCCCACTGTGCTCTGTGGAAGCTGCAAATACTGAGTAACTTTCCTTAGCCAGTCCTAGATAAACACAGGCACAACTTGTGTGTGAGTGTGAGAGGGAAAGGATCACACAGTTAAGAGCTGGAACTAATTAGCTTTGCCTGTGTGACATTTCGTATGGCACTGTATGTAAGTTGTTGTTCTGTTGGCCCTTACATTATGTCTGAACTGCAGTTAAAAACACACAGCTGGCCCATGCCAACTGACTTAGATTCAGAGCTCAGCTAAGGGGCTGTTTAATTGTGGTGTAGACATTCAGGCTGGTGTCCCAGAGCTCAGGCGCCAACCCAAACCCAAACATCTACAAGGCACTTAGTAGCTTAGCCAGTGTGCAAGCAGGTGCCTTTCAGATCAACCTAGCCAATCATCTGGGTAATTTTGGAAATGATGTGGCAGAGCAAAGGACAGGGTCCGGTTCAGACTCCTGCTGGCACTGAATCCTGCTTGCTCCCTACATAAGAACTGAAAACTTCTTACACATATTTTCTTTTCTTCTAGCAACATCTCCCTCACCTCTGGACATCTGTGGTGCTTTCCCCTCTCTGCAGCTCACTAAGACAGAGTTTTGGCCTGGCACACTCCTTCTTGGTCCTAGCCAGATGAATTATTCCCAAGCTGTAAAATGTATATAATATTGTTAACAAGTACTCCACAGATGACAAAATAATTATATACGATAGATCAAGGAAGACAGTCACATAACTACCTAGGGAAAAATACTGCGGAAAGGAATCTGGGGTTTATAGTTGACTCATTTCGCTTGTGGTCGACTGTGTGCCACAGCTGCAAAAAAAGGCAAGGCAGTACTAACAGCAATGTTGTAAGCAACATATAAGAAGTAATTCTTCCACTCTGCTCCACACTGATTAGACCTCAATTTGAGTACTGTGTCCAGTTCTGGGTGCCACATTTCAGGAAAGATGTGGAAAAATTGGAAAAGGTCCAGAGAAGAGCAACAAAAATTATTTTAAAGGTCTAGAAAATGTGATCTACGAGGGAGGAGTGAAAGACTTGGGTTGGTTTAGTCTGGAAAAGAGGGAACATAACAGTTTTCAAGTACTGAAAAGCTTTGTTACAAGGAGAAAAAAGTATTCTCCTTAACCTCTGAGGACAGGACAAGAAGCAATGGGCTTAAACTGCAGCAAGGGAGGTACAGTTTGAACATTACAGGCCTGTGTGCAGGAATGCCTGAGGGTGGAGTGGTGATATTTTTGTACATGTGGACCACCCCACACAGCGGGCCTTGCCCTTCTCCCCCCACCCTCAGCTCTCCACCTGGCCCTGCCCCCAACCCTCTCAAGCCAACCCTAGCTTCACCTTCCACCCCACCCTCTGCTAGGCCTAAAGAGCTCCCCCTACCACCCATTTGGCCCAAGGACCCCCCACTTCACCCCTGCTCAGCCTGAACGTCCCACCCCATACCTCTTCTCAGACTGGACCTCCCTCTGGAAAGCCCCAACATCCCCCTCTGCACAACTCCCCGCAGCTTGACCTGAACACCCACCCATTGCACCCAGCCAGGCTGGTCCGGAAGGGGGTCAAGGGCAAGGGTGGAGTGGGGAAGGGGTAGGGTGTCCCATTGGAGGAGTGCATTCCCACCCACTGCATACAGGCCTACATTATGAAAAACTTCCTGTCAGAATGGTTAAGTGCTGCAATAAATTGTATAAAAGTTCTGGAATCCTCATCATTGGAGATTTTTAAGAGCTGGTTAGACAAACACCCATCAGGGATGGTCTAGCTGGTGCTTGGTCTTGCTATGAGTGCAGGGAACTGGACTTCATGACCTCTCAAGGATCACTCCAGTTCTAGTATATGATGTCATTCAATATCTGATTACTGATTCACAAAGCAAACAGGGATGGTAGAATTGTGGGAGACACTGCTAGCGGGCAAAAAATAAGAATTTTTTTTCCATTCTGCATCCCAGCATCTCTCTTAATTCTGGGTGTTTGTTAATAGAAAGCAATGAAGAGATGTAGTTATGAAGCAAAAGTTTGTCAAGAAACAAACACTCCCCTTTTTTCCTGAGCTCCCTCATCTGTGGGCCAGCACTGGGAGCACTTTCCTGCAGAAGATAGAAGGTCCATCTTCTGCTTACAGAAGTTAGCTATCGACCAAGCAACAACTTTGCAAATTTCAAATGGGGGAGGACACTTGCTCGTTCCACCTATGAGGCTGCTAAGGCTCTCCTGGAACATTCCTTGATACCGTCTGGGACACGAGCCTCTAATGATCTGTAGCCTTCCACAATACACAGCTTAATCCACCTAGCAACAGAGAACTTGAAATTCTTATTGCCTGGCATTTCAGGTGGAAGGTTATGATAAGGAGCCAGATCTTGTGGATTCTGTACACTTGAGATTGATGTTCAATACTGTTCTGACCTCTAAAGAGTTCTTTTCCTTTGGATGTTATGGTTTTGGACAGAATGTAGGAAGTACTGTGAAAGCCGTGTTATCCGGCATTCAGATAACAGGTACACTCAAGTAGCTGGCATCAGCTCTGCTGCTGGCTGCCCAGCTGGGGCTGGTGGCTGCAGAGCCAGTGGAGTGAGGCTGCTGGTCCCACTCCAATATCTGGCATATTTGATTGTCCAGCACCCCCAGTTCCTCATGGGTGCTGGATAATAAAATTTATAAGCTGCATCTACACTTGCATTTCTCTTTCAAAAGAGGCATGCAAATGAAGGAAATTGCAAATGTAAATGAGGCACTGGTTTACATATCTGGTGCCTCATTTGCATATTCTCCTTTCAAAAGAAAAAAAGTGGCATAGATGGGGCTCTTTTGAAAGTAAACCCCATCTTTGAAAAATCCTTCTTCCTGTTTTGTTTCAGAAAGAAGGGTTCTTTCGAAGATGGGGTTTATTTTCAAAAGAGCCCCATCTACTCTGCTTTTTTTCTTTCAAAAGGAGCATTTTCAAAAGAATAGGCAAATGAGGCACCAGATATGTAAATCAGTGCCTCATTTACATTTTCAATTTCCTTCATTTGCATGCCTCTTTCAAAAGAGGAATTCAGGTGTAGACACAGCTTATATCTTCTTGAACTGTGGAAAGAGGAATTTGTCCTAGGAAGAAGGGTTCTGGTGTGCTGAGCACCACCATGTCTTCATGGGACATGCAGTAAGGCACTGGCCTGGAGAAGGCTGCTAGCTCACACACTTGTTTGGTGGACATAAAAGCTTCTACAAAACAAGTCTTAATGGATAAATAAGCCAACACTGTAGTCAGAGGCTCAAAGAAAGGACTTGTCAGAGCCTTCAATACTTGTGTGCAGTTCTCTTTGGGGAAGAATGGTCTGATTGCTTATGTAGCTAATTAGAATGCTTGAAGGAATCTAGCTGCATATGGGTTGTCTGCCAGGGGGTCAGAGCCTCCTGCAATTCCATGCTAGCAGCAGACACCAAACAAGTAATGGTACTTGGATGAAGACATCTGTCTATGCCACCTTGGAGAAAGTTCAGAAAGGTTGGAATTGCTAGATAACTGGGGTTTTCACAGTGCTCATTGCACCAGTTGTTTGAGTTTGGACCAGACAGAGGGAGTGCACTGCTTGAGTCTAGGAAGATATACAAAAAATGTCTTAATGACAAGGGAGGATAGATTAAGGCCTTCTAGTCATTAGTGGCTCTCTCTCAACGCTCGGGTTAGTTCAAGCCAGTCTGAGTCCTGGTGAAGAGGATCTGGTGAAGGGATGTCCTATATTCAGAGAGGTGCCAGTGTGAACTCTCTCTTCTGTGAGAAAATCTGCTTGGTGCATGAAGCATTAACTATCAGTACCACTGTCACTTGTCCTCATTTTTGTTTTCTGTACCATCTTCTCCCATATTGGAAACTGGGGCAACTTGCAAAGGAGGCCAACTGTTGTAGTAAGGTACCTACCACCATGCTGCTGGAGCCTGCTGCCCTCATGAAAGTATTTTAGCCTATTGACATTCATACAACTCCTGAATACGTCAGTTGAAGGGAGACCGAATCTCTGAACAAAGAGATTGAGAACCTTGTTGAAGCGCCACTCTAAGTTGTTGAGCCAGCTTCTGCCAAGCCAATCTGCTTTGGGCTCAGTTCTACTTTGCTGGGATTGCTTAGTGGGGAAAGGAGTAACTGTTCTGCCCCCCATCATTATCTCCGTTGCTTCTGCATGTGCTGTTGGACTTCTAGGTCCCCTTGCCTTTGTCTGCTTGAACCTCCAGCTGGTTGCTCCTTGAGGTGGGCTGGAACCTTTGCAAGCCTAGCCTGAACTCTCTCATCTCTGAGAGGTTTATGCTCTAAGCCTTTTCTTCTTCAAGAGCTTGCTCCTGTGCATTCCAATATGTGTGTGTGCTCGTGTGCATGATCATTGAAGACTTTTGCCTAGCGGCACCCATCATATCTGCTGTAGCGCCCCCTGTGGTGGCATCTCCATGGTGCCCCATATATACCTGTCGACCCATGCCCCCACTCAGCTCCTCTCTACAATGATGGGCATAGGCACTTGGGTCTTGCTTCACAAGTACCAGTCTTCCCACCACCACCAAGTTCAGCTTTTTTGTAGGGTAGATTACTTGCTTGTTCTCCATTTGGTAGTTTGTTAAACAGTCGGGGGGTCTTCACCTTCACTTTTTTTAGTGCTCTCAAGGCACATGATGACCCCAAGGCTTGAAACCTTGTTCAAAATGCAGGAAACGCATGCCTAGAGGTGACCCAACCCAGCATGCCTGAAGTGTTTGAGAGAAAGCCATCTCTTGGGGTTACCATATTTGACCTTCCTGAGAGGAAATGTGTCTGTATCCGTATCTACCAACTCACATTGTATTAATCGGTTATGCACTGTATATACTATAACCGATTAATACAACATGAGTTGGCAGATATGGATACAGATACACTCCCTTCCAGGGGTGTCCTCTTTTTTGTATGGAAACCCTACGTCTCTCAGATAGGTGCTCAGTTTGCTAGAGGTTTACGCCTAGAGCTAAGAGGGAGAGAGACCAGAGGCTTAAGCTCCTTCTCATGGAGTCAGCATTCCAACCACAGCTGCAAGGCACGGTCTTGACTCCCTTGGTGCTCAGTGCACTGGTCTTGGTGTGGGAGGTCTTGGTGCCACATCTCGACAAGTATTGGGGACATCAGCACTGTTCCCTGGTGCATGGCACCTTGTCCACTTCTCAGCACTGCTTGAACTCTCCAGTGCCAAAGAGGAAGAAACATGCAGAGAGGGAGGTTTGCCTACTCAGTGCACTGAAAAGGCCCCAGTGGCGATCCCCAAGGCACTGACCCTTAGGCAAATTCTAGTGTCTCAGGTTTGGGGCCATCATCCGAGACATCCTGGCAGTTCTCACAATGATGGCCAGGTGCTGCCTGCATTTGCTCGGTCACATGGCAACGTGCACCTTCATGGTACAGCACACCACATTAAGGATGTGCCCTCGACAGCTATGACTGTCATTAGTGTATCGCCCTGTAAGACAGTTTAGACTTGATGGTCACAGTGCCAACACAGACTTTGTCAACCCTGCACTGGTGGTTAGATGAGGCAGTTGTTCTCACAGGAGTCTCCTTAGCAGCTCTAACTTTCCCTAGTAATGGATGCTTCGGACCAGGGATGGGGAGCACATCTGGGTCAGCTACAAACTCAGGCTCTTTGGAGTGTGTCTTTGGCTCCACATAAATGTGAGGGAGCTCAGGGCCATCAGACTAGCATGTGTGACTTTCAAGGCCAATCTGTCAGGACATGGCATGTCAGTCAGTACAGACAACATGACAGCAATGTACCATGTCAACAAACAGGGTCCTCTCCCCTGTGTCATGAGGCCGTGATGCTCTGGGATTTCTGCGTACAGTACAACATCATGTTGCAGGCCCTTTACCTGCCAGGTGTGCACAATTCACTGGTGGACCAACTCAGCAGGTCCTTTACGGATCACAAGTGGGCTCTCCACCCAGAGGTAATTTATTCTATTTTCCGGAAGTGGGGGTATCCCCAGGTGGACCTGTTCGCCTCCTACCTCAATGCGAAATGCAGGACGTTTTGCTCCTACTGCAGTCAGAGCACATGGTCCTGGTCAGACATCTTCAGTGTCCCCTGGTCAGGCAGGCTGATGTATGCGTTTCCTCTGATTCTGCTAGTTCATGGTGTCCTTTTCAAGATTTGCTCAGAGGGGCATTGATCGTCTTGGTGGCACCAGCATGGGCCCATTAGCATTGGTACTTGACTCTCCTGCATCTGTCGATCCACAAGTCAATGATGTTGCTGATCCGGCCAGACTTGTTGATGCTGGAAGAAGGGACGCTGCAACATCCCAGTCTCCAGTCATTGCACCTCACAGCATGGATGCTCCATGGCTGAGGGACCCAGAGCTGGCCTGTTCGGATCCCATAAAGGAAGTATTGTTAAATAGTAGAAAACCCTCCACGAGGGTGACTTATTTGGCTAAGTGGAAGAGGTTTTTGGTATGGGTGTCTCACAGAGGGCTACCTCCCTCGCAGGCCCCCATCTTGTTGGTTTTAGATTACCTAAGGGGTCTGGTACAGGAGAGCTTATCCCTCTCCTCGGTTAGGGTGCACTTAACTTCTACCTCAGCCTTTTACCTGGGTCGTGGAACATCTTCTGTGTTCTCAGACCCCGTAGTCAAAAGGTTTCTTAAAGGTTTAGAAAGAATCAAACCCAAGGGTTCGGGCACCACTGCTCACATGGGATCTCAATTTGGTATGAGCCAGGCTTATGGGGGCCCCCTTTGAACCCTTGGCTACCTGCTCCCTGCTGTTTGAGTTACAAAACAACATTTTTGTGGCAATCACCTCCAGCAGGAGGGTATCTGAGTTGAGAGCACTTTCAGTGGACCCCTTGTACACAGTGTTTCACAAGGTTAGGCTGAGACCTCACCCTGCGTTTTTATCTAAGGTGGTCTCCACATTTCATGTTAACCAAGACATTTCCCTGCTGGTATTTTACCCAATACCCATGCCTCCTTGACAGAGCAATGTTTACATACCTTGGATGTTAGAAGGGTGCTGGCTTTCTATATGGGGAGAGGCTAGAGAGACTGGGACTTTTCAGTCTGGAAAAGAGGCGATTGAGGGGTGATATGATAGAGGTATATAAAATCATGAATGGTGTGGAGAAAGTGAACATAGAAAAATTATTTACCTTTTCCCATAATACAAGAACTAGGGGACACCAAATGAAATTGACGGGTAGTAGGTTCAAAACTAATAAAAGGAAATTTTTCTTCACACAGTGCACAGTCAACCTGTGGAACTCCTTGCCGGAGGAGGCTGTGAAGGCCAGGACTCTATTAGGGTTTAAAAAAAGAGCTTGATAAATTTTTGCAGGTTACGTCCATAAATGGCTATTAGCCAGGGGTAAAGTATGGTGCCCTAGCCTTCAGTACAAGGGCAGGAGATGGATGGCAGGAGATAAATCACTTGATCATTGTCTTCTGTTCTCCTTCTCTGGGGCACCTGGCATTGGCCACTGTCGGCAGACGGGATACTGGGCTGGATGGACCTTTGGTCTGACCCAGTATGGCCATTCTTATGTTCTTATATGGATAGGACGAGGCCCTTTAGAAGAATGCAGCAACTATTTGTGGCAGTTGCTGGTAGGATGAAGGGCCTTCCAGTCTTCTCCCAGCGGACTTCCTCCAGGATAGCAACGTGCATCAAGGAGCGTTACAAGCTTGTGGGGGTTCCTCCCCTGCCAGTTGGGGCACCCTGCACAAGAGTGCAGGCATAGTCTATGGCGTATTTAGCACAGGTGCCCATTCAGGACATCTGTAGGGCAGCCACCTGGTCCTCTATTCAGACGTTTACAGCACATTACTCTGATGCAGCACACATGGGAAGATGCTGCTGTGGCAGGGCTGTCCTGCAATCCATCTGGGGCTCCAACCCCACCTCCTGGGCATTGGCTTGTATTCACCCAACTTGGAATGGACATGAGCAATCACTTGAAGAAAAGACAGTTACCTGTTCTGTAACTGGTGTTGTTTGAGATGCCTGCATCCTCAGCACCCTCCTTTATGGCAGCGAGACTTGGACCCTGTATGCCCACCAGGAAAAGAGGCTGAACGTCTTCCACTTGCGCTGCCTCAGGCGCATCCTTGGAATGTCATGGAAGGACAGAGTGACCAACACCGCCGTCCTCGAGAAAGCTGGAATCCCAACCATGCACACCCTCCTCAAGCAGCGTTGACTCCGCTGGGTTGGCCACGTCCACAGGATGAATGATGGAAGGATTCCAAAAGACATCCTGTATGGTGAGCTAGCCTCTGGCAAAAGACCTCCCGGACGCCCCCAGTTGCGCTACAAAGATGTCTGCAAGAGAGACCTCAGAGAGGTAGACATCGATCTGGACAACTGGGAAGAACGAGCAGATGACCACAGCAGATGGAGGCAGGGGTTACACAAGGGCCTTCAGAAGGGCGAGATGAAGATCAGACAGCTAGCAGAGGAGAAGCGAGCGCACAAAAAGCACGATAAGGACTTGCCAGACACTCACTACATCTGCAAGAGATGCAGCAAGGACTGTCACTCTCATGTGGGTCTTCATAGTCACAACAGACGCTGTAAATGAAGTCCTCAATTGAAACTTTAAAGGGCGCGATCCATAGTCTATGCAGACTGAAGGATGCCTACTAGTTAGTTGTTTTGAGATGTGTTGCTCATATCCATTCCAAAACCCTCCTGCTTTCCCCACTGCCAGAGTAGCTGGCAAAAAGGAACTGAGCGAAGGGGTGTCGGGCAGTGCATATATTGGTCGCCATATAGGCACCACTTCAGAGGGTGCTGCAGTGACCCTATGGCTACTGGCTAGAGCAAAAGGCTTCAAGTGACTAGGCATATGCCCATGGCAACCCAACTTGAAATGGACATGAGCAACACATCTCAAAGAACATTAGTTACAGAACAAGTAACTGTCTTTCTTCCTCGAGTGTCCCCGTGGGTGCTCCATGATAGGTGTTGGGCTCGCCCCGGTGCCACAGATTGGAAACTTTCCAGCAGTTTCTGCCGGACTGCGCACGCGCCGGCACGCACCGCCCCCCCCGTGCGCCCCCAACCACGTGCGCGATCCGGTCCCCGCCAGTTCCTTCTTAACTGCCATCAGCTGCAGATGGAATCCACTCAGGCTGCGGCCAGAGTCAGCGTACTTAGAGTTTTTAGTTAGATTGTTGGTTTCTTTTTTTGCAAAAAAAAATAAAAATAATATATGTAGAAAGATTAGTAAAAGAGAGGGAGGAGCGGAGACAACGCGGGGACGTGAAGGCCAGTAGGCCTCCTGCCGCGGCAGGCTGGGGTCCGTGAGAGGGGAACAGGCAGAGAGACAGTGCTAAGTACCCTATTAACAGCTCAAAAGACTCACCGCGATGTCCTCTTCAGGATTCAAAAAGTGTGAGTCCTGCTGCGAAGCTATGCCGGCCTCCGATGGGCATAGTCAATGCATTAGGTGCCTGGGGGAAATCACATGTTACCCAGAAGTGTTCCTTCTGTGCAAAGCTCACAGCCAGAGCCAGAAAGGACAAAGAAATGCGCCTGAAAATGCTGTTGTTTGATAAGGCCCTCCAGCCAGATGTGCCGGAGAGGCCTCAATCGGAGGGACCCACAGGGCTCCATAAAAGGAAGGCGGCGTCCCTCACCCCCTCGGTGCAGAAACAGAGCAAGCTCTCTCCAGTCCGATCCCTGCCGGCAGCCACAGCCACAGTCACAAACAAGCGGCAGCGCGGCAGCGCACGTGGCAGAGGCCGAGCCTCCGATTACTAAACAGCCAGCACGCACAGCCTTCAGAGCAGCGGCCAGGCAAGTGCTGGAACCGGCGGCACAGATTCCCGCGGCGCCAACGGTGCAGAGCCAACAGGCACACAGCCTGCAGGCACCGGAGGAGGCTATCTGCGCGGCACCGACAGCAGGGCCGAGATCCCCGGCCCGGGAGGGGGTGGTGCCAGCCCCGCAGGGGAGGGGAAAGGCAGCAGCAAAAACCCAGCACCGCAGCCCTTCCCCAGACAGGGCTGCAGGGCTGCTTTCAACAAGCCCTCCCCTTATGCTGCGCACACCAACCAGAAGACATGGGTCTCCCCCAGCCTACCCAGAGCCTCCTTCTCCGTTCCTCCAACCGGCGTCACCATGGCTCGGGCCACCTTTGCCTTTTCTGGGATTTGACCCCCTGGAGTACTATCACAAACCAGTTTCACCATTGTCTCAGTCATCGAGAAGATCTCGCTCTCCCAGACATAGGGGGTATGCACCTCGAGAGTGGTCCAGGTCTCCATCCCAGGAGCCGTGCCCGTACTGCCATGGTCGCCCTTACCATGCTGGGCATAGACACCACAGGCATACACCCAGGGGCAGTTCCCCCCTGACCGTCCAATATCCCCGTGGGCACTCACGGACGGGGACGGAAACACAGTTGTCTCAGGGGGAGTTGATTTTAGAACCCCGAGACTTTCCCTCTCAAGCCTCTAGTGAGAGGGTGTACCACCGACAGCAGGACCCTGAGAGTTCGAAGGAGGCTTACCCTAGTGGTTCCTCCTTGTTCTCCCCCGACGAGGCTACAGCTCCCGGGGATGTTGCTCCCCCGGACGACCTCAAACAGTTTCAGGAGTTGTTTAAAAGGGTGGCCTTCACGCAAGGCATCCAAACAGCAGAGGTGCAGGAGAAGCACCACAAGCTCCTCAAAAACCTGAGACCTCCGGCCTCATCCAAAATCGCTATCCCGCTCGACGAAGCAATCATGGAGTCGGCCACCACCATATGGCAGACCCCGGCTTCCACTCCACCTATAAACAAGAGAGCAGATAAGAAATACTTCGTCCCGGCGAAGGGCATGGAGTTCCTGTTTAGTCACCCACAACCAAATTCACTGGTGGTAGAATCGTCTCAGCAGAGATCAAAGACTTCCCAGTACAAAGCGGGGGGTACGGACAGAGATGCCAAGAAGCTAGAGCTGTTCGGCAGAAAAGTATACTCCTCCTCCACCCTGCTGTTGAGAATGGCAAATTATGCAGCACATCTAGCGAACCATAATTTCGACAATTACTCCAGGCTTACTTCTCTCATGGATTCGCTTCCGGAAGATAAGAAGCCGGTGCTGAAGGCCATTGTGCAAGAGGGCTATGCAGCTTCGAGGACGGGAGTCCAGATCGCCCTGGATGTAGCGGACACAGCGGCACACTCAACGGCTACGGCAGTGGTCATGCGCAGGGAATCCTGGCTGCAGACATCGGGTATCCCGAGGGATCTGCAGGCAAAAATTATTGATCTCCCCTTCAACACGCAGAAGTTGTTTGCGGAGTCAACTGATTCGGTCCTTCACTTCAGTAAGGACTCAAGAGGTACACTCAGAACCCTGGGTATTTATACCCCTCCGTACAGAAAGAAAAAGTATTACCCTCAACAAAGGCGATACCCGTACCAACTTCAGCGTGCTCAGTACCAACGGGGCTATGACCAAGGGCGACATCAACAGCAGCAACAGTATAGAACTCCTAGGCAACGTTCCCAACAGAGCCGTGCATCCTCGGGGCAGGCCCAAAGGCAACAAGTTTGACGGACAGGTCGAGGGCTGCACCATTACTACCATCGCGCAATGCCATCCCCAACTAATGTTCCATCATCGCCTCCGACCGTTCCACTCACAATGGCAAAAGATCACCACAGACAAATGGGTACTAGAGATCATAGCCACGGGTTACGCGATCCCCTTCCAGTCGCTCCCACCACCAAAACCTCCGCCCAGGCCTCATCTCAGGGATGCTTCCCACGAGGCAAAACTCAAGCAGGAGGTGGACCATCTTATGTTCATAGGGGCGGTGGAAAGAGTACCGGAGCGACTCCAGGGGAAAGGGTTTTATTCACGATACTTCCTCACAGAGAAGAAAACACGAGGCTGGAGGCCCATCTTAGATCTTCGAGGCCTCAACAGGTACTTGCACAAACAACGTTTTTGGATGATCACAGTCGCCTCTATACTCATGGCACTGGACAATGGAGATTGGTTTGCAGCCCTCGACTTACAAGATGCTTATTTTCGTATAACGATCCACCCGGCACACAGACGTTTTCTCCGTTTTATGGTCGGCAAAGAACATTTCCAATACAAGGTCCTGCCGATCGGCCTCTCCTCGGCTCCCAGAGTCTTTACCAAAATCCTGGCAGTGGTGTCAGCCTACCTGCACAGACAGGGGGTATTTATATTCCCATATCTGGACGACTGCCTACTGAAAGGGGCCTCGAGGGCAGAGGTACTACACATGATATGCGTAACAGCAAACACGTTTTCTTCGCTGGGCCTGGTCATCAACCTCGCATAGTCAAAGACCAACCCCACACAAGACATAGAGTTCATAGGGGCACGTATAAACTCTATTACAGCAAGGGTCTATCTACCCGACGCCCGCTTTCGCGCCATCGGTTCCCTGGTGCAAGTCATTACATACAGCCCCACGGTGCCGGTCTTAACGTGCTTGCAGCTGCTAGGCCACATAGCAGCGGCAACGTTTGTGGTACAGAACGCCAGATTGCATGTGCGCAGCCTGCAATATTGGCTGGCGAGCATCTACAAGCCGGCGTCCCACACTGTCCACAGGGTGGTGTCGCCCACGATAGAGGTGCACAGATCCCTGCAATGGTGGGTAAAACCCAAGAACATGCTAACAGGGGTACCCTTTCACCAACCACAAATCTCTATTTTTCTTACTATCGACACTTTCCACATAGGGTGGGGAGCACACATCGGCGACAAGGTAACGCAAGGACTGTGGTCCCCTACGGAACAGTCACTGCATATAAATATACTGGAGCTCAGAGCAGTGTTCAACGCCTGCAAACACTTTCGAGACCACATACAAGGCAAAGTAGTCGGGATCAATACAGACAATACCTCCACCATGTTTTATATAAATCGACAAGGAGGAGCTCGATCCTGTGCCCTATGTGCAGAAGCAGTCCGGCTGTGGAGCTGGTGCATCGCCAACAATATAACGTTGAAGGCCTCGTACTTACCAGGAGCTCACAACGTGAAGGCAGACCAGCTGAGCAGGCGCTTTGCACTCACGCACAAATGGCAGATCTGCTCCGATCTGCTACGACCGATCTTTCATACCTGGGGGTTTCCCCAGATAGACCTGTTTGCCACCCAGCACAACAAGAAGTGCCCCCAGTACTGCTCCAGGGCAGGACTGGGGCGGGGGTCCTTGGGGGACGCATTTGCGATTTCGTGGAAGGGCCCCCTGCTTTACGTGTTTCCCCCCACAGTGCTCATCCACAAGGTCTTGCAGAAAGCCAGGAGGGAGAGAGCCCCCATGATCCTAGTAGTCCCAACGTGGGATCGACAGCAATAGTTCCCCTTGCTTCTGCGCATGTCGGACCGCCCACCGCTTCCTATTCTGGTGGCACTGGACCTGCTCACGCAGGCCCAGGGGTCCATAGTGCACCCACACCCTCAAGGCCTGCGCCTACAAGCATGGTTAATCCATGGCTCAGCTCACTAGAGAGTACATGTACGGAGGGAGTACAACAAGTCCTGGAGAGTAGCCGAAGGACCACCACCAGGAAGACTTACAAGTAGAAATGGACTCGATTCACTGCATGGTGTTCTGCCAAGCAATTAGCTCCCCTTGATGTGCCTATACCCATAATACTTACTGGACCTCAAAAGAGGCGGGCTCTCCCTATCGTCGCTGAAAGTCCACCTCGCCACTATATCGGCTTTTCAGCATGAAGAGGAAGGGCCCACGGTGTTTGCCCATCCTATTGTTACCAGGTTCCTGAAGGGGCTGGTAAACCTGTACCCCCCCTTGGAAACCGCTTCCACCATTGTGGAACTTGGACCTAGTGCTCAGCGCGCTAGCGGGCCCACCCTTTGAACCCCTAGCCACAGTTCCCCTACGTCCCCTTACGATAAAAACGACCTTCCTCCTTGCAATCGCGTCAGCTCGCAGGGTGAGTGCGCTCGCAGCAGTCATGGCAACGCCGCCCTGCACAGTCTTCTCAAAGGAGGTGGTAACCTTACGGCTGCACCCAGCCTTTGTTCCGAAAGTTTCTTCAGAGTTCCACCTTAACGAACCTATAGTTTTACCCTCGTTTTACCCGAAGCCTCACAGCTCCAGCAAGGAGGCACGCCTACATCTCCTGGACGTGAGGAGGGCGTTGGCCTTCTACATAGACAGAACTAAGTCCTTCCCGAAAATGGACAGACTCCTGGTCTCTCTCGCTCCCAGGTCAAAAGGAGAGGGTCTCTCCTCACAGAGAATCTCGAAGCACATTGTGTCCTGTATAAAAATGTGCTACGAACTTCGAAAGACTCCTTTACGGGCCCTGCCTAGGGCTCACTCCACCAGGGCGGTGGCGGCATCAACAGCCTTTTTCAAGGGCATCGCCTTAAAAGACATCTGTAGAGTGGCGACCTGGTCATCCTATGACACCTTCGCCAAGCATTATGCCCTACACTGGGTATTCCAAGATGATACCCGCCTCTCGACAGCGGTCCTTTCGGGGGCAAGCTGCACATAAACCGATTACCCACTTCCTTACTTGGGTTACTGCTGGGTAGTCACCTATCGTGGAGCACCCACAGGGACACTCGAGGAAGAAAGAGAAGTTACTCACCGTAGTAACGATGGTTCTTCGAGATGTGTCCCCGTGGGTGCTCCACCACCCGCCCATCCTCCCCGCTTCGGATCTCTGTTTAGTGTTTTTCAGGAGCATCCAAGGCGGTTGGTCAAGGAACTGGCGGGGACCGGATCGCGCACGTGGCCGGGGGCGCGTGGGGGGGCGGTGCGTGCCGGCACGTGTGCAGTCTGGCAGAAACTGCTGGAAAGTTTCTGATCTGCGGCGCCGGGGCGAGCCCGACACCTATCGTGGAGCACCCACGGGGACACATCTCAAAGAACCATCGTTACTACGGTGAGTAACTTCTCTTTTCACAGGGCCTTGCTCAACTTGTTGAGGGCAATGGCCACCCTTCCTATGGTCTTCGTTCACGGCGTGACTTGCCTCATCCAGGACCTACAGACTATTTGGGTACATAGCAGACTCCTCTTATATACTGTGCCATGCCCATGACACCAGGTGTGGCCGGCATCAGCATTCCTTCCATCCAGGAACCACCTGGACTGGGTGTTCACAGTTCATTTGAGGCTCTTCACTTCCCTCCATTGGTAGCGCCAGCCTCAGGTGATGTGTGTAAATTATTTTGAGTTAGGGATAGTCTAAACACAGCCTTGAAAGAAAAAAAAAGTCACTTACCTCTGTAACTCTTGTTTTTTGAGACGTGTTGCTCCTGTCCAGTCCAGACCCTTTTCCCTCCCATTTGTCCAACTTTCTGGCCAGAAGATACTGATTTGGGTGTGGGTCAGCAGGGGTATATATGCAACAGCAGGGGACTGTTGCTGCAAGGGTTGCTACAGCTGACCTGAAGGATGCTGCTAGGGTAAGTCTTCTGACAATCATGCATGTGGCCATGCACGCATAGTAGAATGAACAGGAGCAACACATCTCAAGTTACAGAGGTAAGTAACTGTTCTTTCTTTGTTTCTAAGGACCTAGGCTATTTTGAGCTCCGCTGCCCTTCAGGCTGATGTTTGATTGAAAGGCCACGCACTTGTGACACGGTCATAGGATGACAGCCGTTGTAAGTTGAACATTATTGGAGCCCATACTTGATCTTCCATGTGTTCTAGGGATCAGTCCTACACCTTTACTCTGAAACCTTCTGTTGTGTGATTGTGGCCATGGAATGATGCCAGCACGTAACAAAAGGAGTAATATAAAAAAATGTATTAACACTCAAAATGAGGCTGAGCTTGGAGGAGATTCATCATCTGTGTGGCCCTGTGTGCTGACTGCAATTGAGCTCTGATCAGGATGTCGCCCAGGAAGGTGGTCAGGTTAATTCTCAGCAATCTGAGTCTTGCAGTTACCTCCATCGGGGCCAATAGGAGCATTCAGCAACAATGATCAATATTTCTTGCCCTGATGATTCTAAGTTTAAGGTGGCACAGAGAACATGGCTGCTCAATCTGCTGAAGTCAAGAAGGCCTAACAGAGCGATGGCATAGTAAGAGACCAGGGCCTCCAGTGGGGTTTTGTAGTCTTCAACAATTTTTTGAGACTTTTAGGGTAAAAAATGGTTTTGATATCCTCCCCCCTCCCGCATTTCTGTAAAATAAAGACAAATCCTGAAAAATCTTTCTGAGGAAATGTTCTCACTCCTCTATCCAGAAGGGGAGAGATTTGTTTGTATCAGATTTTGTTTCATGGAGTTATTGGAACTGGATGATTTGATGAAAAGGCTGGGATGGAGATGGCCATTTGAGGGAGTAGCCATCCCTAGCCCACTATTTTCCTGACTGACTTCTCTGTGGAAAATCAGAAGCAATGGCAAATCCTGATTATGTTGAGATTTGTTGGAGATACTGGGGAGATTACCGATGCCTCATTATTTGGGCCACTTCTCACTAAGACACTAGGCCTGCATCCACACTGCACTGCCCTTTCGCAAGGGACATGCTAATAAGCAAGAGCAAAAATTCAAATAAGGCATGGATTTACATATCTACCACCTCATTTGCATGGTCATGCAATCTTGCTTCCAGAAGCAAAAACAGCTGTGTAGACAGGGTTCCCTTGGAAGAAAACCTCACTTCCAGAAGAACCCTTATTCCCCAAACATTTGAATTTTCACTCTCACTTGTTACCAAGCCGCTTCCAGAAGGGCAGTGCATTGTAGACGCAACTTAGACTATAAATTGTAATGTCCATTGTACCTAGAAGCCTCTCCAAAAGCAGCTTAGTTGGTAAGTCTGTCTTCTCCAACTGAAGGTGTCCCTTTTACAAACAAACCAAAAACTCCATGCGTAGGCGCTAAAAACATTCTGAATTCCGTACAATAGTACTGAGAAACAGTGGAAATCCTAGGTATGGGCAGATCTGGGTTTCTTACTCTAGTAATGAACATTTATAAGAGCTGTTCCTATATTTAAAATATACCTGAGGATAGAATCAGTAGATATAGTTCTAAAATAAATATCAATATTTGGTGATGTCATTTATTTAATGTGTTCTACTGTTCCTATTTAATATAAAAACTTCAAGTTCTAGCAGTCCTATCATCCTTGGTGGGTTTGGTATAAAAAACTTCTATATAGTGAATACCTCATCTCTATCAGAATTTCATGAGGAAAAGGACCATCCTCTGCCTGGATCATGGCAACTTGTCAAGTACAGCTGTATTGGGAAAAAGTGGCAGCTAACTGGCAGCTTTGCAGTTTTGAAAAAGTGAAATGAGCAGAGAGGAAAGGGTTTCTTCAGCTAAGGTTTTTGTGTGTGCGCGCGCACAAAGCCTTGGTAAAAGAAAATCAGCATCTTTTGCAGGAAAAAATAAGTAATCTAGGAGCTGCAAAGTGAGGGAAAACTTTGCACATTCTACAGCTTTTTTTTTTAAATGTTAAAACAAAGAATTGTCTTTTAGTTCCCACCAATATACCCAAGTCAAAATTAACCAATGGTAGCTGCCAAAGTGGACTACTACAGCTCAGTCCATATGTGAAAGTTGTGCTGAACTGTGATACAGCTTGGTTTAAAAAAATCATGTTTTACCAATCAACTTTAATATCCACTATCTGACTTATTTTGACTATGTAGATGTCACTTAATATATTGGAAAAAACAGCATCTGACAACTGGTTCAGGATACTCTTACTCATACCCTTTCCCATATTTTTGGTTTAACTTGTACGGTTCTGCTATACACTAACTACTTCACGGGGAACTTACAATGCGGACAGCTGGAGCTATGCAAGAAGTTTTTACCCGCTTTTGACAATTTGTCACCGCTGAGCTAGGGTTAGGCTACAGTAGCGTTTACAGCAGTGCAGCTTCATCTCTAAGCTTTTTAATATACCTGCTTTAAGCCAACAGGAAAAAGTTCTCCCATCAGCTTACCTGCTCCAGCCCATGCAAATGGCAGAAGCTGTGTCCATGGGAGAAACTCTCCTACTGACTGACATAAGCACCAGAATGATAGTGCTGTCAGTGTAACTCACATTGCTCAGAAGGGGACATAAGTTGTGATGCAGACATAGCCTCTCTTAGGCTGAAGACACTGCAGTTAGAATTAAGTTTTCTATGAGACTGTTAGCTTTTAAAAAGTTTTATTAAAAATTTCAACGGCAATAGATTATATATAGCTTTGTCTGAGTAATAAGACCTCTGTACAAACCTGTTCACTTACACTGTAATTGTGATCAGACCCCAAGTTTACTATTCATCTGTATCAACTAAGGAGTTAGAATAGGCATGGACTGACAAATACAGTAATCAGTCAAACAGTTCACATGATGCTTGTCTCTTTACACCAGATCTTCTCAAATGCCTTCAAATAAGGAATTTCACACTTAAGTTCAGGAATGTGTTTTCCCCCAAAGAGTTTAAATACAAACTATTTCTGGGTAGCAAGACTGCTTTAAAAACTAACAGCACAATAGCAGGTATTCATTACACTGTTATATTCATGATCTTTAATTGATTTAGATGTATTCATCTGAGCCCTACCAAAATTCCTATAAAATCTACATTTAAAACTCTTATAGAATCACTGCCAAAACAAATATAGTTAGATTTTCCTGGTACACAGAACAGTGTCTGAACCAGACTTTACCATTGTGGCAGTAGGACAGTATGAAATTTTGACAAGCGTCAAATTATGCAACAATAGTTAGCCAAATATTTTTTTGCTTCATAAGGCCACAAGAGGGGGCAAAAGGACTTCTCAACGACATCCAACAAAAGCCTCATTGTATTTGGACAGGGATTTCTTTTTCACAGAATTGTGCTGAGGGTCTTTTTTCTGCTTGAAAATTGGAGAATTCAAAAAACATGTATCCGTAAATGGATCACCTCTTCTGAGCTTGCTGTCAAAAATAATTTAGAAAAAAAAATTATTCTTGCACAGCTTTATGTATAAACAATGCAGTTTTCCACTAGAAAGTTATATTTAACAATCTTCACTTGAGCAATTCACTATTAAAATCAGACCTTCAAATTATTCTCTTACCAAAGTCTTTATTTCTATAATCAAATAAAATCCTAAATCCTAAAATGTACATTAAGAAATATTTTTGTATATTAAATTGGATAATAAATAAGATACTAACCCACTGAGAGTTGGTTCTTTGTAGTTCACATTAATAGTACATCTTCGTTTGTGGTTGGAATGCCCCGATTTTTCATCAGTACTAAAAAATGGATGCGAGATTCTACTTTTTGTATCAGAGGATGAAATGTTCGTGACATCACAGAGGTGAAGACGAGATGTCTGAAAAGCCTCAGGTTTCTCTGCTGAAATAATTTTTAAAAGAGACTTAGATTACTAAAATATTCCTTATTTTCTTATTTTATCATATACACTCATCCCTTGCTATACAAGCACAATTGGTTACCAACGTACTGTTTGTAGGCAGGAACTCGTAAGAGGGACACTAAATTCCTATTGAATCACATGTAAAAGTCCCTGATTAGTTCCTAGGGCTCCTAACTCAGGGAAGGAGTGGCACCAGCTGGTGCTGCTTTTGAAAGGTAAGTGAACCTTGGGTTGGGGAGGGTTAAACACTGGGGGCAGTTTGGGGCTGTGAGCGGGAGGGAGGATTAAAATCTGATGGCGAGTTGGGAGAAGTCCAGGGTGCCGCAGTTTGGGGCTGGCGGGGGTGGTCAGGCTGCAGGGCCGCGGGAGGTACAGGAGGCAGGGGGGTGTGGCTGCAGGATAGTAAGGGGGTCTGGCTGCTGTGGTTTCGGGCCATGGGGGCGGTCAGGGTCTGGCCGCAGAGGGGTGGAGGTCAGGCTGCAGTGCCATGGCGGGGGAGGTCGTCTGGCCGCAGGGGTTATAGGCAGCAGGATCGTCACGCTGCAGGGCCGCAGGAGGTTCAGGCAGCAGGAAGGGTCTGGCTGCGGGATCTCAGGCTGCGGGGCCGCGGGAGTTGGTGTCTGGCCACAGGGCCATGGGAGGGGTACAGACAGTGGGAGTCGGGGGGGGGGGGGGGAGGTTTCTGGCCACGGAGCTGGCAGGGTTGTCAGGCTGTGAGGCTGCTGAGGGTACAGGCGGCAGGGGGTTCAGGCTGTGGGGCTGGTAAGGGGGTCTGACTGCTGCGGCTTAGGGCTGCAGGGGTGTCAAGCGGTGGAGCGGGGTCTGGCCGCAGGGCTGGTTGGGGCATGAGGCTGCCACGGTTTGGGGCTGCGGAGCCAGCAGGGAGTCTGGCTACAGTGGGTTGGGGCTGCATCAAAAGCTTCCAACGGTCAGCTGAAGATACGTCCTGAGCTTTACTATACTTTTCTAGCACACAGATTAAAAGGTTCCAATGTTCTGTCACTGATGCACTCAGCATTGACAGGCAAAGGACTAAAGCTATCAGTGATTTAATGTTCAGCAGCTGTGTATATTGCTACAATAGAATGCTGTCTTTGACAAAATATGAAACACTAAAGAATTTCAAAAAGATTCCTTAAGAAAAAAAAGACAACCAAAAACTAAGATATGTCTGGAGTTTACTGTCTCCAGCCACCAAATACATGCAGGTAAATGGTCCCTAATAAGGCAAGCTCTATAGCCATTTATTTTTAAAAGCTTACTTTATTACCTTTATATTGATTAAACTAGAAATTTAACTTTGTAAATAAAAGCATACTTTAGCAGCTAATATTCTTACCATATCTCTAGAGAAATGCAATAACATCTTTGAATCCGTTAAATAGCCCCATGGTATAAGGCCAAAAGGGCCTTTACAGTCATCTAATCTGACCATCTGCATAACACATATCACAAGCCATTCAGTACTTTCCTTCATCGAGCCCCAACCTTTTGCTTGAGGCACACCATATCTTTTAAAAAGGTATCCAGTCTTGCTTTAAAGCCCATAAATGATAAAGGATCCACCATTATCACTAGACCACTACCAAATGCATGATCTAATTTGATACATTTTATTGCCTGTGGGTTTTAAAAATGTTCAATTTCACATGTTAACATTTGAAAGTTCACAGTGTTGTAACTGTGGGATTCCTGATCCAAAGGGGAGTCACAAAAGATGTAGAGCTTCTTGCAGCCATGGGAGATACCTGGAGGTGGTCATGATCTTCCCCAAGAGTGGCTGTGCAGGGGAAGATGATACCCTGTTCCTCCCCAGCTTGGCTATCAAATAGAACCCACTGAATGGTAGGCGCCTGTGACTGAGGGATCCCCAGTCCAACCCCTCTAATAGCCAGAATTTATGGGGAAGAGCTGATTTCACATTCTGTGACGTGTTTCTCACAGCCATGAACTTGGTAAGGCACTAATGATCACATGACCCTCGATAAAGTGTTCTAAATCAGTTATCCTATTACAAATACCACCCTGATTTCTAGTTTGGATTTGCCTAGCTTCAGCTTCCAACCCATAAGGCTCTTGTTATGCTTTCTTCTAGATTCAAGAACTACCTATCTGAAACTTCTCTTCCTCCAAGCAGGTACTTGTAGACCATGAACAAGTCACTTCATATGCCTGCTCTTCCTGCACATTCCAACATCACAGTAGCCTTCTTAACTACAGCACTGCACTGGACACTCATGTTCTTTTTGGCTATCCACATGGTCCTTAAATGCTTATCAGAATCACTGAAACCACATCTTAGAATTCCTTTCATAGCTTTGACCCACAGTCTTTGTTCCTAGATGAAGTACATTGCATTTGAGATTATTACCACAAGTTCAAGAGAGCCCACCTTCTCAGACAACTGACTTATCACCACTCTTATTTGCCACTCCACCAACCTGTGTATTATCTTCACATTTTATCAGCAATGATCTTATTCTTTCAGATCATATATAGACATTAGAGGACAGCAGGCGAACTGCTGTGAAAAATCTATTACCAATACTCCCTTTGGATGACGATTTACTAGTCATAATTAAATTTTGAGATCTAGCAGTTAACCATTTTGTATTTCATTTAATATAGACTGATTTTACATAGTTCTAATTTTTAATCAGAAGTCTAAAAGGGCTACATCAAATGGTTTACCTATGTTATGTATAAGTCAATTATATGAAAGATACCTTCATCAATAAGCTTGTAAACTTATTGAAAATATCAACTTTGTTTTATGGAAAACAGGTACATTATTTAGGTTACCACTCTTTACTCACTGCATTCATACCAGTCTTCCATGACTTTGCCCAGAATCAGTGTCAGTCTAACCTACCCAGGTCATCCCATTTACTTTTTAAATATGGACACATTTGCTTATTTTCAGTCTTCTAGAATGTCCCCTGTAAGCAAATATTTGTTAAAAATCAACTTCAGAGAATCCATAAATTCAGTTTGATCTCCTATAACCACTGAAGTTGATCATACAGCATTAAACTACAGGTTGAGACTCTCTCATCTGGCATCATCCCTCATCCAGCAGGACCATGGGTGTTGCTGGACCAGCAATCACCTGCTGGCAGCCTGCTCTGGGAACCCAGTTGGAGTTGGGGAGCATAGCCTCATTGCATAGAGCCAGCCCTGCCAGCAGCTCTTCAGGTTAAGGGACCCCCGGTGGGCAGAGGGAGCCAACAGCCCCAGGCAGGGAGCCGGCTGTGGCATGGAAATTGCTGTCAGGCACACAGCCCCAGCCAGGCCAAGGGAGTCCTACGCCCCCCACGGTGGGGAGCTGGCTGGGGTGCAGAAACCCTGCCAGCAGCTGCAGAAAGCCCAGCCAGGGCTGGGGAGGCCCTGCCAGCAGCCCCACAGCCACAGGGACCCAGCTGGGGTGGCACAGAGCTGGCTTGGAGCCCCCACACGCCTTGCAGCAGGGAGCTGGGAGGCCCCCCTCAGCATCCTCCATCATGGGGACCCTGGCCTGGGGAGCCCCACAGCTGCAGCAAGTCAGCTGGGACATGGAGTCCCACCAGCAGCCCCACAATTGTGGGGACTCAAGTTCGGTAAGGGGACACCATCAGCCCTGCGGAGGAGCCCTGCAGGAGTGCCCCCCCAGGCATCCTGGGAGCCTGATTCCCCCTTGTCCAGCACCAGGCAGATCCCCAAGGTGCCAGACAAGGGAGGTATAGTATGTACTATACTGTACTAACTGAAGTGAAGGTGCTCAAAAGCATAACCTTTGGAACAACAGGGATTTTTGTTGCCCATTACCTAACACAAAGGGGCCCTTTTCAGTGACTAGAGTTTATAGGTGCTACAAGAGACATGAACTAGGCAGAGATGGCAAGCAGCAAGTAACAAACTAAAAAGCCCCAAACAAAATTACCTTTAGCGAAATTGCAATGTGTATTTCCAGAGGAAGAATTCTCATCTACTTTTGGTACTGCATCCATAGCACATAGTAAAGAATGTGATTTTACTTCATTTACTTTCATCACAGTGCTTGACTGACTGTTGATTTTCCTGGTCATTGCAGTACTATCCACTGGAGTATTTTGAACAGTGCCTGCAATTTTAAACGGACTTTTAGAAGAACCACTGGGTTGTGCACTTTATCCATTTTTATATGGAACATATGACAGTGCACATATCCCCCTCTAGAAGTAAAGACTGTAAAGGATTATACCTGATTTATGCATAAAATTAGAGTACAATTTTTCATGCATTTAGATTAACTATAAGAAGAAATGCAATGAGTAACAGGGGACTGTAAACCGGCTAGCCGTTTTTTTAAAAAAAGGTTTCAGCTACTACACGCTATTCTGGAATCCACCTGCCAACTTAAGCTTGACAATACTGTCAAAGTCAAAGAAAAAAAAATAAATGCCCAAAAACATTCTTAGTGTGAATGATGGTGGCTTAGTTCAGCTTTTTCTGAATTTCAAGCCACCTACACAACCTCTAAAAACAAGAAAATGCAAAGTTAAGGTAAAATGCCACCCCAAAATGTAACTTGAAGTATCCCAACAAGCCAAGAACACACATCCTTTGTATCCTCCTTTGTTCCCACTCCAGCCCAAGATCAACCTCTTAATCCTCTTGCCTACCATCTATTCCTTTAGCCACACCCACACTACTCATGATCCATCATTCCTTTTCTTCCTATGCCGCTCCACCTCCCCTTCAACATGTTCTCACTTCTGCAATCCACATATTCCCTAGATTTGTTCCAGAAAAGTTATGAAAATCTGGAAATGTTGTTATGAGCACTTCATATTAGAGGAGCTGTGTCTCAAGAATCTCTTCACCAAGCAACCCTACCAATGCTTTTCTCTGATCATGCTCAGTTTCAGCTCAGGATGATTACAGTATCCTAACTGCATAATGTAATCTTTCATCTGACCTCAGTTTAATTCCTTAACAATACTTCTACAATAAAAGATCATAGTCCACATGTGGATTTTAGAGCATTTTAAAATAATCAAACTTGAAATATTGGTTCCATGGCAAAATCTCCAGCACGAGCCCCTGCAGAATGAGGCAGTTAGCAAGGAATATATACAACCCTCATTCTCTAAAATTTGGCAACACTAGGGCTCAAACCATCAGTGTTTGGATATTATAGGTGAGGTTCAGGTGATCGCAGCATGTCTCCCTGAACTATTCAGTTACTGTTGATAGCTAGAATTGACATATCTGCAATTGACTGCAAGGTCTGTCCTCCCTGAGGAAGATCGACAGGAGCATTTCTTCTGTTGACCTCCCTTACTCCTCACAAGAGCAGAAGTGCATAGGTTCAACTGCGGACGCCAGAGAGATCACTTCTCTACGTCTTTACCAGATGCACAAAATCAAACTCCAGGAGATTGACACTTCGATCTGGTAAGTGTAGACATACCCTCTGACAAGAGTCTGCATGGACATTTTGTGATTGGTGGTAAAGGTTTAGTCTTCCAGCACATGCATGTTTCATTCTTTTTGGTTTGAGCTAAATCACACACCAACCCAGAATTCCTAGGTTAAGTTGGAATAGCTTTAGTGTAACCCACCCAAAGGAACAGTGAATGCCACACGTTAATGGAGATAAATCCTAGGTGTCTAGACTAAGTCTGGATTAGAGCCATAGTTTGAGGAGCCCTGTGTGCATGCAAAAAAACATCAAAATCAGGGTGATTTTATGGAGGGGCTTGTACCTTAGGAACATCTTGCTCAAATTTGAAGTCATTTGGATCACCCACATCAAACAGAGCAAATATCTAAAGCATGCAAGTAATCAAGTGGATTTTAGTAGTTTAAACACAAAACATTCAGATTAAAGTGAAACCAAAGCTATGGCTCTGCTGTGACTGAAAGATACTGAAATCACATTATAGTAAAGAAAGTATAGGTGTTTTTTTAAATGCTAATGGCATCCTGATTGCCGAGCACATTATAGCACCCGTTTGTTACTTTACTTGTGGATTTATCCTTTTGGTTTCCTGACTTACCTCATGCCCCAGACATTTAATCTGGGGAGAATTAAGTGGCAACAAGAAAAGCATTACCCCAATTTAAAAGAAAAATTAAGGAAGTGCACCTTAAAACTACAACTTATCCCATGGGAGAAATACCGATGTTTACAAAAATGCATCATGTGAAATTTCAATAACTGAATAGTTTTAAATGCTTTAAAAAGTTACCATGTTTAAGTGTCTAAAACAGCAATAAACCACTATTAAATAGGAAATAAAATTGCAATATGCTTTCTAAAAATGTTACTTACTGATAGACTTTTCATTTGATGCAGTATTCTTACTCTCCTCTTCATTACTGGTCTTCTGTTGCTGGGAAACCACATATCTTTGAGCTCGTGGCCTTGTCTGCATCGGACTGCTATCATTTTTGCACTGTGAACTCTTCCCCTGTTTTGATTTACTCCTGTACGGCACATACAGGCTATCATCTAAATTCTCCTCTGAATCACTTGCTTCACTGCTGAGCATATCGAATTCAGACGTATCCTTTCTTTCATCCATGTCACGGTCACAACCATTCACCTTGTTTTGTCGGAAAGGTGTGATATGGACATTCTCCTCAAACTGAAAATCATAAGCTTTATTGGAGCCAACTGATAAATCCAATTTTGCTTTGGAAGTTTGTTCAGCTTGGCTCTTCTCTCTTTTTGATCTTACTCTAGCAGTCTTTTTACTTCCTTCCAATTTTTCTTTCTGTGCCTTTTCTCTTCTTGTTTGAGAGTCTTCTCCACTTTTAAGCTGAATTTGTTTAAGTTTAGGTTTTGTAATTGAGCAGTTCAATTCAGTCAATATATCTGTCTGGTCCAGCATTGGTTCTGTATTGATCTTGTTTCCACTCAGCTGAGAATGATTTGGTTCCATGTTACCTTTCTCTAGACTGCCCTTAAGTCTAGTTTCTTCCTGTTTAAAAAATTCTGTGGTCAAATCAGCCCTTTCTGAATGGTCGAGATTACGCACATGAATTTTCATGTTTGAGCAGCGGCGCCTGGTAGACACAGTTTTTGGTAAGATAATACCAACTTGCCTATCTTCTTCATCTAAAGGAAAATTTTCCAGGTTGGCTTCTAGGCTGTCCAGATGAAAATCAGATCTTTGTCCTTCAGAATTAAGCGGATGACAATACATGTCAAATTAAAAGTTTTTACTTTGTTGACAATATCAGGCTTTTAACAAAGATGACCAATCTTAAAATTTTTTGCATGACTCATGACATAAGGCCAACCAAAGTAATCCGTTGAACACAACCTCAAATAAGTAATTCATAACTCGCTTTGGATTTACTGAGATTTTCTCCAAGACAAAACTAATTTTTCTTCATGTGCTTGGATGAAGTAAATAGTTCACACTCAGTACTTTGCCTCCTAAGGAGTTACACAACAGCTCAAGCTCATATGTCAGGTCAGTGTTTTTTTAGATGTTTGCGTATGTGCTCCCCCAGTTGCCCTGCCCCCTCACACACTGAAGCCCCACACTTCCTAGTCCTCCCTTCCAGCAGTTTTGGAGGAGGTGCGAATCACCTGATTTGCATGTTGTCCCTACTCCTCCCTCTCCCAGCATTCCAGCTCTGGGAGGAGTGGAGACAAATCAGGTAATTCACCCACTCCAAAAGCCTAGGATGGGAGTGGGCAAAGCAGGGCTCTCAGTACCCCAGTGTGGCAGAGATGTATGGCAGGGGGTGGTGGGGTGGGAGGAAAGCGGACAGAGGAGTTGCAAGGCCACAGGTGGAACCCAAATGGGCCAGGGACTGCTGTGGCCCACTGCAGTGAAGGAGGGCCACTCATATGACGCACCCAGTATTCCTGGTTGCCTATCCCCAGCATACGCCAATGAATAAACCCTTAGCTTGTATGCCTGGTTAGTTTTCTTTCAAATCATTCAGTAGGTAGTTAATCAGAATAACTCAGTTGTTTAAGAGATGCTGCCTTCAGATACCCCCTTCGTTTAAAAGAATAGTTCTTTTCTCCATTAACCCTCATTTTGAGGCCTTTTTCACTAGTTAGCACTCAGTTATTCCATTAGAACATCTCTGATGCTATAAACTTTCCAGGAATGAGAATTTTGTGCATATGGAATCTTGAAAGAAGGGAAAACACTGTGTTATTCTGCATCTCTCACGTGTTACAAGATGATCACTGAACCTCAGATTGGTGGCCTTTCATTTTTCTGGCGATATTATACCTGCAGTTTAAAGTTTCTTGGTGTTCCTTTTGAGTATATTTTTCAATCAAATGTTTGAAAACTGAGCAGAGTTCAGCCAACCACAAACTGACTGGAAAACATTCAATGCATCATAGTTAGAGGTCCAAGGACATAGCCACTCCTTCTGGACTAGTTTGCTTCACAGTTTAAAATTCAGTCCCTGATGGTATGAGCTGAAAAAACCTTTTATGGCTAGAGGGTTCTGCATTTCTCTTGCTAGGAAGTTAAACACTGGAAATCAGAATCCTACACTGAAAGTATTTAAAGTAGTTGCTTGCCTTCTTATCCTTGGAAAATATGATGCATTTGTGTAGTTTTAGTCCAATATATGTTTTTGTGACAGAAAGAAAGCTCTAGTTAAGAACTAATACAAAAGTGTTATAATGCTTGTTACAGCATGTTGGGGAAGACCTCCCCCTTGCCCCCTCACCCCCGCAAGGCACATGCTCTAAATTGGGACAGTCACCATCTCAGAAAGGACTTTTTTTTAAAGTAACTTGAAAAAAAATCCTTTCATAATTTATCACATTTTATTGTCTAGTTGCAGGAATTTTAAAATATTGATCAGTCACCTGAAAACTAATGATCTTACTTTATTTAAAATTGCCATATAGAACCTGAGCAGCTTACCAGTTTAACATTACCAAATCAGCTGTATGATCAGACTCTCTTCAATGGTCAGAATTTCCCAAGAGAAAATCAAAAGCAGGAAAAAAGATGTTTATGATGGTTTAATGATTCACCTTCAAAAGCCTTAATTAGGTTTTGGAAGTTTTACTTTACTACTTCAGTTTTAGAAGAAAGAACCATTGTTTAAATCTAGGTTTAGTTACCTGCATTTGTTGTCATTTTCTTAATGGAAGTGGTATTTTCAAATGCCTGCCAGGAATCTGACATAGAATAAGATGCACTGTTTGTGTCAGTATTATTCTCTATTTCACTTCCAATCGTTATACCTTCTGTGCTAGTATCTGCAACACATGCATGTGACTGAAGTCCCCTAAGAACAGAAGTTGGAGTTTATTAATCATACATTTAAGATAATCAATTTGATCCGTCTCTTAAAGCAGCTTGATCCCCTTAATTCCTACTACAAAGATATCTGTAATAATCTGAAAAGTATTTCCCACAACAATTCTGTATGAAACAGCACACTCTTGGGAAGGAAGTCTGCTTTTGTATTTAAAATTAAACTCTTACACATTCTTTAACTTGAGGTTTAAGTTAATTTCTACCACTGTATTCTACAAGCAAAATGAGAATTTATCTACTTATAAAAGGGATCAGTTTCTGACAATGACCAACACCGGTACAATTTACCTTTAGAAAAGTTTCTGGAAGAGTGGTGACTAGAGTTCAAGTGCTAACTTCATAATAGGTATAGGACTGTGGACAACCTCACTGAAGTATCTATTTGTAAAGATTTCTGATTGCTCTTGAAAAATCTAACTGCTGCATCTTTACACAGCTATGTCTGTTGAACAGTTTCTTAAATTTAAACTTTTGGTGCGCGGTGAGGGAGGAATAAACGAGATCTGTTTAAATATAATAAAGAGGTAATTATGAACTGCTCTACCAGTAGTACATTATATTGCTATTTAGGGATTGAGGTGGAGTTTCTGAGCTCATGTCATGACCAGGAACTACAGATACTGAATGAATTTAGAAGCAGTACTGTCCTTCTCCAAAGAGCTAAGTGCTAAGCAGAGAAAACACTTCCAGGCATTCCAAGAGTAGTTTTCCTCTGACCTGCATTTTTGGGTGTGCAAATGGGAAAATCTGGGGAAGAGAGTTTTTGGAAAGAATAATGTATGAGCATCCACAGACCCCAACTTGAAAGTCACATTTTTATTGGCCAAACAATAAATAAAACTCCAAAAGCCAAGATTTTGCTTCAGAAAGAGTTAATGGCAATGTGTAAATAAATTTTGTCAAACATCACTGCTTATCATTGTATCATGAGCAAACACAAGGATGATTATTAAGCTACTATAGTAGGCTTTAGAAAGATAAATAATGCATAAAAAAAAAAACACTTACGGAGAACTAGCTGTTCTTAAAAAACTGGAGCCATCATCTTCAAGAACTGCGGGGCACATCTTGTTCTGTAGACAGAACAAATCTTGCTATGATGAAGTGGTAATATATACATTGTTATGAAACTATCAGAGTCACAAGTTAAAGGGACACCATGATCTTGAGAAATACCATTTCTGCCAGAAATATTTGTACATAGTTATGTTACACATTACTATAATTGATAGAAATGAGCATAGAATTTTCAAGTTTGTTCGCTTTGCACATTTGACAGCTTCTTGTGGATGGTTAGTTTCACTGTTCCTCTCATTGAAAAAACCTCAGACTTCAGACAGGGAAGCCTCTATTTGTTGTTAGACCTTAGAAATAATTCAGGATATGTGATTTAAAAGACACTGAATATCAAAAATAATTCTGAAAAATTATGTTGGTGCTCATTTAAGACTTTGTTCTTTACTTTTTGGTTACAAATTCAGTTTAATACTGTGCCATGCTTTACAAACCGCTTTCGTTAAAGTGTGTTATACAAGTTGTCAGCCTGGAACTGTATATTTTTAAACAATAATTTGTTAAATGGTATTTTAATAATTAAATAAAAAGAACAAATTATGACTCATTTCAAAGCTTTTCCTTCCAGCTTTTGGACAACAGGAAAGCTACAAATATGATGAGCAAAAAGTTGATACTAGATTTTTAAAAACACTGTGTACGTTTAGATGTTTGTAGAGGGAAAGCGATGAAGAATGTCATAAAAAAGAAGCGAGACTGTCAAAAAATGTGAATGCGGAGAGGCAAGTTTTCAAAGTAGAAAAAAGACAGCCCAAAGGAGAAAAAAAATAGCATGCATGTCATTTGTCCCTATATATTTTTTCTGAAACTGGAAATCAGATAAAGTAACTCTGCATGCACACATAAACCCAAGTTTTGTAGCATAGTTACAGTATCTCACTTGGAAAATTTAGCTGAAAGTGTAAAATTTACCTAACAGGAGTAAATTTTCTGAGAATGAAGATTTAGAAAAATCTCAGATCCAAAGGGATGTACAGTATCCCTCCAGATACCAATTACAAAAATGTCATACTGAAAACGTGAGAGTAAGATATTGACTGCGGTATTCTATTGTAATAGTTGTAGTTCTATAAACTTGTAAAAAATAGTCAGATTGCTACTATATTTAACAGTTTATTCTCTTGGGCAAAATGACAAGTATTTGGCAAAATGTCTCTTAAAATGGGCTAAAGCGAGGAATACACTGAATATATCGTAAGTTATGCATATAACAGTGTTAAATAATTGCATATCTGTATTTACTGTACTCCCATAACATCTTATCCTCTAACTTTCCTTTTGCAAAGCATTTTGAGATGTACACATGAAAAGTGTTGATAAAGAGTTAAGTATTATTCTGTTTATAGGTGCTATGTTCTGTCTCGTGTACATTACTCTGTAAGCACCACAGGGCAATGACTCTCTAGCTTATCTATCTAAAAGCCTCCTGTGAGTGTTGAATAATAAGGGGTGGGATTTTTCTAAGTGACTTCCATCGCACTGAATGCTAATAGGACTTATGCTAAGTCACTTTTGAAAATCCCCTCTCCAAGAACCAAAAATCCACTACAATTCACAAAAAACACATGCAAATCTAAGAAAAATACAGGATGGACTTACAAGATCAGTGGAACACAAATCCTGAGCTGGACCAAGAAGATCAGCTGTACTAAGTAAGTTTTGAGCAACTTTAGAGATAATCTTGTTCAAGACTGACAGTCTGGTCTAATGGAAACAGAGAGACAGCAATGTTAGTCTGTATTCTATCACAACAAAAAAGCAGTCCAGTAGCACTTTAAAGGCTAACAAAATGATTTCTTAATCTTTAAAGTGCTACTGGACTGCTTTTTTGTTTTGGTCTAATGGAAGGAGAAGAGCAAACAATTTTATTGTAATACTATTCAAAATATGCCACATAGCATTCTCATTCACACTATTAAGTTACTACTCTCTTTTTTTAAGTGCCAAGTGCACACTATGCTTTACAAAGAAAAGAGAAAATAACTAAACAGCAGGGAACCAGTTTTAACTTGCAGAAGAAAAGTAAAAAGGTACCAAAAACTGGAATTAGAACTTAAAGTTGTTTCAATTAAATATTTTTTTCCAAAAACTCATTTTTTCATGAAAATAAAATTAGTTTAACAAAATTAGGGTTTTCAGTGAAAACTTGAAAATCCACCCAGAAATCAAACATTTACATCAGCAAGAAAAATGTCCTCATTTTTTCTATTGATGCTTGCGCTAAGATGAGTAAAAAAGACTTTTATAAATAGGTAAGACGTTCAATAGTATTAAAAAGGGCAGGGGGAAAACAGAAAAGGATGAGGAATATAAAATTAAAAATTCAGCTGAAATGCTGAATGTCTTTTAAATGTATGTTACACAGAAAAGTAAAGATATTTAGACTGCTAGGAAATACAGTAGACTCTTGATTTACGCAAGGGTTACATTCCCATGTACTCTCACACACCCCGAATTTCATGTAAGTCAGGAGCAGCTTTTCCACCCAGCGGAACCCTTGTTCTGCAGCCAGGGAAGCAGTAGGAGCACCCAGAGCTCCTTTTGAAAGTTAAGTCCTGGGGTTCGGGGGGTGGGGCAGCTGGGGAGGGCTATGCCTGGTGGTGGGCTGGGGCCATGGGAGAGCGGGTAGGGGGTTAAGCCTGGGGTGGGTTAGGGCTGCAGGGGGAGGGTTGAACCAGAGCCGAGAGTGCCCATGGTTGCCACTTCCCCAGAGGCCTGGTGCAGCCGGGAGGAGCCACCCCAGCTCCTCCCTCGCGTGGGGGCCTGAGCTGGAGCTGTGCACAGGTGGTGAGTGGACCTGGGGGTGGCTGAGCCAGTGTCGTATGGACACTGAGTTGCACTTAACTCACAATGCAAGTTAGGCACAACTTGAAATTGCGCATTTTGAGGGTTTATTGTACCTGACACCTTTATAAAATTACTGTGGGCTGAAAGTGAATGTATGGTTTGGGAGAAATGAGAACAATGAAAAAAAATCCAGCATGCTTTGGAACAATTTTTTTTTAAATTTCCACAAACCCAAAATTATTTCAAAATAAATCACTGTAGAAATTCTGATACGTATGGTGATTCTGAAACACAACATATAGCCTGGGACCCCAGTCTACCACCTGAAATTGACATGATTTTTATCATTTTCACCTCACTGGTAAAACTGACAGCTTTAGCCAATGTCTCTCAGGTTCTGCTTCTCTTGACAGCCCTACCATAAACTCCAGGATTTCTAGGTTCCTGGGCCAGTTAGAGAATCTGGAAGTGGTGGGGTTGCCAGGCTAGAACAGTCCATATGCTACAGCAGTCCCAAAGCCAAGGATCCTGGAAGTCAGTCCCAGGACTTCCAGGCTCATCACACTGAAATCCTGCCATGGCAAACTGCCCTATAGCTTTGGATCCAGGAAACCTGAGGCACCCAGCTGTGGGGCAGCTCACATAAGCTGCATCTACACTATCCCCTTCTTTCAGAAGGGGCATGGTAATGAGCAAGGTGGGAAGATGCTAATGAGGTGGTCATGAATATGCAGCACCTAATTAGCATAATAGTGGCTTCGGTGATTCGAAAGTGCCGCCTTTGAATCACGCGCCGCCCGTGTAGATACCCCTTTCAAAAGGATCCTCCAGTCTTCGAAAGCCCCTTATTCCTAAAACCAAATAGGAATATGGGGCTTTTGAAGACTGGGGGGTCCTTTCGAAAGGCCTCCCGTCTACATGGGCAGCATGCAATTCAAAAGTGGGACTTTTGAGTTGCTGCACCTGCCATTATGCTAATGAGGTGCTACATATTCATGACAGCACCTCATTAGCATCTTCCCACCTTGCTCATTAACATGCCCCTTCTGAAAGGGGGAAGCTAGTCCAGACATAGCCATGGTGAGACTGCCTAGGAAGTTGTTAGGTCCACAGCCTTTGGCCACTCTGGAGCTATGGACCCTCTAGAAACCCCAGGCAAGTCCACATGGCAGCACCACTGCAGATCTTAAAAGATAGGTATCACAGGATCCCGCTATAATGGATCCAGCTGGAACTTTGCCTGTAACTGGATGAATATTCACTGAACCTGTACGATATTTATAAAACTTTTTGTATACAAGGAATGGGTGTTTTCCAATTGAACTGTTATGGCATAAGTTTTCCAACACACCCTAACAACAATGGCTAAGGATACAATTCATATCATGGAGGGTACCAATTCCTTTTGTATGGATGACTTCTTTAGCCTCAGTTCCTGCTACAGCCATTAGCAACTGTGGCTGCAGCTGTCAACCCCTCTTCCCCAGGTTATTTTTAGTAAAAGCCACAGACTTCCATGAATTTTTGTCTAATGCCTACACCCTGTCCATGACTTTTCTTAAAATAACTTACAAAATCTTAACTTTAACAATAATATTTAATAACTCGTCCAAATTGAGTGAAATGTGTAACAGCTCATGGATTGAAAGCTGGGCTGGGCTGCTATACTCACCCCCTCCCGTTGGAAGTGGCATGGTAATGAGGCAATCTGAAGCAGGCTAATGAGGCATTAACATGCATATTCATGCCTCATTAGCATAATAGCAGCTGAGCAAATTTCAAAAGTGCAGACTTCAAATTGCAGATTGACAGTGTAGATGAAGGCAGCTTTCAAATAAGCACCCCACTTCCACATTCCCTTACTCCCACAAAACTAAAGCACAGCAAGGGAATGTCAAAGTCGGGGGCTTATTTGGAAGCTGCGCACATCCACACTGTCAATCTGCAATTCAAAGTCTGCACTTAGACTTTCACGTGACTGTTATTATGCTAATGAGGCTCTGAATATGCACATTAGTGCTTCATTACTATGCCACCTCTGATGGGAGGAGAGAGTGTAGACATAGCCTAAGTCATAAACGGGTGGTGTTAATGTATCAAAGTGTGGAAAGAGAGGAGAGAAATATCCCGAGGACATTACTTTTAATCAGAGTTGCAGGGTGCTAAACACATCTGAAAGTCAGACCATTTATATAAGTGCTAAACAAGGATTTAGAAACCTAATTTCAGGCATCTATATGTTTTAAACTCCTGACCTTAGTTTTTGAAACCCTTTCACACGTGTAAATAATTTGGAGCCAGACTCTAATAAATGACTTAGGCTGTGTTTAGACTGCTGAGAATTGTCGGCAAAAGATACACACATTGTACACCGCATTTGCGTACCTCTTGCTGATAGCTGTATTGAGTGAAGCTTTCCTGACATTTGGCCCATCCACATGGGGACAAATGTCAGGAAAACTCCCTCTGCCAAGACATCCCTTCTTCCTCGTGGAACAAGGAAGACAGGGATATCAACAGAACGCTCCTGACGCGGCAACTTCTGCTGAGACCCCTCTGGTCTCCTGATAGAAGCCTGCAGCTTAGAGACAGCCTCAGTGTGGTTCCAACACATTTTACCTGAAGCTCTTCACAGTGGGTACAATTCAGCTCTAAGGCCATTTCTACACTGGCACAAATCTTTGAAATTGAAGTGGCCATTAGCATGGCTATTTCAAAGATTTGTGCCAGTGTACAGACAGCCTAGGTGTTGCATTTAATTTCTACACATACATGATTTATTTTCAGCTTTTCTAATTAAAACTGATGTACCAATTGTTATTTAACTTTGACTGAAACTGATATAGATTTGAGATATACTTGTGCGATAACAGAATATATTTAAGTTAATCACTGATTTAGCTCATGATATTGAAAAGCACTATTTCTGGCTCCAACAAAAAGTTTTGTAAAATACATATGAAAGAGGAAAGAAATTTTCACAACAAAGTTTTAACCTGGGCAGCACTATTAAGCTGGGAAAAAAAGTAGGAAAAGAAGGGTTCAAAGCTTTACCAGTAAGTCCTTCATTACTGAAAATTCCCTGTTAGAGTTGACTGAACAGTTGCTTTTGAGAGTTGATGAGCACTCTTGATTTCAGCTACATTTGTGGTTGCTGAATGCCTCTCAGAATCAGTCCTAAAAACGTTATGGTCAATCACTGGGGACTTTTTAATTCACTCTTTCAAAGATGTAGGCATATGCTTAGCTGCATCCATTTTAAGTTGCCTAGTGATATAAATGGGGCTATTCAGTCCCTAAATCTTTGCACGAAAAGCCTTTCAAAGTTCAATCTATTTCTTTCTAGAATGGAAAGATGCCATGTCAATGCAAATACCTCAATCGGTTCTTTTGCTTGCTGAGAGTTAAGTTTTCTTTGTAGAACAAACATCTGAAACTTCAGAAACTGATACTCTTTCTTTAAATGCAAAATGATATCTTGGGCTTCTTTCAGTTTGTTTTTTTCCTCTTGCAAAGCCAGAGCTAGTGCTCGATTGTTTGTTTGGAAGCTTTTCAGTTGTGCAGAACTATTGGCTGTAAGAAAATAAACAATACTTAGAAGTGATAAAAAACAAACTTACGGAAAAATTGTGAAAACAAAATAGTAAAACATCTTACTTGCTATTCTGCATTTTGTATTCAAGACCTGACTTGTTTTACCCAACTTTGCCCATTTTTGATTTCTTTTCTCTTTCATTCGTTCCTTTATATCATCCAGGCTGTCCTTAAAGGGCCTCTTCAAGCATTTTTCTCCACCCATCTTCTAAGAAAACATAAATGCAAACAAATTATTAAAATACTTTGGAATACATACTTGCAAGTAGTCATTTATATGACCTCCTGCATTATGAAAAATATCCATTCTAGCTGAATCAGTTTTTACAAAGGAGTGCAGATAATACTCAGACACACAGCAATATTTTAAAGTTATGAAATTTATCACGGTTATTAAGATCAAACTATAGTTAGCTGACTGTAGATGGTTGAAAAACAGTGGCTTATAGCATCACTATTTGCTGCTACCCCCTGAAAATGTTATGCCTACTATTGCTATGAACAATGCCTGAGAGAAATAGGGAAGAGACTAGAGAGAGGTTTTGTTGTTGTGTTTGTTTTGACTTTTTGCATTTGACCGTCAGCTTTACTGTTTTGCTGGTGCTCAGTTACTTTATTCATGAACTGCTGTGGGGGATATCAAGAGTACAGCTGTCTGAATAGCTGTTGTTTCAGTTAACTGACAGTTCAGAAGAATAGAAAAAAGTTTGGTTATAATCACTTTAAACTTTCAAAATTGTTAGTAAATTGACAAAACCACTTCCTGACTGCACAAAACAGTTTAGTCAACCTGAAACATTTTGGTTATGAGCATTTTAAAGGGTTAGATTCACAATGCAGGAGGAGGACGTAGCAGTGAGGACTAGAATAATCACTGAGCCAGAGTATGACAATAGCCTTGTGGTTAGAATGCTCAGCTCAAAGTTGTGAGACTGACATTCACATCACTACTTTGTATCAGGCAGAAGGGGAAACAAACCTTGGTCTCCCACCTACTAAATGAATTTCCCTAAACACAGGGTTAAAAGTGATAGGACAACACAGCATTTCCTCCTTTGGCTGTTTTGTGGATGTCCTTTTGGTATTTTAAACCCTCCCCATGCCAATAAAGTTACTGGGATTCCAAACTATTAATATCAAATTAATGGACAGTTCTGAGGCAACTGAAACAGCATTTTTCATCAAATAAACTATTTGTTCAAAAAGCCTAGCCTAGGTAAATTATATCTATACATCAATTAAACACTGACAGCTGCATCCAGGTCAGCTAAATTAAGGCTTTTGGGATAAGGCAATAAGCCCCAAACTGTGGTGACTCAGAGTAACATTCAAGCATTTAGGTATGTGGACATGGCAGGGCCCCACCCAATCCTCAAGCCTTTCTCTGCCTCCTCCTCCAGCTCCACTCCTAACCTCTGGCTGTGGGCTCAGACTATATCACTGCTGCTCCACCCATGTCCAAACCTCATTCTCCAGCCCATGGCCTGGCTTCACTCCCAGCCCCAGCACCGGAACACAGTGTAAGAAGTGTAGAGACCATTAAGCTAAAGGGGTGGTCTCTAACCTTCTTAAGCACAAGATCATGTTCTGAATTTAAATGCAGTCCAGGATATACCTCAAACACAAATACCATAGCCCATTCTTCCTCTCAGAGGCCCTGCATTGCTCATTCTATCTCCCTCCTTCCTCCACCCCCTTGAATCAGGCTGGAGCCAGGGGTTGGTACGGCAGGTGGATGGAGACTTGGGTTTTAGATCAAGGGGTTCAGAGTATGGAACAGGTCCCAGGGTGAGCCTGGAGCAGGAGGTTGTGGGGCAGGAAGCAGGGTCTAGGAGTTTGGGTGCAGGAGGGACACAGGGCTGAGGCAAGGAGTTAGAATGAAGGCAGCAGCTAAGGGCTGGGACCCCTGGCTAGGCACTGCTTACCTCAGAAGGCTCCTGAAAGGTGGTAGAGCAAGGTTAAAGCAGGCTCAACCCCACACTGACCTGTGCCACTCCCAAAAGTGGATGGCATGTCCAGCAGTGGCTCTACATACTCCCTGGTAGGTGCCATCCCCATACTTCCCATGGGCCACGGTTCCCCATTCTGGACCAATGAGAGCTCCAGATGCCTGCAAGGAAGGGCAGCCCGTGGAGACCTCCTTGCCCCACCACCCACAGGGGCTGCAGGGGCATGCCAGCCAGAAGCAGTGAAGGGCCATGACCAGAGGGAGTCTGCCTTAGCCCCACAGGCTGCTTCCAGTCCTGCAACACAAACTCCTTGATTTGGTTGGAGAAGCCTCTGAGATTCAGCCAATTTCAGAAGACAAGCCAGTGGTCCACATATGAATAGAAAAAAAAAATTGAAGAGAATGGACTTTGTGCACCAGTACTGAGGGAATGTGCAGATGTGCAAAACCAGTGGAAATAAAAATAAAATACCTAGACAATGTATTATTTTTATAATCACCATAAGAATAACTATTCCAGCCATATTTTAGAACTCAGTACAACTATTAAAACATAAGAAATAAAAATTATAAAATGCAGACTAGTCATAAACCTGAAACAACACACTTTGAAAGAAGTAACAACAACAACCAGTTGGGTTGGGAGGGGAGGCTGAAAGGATGTTTGTGTGAGTGATAGAGATACACTGGTGCGAGAGGACAACAAAGAGCTCCTTCAAGTATGCTGAACATTGTCCAACATAGGAGCAACTGCAGCAACCTCACTCCATACCCGGTCCTGTCATGGCCCCCATCTCTTTGACGATGAGGTACAAGGGCTGGGGGAAGGAAACACAGTAGTGCCCTCTTTTGCCTCACATACCCTTCACAGCAAGCCAGACGCTCTGGGAGTGGAGGGAGAGGGGCAACTCCAAGGCAGAGGGCAGGAGAAGTAAGGGATGAGGGGAGGGGCAGCTGAAGTGCTGGCATTTGATAACCTCCTACACAACCCAATCAGGATCATCTGAAAGAAGCTCCAGGATCTACTAATCTACTGGATGGGGACTACTAGGCTAAGGGGCTATTTAATTGCATTGTAAATGTTTGCGGTACCCTAGACATAGGTATATATTAAAAAAGAGCCCACTGGCTGTCAGCCTCAGAGCCAGAGTTTATGACTTTGGCTCAAGTTATGGCACTAAAATAGCGTAGAGCAGTGTTTTTCAAACATTTTGAGACCACAGAACACCAAACAGTCATTCTTTATGCAGAAACCTCTGAAAATGTTCTTTAAATAAAGAAAAAATTGTTGTCAGACCACCCCGCCCCAAAAAAAGCATAACATACAACAAAACCAAAATGAAGTAATTTAATCAGGTATCTTAAAGTTGCAACACTGTATCTAGTTTTAACAACAGAAAAAAATATACTATCAGTATTTGATATCAAGTGTCAGATGCTCATGGCACACCTGTGAGTTTTCACAGAACTCCAGTGTTCTGTGAAATATAATTTGAGAAACCCTGGCGTAGACAGTCTTGCTTGGCCTCTGAAACCCAGCAAGGAGAGCAGGTCTGAACCAAAGCTATTTACGCTGCTGTTTTAGTGCTGGAGAGCAAGCCCTAGCCTTTAGACCTGGACTCGGAGACTTGCTACTGTGGCAGGAGGGTGTTTTTTCAAATGTATTGCTGTTTCTGCAGTGTAGATGTACCCTACCACAGGGTTAAACCTGAAAAAAGCACCACAGACTGTGTGCACAGAAAGGCTGGGTACCGTTATTATTAGGGGGGCAGACAATTGGTGGTGGTCCTGGGAGAGAGAAGGAAAACCTTTAACTTTACCAGTGACAGAGTGTAATCAGAAGATTGATTTCTTCATAGATTAGTCAATTACATAGCATTGACAGAAATGAGAGAGCTACAGGCAGCGGAGAGACCAGAGGAGGAGGAGCTATCAGATCTAACAGACTCAGAAAGTCTCACTGAGGCAGATACCACCTAAGTGAAAAGCTCCAAGAACTAAAAGTTTCTTCATGGGAGAAATAAAGGGTGGGAAGAAGCCAATAGGCTGAGGTCTTTATCTTTCATCTTTACACAGGGGATTGTTTGTCCCATTGTTTCAGTAGGTAAAAATCTTTCTATGAATTTATCAGATGTGGTTAATTTTCTCTACAGGCTATACCCAGTAAAGCCTGTCTGGGGGACCCAGGCTCGGTGTCTGCAAGCCCACAGTTGAGTGCCCACAATGCAGCAGACACCGAGGTTCGCAGATGCTGGTTCTGGCTCTTACACCCACGCCAGCGCGCCCATCCTGCACGACATAGTCCTAACCGCAACTTGAGCCGAGCCGAGCCGAGGCGCCGAAGGACGGGGCTTAGATGGAGCCCGTGAGGGTGCTAAGTCCTCGCCAGTGGGAAGGGGCTCGGACCAGCCAGAACCAGGCTCAGCGGCCCAGCACATCTCAGCGCGTCCCGGAGGCAGCTGGGGCAGAGGCCAAAAGGTCCCGGGCCCGTAGCGCCGCGCGCGGAGCCGGCCTGTCCCCGCAGCGCCTGACACGCGCAGCCACCTCGCCTCCCGCACAGGCCGATGCGGCCCGGGCAGAGAGCCGCGGCCCGCCCGTGGGGTTACAGAAGGCGACACGCCGGATCCCCGCGCGGCAGCTCTACTGACCCCCGACCCGCACTGGTGTAGCGGCAACCGCCGCCGCGTGTCGCTCACCCTCTTGCGCGCGCTCTGTTTATCTCCGAACCTGAACGCGACGGCCTCGGACCGTTAGTACCGGACCGGCCTCCTTACCGGCTTCCGCCCAGTTCGAAATTACCCGCTTCCTCCGCCCATTGGCTGCCCGTCCCCCGACGAGCTTGCGTCACGTCACTGCGCGAGCCAGCGCGGCGAACGTGACAATGTTGCTGTTATCATCCGGGTCCTTTTGATCCGCTGCGTTGCTTCTTGTTGCTCCTCCCCACTCCGAAGAACGGCCTCCCGGGGGTCCAGCGTGCGCAGGCGCCGATGGGGCTCGGTCGGCTCGTGACTTGTGCCAAGACCCGTTTCTCGTTCGAGTAACCTCTGCCTGCTCCCTGCCGAGTGGTCCTCTCTGCCCCGCACCTGCTCCATTGCCCCTTCTTTCTCCACAGCCTCCCTGCACTGTCCATATCAGTGCGCAGCCAGGTCCTACACACCCCGGTAGGGCTCCCCTGTGTGCCTGGCCTGTGCGTTCACACACCCTGCAGGTCCTCCCTCCCTTCCTGCCTGCATATGTTCACACACCATTACCCTGGCTTACACTCCCACCCCACCTTTCTGCTCTTCTCTGAGCACAGGTACCCTCCAGATCGTTCTGCCCTGTCTGCACCTTCAGACACCCTCTAGTTCTGTATGGGAGGGGTAGCCATCGTGTTAGTCTGGATCTGTAACGGCAACAAAGGGTCCTGTGGCACCTTATAGACTAACAGAAGAGTTTTGAGCATGAGCTTTCGTGGGCACAGACTCACTTCATCAGATGCTGACCTTGGAAATCTGCAGGGCCAGGTATAAATAAGCCAGAGCAAGGGTGGGGATAACAAGTGTCAAAGTTTGACTCAGACTCACAATTTATCAGACCACTCTGTTTTATTAGCAAAGCCGCTCTGCTAATACATTTAGAAGTGAGCCCCCTGAGTGGGGCTTGTGTCTCTTAATTTATACAGTTGTTTTTGGAGAACAAGTTACAGAGAAGTTACAGACAAAAGAAGAAAAGATTTTAGTCACCACCCTTCGAGATCCCTGAGACCAGTCACGTATCTTCAATTACCTGCCACCCTTAACAATCTCCTTTAACAGCTTCCAGTTAACTTAACTAATTGCCCTTCACACCTTCCATTCTGATGCCTGCTTCTTAGACGTGCTGGCTCCATCTTAATTGCTTCTCCATTCAAAAGCTAACTGTCCCTACGTGTGCTCCTTCAGATACTTTGTAACATGTTTTGGCATGCCCTCTCATATACAATGTATCCAGCATGTCCCCTTATACAACGTTATACTTATACAATGTTATACTTATACAATGTTATACTTCCACACAAGGTTAGCTCAGTCAGCAAGGGTGAGGCTTACTACCAGTACTTGATCTGGAGGTGTGAACACGAAGGGAGGGGAAGCTGCTTCTGTATTTAGCCAGCCATTCGCAATCTTTGTTTAAGCCAGAGCTGAGGGTGCTGAATTTGCAGATGAATTGTAGCTCAGAAATTTCTCTTTGGAGTCTGGTCCTGAAATTTCTTTGCTGTAGGATAGCTGCTTTTAAGTCTGCTGCTGTGTGGCCTGGGAGATTGAAGTGCTCTCCTACGGGTTTTTGTATATTGCCATTTCTGATATCTGATTTGTGTGCGTTTATTCTTTTATGTAGAGACTGTCCAGTTTGTCCAATGTATATAGCAGAGGGGCATTGCTGGCACATGATGGCATAAATTATATTGGTAGCTGTGCAGCTGAATGAACCCACGATTGTGTGGCTGATCTGGTTAGGTCCTGTAATGGTGTTGCTGGTGTAGATACATGGGCAGAGCTGGCAACGAGGTTTGTTGCATGGATGGGTCCCTGAGTTAGAGTGACTGTGGTGCAGTGTATAGTTGCTGGTTAGGATTTGCTTCAGGTTGGCAGGTTGTCTGTGGGCAAGGACTGGTCTGCCTCCCAAGGCCTGTGAAAGTGGGGGATCATTGTGCAGGATGGGTTGTAAATCCCTGATGATGCGCTGTAGAGGTTTTAGCTGAGGACTGTAGGTGGTGGCTAGTGGTGTTCTATTGGTTTCTCTCTTGGGCTTGTCCTGTAGTAAGAGGCTTCATGGCACACGTCTGGCTCTGTTGATCTGTTTTTTCACTTCTTCAGGTGGGTATTGCAGTTTCAAGAATGCTTGGTAGAGATCCTGTAGGTATTTGTCTCTGTTGGAGGGGTTGGAGCAAATGCGGTTATATCTTAGTGCTTGGCTGTAGACAATGGATCGTGTGGTGTGCCTGGGATGGAAGCTGGAGGCATGAAGGTAGGTGTAGCGGTCAGTGTGTTTACAGTACAGGGTGTTATTGATGTGGCCATCGTGTATTAGCACCGTGGTGTCCAAGAGGTGGATCTCCTGTGTGGACTGTTCCAGGCTGAGGTTGATGTTGAGGTGAAAGTTGTTGAAGTCCCGGTGGAATTCCTCTAGAGTCTCCTTCCCATGGGTCCAGATGATGAAGATGTCATCAATGTAGCGTAAGTAGAGATGGGGTGTTAGTGGACGAGAGCTAAGGAAGCGCTGTTCCAGGTCAGCCATGGAAATATTGGCGTATTGAGGGGCCATGCGGGTACCCATAGCTGTGCCGCTGATTTGAAGGTATATATCGTCGCCAAATCTGAAATAGTTGTGTGTGAGGGTAAAGTTACACACCCTCTAGTTCTTCACACACCCTCTAGTTCTGTAGCGTCCCACATGCTAGCCACTAGCCACATGTGGCTCTTTGGCTGGTTGAGTGTGGCTCGTTGGCTTAAACGATAAAGATTTTCAGAATAATGTGGCTAGTTCACTGGAGCAGTAGCCATTTATAGTGGCTATTACTTAAGAACTGGCAGGACACTGTGGTTCTAGTTCATCACTATCCTGCATGCACACCACTATCCAACCCTTTCCCATTCACTCAGACCCCTCCCAGTTCTCTTATCCCCTACACATTTTCTTGTTGCATTTTGCATTTTACCCCAATTTTTCTAGCTTTCTTTGGCCTCCACAGCTATCCCTTCCATATCCCCCATCTTGGTCACATCTACACAGTGTGCTGCTACTGGCAGGCTCATACAAATGGGACACTTGCAAATGCAGATGAGGCACTAATTTACAACTCGTGCATGTTATTTGCATACTCTGGCATGACTGCTCTCCTGGCAAGGGCTTCTATTGCCACAAAACAAACTGTAGATGGGGTTCTGTCGACCAAATCCCCGCTTGTTGACAGCCACTTATTCATCATTTTTGACATCTTTTTATGAGATCTGGACTAGCTGACATGTTTAGCTTTAAACTGTTCTTTGAGTTGTAAAGGACTGGTAAATTCTGACTTATGAAATACAAATGAATGACAGCATGTAAGTAATGGAACAACTGACCCCATCCTTATAGTAAATGTATTGTTACACTCAATGAAAGAGACGGCCACGTCTGCTTCTCTTGACATTTTTTCCAGAAGGTCTTTTACAGCTGTTGGTTTTCTGTTTGCCCCTTGGATTGTAGATACTGAGGGTATAACTTCGGTGGCAGAAAACGACCACTATATTCAAACTATTGGAATTTTTGTGAATTGTGTTTTGTTGGATATCAACTGTGCAGATACTCCATGTTGAATTACCCATTGCTGCTGGCCTATTATTTGGAAGTTTTTCTGTTTATTAATCTCTCCATTTCATAGTAATGGGTTTGATTCTCCTATTTGTTATACAAATTATTGGTATTTTAACACTACTGATTTCAGTAGAGAATTGATTAACTCGCTTTGAGAATATCATTTTTATGGTCTTGTATGAAAATTGGTTCAGAGGTGAGATAGTACATTATGAACAATTATGAGCTTTTTAGAATTTGACATGCAATACTGTAAGCCAGCTGGATATATTAGTTAGTGCTTTTTTAATTTTTGAATTCACACAAGACCAAAGCAGAGCTCTGGACTGGTGTGATATGCAGATTTCCAGGTCTAAGTGAGGGCACCCAGTTAAGGTGCATTGAAGAAAGTGGGATTAGCTCATCGCCAAAGCTGGTGGTTATTCCAATATTAATGTTTACCAAGCCAGTGGAAAACAGCTTCTGTATTGCCTTATTGGTTAACCAGAAGTCCATACAATGCGGTTTCTTTAAAATACCCCCTCCCACCTCAGGCTGCCATGAAGACACCCCACTCAGATAAAGTTCTACCAATCCGAAAGGACCGGACTCGTTACATTCTAAGTCAATATTTCAGAGCTTATCCCAAACAGATTTATATCCAATTCCAATTAACTAAAGTAAAAAGTATTAAAAGGGAAAAGGAAGTGTAACAGTATAACCAATATGGTTTCTCTCGCCATTTTGAGAGGCCTATAGCTTGTCTGCAGCCAGACTGAAGAGCAGCAGCCAACTGTGAAGCTACAAATCACATACTCACATTCCATCTATACTCCAGCACAATAAGTAGTATATCAGGCTAAGAAGAAGACCACATCCTAGTGCCATCCACTGTTAAACAGATCACAGGATGGGTAAAGAAAACTTAATTAATAGCATTTCGTCTGTCAGGCAACGACTTATCAATGGCTGAGGTGGAACCACCATTCTCTGATTGTCGTCACTTTTCTACTGTCTTCTGAATACTGTTTTCTGTATATTCTCTGTCTGGTTTGTAATTGCTCCTGTCTGCTGTATAATTAATTTTGTTAGATATAAATCAGTTAAGGTGGTGGGCTGTGATTGGTTAGGTAATTCTGTTACCGTAGGTTATAGTTGGTTAGTGAAATTGTACTAAAATAATTGGTCAAGGTATAACTAAGCAGAACTCAAGTTTCACTACTTAAAAACTGGGGTCCAAGAAGGGGAGAAGCGGAACAGAACATCAAAGGGAGAAAAAGAAGAACAGAACATCCAACAGGAGGGAAGAAGGAACACCTAAAGGACTCACCCCCAAGACCCTGAGGTGAACAACCAGTATCCAGAGAGTGACTTTGTCTGTCCCAACAGGGGAAGTCTGCCTGCTTGCCTTATCAGGATTGGTGAGTATGATACTGTGTGCTTAGCATGTATTTTGCTTTCTTGGTAATTGTAAATAAATAGAGAATATGAATATTACTGTGTAAGGCTTTTTCAGTGGCACAGATCCTGCATACCTACAGGGAATTATGCCCTGAGCCCTAGGAATTGGGTAAGGGTGGGAGTTTAAATTAACAGGGTCGCGCCTTGAGCCCTACAAATTGGGTAAAGGTGTATATGTCCCTGAGCGTGGAAGGCATGAGAAATTTGTGGGGGTAACAGAAGTATCGGTTAAAAGATCAATATACATACAAACATGAGTTCAATTACTGTACTGTATATTCAGGTACACAATAGAGGTGTCAGTCTTGTATAGTCCAAAATCCAACTTCATATTCATGGTGTTTCCAGCCAATGACTGGGATCTCAAATCCTTGTGGCTTAAGTCTCTCCTGTTTTGAAACTGCAAGTAGATCCAAGAGATTGTGTCAATGTCCATTAAAGGGGCACCAGGATATTCTGCAATCTCATTTCTTATGGCTTGCAACTTTTCCTGTTAACATCCCAGCAGGTATGAGAGAAAAAGGCTCAGGACTCAATGGCCTTTGTACATTTGCAGCAGCTTATTGTACTGGGAGAATACAACAGTCTTTTGATGTAACCTTCTATTTCCTATACATCATGGTAATTAGCATAAGGTAGTTTATCCATTAAGTAGTTTATCACAAACTTTGAAGAGGCATCTTGACAATGACACTATTTTACCCAAGATTCATCTAAATATTAACATTCCCTTTTGGTGTTTGAATCAACAGTTATAGAGATTATTATAGGCGGTGTCTACACTACCACACTCCTTCTAAGGAAGGATGGTAATTAGGGTGTTGGGAGTTTACTAATGAAGTCCGGCGCTGCATACGCAGCACTTCATTAAGCAAATTCCCCCCTGCAGCAACTCTGAAGTTTTAAACTTCGAAGTACCATCTCACATCTATCTGTGGCTCACCCACCGGTACTTCATAGTGCCAGGGCAATCTCAAAGTCCCTTTGCTCCTCAAAATTGAGGAGTATAAAAGTGAATAGAAAAGATTATTCTGCACCCCCAGTTCCTTGCGGGTGTTGGATAATAAAGTTTTTGTTGTACATAGCCAAACTTGTAATTTCACATACAATGATAGCACATACAATTAAATGAGATAGGAATCTCTAGCAGATTAAGACTTTTAGAGTGATACCTCACAAAACATATTTTGTACAAAACATATCATAATTGTACGACGGGTGAATATGGAGATGTCAGCACATCACCCTCCCAATACCTTCATTGCTGAAAACCATGAACTGCTGGTTGACCAAAAGCAAAATTTGTGTCAGTCCTCAATGGCAGAGTTCCAGAGATTCTGGTCTTTAAAGGCGGAACACTTGTGGTACCATTATAAAACAAAAATACATTCATTTGGTATCCTGGGAGTAGAAAAGTATAAGCACAGGATGTAATGTTACTGGGTTATAATATGAATTTACAAAGCAGTGTTGATACCATTGTATTAGAATTACCACAAATCAAGTTGGGAGAGGATAAGGGGGAAATGATGATTTACACCTCACTCTCCCTAAAACAAAAACACCTGCAAGTATCAGAGGAAAAAAGACTGAACTGGATTTCAGCAGGGGATGGGGAGACCTGGCCCCAGACTAATAGGATTTCCAGGCAGTATATCATAAGATGAGGGAGTTGGGGAGGGGATTGCTAATTCATACACAATCTTTCTAGTATTTTAGGCCTAGTTTGCAGCTTTGTTTATTTACTAAGTAATCTAGTGTGATCTGTTTGCCATCACTTGTAATCACTGAAATGCTATTTTCAGTAGTTAATAACTGGTTTATATTTTATCTAAAATACTGTGTGTTGTTTGAAATTCAGAGGGGATAAATCTCAGCTCATGAGTTGTTGCATGTCCACTTCCTTTGTAGAAGTGGGTATTAAAGTCATGCTGGTCAGGTTTTGACTGGGTAGGGCCGTATAACTTTGGTGTCTTACACTGGTGAGCTGGGAATATTTTGAATGTAGCTTTTCTTTTGTGCATTCATGAGTGACTGGCCAGAGCATCCATGAACGCAGTTGGGTGTGGTCCTTGTCTGTGGATATTTGTGTGAGTGCAAGGTTGGAGGGCTTTGCAGCTTATCACAATGTCACAGGGCAAGAGGGAACCCAAACTGGGGAGAAAGAGGGTTCAGCAGTACTCTTTTCCTGGTGGCATGCTGTGATGGGGAGGTGGGTTACAATTCAGCACGGTGTGGTGGGGCGTCTTCTGTCCCTTAGTTCTATTACTAGTCTGGCATAGAAGAGCTAGACATTACTAAATGAAGTTTTGCTTTGGTTGAAAGGGAAGTCTTTTTAATTGCTTCACTACCACTAGCTTAATGGTTTGTTTGTTTTTTTTCCAGAGAATACTGCAAAGGTATAATAATTCCTTGTCTCTTTCTACTTGCTCTTACTTTTGACAGTATCACCAAATAATTTCAGACAGTACTGTAAAGAGCTTGAGGAGTTATTCTAAATCCCACTTTGTTTTTTAAGCATCTAAACTTTATGTTCTGATAACCTATTATTTCTTTTAACAATCACCAAATTGCACTCACATCTACATCACTCACCATCTTGAGACATTTATATCTTTTTGGTACTACATGATTACACTATTGTTGGTTACAGCTGCTATATTATTTGCACTATTATAACATTTGATCTTTAAGCAGTGAATCTTTCTTGATCAATGATCTGCTGTAAGCAGTTTTACATTTTTCTCCATGGAAATTGATGCTATCTTCTCTTGACCTGGATTCGTTTTCTGCTACTACACATGCACTAACATGACAAAAGAATTGTTGGAATGAGCAGAATTGATAGGGCACTAACAGATGCACACAGTTACCTGGGATTAATCATACTTCTATTAAAAACCACGGAAAGACTAACTTTAAGGAGAGCTGGATTAGGCCTAAATGATTAATTAAAAATAGCCTTTTTTAAATATGAGGAGGTTCACCTTGGAGTTTAATTACCTATGATCTGTTGGCTATTCTGTTCTAGCGGTTTTTAGAAAGTGATGAGGGAAGTGTTTAGAGTATCAAGCCTTTCTTAGAGCACATTCTCTGGTGGTTTACATTTTAAAAACTTTTTTTATTTGATTTCAAAGTGTGATAGCTCAGTGTATCTTACAGGACAATAAATAGTTTCATTTCTAACTGACTTAAAAATCAATACCAAAGACATCCAAAACCATTAGATAAACAAAAAGAAAAAATGAGAAAAATACCAAGAACTGTGACCATTAGCCTGTAAACAGTCTAAATACTTATCAGCAGAATTGCAATTTAAGCTTAGTACAGAACCATTGCCCAAACAAATTTTAGGCTGCATTCCAATAAAATACTTATTACTCCACACATTTATCATTTTCTTTTCTAAAGAAATGATTAAATTTGAGAAGTCAGAAATTTAAAATATTCTTTATGACCATATAAATTTTGTTTTGGAGTAGGGTAGGAGAAGATATACAAACTCCACACTGGATAACAAGGACTGCTCTTGCCTCAGGCAGGTCTTCCCTGTCATAAACACAAGGGCCAAGTCTACACTTGCACAAAACTTCGAAATGGCCATATTCAGCACCTCATTAGAATGTGGGCGGCCGCAGCACTTCGAAATTGATGCGGCTTACCGCCATGTGGCTCATCCAGACGGGGCTCCTTTTTGAAAGGATCCAGCAACTTCGAAATCACCTTATTCCTATCAACAGAATAAGGTTCCAAAGCTCAAGGGAGAACCAAACAATGGGAAATGACAATCAGACACTGTGGTCTCAGAACTTCAAGCTATGTAAAGGGTCCAGCAGGCTGCAGTAATAGGATTAGTGCTTAAAGGGAAAAGGTGGCATCTCAGGCCCTAGCTCAGACAAAAGAAGGAAAGGGCTGCCTCTCATATATGTGCTGAGGCCCGATGCCCACTCAGCCAGCAGTGAGGGGTTTCTTCTCACATAGATGAGTTGGGTCAAATAGGAATTCAAAGATCAGCATACTTGTGGTTGTCGTCTTTCCATATTCACCACATTTGCACCCACTCTAAATAAATGCCCTCTTCCAGAGACAGGCTCTTCAAACTGCACCCCCCCACACCCCCTTCCCTGTTCGAACTGAATGCCAGCAACTCACCAGAGCCACCGGAGCAGCTGCTGGAGCTGCTACTGCAGCCGCTGCTGGAGCCACCACCAGAGCTGCTGCTGCTGCCATCACACTTTTTCCAGCATGCAGTAGGATGCATGCATGGAGTGGGCAGATGGCACTCCACGCTTGGGGCTCTCAGGAGGAGCCACATTGAAAGGCCACCTCCATATTTGCTACAACACAGTGTCCTATTTGCCACATTTGGTGATTAGCGAATGTATTGGACACCGCAGATGTAGATCATTGGTATCATGAGTGCCTCTGTGTGGGGTGTGGTTATAGACAGATGTGGATGATAGACAGCCACACCCATAAATGAACCCAGCTAAAGTAAAAATCCTTGGTCAGATAAACCAAGTAGAGGTAATGGCTGGTGGATTCTGGATGTGGGCAAACCCTGATCCCAAACCCTGAGGCCACTGGGGAGACTTACATCACTGTATTTAGAGAGAGCTTGAACCCTATTCTAGTGCATATGTTCAGTTCACTGTAGGGGAAAATATAAGTCTCTTGTACTTGGGATAATTTTGACACTAGCCTCTCCCATTCTCATGGTTTGGGATTGAGAGCATTTCTCTGAGGTACTAAGTGTATTTAAATCAGTGCCAGAAGGAGTAACTCAGGGAACCCTAGATAATGGTCTCTTCTTTGAGTGCTTGCTCTTGTCAGTTCCAGCTAACTGTATGCAAGCCATGTGCACCATCTTTGGGAAGTTCTTCCCCTAGCAGCATCCATTGGGTTGACTGTGGGCCCCCTGAAGTGTTGCCTCTCTGGAAGTGACTACGTGACTGTCAACCCAGTGCCTCCTCATTTCCTTTTTGCTAGCTATTCCAGCAGAAGAAAGGTGGGTGGGATGTGAGCAATACATCTTAAAGAACAACACTTACAAGACTTGAGCTGCCATTTTCACTTCTTTGAGTAGTTACTCATGTCGATTCTAGTTAGGTGACTCTCTAGCCCAAGGTGGAGTCAGAGTTATGGAATCAGTGATGAGAGAACTGCTGTGCTGAATACTGCTGGGTTAATGGCTTACTAAAAGGTCAGTGTGTGAACTGAGGATCATGTTGCTGCCCTGCAGATTTCTTGTACTACAGCCTGGCCAGGAACACCACCGAGGAGGCCTGTACACTTCTGGCAGGTATTGATAGTGCTGGAGCTGAGATTTGGCTATCTTGTAGCACATCCAGACTCAGGATGAAGTGATCCTTGACAAAATCCTCTGTGATGAAACTGAGAGTATTTCACCTGGTCCGCTACCACTGCAAACAGCTGGTTTGACTCAGGGAACAGCTTTGTGCATTCAATGTAAAAGGCTAACACCTGTCAAATTTCCAATGAGAAAAGCCTCTGTTCTCTGCTAGGAATCTGGATTGCTTTTTAGGGCCTGGGATTCACGAAGAAACGACAAAAGGCCTCTCTGGTCCCATTCTCTCTATGTGTATCTCTATGTGTATCTCATTTGAAAGAATTGGGCCCTTATTGAGCACTTTGAAAGACTGATGGATATATATTAGTGATAGTTGAGTATGACACCTATTTTCCTTAGGCAATCTCACTGTATACCACCAATGCAAAGACTGCAGCAGTGGTACTTCGAAAAGGATTTGGGGTAACTAAGGAGATCCTTACTGATCAAAGTGCCAATTTTATGTCTTAGCTGCTAAAGAAAGTGTGTGATTTGCTAAAAATAAAAGTGCTGTGTACGTCTGTCATCCACAAATTGATGGTCTGGCTCTGGTTGAATGATTTAACCAGACCCTGAAAAGAACACAAGAATACAAGAACAGCCCTACGGGGTCTGACCAAAGGTTCGTCTAGCCCAGTGTCCTGTCAGCCAACACTGACCAATGCCAGGTGCCCCAGAGAAAGTGAACCAAACCAAACATTCTCTCTTGTCATCCATCTCCAGCTTCTGGCAACCAGAAGTTAGGGACACCGTTCCTTACTCATCCTGGCTAATAGCCATTAATGGACCTAACCTCCATGAATTTATCTAGCTCTTTTTAGAATTCTGTTATAGTCCTGGCCTTCACAGCCTCCTCTGGCAAGGAGTTCCACAGGCTGACTGTGCGCTGTGTGAAGAAGAACTTCCTTTTGTTTGTTGAAACCTGCTGCCCATTAATTTAATTTGGTGTCCCCTTCTTCTTATATTATGGGAACAATTTATCCTTATTTACTTTCTCCACACCATTCATAATTTTGTATACTTCTATCATATCTCCACATAGTCCCCTCTTTTCTAAACTGAAAAGGCTAGTTTCTTTAATCTCTCTTCAGATGGGACCCATTCCAACCCCCCAATCATTTTAGTTGCCCTTTTCCTGAACCTTTTCTAATGCAAATATATCTTTTTTGAGATTAAGTGACCACATCTGTATGCAGCATTCAAGATGTGGGCATATCATGGCTTTAAAGGATGATACAAAATTTATTGCTGAGGATACCATCTGGGATGAGATGATTTATCTCCTTTTATTTGCTGCTTGAGAAGTTCTCCAATCGTCTGCTGGATTCTCTCTATTTAAACTCTTACATGAGAGACAACCCCAAAGAATTGTTTAACTCATTCATGAGATGTTGGGATCACAGGCTGCTAAGATGAAGAATGTTATAGGGTATGTTCTGAAGCTCCAGGAGAAGCTTAAAATCCTAATGTCCTTTGCCAATGAAAACCTCATATTCAACAGACCCAGTAGCGAGCCTATAGCACAGGGCACATACAGGCATATTCAAGCCAGGCAATCAGGTACTTCTAAGTGACTCGCTAAATGGCAAGGATCATACTAAATAGTCCACTAAGTTAGGCCAGTTAAGTATGAAATCAAGCAGCCCAACAAGTGGACGCTATCAGAGGTCCATCATATTAGCCTTCTGAAGCTATAGAAGGAATGAGAAAGCCTATTACTCTCTCTCCCTCTGTTCCCAAATGCCCATCTCACCAGACCGAAACCCTATCCAGTTGGAGGAACATCTCTGCCTGGAACAAAAGGCTCAGGTGAGTAACTAATCAAAGCATCCTTGATGGTGTCTGTGCCTCATTTGCGGTAGACTCATTTCATGCAACACAATGTTTAAACAGAATCTATATAACTCATCCAGGAGAACCCACAGCTGTGGCCTAAAATAATGGAAGAGCCTATAAGGCAAGAGGGACATATGATTTTGTAAGTGGAGGTCATCGAAGAGTCCTGCAGCATCTGGCAAAGTCTGGTTATACTGGTCCCAAAGCCAGATGGCACTGTCCAGTTTTGCATATTCTTTAGAAAGGTCAGTGCTATTTCCAGATTTGATACTTATCACGTGCCCTGAGTGGATGAACTGCTAGACTGACAGGTTGAGGCTTGATATATCACACATTAGGCCTGGCCAAGAGACACTCTCAGATCCCATCCACACCAGAAGCATGAGAGAAAACCTCCCACACCATGCCACTTGGCCTGTATCATTTTAGGGTAATACCAGTTGGCTTATATCAGGGGTGGGCAAGATAAGGCCCATGGGCTGGATATAGCCCACCAAGCCTTTTAATTCTGTCTTTCCCTGCTGTTCCTTATTATTCTCTTTGCTGCAGGATGGGGAGGGCTTCACACATGTCCCCTGCCCCCAGCACTGGCTAATAGAAGCTGAGAGATTTTGCCGGGGCAGGGCAGGCCAATTTCTCAGCTCCCATTGGCTGGTTTCTAGCCAATAGGAGGTGGAAGATTTTTCTGGGTACAGGGACAGCACACAAAGACTCCCCAGCATCACAGAGAGCCACACAGAGTGGTCTAGGGCTGCAAGCAAGCCTGGAAGCTTGTCTGAGAGTGCTGCAGGCTAGGAGCTACTTAAGTAAGTGCCACCCCAGCCAGGGTCTGCCTCTGGTACCCCTGTTTCTGGCATACTCTCTCCATCTCAGACCCTACACTCCCTCCTGCACCTCTACCTATGCCAGAATCCTCTGCTGCATCCCAGCACCTTGCCTCAGGTCACCACCCAAACCCTGTGCACCATGCTCTCCCCTACCCTAGATCACAAATTCCTCCCAGATCCTGCACCCCTTCTACATTCCTCCCACAAGCCATAATCTTCTCCAGCAGCCCTATCCTCTCCTTAATTCTGCACCCCAATGCCCTGCTCCAGGTCACAGCCTCAAACTCCCTCTCAGAGCCCACACCCTTTCCTGTACCCTGGTAATCTACCCTGAGCTTTCTTCTGCTCCCAACCATCATCCCTGACTCCACACCTCATCCATAGAAAAGTGCAGCACTTGACCACTTGCCAAAATCTTGGAATGGGCCCTCGTCAAAAATTATTGCCCGCTCTGGCTTATCTTGTGCCCCAGTTAATTTCCAATGGTTCAAGTTCTTCAACCACATGACACATATGTAGCATTTTGTTTTTATGACCTAGCCATTGACAGTGAGAATGGGAGGAACAACTAGCACAAGTCACTGCCATAGTTTGGTCCCTATAGAGGCTGGACTAACTGCAAACTCAGCAAAGTGTGAGATTGGGAAAGAAGAGACGATTCAGGCCTGCCTGCCCCAGCCATGCTGGGCTGGCACCAGGTCCTGGCCAAGCCACACTCTTCCCACACAAGTGGAGGAGCCCCAGTCTGCTAGCTCCAGTTCCTCCCTCCCCCACCAGTGTTAGGCAGAATTGTTGGGACCTCCAAGCACTGGGCTAGCCCCAAAAGTGGGCTTGCCCAAGTGCCAAGCATCCCTAATACTAGGACAGTTACCATCCAGTCGAGCTGCTAGCCCCCCGCCCCCCTCCGCCAAGCATCAGGCAAGGCCATCAGCACCATCCAAGTTTCCTGGCCCCCCATAGCACTGGGCCAACCCAAACACCACCCTGGATGCCAGCTGACCTCCACTGGCTTCAGGTTAGAGGGGAAAGGAGGATGGGGCCTCCCAGGGGAACATGGGTAGAGCCATGGCTTGAGTCAGGGGAGTCTTGGCATGCCCTGGCATTTAATACTTGCTATCCAGCTAGATAATTTACTTGGGGTCTACCTTGGGAAAAGGTCAGCTCTAGTCTCTTTTGGGCAAAGTCCAGGCCTTCAAAACAAGCCCCACACAAATCAAGAAGAAAAAAGTCTGAATGGTTTGGGGGCTCACAGGTTACTGCCAAAGATTTTTGCCAGATCTTTTGACAATAGCAGCCCCACTACAGGCCCATTTAAAGACTGGCCCCAAGAAATTTAGCTGGTCCAAAGCCTGTGAAAAGGTTTTCAGGACTTGAAAGACTGTGCAAAGAGCCTGTCCTATTCAGGCCTGACTTCTCAGAAAATTTTGTGCAATCTGATTCCTCAGAAACGGGACCAGGAGCGGCATTGTCTAGTAAGTGCATGCAGAGGAACTCTCTGTGCTTTATCTGAGCTGCCAACTGTTCCATTAGGAGTGGCTTATTCCATGACAGAAAGGGAAGGATGGGCTTTGAAATGGGCGGTGGAATTTCTCTGATACTACCTCCTGGGAAATCTGATATGTCTCATCATTAATCATGGCCTCTTAAGGTCATTAAATGTCATGAACAACAACAATGCTTCTGCATTGGTATCTATCCCCCAGCTGTGTGCTTCCCAAATTCAGCATGCAGCGGGAAAAAAACTCACTACAATGTTATTTTTGGAGGGGGTTGGTGGTTATTTTGTATAGTAGAAAATACAATGTATCTAGTAAAGCATTCTCTGACTCCTCTTCCAGTCTATAACCAAGAAAGGCTCCCATGTATAATCCAAACTTCCTTTGGGTACAGAAAGAGATTGAACCAGAGCTGGCATAATCTATTCATTTGTGTTGTAACTTTTCCTCTCTGAGGTGATGAGCTCTGAAGTTCTGGAATATCAGTCTTCCCTCAGAGGGCTCCTTGGCCTTACCCTTCATTCTTATCGTTTGCAAGCTTCATTTACTCCACTTTGCAAGGCCTTCAGACAGTTCATGTTTGGGGCCTGCATTGGAGCCACACAGATCAATCAGGTTCAAAAGATAACATATGTAGCTTGTGTCAACCTGGAAGAACCTCACTTAAGCCAGAAATTAAAAAAAGAAATTGTGTTTGCATACTGCAGAGACTGGGAACCTGTAGTGCTCAAAATATGCAAGCACGAGATACTTTTTAAGGAAGCTGATACTGTGTTGTCTGGGTAAAAAGGTCTTGTGATGATTTTTATCACCTGGTTATGGAAAGTTCAGCAAAAATTCTATAAAAATAACTAAAAAATAACCTTAGGGACAATCAGCCATTCATCTCTCAACAAGGTTAAAGGTAAACTGAACATCTTATGTCCAGAGATCATCTTTCTTTGCACAAGTAAAGCAATTTAGTAATCTTTATATTTAGGACTTAGGCCATAAATCAAACAACTTATCTTTGAAAGTTCATGTTGACAGAAAAAGATTACTTTTAATCTTCACAAGATAGAGTCAATTTAAGAAACAATTAAGGTATATATAAGATCTGTATACTATTTCTCTCATATTATGTGGGACTTTGCCAGACGGGCCCTTTAAATTGCAATAACTCAACAACCAGTGATTTCAAATACATTGTTGCTAATGAATTTTTTCTAGTATGCCAATGGTTTTGTAGTAGCCTTCCAGTGGGATTTTTGGCATTTATTTACTTTAAAAACAATTATATTTACAACTAAAGGTTAAACAAACAAGAGTTAATTGACACCAATGAAAACGTCTCATTTAAATGCAATTACTACCTAATAAATCATCAAAGAAACAGTATTTATTTTCTTATGTGTATATATGATCTCTGAAATATTTTCAACTATTTCTTAATTTATTATAAGTAAAAGGAGAAAGGATTAATAAGTATCCAGATCTTTATGGGATAAATTCCAGATAAGAAAACATATGCAGTGATCAAAGAGGTCAAATATTCTATTCCCTTTACCACACGTAAAATTTGCTACTAACATTTTAATGTATATTGTACTAATCAGACACAAGATTTAGAATCCCAGAAGATTATCTTAATCCCATGACACTATTAAGATAATACAACTGTTATTCTGTAGTCTTGATATTGTATGGAAATAAGTGAAGGGGGAATCATAAATCAATAAAATACATATCAGTATGTCGTCTTAATCTTGTTAATTTTTCCCTTGAGTATATCATTTAAATTTCATGAAACCATCTGTTAATTGACTAGACCAGAGTAGTTAAGCATGAAGCCAGAAGCAAAAACCCTACACCTTTGAAATGAATTCCCACTGTTCTCTTTTTCTAAGTCAGCTTGCAGCAAACATACAGCTGAGGTGTTACTATTAGTTTCTGTAATAACCATTGCACAGTATATTTGATTACAAAAACTACCAGTACAGGTTGAACCTCTCTACTCTGGCACCCTTGGGACCTGACCAGAGCTGAATGAGAGAATTTGCTGGACCACAGAAGGTCAATGTTGTCTTGCAGCATTACAAATACTTCCACTACCTACTAGGCTCATAGAAGATATTTAGGGGTAAATTACAGCTAAATAACAGCACAGAACACTGAGAGGCAGGACTGCTGGCTGTAAACAAACCTTATGGGACCACAGGAGACTTGGCCATACCCATTGTAAGTTGTTGTCTGGCTAACTAAAATCATGATCAATTATGGATGTTGCTGGATGAGATTGGGCTGGACTAGAGAGGTTCAACCTGTATTATTGAACTCTAAGGTACTCAGCAATGCTCTCATTCACTCCTTTTTTTTATTACCAAATAACCCAAAGACTCTAGTACAGGGGATGGCAACCAAAATAGTTGGAAAAATCTCAATAATTCAACTCACCATGCACGTGAATATGAGACAGTCCTTAATAAATAAAATTAAAGCATACTTTTTGTAACCCCTATTTTAAGAAGCATGCACACACAATGATTTGTAATGCAATATTTGTTTACTGCAGGACATTCACAAACTTTTTACATATTCTGTTTCCTCACACTTTATGTGTGTGTTTGTACTGCTGTCCGCCTGACTTTCACTCCTGAACTTTCTGTCTCTCTGGAGGATGGTAGGGGAAATTATCCAATGTTTTGAAATCACATATAATTTGCTATTTAGATATGAGATGTTCTTTTGGGGGCTTTTAGATGTTCACCATTTATCAAAAATAATCAGGAGGGTTGTTTTTTTACTTTGCAATTATAGCGTTGGGAGCCACAAAGAAGTCCTTAAACAGCAGCATGTGGCTCTGGAGCCTCAGGTTGCAGTCCCCTGGTCTGGCATAATAATGGTACCTAAAGGTAAAATGCTATTCTCAGAGCTGCATGGACAATCTTGACTGTGATATTCTACTTCTTGAAAACAAGCTCTTTTGAGGGGAGAGCAGAATATCAAAGATACAATCTGTCATTAAGATCTCAAAAAACAAGCAATCATGTAGCATCTTAAAGACTAACGGTTTTATTTATTATAAAATAATAAATAAACCTGTGAGCCTTTAAAATACTACATGACTGCTTGTTTCTGTGAAGCTACAGATTAACATGGCTACTCTTCTGAGTCATTAAGATGTGTGAGCAGAACATTGACCATAGTACAAATCCTGGATCAAAAAACATGTCCCAACAATTTCTGCTCACAGGTATCTCCTGTACATACATTTTTACATTACTGGAATTATTCCAGTTTTATACAGATGAAACCAGGAGCATAACTGAGCTGTTTCATTTTATTTTGCTCTTCAAACATGAACACACCATCACTGTGTACAATATCACGGGCTACATTGTATGTTATGCATTTATAACAACATAGCACAATGAGGCCCCCATCTCAGTCTGGGCTTCAAGCCTGTAATACAAATAAAGAATGAAGAAAAATAAAAATTAAGAGTAATCATTTATTGTGGATATAGATATCAGGTGAGAAAAAAGGCTAGGCTATTCAAATTTGCTGTTAGCCCAGAATGTTTGGATCAATCAGATTTTAATGAAGTGAGAAACAGCAGTTTTCTTTCATGCTGTGACTGTATTGCTGTAGTCAGCACAAAACAGTCTGGAGTACAGAAGATTGACTTTCAAATAGCTGATCTCAATAATCACTGTTCAAAGTCAGCGGAAATTGCTAGAAATTGACACTCTCTTTGTTCACAACAGGGGTTTGGTGCAAACACTGTTTAATGTCTTCCATCCAACCAGGAGAAAAGCAGAGAGGAGGCATAAGGAATATTTTATAATTAAGGCTGTACAAAGGGAAAAGGAAAAACATAAATAACCATTGCACAATGGAAGTTCATTCAAACCTTTTCTGGATACTTGCTTCAAGTTTACAATACACGTTTGTGAGTAGCGTTAGATGGAAAGCAGAGGTTGAAATCCACTAATATTCCAAAGCTGTGTCGATGCTACAGAGATCTGTTGACAGAAATCACTGTTGACAGGTATTTCCTGACAGAACCTCTGTCTACAGAACATGTCCACACGTAATAGGGGCTCTCCACATTGATGCCCTCTGTTGACAGAGTGGCCAGACTGCCCACTCCTCTGTCAACAGAACGGCCAGCCAGCAGATCTGCAAACAGGGCTGCCCAGTGAACCAGAATCCCTCTCTGTAGATAGAGGGCCCCTGGGAGAGTCTACACTATTTTTCTGTCAACGGAATCTGTCTACAGGGGCACTATGCCTCCAACTTTCAAGACATAACTGCCAGGAAAAAGTTGCGTTCTGTCAACAGATTCCAGATAGAACATAAGAACATAAGAATGGCCATACTGGGTCAGACCAAAGGTCCATCCAGCCCAGTATCCCGTCTGCCGACAGTGGCCAATGCCAGGTGCCCCAGAGAAGGAGAACAGAAGACAAAGATCAAGTGATTTATCTCCTGCCATCCATCTCCTGCCCTTGTACTGAAGGCTAGGGCACCATACTTTACCCCTGGCTGATAGCCATTTATGTACGTAACCTGCAAAAATTTATCGAGCTCTTTTTTAAACCCTAATAGAGTCCTGGCCTTCACAGCCTCCTCCAGCAAGGAGTTCCACAGGTTGACTGTGTGCTGTGTGAAGAAAAATTTCCTTTTATTAGTTTTGAACCTACTACCCATCAATTTCATTTGGTGTCCCCTAGTTCTTGTATTATGGGAAAAGGTAAATAATTTTTCTATATTCACTTTCTCCACACCATTCATGATTTTATATACCTCTATCATATCGCCCCTCAATCGCCTCTTTTCCAGACTGAAAAGTCCCAGTCTCTCTAGCCTCTCCCCATATGGGACCCGTTCCAAACCCCTAATCATCTTAGTCGCCCTTTTCTGAACCTTTTCTAATGCCAGTATATCTTTTTTGAGGTGAGGAGACCACATCTGCATGCAGTACTCAAGATGTGGGCGTACCATAGTTTTATATAGGGGAAGTATGATATCTTTTGTCTTATTATCTATCCCTTTTTTAATAATTCCTAACATCCTATTTGCTTTACTAACTGCCGCTGCACACTGCGTGGATGTCTTCAGAGAACTATCCACTATAACTCCAAGATCCCTTTCCTGATCTGTCGTAGCTAAATTTGACCCCATCATGTTGTACGTGTAATTTGGGTTATTTTTTCCAATGTACATTACCTTACACTTACCCACATTAAATTTCATTTGCCATTTTGCTGCCCAATCACTCAGTTTGCTGATATCTTTTTGTAGTTCTTCACAATTCCTTTTGGTTTTGACTGTCCTGAACAACTTGGTGTCATCTGCAAACTTTGCCACCTCACTGCTTACCTCATTTTCTAGATCATTGATGAACAAGTTGAACAGGATCGGTCCCAGGACTGACCCCTTGGGAACACCACTAGTTACCCCCCTCCATTGTGAAAATTTACCATTTATTCCAACCCTTTGTTTTCTGTCTTTTAACCAATTCCCGATCCATGAAAGGATCTTTCCTCCTATCCCATGACCGCCTAATTTGCATAAAAGCCTTTGGTGTGGGACTGTGTCAAAGGCTTTCTGGAAATCTAGGTATATTATGGCCACTGAGTGCCCCTTGTCCGCATGTTTATTAACCCCTTCAAAGAATTCTAATAGATTAGTTAGACACGATTTCCCTCTGCAGAAACCATGCTGACTTTTGCCCAACAATTCGTGCTCTTCTACATGCCTTGCAATTTTATTCTTTACTATTGTTTCTACTAATTTGCCTGGTACTGATGTTAAACTTATCGGCCTATAATTGCCAGGGTCTCCTCTACGGTCTTTTTTAAATATTGGCATTATATTGGCCATCTTCCAGTCATTGGGTACCGAAATGGATTTAAAGTATAGGTTACAAACCACTGTTAATAACTCCGCAATTTCACATTTGAGTTCTTTCAGAACCCTTGGGTGAATACCGTCTGGTCCTGGAGACTTGTTACTATTCAGCTTATCAATTAACTCCAAAACCTCCTCTAATGTCACTTCAATCTGGGAGAGTTCCTCAGATTTGTCACCTAAAAAGGCTGGCTCAGATTTAGGAACCTCTGTAACATCCTCAGCCGTGAAGACTGAGCAAAGAAATCATTTAATGGCTCCGCAATGGCACTGTCTTCCTTGATCACTCCTTTTATATCTTTATTGTCCAAGGGCCCCACTGCTTTTTTAGTGGGCTTCCTGCTTCTAATGTATTTAAAAAACATTTTACTATCATTTTTTGAATTTTTGCTAGCTGTTCCTCAAAATCTTTTTTGGCTTTTCTCACTACATTATGACACTTAATTTGGGAGTGTTTATGTTCCTTTCTATTTTCCTCACTAGGATTTGACTTCCACTTTTTAAAAGCTGCCCTTTTCTCTCTCACTGCCTTTTTAACATGGCTGTTAAGCCATGGTGGTTCTTTGTTATGTCTCTTACTGTGTTTGTTTATTTGGGGTATACATTTAAGTTGGGCCTCTAGTATGGTGTCTTTAAACAGTTTCCATGCAGCTTCCAGGGATTTTAGTTTAGTTACTCTACCTTTTAGTTTCTGTTTAACTAGCTTCCTCATTTTAGTGTAATTCCCCTTTTTGAAATTAAATGCCGGAGTGTTTGACCGCTGCGGTGTTCTTCCCAACACAGGACTATTAAAAGTTATTATATTGTGGTCACTATTTCCAAGCGGTCCAGTAACAGTTACCTCTTGGACCAGATCCTGCGTTCCAGTCAGGACTAGATCGAGAATTGACTCTCCCCTTGTGGGTTCCTGTACTAGCTGCTCCAAGAAGCAGTCATTTAAGGCATCAAGAAATTTAATCTCTGAATCCCGTCCTGAGGTGACATGTACCCAATCAATATGGGGATAATTGAAATCTCCTATTATTACTGTGTTTTTTATTTTTATAGCCTTTCTAATCTCCCTTAACATTTCAGCATCACTATCACTGTCCTGGTTAGGTGGTCGGTAATATATTCCTAATGCCATATTCATATTAGAGGAATGAATTGTTATCCATAATGATTCTATAGAACCTTTTGATTCCTTCGGGATTTTTGCTTCATTTGATTCTATATTATCCTTCACATACAGTACCACTCTGCCACCCTCACGGCCTGTTCTGTCTTTCCGATATAATTTATATCCCGGTATGATAGTGTCCCACTGATTGTCCTCATTCCATCATGTTTCTGTGATGCCTATTATGTCAACTTCCTCCTTTGATATGAGGTACTCCAGTTCACCCATCTTATTAGACAGACTCCTAGCATTTGTGTAAAAGCACTTTAAAAAACTACCACTATTTATATGTCCGCCTTTCACAGACGCGTTGGATTTTTTTATATGCGATTGTTTCATATCTGATCTTGCCCATATATTATTTCCCACGTTCCCTATCTGACTAACTTCTAGGGAATCCCTATCTAAGGAGCCTCGTGTAAGAGAAGTCTCTGTCCGATCCACGTGCTCCCCCGCACCAGTCGGCTTTCCCCCACCTCTTAGTTTAAAAACTGCTCTACGACCTTTTTAATGTTTAATGCCAGCAGTCTGGATCCACCTTGATTTAGGTGGAGCCCATCATTCCTGTATAGGCTCCCCCTACCCCAAAAGTGTCCCCAGTTCCTAATAAATCTAAACCCCTCTTCCCTACACCATCGTCTCGTCCACGCATTGAGACTCTGAAGTTCTTTCCGTCTATCTGGCCCTGCGCGTGGAACTGGAAGCATTTCAGAGAATGCCACCATAGATGTTCTGGATTTCAGTCTCTTTCCTAGTAACCTAAATTTGGCCTCCAGAACATCTCTTCTACCTTTCCCTATGTCATTGGTACCGACATGTACCACGACCACCGGCTCCTCCCCAGCACTGCCCATAAGTCTGTCTAGATGCCTCGAGAGATCCGCAACCTTCGCACCAGGCAGGCAAGTCACCATATGGTTCTCCCGGTCATCACAAACCCAACTATCTATATTTCTAATGATCGAATCCCCCACTACTAAAACCTGCTTCTTCCTAACAGCTGGTGCTCCCTCCCCTGGAGAAGTATGCTCGGCGCGAGAGGATACCATAGCACCCTCTGGAAGGAGGGTCCCAACTATGGGATGGTTTCCCTCTGCTCCCATTGACTGCTCTCCTTCCCTGAGCCTTTCATCCTCCGTAACAGCATCAGGACTGTCAGATTGGAGGTGGGACAGCCCTACTATGTCCCGGAAAGTCTCATCAACAAACACCTCTGCCTTCCTTAGCTCCTCCAGTTCAACCACCCTGGCCTCCAAAGCATGCACTCGGTCTCTGAGGGCCAGGAGCTCCTTGCATCGAGCGCACACATACGCCACCCGCCCACAGGGTAGGTAGTCATACATATTGCACTCGACACAATAAACAGGATAGCCCCCACTCTGCTGCTGGGCTTCTGCCTCCATTTCCTACTCTAATTATATATGAGGGTTTAATTAAATGTTTCAGATAGAGGTTGTTATAAAGGATTTAAGTTTAAGGGCAATAGAAGTCACTGGCTCCCTCTAAACTCCCCTCTCAAAACTCCCTCCTGTTAGCACTCACCCTGGTCACTTACTAGCGTGGTTTAAGTGCTCGGCCTCCCTGATAGCTCCTCCCTCTGCCTACAGCTCAGCCAATCAGCACACGGTGTTTCAATTCAAACCTAATCAAGACTCACCGCTTCCAACTGCCTGCCTGAGCACACGGCCTTTCAAACAAACACTCAGCTCAGCAAACTAAACAAACAAACAAACACGAGCCCAGAACCCCCAAACACAAGCAGCCACTTATCCCAAGGTGCTTTAGTTTGCTCCTTCCTTCTCCTCCTCCAGGAGAGCCTCTCAAAACTCCCTCCTGTTAGCACTCACCCTGTTCGCAAGCACCCAGGCGCAAAGCTTGTAATATGGATGTTCCTTAGTTTTTGTAATATGTATGTTCCCTAGTTTTGTTGACAGAAGGCCTCTCCTGTCAACAAAACTTTTTAGCCTTCTGTCAACAAAACTTTGTAGTGTAGACACAGCTCAAGTGTGATCCCACTCATGTACCACTACAGTGGAGCCTTTATGGAGAGCTGTCTACTTAACAATATGAATATGGCCCCTTTTCACCTCGAGAGGCAATTGTTAGCAGCGGCGGTGAGGATCTATGGGCAGTGTTTGAGTTTGCAACTTCTCTTGCGGCTTATCTGTCCAATATTGGATTTGCATGGTCGACTGCAATAACCACGTCAGTCTACTTCCTAATTCTTGAGTCTGAGAGTTTTTCCTTCTAAGATTAAGTTCTTTTGCATGGCTTGCACATATACTATCAAAGGATGATGTGCCCTGTTGTAACAGCCATCACCAGGTATTTTGATCTGATGAAGTAGATTCCCAGGATTTTGGATCAATGTTGAATTTTTTCATGGTGTTTTTGCATGTATCCTTGAATCTTAACAATATATCTCAACTCATATTAGGGGTCCAACTTCTTTGGGGGAAATGAAGGTCTGAAAGGAATCTCAACAGAGAAGGAGAAAAATTAAAACTGTAAGGCTAAGATATTATTTCTGTGTTCCAAAATGTTATTTCCGTGTTCCAAGTGGATCATTGGATTTTTTTTGAGTATATAGCACACTGCCTCCATTGTGATTTGTATTTGAACGTTTGAAGCAAATCCCTCAGTACAAAAAGTTCTAAGCAGTGTGGCTGCTGGTAAAGAGATAATTAAAGCCATAACTGAACTGTAGCTGGTGTCAAGTTCAAACATAACAATATTTTTGATTGACAGGAAAAGTCAACAGTGGCAGAATTCTGCCATCCTTATGTTATCTTTGTTCTTTCCTCTCTCCATAGGCTCTTTTTCATAATCTTTCAAAAATATTTCTACTCTTTATCATTCTGTTATCTTCACTTCTAACCATATTATGTTGTCCAAATTGTACCAAGTAATTTCCCCCTTCAGTATCATCAATCTTTCTAGCTGTCACTTCAAATACGGTCCCTCTTTCCTAATCAAAAAGGTTTATCATAAAATCATGATTAGGACTTTAAGATGTAAACACTGAATTAAAGAACATGATAATATGGAGATATTGTAGACACAATGCAGTATGTGCTAGAGATCAAAAATGTCAGATTAAAGAGAGTGACAGAATAGAGGTGGTAGGAAAAAGGAATTCTGTCCCATGGGAAATTCCAAGATTTTGAAATTTTTATTTTGTTCTGAATCAGAACATAAAGAAGAAATCTTGAAGAATTTTGTGAAACAAAATATTCTGAAATGCCTTGTTTTGACTTTAGAGAAATGTGTGCCACCCACCAATATCAACGGGTAGGGGAACTTGGTGGGGACAATCCCAGTAACAAAGAAAGGAGACATTCATCAATGGACAATTGATCATTCCTCCTGCCTTCCCCTGGAATCCTCTGGCACCCATTGGCCAGCTAAAGGAGAGGCTTGAAGTGTCTCTCTGGATTTAGTGTATTAGATATATCAGAAGAGTGGCAGGGTCAGTTTAGCGGGCTACTACAGGAAGGGGAAAGCAGCCCCAAAAGGAGTAAGGAGTAAGGAGGCTAATAGGAGGTGGATTGCTGAAGGGCAATCAGGAGCAGTGGGAAGGGAACCGTCCCAGGCAGATAAGGACCAGCTGGTTCCACTCAGAGGCCTGTTGAAAGCCTGTGGGAGGCCCTATTCAAGCTGCCCTAGTTAGAGGATGGCTTGAGGGAGACGAGATGAGACAACGTGAAATGAAATGAAAAGAAAGAAAGAAGGAGACACCAGCAGCACTAGCTGTTGTGAGTTGGGGATAGCAGGGGAAAGGAGCCCAAAGAGAGCAGCTAGAATCCTGCCCCAGGAGCTAGCTTCTAGCCTGACACCTGATGAGGGGAGAGGGCTGCTGGCCCCAAAGACGCAGTGGTTAGAGGGGTCCTTGCTGCAGTATTCACACAGCAACATAGCAGTAAATTGTGCTTTAGAATGTGCAAAATATATTAGCCAAAGATCACAAGCTGCTGAGCCAAGAAATTACTAGTCTAAAGGCACAAATAAATGCAGTATGTTGAGGAGACACAGTCTGTCATAGAGGTGTTGTACGTAGATGGTAGTTTCTTCAGGACGGGGATTTCTAATAGAGTGGAGCAAAATAATTCTAAGTAATTAATTTATTGAGCAAATTTTGCCTCATTTTCTCTGTGTGTGAACTGTCCACAAGCAGCTTGTGATTTTTTTCAATTTTTTTTTTGAAATTGCCTGCCAAGGAATGCATATGAATAATTCTTGGTGCATGGAGAGTTTGTGAATGGCTAATGCTCAATATTTAGGAGTCAAAATTCGAGACACAGTTGGTTTTGATTGGACTCATTTCAAAGGTTACAGAGTATTGTTTCTCTTCCTTTATTTATTAGAAGAATGAGCACAACACTTAGAATCAAGTTTCTGGTGCCTTTCCTCATGCCAGCTCTGCTTACCGCAACTGTCCCACCCTTCCTTGTGGCTGTTACTAGTGATTTAGAAAAGGGTAGATGCAGACACACATAAGAACAGAAGCCCGCACCTGCTGTCCGCTTCTGATGCTACACTACAAGCAACAGCTTCCTAGTCCCTGCACTTGTAGTTTAGCTCAGTTGGACATCACCAGATCTGACAACCGCCTTCATGATTTTCTTCTTGTATTACCCTTCCACAGTGGCTACTCTTCCAATTAACGTGGTGGCGCACAGTATCTTGTGCGTGGCAGTGACTGAGTCATGGGCAGTGACTGCATTCACACCATACTCACTCACTCAGTAACATTAGAGAACCTTTAATGCTCTAGTGTAGCAATCACATTACTGATATAATGCCTAATTTCTCTCATTCTCTGTGTCCCCACAGAAATTCACTTTGCCTCTTGCGTCCTGAAGTGCACTTTTTATCTGTCATTAGAATCATTTGAATGCCGATTTATTAGCTTTGCTCCAACTTGTTTGTATAGAGTATTATGTCCTTTGACAGACCCTTCAGCCCTGATTCCTGCATGGTGTCTGTTAGCATCTGACAAGTTATCCTTGTAGGCTGTGGCCACACTAGCTCCTCCTTTGATTTTGGGAAGAAGGGGTTTTTGAACTCAGGGGGGTCATTTTGAAAGGCTGCCCAGCTACACGGGTGGCATGTGTTTAGAAACTGGCAGCTTTGCAGCCCGCACGGCCACCATTATGCTAATGAGGCACTGCATATTCATGACAGTGCCTCATTAGCATATTTTGAAGTGCCACATTTTCAGAGAGGCTAGTGTGGCCACAGCCGTACAGTAACTTTGCACCCCACCAGCCCCTCCCTGTCTCTTCATGCATATTGCTCTCCTTTCTCCATTAATTCATCTCCCTATTCCCAGTAGCCAGTTTAAAATTTGGGAGAATTAGGATTTTTTAATTCTAGGACAAAGTGCCATTTTTATGTCTTTTGAGCATGAAAATGAGCAGTTGTTGCCTTTATTGCTCCTTATTCCAAGAGTTGTTTGCCATAAATAACTCTTTCCCTCATCTCCCACTACCTATATCAGGGGACAGCAACTTTTCCAAGGAGGAATACCAAAACTTGACCTCACTTGCAACAGCTTCACTAATAAATAAATGAAGATGCAGAGCTTTAATGGCTTGGTGGTAGTTGGTAGCATTAGCTGGTGTTTTGCTAATCTGCTCATGGCATGGCTTTGAGCAAGCTCCCAGCTGCATGGGGGGAGGATGGGCAGGCCTGAGCTCCTGCCTCACGTTAAGGATGAAAATCAGTTTGTGCACCACTCTTGGCACCCATGCCTGGTATTGTTGTCCCCTGATCTATACCATTTCTGCCATAAGGCTATAACCAGAGCTGGTGACAGTGTAGTGGGGACTCAGCTCCAGGCCCACCTGGAAGGGACAGTGCCTCAGCCAGAAGGAGTAGGGCTAGGGACAGACAGCCCTCAGCGCCAAGTGGACTGCACCTCCCCCCAGCGATCCCTTAATATCGCCCCCAGCGATCCCTTAGTATCGCCCAGACCATAAATCGCTGAGCCCTGGGGCAACTGCCACCTTGCGCTCCTCATCAGTAGCTCTGGCCGTAACTGAAAGTGAGCAGGTAGCTGGAAACACGGCAAGTGGAATTCTGGACTAAATTCTGGACTAAGAAGAAATCAACAAACAAGAGAAAATCTGTTTTTTACCTCCAGGGGGACAAAAGGTTTAAGTTCATAAGGAGAAAATCCTCAACCTTTTTCTTCTTTTTCTCTTTCCCAGAAACAAAGACAGATCTCCATAACAGGGCAAAGAATCAAAACAGAAACAGAAGAGCAAGAGAAAAAGTTCTGTTATGAACAGCGGAGGGAATACATCAGGGCCAAAAGGTGTCTTGAACTACTCGCAGGCCTCAGAGTGTTCCTCAATATAGTGCTATGACACAGGACAGCAGCAGCTCTTATGGAACTGCCCGTTCTCACTGTATGTCTTCACTATGTGGAAGATCGAAATGGTCAGGGTTGATCTACTGGGATTTGATTACATGCACCTAGTAGGGGTGTGCAAAATTGAACTGTCTGGGGCGGCAGTCAACCTCTGTACTCCTCAACGTCATGAGGAGTAAGGGGAGGTCAACAGGAAAAACTCTCCTGTCGACCTTCCCGTGTGAGGACGGTGAGGTAAGTCGATCGTAGATAAGTCGATTCTAGCTATGCAATTGCTGTAGGTAGAGCTGAGTATCTACAATCGACTTAAATGCCTAGGGTAGACCTGGCCTCATATACTCCCTCCCATGAATTCCCAGGGCACTCCAGTCCTGCTAGTAAACATGGAAGAGAGCACTGGAATCCTCAGGACGTTAACTTTATCTCTGCATAGTCCAGAAACCATATTGTGTTGGAAGAAGTCGGTTGCTCTAGATGTTGCAGCTGATCTGTTATTCATTTGTTAAATAGAATTGATAAGCAGCATTTCTGTCTCTGCTAATTGCTCATGAAAAGTACTCAGTTAAAATAGAGTAAGAGAACATGACTTAACTATTTCATAATTGTCCTCATTCAAAATCCTATACATGCAAATGATCATAAAATAATAATATGAAAAGATAAAAGATATTGGCTATGTCTACACTAGCCCCAGAACTTTGAAAGGGGCATGATAATGAACCTAATCAAAAGATGCTAATGAGGCCCCACCATGAATATGCAGCACCTCATTAGCATAATGGCACCTGCAGCACTTCGAAAGTGCTGCTTTCAATCGTGTGTGGCTCGTCTACCTGGAGTCCTATTCACAAGGACCCCACACACTTCAAAATCCCCTAATTCCCATTTTGAAGTGTGCGGGGTCCTTTAAAAAAGGACCCCGTGTAGATGAGCTGTGCACGATTGAAAGCGGCACTTTTGAAGTGCCACAGATGCCATTATACTAATGAGGCACTGCATATTCATGGTGGGGCCTCATTAGCATCTTTTGATTAGGTTCATTATCATGCTCCTTTCAAAGTTCTGGGGCTGGTGTAGACATAGCCAATATCTTTTATCTTTTCATATTATTATTTTAGTGTAGACATAGACATTAGGATCAAAAGAAAATTATATGACATGAACTCCACCACTGACTAGGAAAACAATTCTATTTAAGAACATCAAATGCTAACATTTGATTTAGCTAGATTTAGGCTTCTGCAAGATCCATCTCCTCATGTCTCTCTCTATCTGCAAAGTAAGAGCATAAAGGCCTAGATCCTCGTAGATGCCTAATCCCACTGAAATACTAAATACCTCTAGATCTGGGGTAAAGATTTTTGTGATTGGTTTACAGACCTGGACCAGGAAGTGTTCACAACACTCACAGATTCTAATGGTACAGTTTCCATTTGGTTGTGCATAGATTGGTGTAAGACCCACAGTCTTCTTGCTCCTTGGCGTTTTACACACCTCACTCTTGCTTCCATGGCTGTGTCTACACGTGCCCCAAACTTCGAAATTGCCATGCAAATGGCCATTTCGAAGTTTACTAATGAAGCACTGAAATGCATATTCAGCGCTTCATTAGCATGCGGGCGGCAGCCGCGCTTCGAAATTGACGCTCCTTGCCGCCGCGCGGCGCGTCCAGACGGGGCTCCTTTTCGAAAGGACGCCGCCTACTTCGAAGTCCCATGAGCTCATGGGAATAAGGGGACTTCGAAGTAGGCAGCATCCTTTCGAAAAGGAGTCCCGTCTGGACGCGCCGCGCGGCGGCAAGGAGCATCAATTTCGAAGCGCGGCTGCCGCCCGCATGCTAATGAAGCGCTGAATATGCATTTCAGCGCTTCATTAGTAAACTTCGAAATGGCCATTTGCATGGCCATTTCGAAGTTTGGGGCACGTGTAGACACAGCCCATAAGTGTTATGCAGAGGATGACAGATATTATGTTGCCAGTGCTGGGGATTGCCTGTCAGCAATTACCTCCACTTTGCTGTGAGCTATCCCGGTGTATAGTCTTTTGTGCAAGTGTAGGTGGTTTGTATCTCAATGCCCACAGTCGGGCCTTCCACAGTTCGGGGGTTGCTAGCTATCTTCTATTTCTGAAAGCCAGCAGAACTCAGGCAATTAATTTGTTTCCTCTGCATGTCAGTTCAAAGATGTGACTGTAATTGCTGCCAATTTTTAAACATATTTGTGAAACAAATGGGTAGGATTAACCAGTAATGGTTGGGTAAATAAGAATTTCTTTGCAACTGTTTTGTGTTTCATTGGGTGCCTCTACACTTGGAAATAACTTTGAAGTTAGACACTACATCGAAGTAGCCAGTAGAGAGTCTACACACATTTTTTCCCCTTGTTTCAAAGTAAGGAGTCCAGCTTCAAAGTCCTTACTCCATTCCTGGGAATGGAGTAGTGCCCTACTTCGAAGTTTAACTTTGAAGTAGGGTATGGCTAGATGCTCTACTTCGAAGTTATTTTTTAGTGTAGACACACCCTTAAAGTAAGAGCATAAAGGCCTAGATCCTCATAGATGCCTAATCCCACTGAAATACTAAATACCTCTAGATCTGGGGTAAAGATTTTTGTAATTGGTTTACAGACCTGGACCAGGAAGTGTTCACAACACTCACAGATTCTAATGGTACAGTTTCCATTTGGTTGTGCATAGATTGGTGCAAGACCCGCAGTCTTCTTGCTCTTTTGCGTTTTACACACCTCACCCTTGCTTCCATAAGTGTTATGCAGAGGATGACAGATATTATGTTGCCAGTGCTGGGGACTGCCTGTCAGCAATTGCCTCCACTTTGCTGTGAGCTATCCTGGTGTGTAGTCTTTTGTGTGAGGCGGGGCATTCTTGGATACACAGAGGTCTATTTAGTTTGGTCTGTACCTGGCTGAGGGAAAATTAAGGCAGGGTTCACTCATGGCACGTTTCTCGAATGCTAAGGGGCAAACAGCTAGTGAAACATTCACAGTGCTATTGCTGCCATTGGTAATTTCTCCTACATATCATATTCACTGTGACAAAGGGCTGTGAGGAAATTTATCTCCAGCTACCACCTTGACCCTCATTCCTGGCATGTGGTAGGGTATGCCTATTGAGTATTCCCGGATAACTTTCAACTTCTGATTTCATTGGCTACATCTATACTAGCCCCTTTTCAAAAGGGGCATGGTAATGATCAAGGTCGGAAGATACTAATGAGGTGCTGTCATGAATATGCAGTGCCTCATTAGCACAATGGCAGCCACAGCGATTTGCAAGTGCCACTTTTGAATTGCATGCCACCTGTGTAGATGAGGGGCCTTTCAAAAGGACCCCCCCAATCTTTGAAAGCCACTTCTTCCTATTTGGTTTTAGGAATAAGGGGCTTTCAAAGACTGTGGGGGGGCTTTCAAAAGGTCCCTGTCTACATGAGAGGCGCATGATTCGAAAGCGGAACTTTTGAATTGCCACAGCTGCAATTATGCTAATGAGGTGATGCATATTCATGGAAGCACCTCATTAGCATCTCTGAGCTTGCTCGTTACCATGCCCCTTTGAACAATTAGGGGCTAGTGTAGACATAGCCATTATCTAACCTTTCTTTCTTTCTTTCTTTCTTTCTTTCTTTCTTTCAATCAACTCCAAATTGGGGAGCGGGGGATAAAGGAAGGCCAGAAGGGGAGGTGCTGGAGCAAAAGTGAGCGGGGGACTTTGTGTGTGTGTGTGTGGGAGGGAGGGAGAGAGAGAGAGATTTAGTAGATTTTGAGTCTTGTGTATTTCATAAGGAAGCAATAAGGCCTATGGAACCTCACTGCTTTATAGATTCACGTATTTTAAGAAGTGACCATTATAATAATCTAAGTTGACTTCTTGCATAACAAAGGGCACTGAATTTTCACCAAGTAACTAAGCTTGAGGCAGTGTAACTTCTGTTTGAGCAGCTCTCTTAAAAAGTATCCACTCTTCATATAAAGACAACCAGTGATGGAGAATCCACCATATTTTTAGGTAATTGTTGTTCCAGTTGTCAACTATTCTCACTCTTAAAAATGAAGATCTTATTTCTAGTCTCAAATTTTCTCACTTCAGCTTGGACTTTGTTACACTGTCTGCTAAACTGACGAGCCTTCTGCTTCCTTTTGCTCTTTCTCCCCTGCATAGGACCAGCCACATTGGGGGGTTGATCCCGTCCTCCATGCTTATGTTAAGCAATGCTTTATTTCCTGAAATGCCAGGGTTGGCAATAAGTACTCAGCAAGAGCAAAGGGAGAAGAATTTGACCCTGTGACTGGACAACAGACCACTGCCAGGGCATGAGGGGGAAGCAGGAGGAACACTTTAATCCTTTCAAATATTTTTTGAATGATGAAAACCATTTCTCTGCTTCCTTCTGTTGGCTAGTTTTCACTCCTTTTCTTTTTAATAAATGTTTCTCATCGCTACTTGCCTACACCCCTCCCTGTCTACTGTCTGTTGAACAGCTGTGATGAGGTGTGGGGACAATGGAACTAAGTCTTTGTCAGCTGGAGGGCTTTCAAAGTGAGAGGGCTTTAATTTATTCTGCTCTCCAAAAAGGTTTGCATTGTCCTTGGAATATTAATTCTTGTTTGTTCTGTGTCTTTCACTCTGTTCAACTTGAATTGGAGATTTATGGATGAAATCTTTGATTTAATATAATCTAACTAGTGTGCCTTGCTGCATTCTGCATCAGCCACCTGGTTTCTCATGTTTTTAAATCTATTCAATTTATTATCTTCCTCCTTTGAACTGCCCTCCCCCATGGTTTTGTATCATCAGCAAATGCCACCTCTTACTGAACACGTCTTTATCCAGGTTAAAAGGTAGAGACAGTCAATCAGTCAGTAAATCCCTGTTCTCTGCATATGCAGTTAGCACCAGCTGTAGCTCAATTAAGCTCAACAGTTGAATAGTTCACAAGAGAACACATACACATATGCAAAAATTAAATCAAATAAGTCCGTTTTTCAGTGTCCAAAAGTATTCCCAGAATTTTAAACAGTAGAGCAGGTGAAGAATAGGGTTGTTCTCTACAGTGGCACTGGGATGTTGACGTGATAATTGAAGAATCCGAATATGATTTTTACACTGAGAGTTTGTCTGTACTTGAAATGCTACATCAGCACAGCTGTGCCAAGGTAGATGCTACCTACGCCAATGGGAGGGGCTCTTTCACTGGCATAAGTAATACACCTGCCCCAAAGGCAGTAGCTAGGTTGAGGAATTTCTTTTGCTAGCTCAGTGGTATCTACATGGGACTTAAGTTGGCTTAACAGTGCTATTCTGGCATGTGGATTTTTCATATTTCTGACCACTGTAAGTAAACAGATCTTGTTTTCAAATGTCTTGGTATACGTGTTTGTGTGGCAGGCCAGGAGAGAGTATAAACAGACACAAAGGTGGGAAACCATGAGCAAATAAGACTGAGAACCACGGTGTTAAGCCTTTGCTGAAACGAAGCCATGTCCTGTCTCTAGGCTGGTGGTAATGGTGTAGGCCAGGAGAGGGAACCATTGCTGATACTTGCTGTCAGTGGTGGGTCATTTTCCTAGTTTAAGCAGGTTCTCTGAGTTTACATGTAAACACGCTGAGTTTACCGGCAAACAGGCTTTGTGAAAAACAGAGACTCTTGATGCAAAGTCTAGTGGGAGTCTGTGTATTGACGTCAGTGGACATTCAATCAGGCCCTAGTAGAGAAGGGTTTGAAAGCCATGACTTAGTGTTTTGACACTCAGTAGTTTGCCATTCAATGGATGAAGAAGTTTGCTATATCACTGTTCAGATCTCTTCTACAGTAAACCCTCGATTTAATGGACTAACGAGGGGAAGGGGTGTCTGTTAATGCCAAAAGTCTGTTATATCTGAATGGTTATAGTGTATGAGGATGCATTGACCTTCCCAGCCCATCACTCACTCCTGTCCTCTGCCCCCTCTTCCCTTCACCTCTCTTGCCCTCACCCCTCCATCTCCCTCTCCCAATTACCAGGAGAGGAGCTGGATGCCAGCCTGGCTTCTTTTTACCTCCTGCAGCTCTCAGCGCTGCGGCTCCTCCAGCCCCCTGCTCCAAGCCGCCTGTGAGAAGGTGAAGGGTGGCTGCCCCCAGCCTGCCAGCAGGCAGCAGCCTCCGACACTGTGGCTGCTGCTCAGCGCCATTGCAGACAGCAGCGGTCAGGTGCCGACATGCTCCACACACATGGGGCTGGTGGAAAAGAGCTCCTGCAGGCACCCTGTCATAGGCGCCTCCTGCTCCTGTGGCCCCAGCCGTTGCAGTGGTCTCTCCAGCTCCGGCAGCCCCAGCAGCTCCACCAGCCCCAGTGGTGGCTGTGGTGAGTCTTTGGCATTTATTTAACGGTGGGGACAGGGGGGTTGGCAGACAGTGTCCTTTATTTCCAAAGTCTGTTATATCAGGGTCTGTTAAATCGAGGGTTTACTATGTTTTAAAACTCAGTCTTTTACTTTTTCTATATTTTTCTTCTTAACCACAAAGGAGAACTTGTTAATAGAAGCCTTACAACATCGTCGATGCTTGTACAAAGATGGTGAAACCATCAGTATATTAGTATTCTCAGACACTCATGTTTATACACTTGAATTTTAGACTCAGCCTGTAGAAAGCTACAGGCTGTGTAATCTCTGATTTATGATATGAAGAACTTTACCATCCTGTAGTATAAGAGGGACACAAAATAAAATCTGACCCAAAAAGTTGACTTCAGCTCTGATAAATTTTAGAGACATATGAGTCATTTTAATTCAGTGTAATTCTAAGCAGAGGCATTGAAAACATGGCCATAGGCCTTTTCTGTGCTTCAGGGTGTCAGAGAAATAATTTCTCAATATTCTCAGAAGTGTTCAACAAAGCTTAAATTATAGTGAGGATGGAAAGACAGGAAAATCTCAGATGCCTATGAATAACTGAATATTTCCCCAGGGAATAAACATTAATTACTTTAATTAGATTATAATTGCCCATGGAAGCATACCCTTGCACAAGATAAAAAACACCTGACATGGCGTTCATGACTAAGCTATGGATTCAGCAGCACAAGAGCGCTTAATGTAAATGTCACTTAAATATAAGTTCTCACTAAATGTGAATGACCTAAGTCCACAGAATATAATGAATTATCAAGCCAGGTCTACAGTAGGAAAATAAGTCAATTTCAGATACACAATTCTAGCTATGGCAATTGCGTAGCTAGAACTGACTTATCTGAAATCGGCTTACCTCACTGAGGAAAGTCAATGGGAGAGTTTCTCATGTTGTTCTCCCTATGGTGAGGAATACAGGGGTCAACTGCCAACTTCTGATGAGTTGATTTCATGTGTCTGAACCAGATCTGAGCAGGTCAATCTTCTGGGTAGTGCAGACTTTGCCTCAGACACATACACATACATTAGTGTGACCGTATTAGTGTTTGAGTATTTGGAGACTGTGCAGCACGGTGCAATAATAATAATACATGTTTAGATTCCCCAGAATGAGTACTGGTACACTTGCCATTGCAGGAACCTCAGTCAATGGTGACACTTTAGTCAATCTTGTCCTCTACCTCTGCCACACAGAAGTTTAGTCTTCTAAGGACTTCAATGATTTGGCCTACCTAAAATCAGGGAGTGAAATTTAGAAGCCTATGGTATGCAAAAAGTCAGGCAAGGTGTTCTAATGATCAGTCCTGTCCATAAATTCTATGAAATTATGAGACAACATCCCAAGAGCGTCACCTCTGTACAGTCACCACTGGGAATTGTTAGAATGCAGCATGAGATGCTCTTTCCTTACTAGTCCAGGACTTCAAAGTCTAAAGGCAGATCCACTAATTGCATTTTGGCCAAAGCACTGAGAAAACTTGTCCTATATTCTATTCTTAAGCACACAGTCTTAGCAGCTGGTGTTCAGTAGGTGCTGGGAGGAAAGAATCCACACCCCAGCCTAAGACCACGGAGCAGTAATAAGGCCATCTCATCACTGCTACTCCAGCTCCAGGGATATGCCACATATGCCTTGGAATTCCATCTCCACAAACAGCAATGGTGGCTTGATCCATGTACTAGTGAAGTAACCAGACAAACACCTGGTCCGTAACCTATTCCCACAGCATTCAGAGAGCTTCCACAGCTCCATGGTGCACATAGAGTGTGAAATGCTGCTGCAGTTCCCTAAAACCTGTCTTTCCCTTTGTTTCCCCATGCAACAAGACCACACCAATTTGACTATGCCTGTGGACTTCTGCATCTGTAAGAGGATCCAGGAGACAGAAAGGATTTTCCACTTAATTAAAACACAGAATTTACATTTGCTGATGTTTGAAAGGAAATATTACTTGTTTTCCTACCTATATTTAAAAAAAAAATTATACAAGGAATATCAAGCATGAACCATCTCTTCTTTATTTTTTATTATGTATGGCTTGAATAGTCTTATATTAAGGGACATTTAGGAACAATAGCATAACCAATAAAAAAGCAAGTTAAAATTTTGGTTTTGGTAAAGATGATTTTTCTGGTGTCAGTTGAAAAAGTGAAAGGATGTGATTTGAAAAAAGAATTTCTTCATTTACTAATTAAATCAGTTGTGGCAATTTGTAGTTGTAGCAGCACTGAGAATGGGCCTTTTTAAATTGACGAATAAACTCATTTTGTGTACTCAAAGATCTATTAAGACAGAAAACACACATGCGTCTGTTGACAACATGCTGCAAACAGAGAATGACTTAACTGGTGTGAGTAAATATTTACGAGTTCAGCATCAGTCAGCAGCAATTTTGAGGGGAGAAAACATTTCAGGAGTGATCATAAATTTTGGCATTAATTATATTGAATATGGATGTAGTTCATACAGACAACCAAATATTCCATGACTTGTTACAGATGCTTTTGAAGTTGTTAGATAGGCAAAGCCTTGGGTATGTTCTGGCTGAAGCAGATAAGATGAAGAGGGATGTGTAGAAAGGTTATTGGGTAATGATTGCATTGTAAGTACGGAAATGCAATTACACAGGGAATGTTTACTGAGGCTGAAAATATAAAACTCTAGCAAACAAAGAAGACAAGAAGATGTTACTTCACAACTGATGATGCCCATTTTACAGCATTTATTCGCCAATTACAACCCAGTTAAAACCTACTACAATTTTACCAGTCAGTGCAACAGCGGAGCTTTACAAGCAGGGTGATGAAGTCTTGGCAAGATCATTAGCTTTCATATCATTGCTTCCTTGATTAGCTTTCCAGGCATTGACCATCAACTCTCAGTGGTAGGTGAGAATATTTTCAAATTCAATTCAAACAACCACTGCTACAATTAATTTATCTCTACAGATCTTTGACTGAGCTCGTAAGACAGAGTGTTCCAAGGCAAGGCAGGAGCTATTAGTTAATCTTAATGAGAACATTACTGACCCCCAACACCCGGAGGAATATGTAATACTTTACTTTTGTAACAGGAAGCAATAGTTTGTCAGGGAGTATTCTGAAAGTAGTGCAGACAAGATCAATTGAGAGGTCTCTCCTTTGCTTTTATGAAGCCTTTGCTCATTTTGGCCTTAGATTAAATAACATATTTTGGCTCTAGAAATCAGAATCTATCATAGATTAATAATCGCCATAAATAAGAAAAGGAAGGATAAAAGATTTTCCACTGATCTGCACCTTAAGTAGCCATTTACATTTCCTCACTTTATAGTCTTTCATCTGCCTTCCTCATTAACCCACCCCTCCATGCTCCTCTTCATCCATCTCACCCTACCTACTCCTTCGTCTTCCTACTCCTGTCTCACCCATCCTCTCAGGGCTTCTCTACACTGCTACTTTATGGTGCTGTAAGGTTCTTGTTCAGGGATGTGTGACCCCCACCCCCACCGAGCACAGCAAGTTACCGTGCTGTCGAGTGCCCGTGTGAAGAGCATCTCAGCTCATGGAGGTGGTTTCCTTACAGAATTGGTCAGGGGTAAAATGTCATAAGTTCTATGTCTTACAGGTGCTGATATCTCGCAATCTCCCCGGGGGCTCCTCAGGGCAGGGAGTGGAGGGGATTAGGGTACAAGAGTACCTGTAATAAATTTAAAGATGGGGTGGAGTGTGGGGAGCTCAAGGCAGGGAGTTGGTGTGTCTGATGGCACAGGGGAGTGCAGAGTAGGGATTCAGTGGGCACAGAGTAGGGGGTGGGGATGCGAGGAGATTCAGGAGTTGGTGCAGGGGGCTGAAGGTGTGGGGGGGTCCAGGGCAGGGAATTAGGGTATGAAGGGACTTAGGACAAGGGGTGGGGTTGTGTAGGATGAGCTTGGGGCTGGAAGTGCAGCCATTGCACTGCCCAGTCAATTATCTCCAGGGCTGGCTGAGGTGGTGGGGCCCGTGGTGATACCCAGCCAGTTGATCCCCAGGGCTGGCCAGGGTGACAGAGACCATGCTGACTGAGCGCTGACTGAGTGCTGGGACTGGAGCTTGGGGATGCTTTGACCATGCCACACAGGAGCTGTGGGTGCTGGCTTAAGCCCACCAGGGCTGGAGCCTCGCCTTCTCTGTCTCCAACCATCCAGTACTGAGACCACGGGCCCTGGAGGAACAAATCCTCACCCCAGCCGGCCACTCTCCTACTGGCGCACCACATCAGGACACACCGGCTTACTTTCACCTTTGGCGCTAGGAAAGCTCTCTCCCAGCACCAGTGCCATGACAATGCTGCCATAACTGGACTTTAAACTTAGAAGTGTAGACAAAGCATTAGTGTTCCTCTTCACCTTCTGTCCTTCTTTCTACTTCATGGATCACTTTACCTCTTCCTTGCCTAGCACTCCCTTTAAGCACAAGGTAGCTAACAAGACGGTTTGACTCACTTGTCTGATACACCAATTTCTGCTTCTGTTTCCCTTTGTTTGTTTTTGTATTGTTTAGATTGTAAGACTTGTGAGGCAGAAATTGTTTCTTGATGTGTATCTGCACAGGACTCAGCACAAAGGGGAGCTCCAATCTTGACTGGGATCTTTGGCACTAGCACATTATACATGAACAATAAATAATAACAATCCTATTATTAATCTGACCCCAGCATACAATCTGTACTTTTTATGCTCCAGAATAGACTAAACAACACCAACTATAAAATGCTGATCTGTACACTTTATGATGAAAACAGGAGTAAAAACATGCTATTGTGTTGAAAGTGACAGAGCTCAAACTGGAGGAAAAATCTTAATTTTGGAATATCCTGATTTCCAGGTTTTTACTTTCTCAGCTTGACTGTTGCATTAATGTTAGTTACTGTATTTAGTTTTCCTAGTTTGCTTAGGAAATGATGCTACTAAATTTTAGGCAATCTTACCTAAATGATCCTAAACTGAATTGGATTTTACTGAGGAGCTGTGAATAGATTTGTCCTGAACTCAGGAGGCATGAACAAGGCTTCTATCTTAGTGAATCTTTAAACAAATTTATGACTAACTGTGCACAGGTTTACAATTACAAAATGAATTTTCATTATCCATGAATGATTTTGCCTTCCTCCACAATGATCTGTGAAACAACCTGATTTGGAGAGTGCAGAATTAGCCATTTTTGAAATTTGCATGCTTCAAAATTTAATTTAGGACACATGGAGAAAATGTGCTGTATCTATCTTGCTAGCTTGACTCAGAGGGTTGAACTAAGTTTACTCATGCTTCCAAAATAATTCAGTTTTAGTCTTAAAACAGCATGGAAATGTTCAGCCTGATAGAATTTATCTTTGAAAGTTACGAGCAACTGATTAAGGAGAGGGTTGTATGGAAGTTGGAACTCCACTTTAATGACAGCAGTCACTACCTGCTGGATCCCAAAGCAGCTTGAACTACATGCTCAAGTGAACAATAATGGAGGAAAATTAATAGACTGTCAAGTACTATTTATGGATGATGAACTGTAATTGCAGAGGAAGGCCAAATGCTAACAGTAAAGTGTAGCCTAACAAAGATTTATACCATAGTTATTTGGGTGGTTATTCCGATATCATCTCAAAACTAGAAGACAAACAATCACCTCCCCACACACATGCTCAGTTGCAAACACTGAGTATTCCAAAGCAGATAAACCCAATACTTTTCTAAGCAAACTGCAAATGACTGACAAGTTACAGTCAAGTGATATAATCCTATGAGACTGGTTTCTGGACAAAATTCATTCAGTTGTACCCTGAGATAGCACACTAGGAAGAAAAAACATGCTCTGCTTTCTTTCTTTCTCGTCGTAAGATTAGAGATATACAAGAGTTTTAAATTGCCTCTTACTTGCTACCCTTAATATGGCCTCAGCTGAGGGCAAAGATGGTTTTGTGGTCCTTCTGCTTAACAATTTTTATGTGCTTTATAGACAGTCATGTCTGCTGTACCCTACTCAGAAGGTGTAGAGACTCAATGCTTTGAAGAAAAGCCAATTTTGGCGTTATTCTGGAAGGAATTGTGCTGCCAGCGGAGGTAGGCAGTAAGAACCCCATAATGATGAAGAGGCAGGTTGTGGGGGTAGAATCTTGTGATGGAGAGCTGACATCACACAAGCCTGAGCAAGTTAAAAAGGCCAATTAACCTTATAGAATGCACCTGGGGGATGGGCTGGGCTGGGCTGGGCTAGATGAAGTCTAACTAGAGCTGATGCAGGGTGGTCTGGATTTGAATAAATACAGGAAGTTGAATATAAGGAGGGTTTTGAGGAGGGACTTTGTAGTCACCTCCTACAGTCAATGGGTATTGGGGTGAGGGAGGGACAACAGAGTCAAGCACGAAGCTGGAGGGAGTAGCTACTAGGAGCAGAGGAAACTTGGGCTCATAAACCTAGAGGTTGACTAGGAGCTACAGAAATGAAGTACAAAGAACCTCCGTAAAACAGTGATGGGGACTAACACTAAGTAGACAATGGTTGTTTGGCATGGAGTACCTAAGCTGGAACTTAGGGGAACCTGGATTTGCCTACTATTCCATCAACCACTGGGAAAGTTGCATGAGGCCTCATCAGGCTCTACCTTCTCACGTCTCCTTCCCATAAGACCCTACCCGCCCCCCCTTTCTGCCCTCTTCCCATTCCCCCTGTCGCTAGCCCTTAGGGCTTTCAAAAATGAAGTGATGGGACTAGCCATGGATTCCTGTAGGAGTTGTGGGGGATTAGTGGCCAGAGTTGTTGGAAAAATGGGTGCCCTTCCCCATCTGTCAGACGCTTACTGAGAAGCAGTGTTGAAGCACTCCTGTAGGAGTGTGGATAGGGTATAAGCATTTGTCCCAATCTGCCTTGTCTAGTACTTACTGGGAAGTGAGGTTGGGGTGCATCTGCAGAAGAGTCAGGTCAGGGCATAGGTACTTGTCCTGTTCCACCCCACCAGGTGCTTACCAGACAGTGGGTAGGGTGCACACTCTTGTCCCGCTCCCCAGGAAGTGACTGCCAAGCGGCAGCAGGACAAGCACCTGGGCCCTAACCATGCTTCTCTGCAGGAGTGGCTCAGGCCCAGTCCCCGGTGGGAGCAGCTGGTGGGGCAGAGTGGGACAAGCACTCCTGGGACACATCCACATAACCCCCTCTCCTGAGAGTGAGGCCCTGTTAGCTTGCTTGCTGTGGCTGAGGTGCGGGATGCAGATACACGGACTAGGCAGGTGAGTAGTTTGTGGGTTGGATGCATGCTGTTTCCAGTGCATGTGAATCAGGTGCAGATCCACATTTTTATATCAGTGCAGGCCTCTAACAGGCTGTTTGCTCTCTTACAGAAACTTCCTCCCAGGATTCTGTTCGGGGACTTGGTCTTTAAGGGGAGAGAGGCATTCCCCAGGAGGAATACTACACTCACACAGAGCTGTCTTATCTACAGGCTGGTTTGGGGCAGCCACTCCAGGTCCCTCACTTTGGGGGACTCTGTAGTGGCTCTCTTAACCGTGCTATGGAGAGGACCCCTGGGGCCCAGTGGGGCCTTGGAGACTGATGGCAGACCTGGCTCAGAGTGGCAGCAAGACTTGAGCCCCCTGCAGTCACTGCAGCAGTGGAAGCTGGAGGCCCAGAGCGACCCAGCAGCCTGCTCCGCTCTGTCATCATCCCTCAGCCTGCTTCACTCTGCTTCACTGTGGTTGTGGCAAGCAAAGCATCCCAGCCTTGTCCCAAGAGCGCTCTGCTTCCCACCACCTCATCAAAGCAGAGCACAGTGGGCTAGGAGATAAGTGGTTGGGTGGAGCAGACCAGGCTGCCAGGTCACTCCCTCTCCTGCTGCTGTGGTGAGTGTGGGGCAGGGACAGTTCCTGCTGTCACCCCGTGCCAAGGCATCCTTCAGTCTGCGTAGACTATGGATTGCACCCTTCGTAATTCTATTTAAGATCATCATTTGCAGCGTTGACTGTGACTGTGGAGGCCCACACAAGAGTGACAGTCCTTGCTACAGCTGCTGCATATGTAGTGGGTGTCTGGCAGGTGCTTGCTGTCCTTTCTACAGGCTCGCTTCTCCTTTGCCACCTGTCCGATCTTCATCTTGCCCATCTGAAGACCTTGTGTAGTTCCTGCTTCCAGCTGCTGCAGTCGTCTGCCAGCTCTTCCCAACTATCTGGGTCAATGTCTACTTCCTTGAGGTCTCTCTTACAGACGTCTTTGTAGCACAATTGGGGGCGTCCGGGAGGTCTTTTGCCAGAGGCTAGCTCGCCATACAGGATGTCTTTTGGGATCCTTCCATCGTTCATCCTGTGGATGTGGCCAAGCCAGGGGAGCTGCCGCTGCCTAAGGAGGGCATGCATGGTTGGGATTCCAGCTTGGTCGAGGATGGCGGAGTGTGGGGGAGGAAGGGGCGGGCAGTAGGGGGCCTGGGCAGAGTTCACCCCGCAGCCTGTTCGTCGAAGTGGGCCCGCAGGGCCTCCCGGACCCGGGTCCCCTCGGGGTCCACCTGCCGACTGGGGGCAGCAGGTGGCTGGACGTGTGCCCTGCTGGCCTCCACAGCCCAGCCCTGCAGAAAGGTCTCCCCCTTGCTCTCGACCAAATTGTGCAGGGCGCAGCAGGCACCCACAATCTGGGGGATGTTGTTGGGGCCCGCATCCAGGCGGGTCAGGAGACATCTCCAGCGTCCCTTCAGGTGGCCAAATGAGCGCTCCACCACCTGGCGCACACGGTTCAGGCGCTCGTTGAAGCGCTCCTGGCTAGCGGAGAGATGGCCCGTGTAGGGGTGCATGAGCCACGGCCGGAGGGGGTAGGCCGCATCTGTGATGACGCAGAAGGGCATGGTGGTGTCCCCCAGAGGGATCTCCCGCTGGGGGATGTAGGTCCCCGCCTCCAGCCGGCGGCACAAGCCCGAGTTGCGGAAAACCCGGGCGTCGTGGGTGCTGCCAGGCCAGCCCACGTAAATGTCCTGGAAACATCCCCGGCTGTCCACCAAGGCCTGCAGGACGACAGAATGGTAGCCCTTGCGATTGAGGTATCATCTGCCACTGTGATGCGGGGCGCGGATGGGGATGTGAGTCCCATCCAGAGCCCCAAAGCAGCTGGGGAAGCCCAGGGTGGCAAAGGCGGCGATGGTGGCATTAGGGTCCCCCAGCCTCATGAGCCTGTGCAGGAGCATGGCGTTGATGGCACACACAACCTGCAGAGAAAGCACATGGGACAGCCCCAATGAGGGGTGAGCAGGGTGTGCATGGCCCTGCCCTGCCCTGCTCTGGCCCCCCTGCCCTGGCCCCCCTGCCCTGCTCTGGCCCCCCTGCTCTGGCCCCCCTGCCCTGCCCTGCCCTCCCCCCGTGGTTTCGCTTACCTCCATGAAGACAGCCCCGACGGTGGCCTTTCCGACACCAAACTGCTGCCCCATGGAGCGGTAGCTGTCCGGAGTGGCCAGCTTCCAGACAGCGATGCCGACCCGTTTCTCCACAGGGAGGGCACGCCGCATGGCAGTGTCCTGGTGCCTGAGTGCGGGGGTGAGCCACGGGCACAGCTCCAGGAATGTCTGCCGTGTCATCCTGAAGTTCCTGAGCCAGTGGTCGTCGTCCCACTCCCCAAGCACCAGCCGCTCCCACCAGTCGGTGCTGGTGGGGTAGCTCCACAGCTGCCGGCGTGTGAGGCGGGGGGTGGAGCGGGGTGCTGCAGGGGTAGGGGTTGAGCCCTGCTGCCCTGGGGGCATCTCCTCCCCTGGGGCAAGGAGGTGCTCAGCTGCCTCCCACATGGCATGGGTCAGGGCAAGCCCTGCTCCTGCCGGGAGGGCTGGGTGGACCTCTAGCTGCTGCTGCTGCTGCTGCTGGGGGTCCGTGACTGCGGCGCCCTGGGTCTGTGTGCCTATGGCTCTTCAGACCGCGTGCTGTGCAGGCTGAGTGTGTCTGGGAGGGGCCCTTTAAGGGAGCGGCTAGCTGTTGCCCTGGAAGCACTAGTCCGCCCTGTGACCCTGTGTGCAGCTGTGCCTGGCAGCCCTATTTCGATGTGTGCTACTTTGGCATGTAGACGTTCCCTCGCTGCGCCTATTTCGATGTTGGGCTGCGCAACGTCGAAGTTGAACATCGACATTGCCGGCCCTGGAGGACGTGTAGACGATATTCATTGAAATAGCCTATTTCGATGTCGCAACATCGAAATAGACTACTTCGATGTAGGCTTCACGTGTAGACGTAGCCAATGTGTGCTGTTTCTTGTTGGCTCTGTCTACAAAATCCTATTGGATTTTTCATTTAAGAATTAATTGCTCAAAAACTGCCCATTAAGGTGTAAACCAGAGTCTCCTCAAGACCACAGTGTTAAGGCCCAGTTTGGAAATGCACTTCTGAACAGAATGCTTATTCACTTAAATGGAAGGTCTATAAACAGGGGAGCCCCTGGGCTTGCAGGCACACAATATGTTTTGCAATGAAGAATAATAGCCATGAGGAAGGAGACAGGGCTGTGGATGATATAGTGGATTTCCTGCTCTATTCCTGCTTTCCTCTCCTCACCACAATAAGTGAAATCTGTGGACTACAGAGCTATGTACAAGTACCGATTTTAACTCTGATCACAGGGCAGCCAGCTTAAATTAACAAATGACTAGATAGCAAACACATTTTAAAAATGAATAATAAAGCATTTTGTAGGCCTACCTATGAAAACTGCAACTTTTACATGAAAAAGAAAAGCAGCAAAGGAACTTTAATATCTCTTTTATTCATTAGTATTTTAGTGCCTCATTAATAGACCATAGATTAGTCAGGCTGTAAAATGTCTGTTGTCAAGTACTGGCAGGGCAAGAAATTGCCTTCTGTACCACTGAATGCAGTTAAAAACTCATCTGCTGTTAAGGGTTATCGTGAGAAGGTATAAATTAACAATATCTCCGAAGAAGCCGAGATGCTTTAATGCTATCAATTATGGCTCTTTTTTCATCAGTTTCCATGACTTGCTATGGCTTAATGATTCAAATTACATGACAAAAATATTACTTAAGGATTTCCTCGTGTTCTCAAGGGTAGCATAACATTCTCTAAAGTCTCTAAAACTTGAATGTTTTGACCTTCCCTTCTCTGAATAGATGAGCTGGAACCAGGTGTTTGGAAACAGTAACATTTGTGGGCATTGAACTCATCCATGAAACAGGGCCAAACTCTTCTAATGGTATGGGGATAGTTACACAAACAATGAGCAGTCCTGTGGCACCTTAGAGACTAACAAATGTATTAGTTTTTATAGTAAATTCCCCCAGCTCAGTGAAATACCCTGAGCAGTTGGGCCGTGAAGCTTTGCCTGCAATTCCTTGACAAAATGAACTGTTGTTGACAAGCAACATAGGCTGCAAAATGTCTCTATGCTACGGTAGGTAGGGACAAACAGTATTTGGCATCCGGCCTGGCGTTTGGGCAAGATGAGCAAGCGGTATGCCTTGGGTCCTGTGCCTTTAGGGCCCCAGGTTCCAACTGATAATAGCATCTACCACCCACTGGCTGGGCCCTGCTGTCAGCATGCTGTTTTGGGCCCCGCCCACCAGCTGGGCCCCACTGGCCCAGCTCTGCTTGACATCACTTGGGAAAATGGACTTAATGACTGAAGTGCAAGAGTGCTAATAGGCTTCAAGAAATGGATAAATATTGAACTTCAGAGTTAGTAGTCTCCAGAAATGGTATCAAAACGTCATGGCTGGGTCTAGACTAGCCACCCCCCCTTTTGAAAGGGTGATGCTAATGAGACACTTTGAGATATGCAAATGAGGTGCTTCAATGAATATGCAGTGTCTCATTAGCATAATGGTGGCCACGGCACTTTGAAAGTGCCGCTTTCGATTGCGTGTGGCTCGTCTACACAGGGTCCTTTTCTAAAGGAACCTGCACACTTTGAAATCCCCTTATTCCTATAACCCATCCCATGTGTCATTGTTGTCTTAAAATAGAGGTCTATAGTTTGTCAATGACACTGTAATCATGAAAAAAGAGTCTGAAGTACACAATGTAATATTTGTTTTTTGGGGGGAGTACTCCCAATATTCTTACAAATAATCCCTTACTGGCTTCTTTTTCCAAATTAATTGCACATTATTTCCATATTTATTAGGACCCATAAGCTAACCCCCATGCATTAGAAATGGCTATTGCAGCTATGTTAGGAGAGCCCGATAATTCAAAACATGCATACAGTGAATGATGTTCCTTGTTGCCCTTTATTGATCAGCAATGCTGCATTTCAACATATGTCCAAATTATATAAACAGCCTTGTCTATTTCAAATACCTTTTTCTCTAAATATGGGAGAAATACACTGTAAACATCAGCTACTTAAAAGGTTTGTTAATTACTATACTGTATGTTTTTACTCTAATATGGAGGTTTTTAAAGAAACACTGAAAGTTGCAAATACTGAAGCAAGATTAGATGAACATTGTATGTGTAACCCTTCTATTAATGGCAGGTGACCACAAGAAAGGCCAGGTTCAGTTCCCACGGGATTCTGTCAATAATGCAACCAAACAGTCTTGAGCCCCCCCTCAGTAACCTGGGAGAATCTCACCCTATCTGCTGAGTGCCTGTAAAAGTAGTTCTTCCCCTCTTGCAAGCACAGAGTCTGAGACAGAAATGGTGTGTTTAATAACAGTAGCCTAACATTAATTTACACAGCAACACATGCAGTATTCCGAAACAAAGGAAAGGAAAACCCTTTTAAGCAAGGCACTCTCCCCAGAGTTTGCAAAGCTGAGTGCCCTTGCTTAGAGTTCATTATCCAAACACTCCCACTTGAAGCGTGTACCTCTGCCTCAACTCTCCACTCACAGAGCAAACTGGTCCATATGAACCCAGAGTTCACGGGTACATCAGCATGTCGTCTCTTGACACACAGGGACAGGATCACCTGCCAGTTGCTTGCTTGGTGCTCCTGCCAGCCACCCCTGCCTGGCCACTTGTTTCCTGCTCCACTGGCCACCCCTGCCAGCTGCTTGTCCGCTACTGTCTGCCGGCCACTTGCCTGCTACTTTGTGGGTTTGACACAGCAAAACGCTGGGATTTCAGTTCTCAGTGGCTTCAGTTGCCAGTGATTTCAGCTCTCACTGGCTTCAGCTCTGGGCCTCACCACAAAAATCTCAGTATCCACCAGGGTGCATTCCCAAAAAACCCTGACAGACCCCAGCATTGGTCTGGGCTTTAGTTCTACTTTTGAACAGTGTGGGGAAGGACTAGCCAAACCAAACTTCAGTCTGTATGACCAAAAGCCAGCTGGTTCAACCAATATACTTTCCCCACATCTACTCCACAGTACTCTGTTGAGGGGAGCCCTGTGTGAGCCTCATCTTACACAGAAGCGATGATCACCCTGTATCCCCACAATAATTTTAAGAACTGGTGATATTCCATAATTGCCACACTGGGTGATAGCATAATTTGTGACTTTACAATAATAAGTTGTTTACAATTGGCGAAAAACCACTGCTTCACTGCTACCCAGCATGTCTTGCACACAAAGCAGCTATTTACATATACACACCCTGAAGCTTCCCATTTCCATGTAAATGATCTATAAAGAATATATTCCTCAAATTCGTTAAGCTTGTGCTTCCACATTCCTTACATAGGTAAACTTAGTCAATGAGGTGATGTTATTATGTATTGTGTTAAAAGATTTTCCTGCATGAATTCATTCTGGCTTAATAGAGTATGAGCAGAAAAATAAATGGTAAAGCTGCACAAATGGATCCAGATAAGCTACAAACACTTGGGAGGCAATTTTAAGACAATCCATAGTAATGTAAAGCTGGAAGGGATCTCCCTGATAGGTAATTACCCAACCTGTTCTTAAAAACCTCTGGCCATTTCTACACTTGCCACTTTCTCTGAAAGTGGCATGCTAATAAATGGCCCTAAATATGCTAATGAGGCATGGATGCAAATTCCCTGCACCTCATTAGCATAAAGTCATGTGACTTGGAGTCCTGAAGATGTTCTTCTGGACTCCAAAACACCGTGTAGAAGCACGGCCCCTGGGGGGTCTTCCAGAAGGAAGTCCTTTTTCTGGAGGCCCCTTCTTCCCAAAAATTTGCAGGAAGGAGGGGCATCCAGAAGAAGGACTTCCTTCTAGAAGACCCCCCCAACAGGCCTTGCTTCTACACAGCATTTTGGAGTCTGGAAGAACATCTTCCGGACTCCAGATCACATGACCTTATGCTAACAAGGCATGGGGAATTTGCATCCGTGCCAAATTAGCATATTTTGGGCCATTTAAGCGGCATTTGTAGAAACGGCCTCTGATGGAAGGGCAGCCTCTTTTGGAAGCCACTCCAGAACATAACTATCTATAAATACCCATGTGGCTAACAGCAAAGAATTGTAGCTTTTGTAAACTTTCACAAATTAAACCAATATTGTGCCACTGGAAGAGGTATTATTTTAATAGGCATTTGCCATTCAAAAATCTATATTTCTATTTAAACATAATACTTAGTAAAATGAAAAAAAGATGCAGATGAAGTCCATTACTTGCAGAGGTTTATTTACTCCACCTTCTTCCCCCTCTCCTCCCCCCATCTAGCTGATTTGTCAGGGTTTTTTTTCTTTCATCTTTTCCTATCTTTTTTTTAATTCTTTTTCTGTTAGTTATTAGTTATTCTCCAGATCTGAAGAAGTGGCTCTGTCCCAAAAAAGCTCTTCACCTAATAAATAATATAAGCATACTTTCAACTTCATTAGCCAAATCCCAAATTAAACCCTTGATTGGTTCGGAACCCACAACAGAGTCCTGCGAGATCCCATTAGTTATGGCCTCCCACTCTGAAAGCAAACCATTAATTACTCTTTGAATATGGTCCCTCAACCACTTCTGCACTGACCTTACAGGAATTTTACCTAGCCCATGTTTCCCTAGTTTGCTTTACGAGAATGTCATAAGGAACTGCCACATCTAGATTATTTAAAGGCTCTTATCACAAATACTGCTCCCTACCCACTAATCCCCTAGGACAGTAACACCATCAAAGATGTAATTAGGTTAGTTTGGCATGACTTATTCCTAGTAAATCCATGCTGGCTATTCCTCAGAACTCTTGTTATCCTCTAGGTGCTTACAAATCATTTAACAATTTGTTCAAGTATCTTTTCCATTGGTGAAGTCAGGTTAACTGCTTTAGAATCCCCCCAGGGCCTCTTCCCTGATGCCCTCAGAATAAAAAGGGTTTTATATTTGTCCATCTGTAAGTCTTTGGAATTTAATCTGTCCTTTGTAAATTCTCAAAGGTAATTAATTGCCAATAGTTCAGCGATTGTTTCATCTAGTTTCTTAAGTGCCCTGTAGTGAATTTAATCTGGCCTTGCTGACTTAAATACTTCCAACTTATTTAAATGTTCCTTAACCTATTCTTTCCCTCTGTGTGTTTTTATTCCTTCCCCCTCTTAAATATTGTTGGGTAGCTGGTAACATTTACATTGTTAGTGAAGACTGAAGCAAAACAGGCATTGAACACCTGGGTGGTCATCAGTTATTAGCTCTCCTTCCCTGCTAAGTAGGAGCAAAAGATGGAAGAAAATTGTACTTAAAGAATGCCTTCTTGCTGCCTTTTTGTCTCTTGCTGGTGTAACTCCTCTTGTATCTTAGGCTTTCTGATTTTTCGCCCTACATGTTTGTGCTATTTTGTGTTTCTTCTTTAGCAATTTGTGTACCTTTCTATTTATTGTAGGATTCCTTTCTGATTTTCAGGTCACTGAACTGCTTGTGTTAGGCAGGGTAGTAAGAGGCCAGGTTGGTTCTATTAGCTTCCAGCATCATGCACCCTGCCTTCAAGGAAGAGACAAGCTTGCTTTGCTCAGCTGGGAACCTGGAAATCCAGATGACTAAGTAGCTTTTAAAAGATATTCACGCAGATGCAAGGGATGAGAAATGGTTTGTGAACTAAAGGAACAGGGAGTAACCCAGGCCCTAGTGATCTCAGGAGGTCTATAATAATGGTTCTCAAATGTTTGCATTTGTGACACCATTCGTACAGCAAATCTCTGAGTCCAGAACCCTCAGTTAAAAACAGTGTTAAATATTTTAAAAGATGCTGGAGGCAAAGTGAGGCTGGGTGTGGAGTCTGGCAGCTCATAACCCTTCTTCCCAGGTGACCTCTTGTGGGTCACAACCCCCTAGTTTGAGACCACCTGGATAAGAAGCAACAGGACCCCCATGTGGCAGAAGGTTAGCTATCTGGTTAACTAGGCTGACTCATTGTCTCTATTGTTTCAATATCTGATTTTTTTTTTATCGCCTGAAGTGTTTTTGTTCTAATCGATATGTTGATTTCTAAAGTTTGTCGGACCAGTCATATCATTGCCACTCCTCCTGGGTTGTGATAGAAGTTGGGGCCGGCGGGGGTAGGGTTAAGGGGGTGGAAATCAGACCTGTTGAGGTAAATCACGGGGGATCATGGGATTGCTGCCTGGGCCCAGTTTGAGAGTGGGAGATCTGTGATTCCATCCTGAGCCAAGTAATGGTCTCAGGCCCCAGGACTGGCAGGGGCTGGAGTGGACTCACATGAGGAGAAATCAGAAGGGTAGCTAGCTTGGTAACAGTGCACCTAACTAATCTAATTAACCAGGGACTAACTTGTGTTACTGGAAGCCTCTGTTAAAGCCGTCTCATACTTCTTGCTTCCTGAAGACTTGCACTAAAATAAATCATTAGATTTAATCAGAACCAATATTTATTGAACCATGCTGCTTACTGACTTTCCACTGTTTTTGCTCGCTATACTTGCTCTTCAGAAGGCCCAATTAGAAAAACTAATACCAGTATTATAGCAATTGTCTGCAGATTTACACAGCAGAAAGGTTCATATGGCAATTTTCTTGTGCCTTGCATGTAGTGTTGCTTACTCCATTGCTACCCATGCAGCAGCTGCACTTTGCAATGGCAGCTGATGTAACATGGGTGCTAATTTGTCTAAGATATGTATCTCAGTGAGTCAGATTGTACCTATTAGATGCCTGATAAATGGTGAGCATTAAAAATAACAGCAATAAGAACATCAAACTTAGATGCAGACAGCTGATCCAATGCACTTCTAAGTGCCCCATGTGTGGAAGCTGAGAGAAGTGCTGACTTTTGAGTCAATGTTTAGGAAAATGTTAACTTCATAATTATGAAAAGCCTACCCAAACACCTGTCCTCAGAAAGAAGAGAGGAACTCAAATGTACAAGAGCCTGTCATTATAGTGGTTATTGATGGAACTGTATGAGTATAATTATGTGATGTTTACTTATATCATAAAAGGAAATCTTTCCTTGTTTGTCATTCTGCTCAATTTGTGGGATAGATTTGAGAGAAACTTCAGTAATCTACTGAGAACCTTAGGCGACTGTGCTTGGAATTTGATGTGTTCAGGCCTGGTATTATCTTAACTCAGGAGCGAGAAGCTATCTTGATGGAATAAGAATGCTCTCCCTTTTTGAACCTTTGCCTATTTTTTCAGAACCCCACTCAAGCAGAAGTTACTTGGGGTTCACCCAGCCTGGGAGTTTAAACCAGACTAAATCAAATTAATCTAATCGGAAAACTCCTGTGCACTCATGACACAATTCATTGGCACTGACTCCCATTTATTATGAATACTGAAGTTCTCTTTCAAAGTGAACTTGATTTGTTGCAAATTGAGTTACCCCAGGCTGTTGTGTGTTTATGCAGTGTGGCTATGGCACTCTTCCAGCAGCTAATAGTCACTCGCATGGCCATGTGGGATAATCATATGTATTTCCTCTCCTGCTCTGGTGTCACATTGATCAACCCAGATGTCTCCTTGCTTTTTATAATCTGCTCCACAGCCAGATTTAATGCTTCCTCCTGGATACCAGTTGTCACAATAGCTTCGGTAGTGTTCCAGGAGACCTATAAAATGCCTTGAGCAGCCACTTAGAGCTGTGCTGAGACCCTGGCTTTCCTTACCATCTGGTGGCTAGTGTTGGTACAGGTGGTTCTAGTGTCCAGTCCCCAGAATAAAGATCTCTTTTATGGACACTGTAGGCAGATGTGCATGAGGGCCATGACCAAGGGGCTGAACAGTTCTGGATAAGGAACAAGAAGCTTGGAAGGATTTGTGTTCAATCAGGGATGCTCAGGAAAAAAAACTATCAAAGTACTTCTAATTTTATCTACATTTTGAGGAGCTGGGTAGGATTCTACCTGCTTACACAGTCTGCAGGCAATCGTTACCATGAGCCATTACCTCAGGGCAGACAGTCCAAACTGGTGGTATGTACCACAATTAGATTTCACTGAGCCAGTAAGAATTGTGAACTCCTGAAGTATTATAGTAGTCTTGTAAAGGAGTCACAAGGAGTCCCCTTGAACACTCTCATGTATGTGCTAAATGGTTGGCCACATCAAAAATCACAAGTATTTCAGGTACACTCAGTCCTAAGAGTCCAGTTACTCGCTCAGATTTGGCTTGCAGTGGGAGATCTAAGATACAATTCTATAGTGGATGAAAAGGTTAATAGCTAGGGAAAAATCAGTCATTGAGAGTTAAAAGCAGATAAAACATGTGTACAGGTAAGTCAACATCTAATTCCCAAATGGTAGCTGCAGAAATGTAGTCATCTGCCAGTGTCTAAAAAAATCTTTCGTGGCTAGCCAGAGAAGCTCTGGGGATTTGTCTTGTTCAGTTATTCTGCCTGATTAGAATCAAAGCAGTCTAAAGATGAGGAATTCTTCCTTGCCCATACTTGTAGCTGCTTCTCATGGAAATTAAGCTGCTAGGTTCCCTTTCCACGTGAACTGTTTCCTTGAGGGCAGAGAGAAGAATGCATTTACTATATTGATCTCTGGTCATCACACAATGTGCACTTGGCTTCACATGCCCAAGAATTAGCATTTTAACAAAGTCTTTCATGTCTGTGACACAAGGCTTTTCTTGTTTGAGGTTTTATTTAGTTACTCCGTGTGTGTGTGTGTGTGTATTTATGATATAAATGTTTGCTATTGCATTCCAACAAGATATACATTTTTATTAGGGTATCTATAAATAAAAACAAAGTGTGTGACATGCCATTGGTTTTCATGATGTTTAAACACTCCCTCTGATCTGTGCTCATACACAACTGAATTGGTCTCACTTGCAGCTCTGAGTTTGTCAGTTCTCAGCAGATACCTAGACATTGGTCAGCTAAAGTCACAATAGCCGCGTCTACACGTCCCGGCTACTTCGAAGTACCCGTGCCAACTTTGAAAGCGCGCCCGCCACGTCTACATGTGGTGAGCGCTATTTCAAAGTTGAAATTGACGTAAGGCGGCAAGACGTCGAAGTCACTATCCCCAACAGGAGATGGGAATAGCGCCCTACTTTGACGTTGAACATCGAAGTAGGGCACATGTAGATGATCTGCATCCCGCAACATCGAAATAGCGGGGTCCGCCATGGCGGCCATCAGCTGAGGGGTTGAGAGACGCTGTCTCCAGCCCCTGCGGGGCCCTATGGTCACCGTGTGCAGCAGCCCTTAGCCCAGGGCTTCTGGCTGCTGCTGCTGCAGCTGGGGATCCATGCTGCATGCACAGGGTCTGCAACCCGTTGTTGGCTCTGTGGATCTTGTGCTGTTTAGTGCAAGTGTGTCTGGGAGGGGCCCTTTAAGGGAGCAGCTAGCTGTTGCCTGGGAAGTGCTAGTCTGCCCTGTGACCCTGTCTGCAGCTGTTCCTGGCACCCTTATTTCGATCTGGGCCGCTTTGGCGTGTAGACGCTCCCCTGCAGCACCTACTTCGATGTGGTGCTGCTCATCGTCAACATTGAATGTCGATGGCACCAGCCCTGGAAGACGTGTAGACGCTATTGTCGCTACATCGAAATAGGCTATTTCGATGTAGCATACACGCGTACACATAGCTAATGTGACCCGCTACCCCAGGAAGTACGTGAAGCCTGCTGTCTTTCTTTCCCTGCCCATGGTCATAGAAGTTCTGAATCTCAACTTACTCTCCCTGAATTGCGATGAAGTCCAGGGTTTTCGTACAGCTCCCCAACGATTAGTCAAGGATGACCAGCAAGACTCTTAAGACGAACCTCAGGCCTTAAATGGAATCATGGCTTAAGAAAGCCAACATCTGCTCAAGACCTGATGCTTGCCAGGTAAAAGGAGAGCTGGCTTGTGGCAACCAACCAAATTCCTCAGCAGCAACCCAGGCTAAGACTGAGAAGGTGGCTCCTATATAGAAGGAACCTCAGAAAGTAAGTTGTCTGAGAATTTGTCTAATAAATTTAAATTTTATTGTGCCATTCTGCTGTGCAAGCTTCTGTTGTGAGTGCCCTGCAGTCATTGGTTGATGTGAGGTAAAAGCCTTTCCAGGTGCCCACTTCCCTCCCTACACCTGGCCATACTCTCTTCACCCTCCATTGCTCTCCCTCCCATATATGTACTTTTTCCTAAAATGCCAGTTTCTCCAGCTGGGCAATGAGTGTGAGAGAGGCCAAAACTTTGACTTCTGACCCTTTTCAGGTCCAAACTAAAGAAGACTCATGCCCATATATTTTCCTTTTCCCCTTCACCTGTCTTGCCTGGCAAACTCCCCACCCATCTCCATTTGCTACCTCATCATTAATAGCATGGTACAGCCTCAGCCTCTGGTTCACATGCAGTGACACTTTCAGGGGCAGCCAGGGCTGTGAGACACTTCACTATCATCTGCATTTCACATGAGGCCATCTTGGGTAGCCTTGCGTGGGCACAGACTTCTCAGCCTGTGCAGGCTCTGCTTTCCCTGATAAGTGTCAGAGAGGTAGCCGTGTTAGTCTGTATCTGCAAAAACAACAAGAAGTCCTATGGCACCTTATAGACTAACAGAATTTTCTGGAGCATAAGCTTTCATGGGCAAAGACCCACTTCATCAGCTGCATCTGTTAGTCTATAACGTGCCACAGGACTTTTTGTTGTCTTTCCATGATGTTAGCACTAGGCATGCTCCAGTTCCTGAGTCCTCTAAGCAATTTACTGGAGTGTCCTGCTGCTGCTCCACTGGTTGTTCACAGGCCTGCACATTTTGCCCCAGCTTCCCAATTTTACCCCAGGATCACCACTTCACTCATCCCACACCTCTCAAATTTTGACAGTGAAAAGAAACGTTAATTTATTGAACAAAGAATAGATTCAAATGATAGCATGTGGGTAGAAGTATTAGTTGTACAATAAACACATGATATGTCTTTTAGAGCTTGGACCCCTAACAGGACACTGTCCTGACTCATGAAGATTAGCTCACCCAGTCTTTCTCCCAGCGTCTGACAGCCAGCCTCCCTGTGAGCCTTTCTTAGTAAGATGAGTGAGCTGGCAGCTTGTCTTCTAGGTAATGTCTCTGCTTGCTCATCACCTGCCTCATTGTGATGTTCTGATGGGGTTGCTGGCCTCTGAAGACACTAGGACTTACTTGTCAGCCCATTCTCCTATGTGACATGGTCCATCCATCAAGCATGTGAAAGGTGCAATATATGGACCTAAGGGCAATGGACAGAGAGAGGTCCTGGAAATGAATGAAGCTTGAGAGGGAATCCAGTCAGTGTATCTTAAGGACCTGGACCCTGAGCCAGGTAGAAAAGGTGGGGCAAGACTCACGTCTCTCAGCAGCCAATGGGCAATGAGCTATGAGAAGTACACCACCATAAATGCAGTCTGCTCCCTTATAGCAGAGGGAGACAGAGGGAAGTAAAAATGTTCCTTCAGAGCTTCCCTGCTGCCAGAATAGGGGTAGAAAGGCAACTCCAGCCTCTGTAGCTCTGCTCCGGACTCAGGGAAACCCTTGAGTCCTGGTAAGCCGAGTCCAGTGAAGCAGGGTGGGAGGGTAGGAGGGACACTCCAAGACCTGACAGGAGTGGGAAGGAGGGAGAGGGAAGCTGCAGGTTCCTGGAAAAGCAGCATGGTGGGGGAAGCCGCAGGCTCCTGGAAGGAGCAGAGTGGGAGGGAGGGAAGCCCCACCCCCTGGCTGGAGCTGCACAAGGAGGGGGAGGAGAGAAGCCCCCAGCCCATGGCAGGAGCCACATGGGGAGGGTTGTGGGGAGTTGTGAGGACCACCAGTTGGCCAGGAGCTGCCTGCGGGGAGGGAGAAGGGACCCTGACATAGGGCCCCATATTTTGTAAGGACGGACCTGCCAAGATGTTTCGTCATCTGTGATTTTAAGCCCTTGGCCTTGTACAGTGTGCTCCACTGTTGCACATTGCTCTTTTGTTTTACTGCTGCTTTAATGCAAGGGCTGTTTCTAGTTTGAATTATGAAACAATATATTAAAAGCCCTTGTTACATTTTTTCTGTTGAAAATTAATTTGTTTGTTACACAATTGTTTATTAAAGTTTAAAATTTCATTCATTGCCTTGATGGGTCATTTTACACAGAAAATAATTGCTAGCACTAATTCATAATGTTTTATAGACACATGCAGGCAGGACCCACAACACTGAACTTCCTCTATCCATAAACCTGCCACTGTGGTCTACATACCCTCAGAGCACTGTGGAATGATAACCTTTCCATCTGTGTACTCTGAACCCTGATGGTGGAGGGAAAAAGTATAGGCACAGAAGTCCCATCAGTTGTCCCAATAAATTTGGGAATACCATGTTTGGGAAGCTATCAATAACCTGTAGAGCATCACCGAGCTTTGTAATCCAGCACAACAGTATCTTTTTTTCCATGGCCCACAAGTGTCCATACCAATGGCTGATAGCAAACCAATTTGGCATGGGACTATGGACTGGGAACATTCTGGGTGGCCATCTTCCAAATGGCAGTTGAGACTCACTTGCCCATGTATAGGGCACCACCTGGGGGCTGCTACGGTAACTCGGGAATTAGTACTGCACATATTTCCCATCCTGAAATGTTCTTGCTGTTGCTGGTGATCCTGCACTGCAGATAAATTCTTTCCCACCACTTGATGCTGGTGTCTGGAGCTGAGAAAGAACCCAGCACTCTGAGAAGCTGCTCCAGTAACAAGTTCTCTATCATCAATTGTTTGGCATCTTCTCTGTGTTGCATTGTACTGCTGGAGGAGCTGCTGCAGCCACATCTTGGTGGTGCATCAAGCAAAGCCCTGAGTCAAATTTGTCTCGCTTTCAGTGATGAACTACAGCTCAAGTAACTTCCATGGACAGAGGTTATTAACATAGTGGCACAGAGCATTACAGGGTCCACGCAGCTGACCACAATTGTCACAGCCGACTCATAAAGGAAGTACACAACAGACACAGATGGATTATGAGATTTTTTTTTTTAAATGTGAACTAGCCTGGTTTCTGCTACACATCTAATGACACGCAGCAAAAAAATCCCAGCACACCTGCTGCTCAGCAGCAAGGCAAAGGTATGTAGGATGCTGTCTGAGAACACCAAGCCTTTGGTTGGTGACAAACAGCTGTTGTATGTACACAAGGATGTGCACTTTCCTGTACATGCTATTACTGCAGCTTGCATACTGGGCGTTACCTTGGAATCAGCAAAATGCTGTGGATAAATCCCTCAGACTGTGTAGATTAGCCCATAGAATAGCTGGTTCCAGTTCTAAAGGGGTCACAACCTTCTTAATTTTAGTTATCTTTCAAATTCAGTTTGGCAGGTGCCTAAACAGTATTACCTCTGTAACTTTGGGCAAAACAAACAAAAACCCCTTGAGACCTTTGAAAGCTTACAAAACTTCTCAAACTAAAAGATACTTAACATTATTTTTTTGTTTTTTCTAAACCAGATTTTGGGCTTGATATCAAGAGTGATGTGAGAAAGGGTATTTTTCATGCTTCTACTGATGCAGGTAGCTTTGGAAGGAGGGAGATTCTTTAATGGAGGGTAAAAAGAACAAAATTTATTTTTAAAAGAACAGTTCTATCCCCAGAGTTTGTTTATGTCTAAGAATTCCTGGTTTGATGGATCTTTCTGGGTCTTAGCCAAGTGCTTTAACAAATAACGTTGTTTTTATAATAGCAATAATTTCACTGTACTGTCTTTATCCTCTGTGCCCCGTCCTGCAATTGACATTTTGCCTGAGTATGGATGACAAGCTTGGGTCCTCTTTGTGTGTGAGAAGCAGAAATTTTCATGTAAAACATTATTTACAAACTACTGCAGTGCTGCAGAAATGGCATCTTGTCTTCCATATAGAGCAATAGATCTAACCTATATAAATCCTGAGAAAGCTTTTGTTACTACCTGCTAATACTTCACAACGGGGAAAGGATGAAATCCCCAAGTCATGAAGTACAGATTGTGCTGATGCAGTTTGCAAGCAGTCCTACAAGTAGTTTTGTCATAGTTCAATCAGTGCAAACACTATATGGTGATATTTTAGAGGCTGGATTAGTTGGAGGATAATGGTGAAAGAGAGTCCAAGAATGTTATGCCTTAGACACAAGTCTCTTCTTATCTCTTCTTCTTCTTGACTTTCCGTGGAGGGCTTTCCCCTCTCCATGCTATCATAAGGTCTCATCCTACTGTTCTGACTCTGGCAGTTTCCCCCCCCCCAGTGAACAGCATTACTCTAGACGGAAGTTTGCCTCACGTTTCCAGGTCAAGCCAGAGCACATACTGAAGACAAATGACATTATTTCTGTTTCAAACTAAGGCAATTACTGAGTAGCAGCAAACATTTGCCCCCAGACTTTCTTGTACTGGGATTGAGTTGCATGTGGTATTTACATACACCAAGGGAATATAGGCATTTGAATTAACTTTCATCTCTAATATACATAATGAACTACTAATATTGTGGCTTCTCAGTTAATTTTGACACACAGTAGACTTCTGTTTGTCATGGTGGCTATTGTGTTCCAATTCAGTTGGGACACTCCCTAAATTTATCATCTAATAGCTTGCTTAATTTTATTTTTGGATTCCACAGTCCTTGATAACAGCAAACCAATTTCCATAACCCTGTTTGATGAAAATGTGCTGATGAAGCTCATATTTCACTTCATTGACTATAATGAGCTATTTCATCAAACTGTCCATATGACACCATTATAGGGAAAATGATGAATTTACTAATTTATTCACTTGAAATTCCATTTGAAATTAAAAAAGGAAAAGAAAGGAGCTATGAAGTGTGGTACATTATACTTTTACAAAATGATATGTCAGGGTCTACATGAAACAATAGCACTGACTACTGCTACACTTAATGGAGTGTAAACATTAAGTATGTGCTGATTAATTCTTAGCTTTGCTGAAGCTCAGCAAAATAAATGCTCTGTAATGCAGTTTTCTCTTGTAAATATTTTTAAGCTTTGTTTATTCATAACATGTGGCTACACTACCACTCTTGATCATTTTCCATTCATTCACTTATTTTCCTCTGCCAGGATTCTTCATTGATTTGGACAAGGCTAGTGGATGGCAATTAAATGTTTCATTTTTTCCAGCCTTCCTAATCAGGCTTTATGATGTGGCCAAGTGAACCCCCTAACAGTGGTTAAGAAAATCTAACCAACTTTTAAATGGCTGATATAAAAGACTTTTTCCAAACTTTTTTTGCATTCATTGCCTTTTTAAGGAGGTATCTGGTAATATATTTCAATAAAATAATTCAATAAGTATCAAGTATCAAGTAATTGGACCATGTATCTAGTGTGAATATCAGGCCTGAGAATAGTCATTGTTTCAAATTATTCGCTTGACCATTTATTCTAGCTACCCTCCTCTAACTGAGTTACCATCCTCCATGAGTTATGATTGCATGTCCTTGAGAGATCAGAAATTGACCAGTTTGAAACTCAAAGTTTTATTTATTGAGAAAATTCCAAGAGAAAAACTGGAAGGGTTCGACTTTCTGTCTGTCTGTCTTTCTTCCTTCCTTTTCTTGTTATTCTGACTTATGCTTATTACATCTCCTTTCATTCACTTCACAAAACTAGCTTACTGTGATGGAAGATTTTAGGAAAGTGGGAATTGCACGTTGTCTAAAGAAATCAATACTCTAAAAACAGCATTGATTGATATGCCTATAACAACAGGTTCAAATAAAAAAGGGTAAAATGCATTACACTAAATAGGAAAGAAACAACTCTGCTTTATCTGGAGTGGAGTTTGTAAAACTTTATTTGTAGTGGAGCTTGTCTCACATTGGCACTTCAGAAAATTCCATGTGTTGTCCATTGGGCTGGTTTCATCTCCATGAAAGGGACATCATAGTTTTTGTTCTTTCAGCAGCTATTCAACATAAAAATCTATCAAGCTCCCTTTTTCATGGCATAACTTCTGTACAGTCGATGTTTTGTTCAGGTGCAACTGGAAAACTGCCAGTAACGTCATGATGAGGAGGGTTATTTTTATCTTAAGATTTGGGATGGATGACCCTTGAAAGTTTGGCAGCTAAACTATGTTTGTATTAGCTCAAATCCTTTGTCCAAAGATTCTCTGAACCTTAAAGGGTTCAAAATCAGATTGAAATCTTCTGGTAATAGACTTTCTTGTGACATTTTGGCACTTTGACTCCCAGCATTGTGAAAAATGTCATGAAAACAGCCTAGTATGATGTTCTGGCACTTCTTATTTCATCTGGAATCTGAACACCAACTCTTCTCTTTGTAATTGTTACAACAACAATCGGTTGAACCTCTCTAGTCCAGCACCCTCAGGGCCTGACTGGGATCCAATGAGACAAATTGCTGAACCACAGGCTATCAATATTGTCTAGCACATCACCAACACTTCCACTGCTTATTGGGCTTTTAGAAGACATTTAGGGGGAACATTACGGCTAATTACATCACAGAACACTGAAAGCCAGGACTGCTGGCTGTAAACAAACTTTATGGGATGACAGGAAACTTGCCCACACCCATCATAAGTAGTCATCTGGCTAACTGAAATCATGCCAGACCACAGATATTGTTGGATGAGAGAGTGCCAGACTAGAGAGGATCAACTTATTTATTTGTGTTGCAACAGTGCCTATGGGCCTCAATTAGGGCTCCATTATGCAAGGCACTTTAAAGATTAAATTCAGCTACACATATGTAGAAGTGAAAATCCTCTTCTTAATCTAAGAACTCTGCCCTTACAATGTATTGTGTCATCACGTGAGTAACCACTAAAACACCAGATAGCATTGTATCATCACAATACTTCCATTGACTGCATCTATCTTGTGTGCAGATTATCTAGCAACTGCTGAGAGCTGATTAAACATTTTAGTTGGTGTCATATATATGAAGGGTGTGTCCATGAGTTACCCTGGATTTGAGAGGGTATACACCCCAAAATGTGATCAAGCTAATTGCTAGCATATGATACACATTTGACTGCTATGAATTAATAAAATAGAGCGCTACATAGTTCAGGGTTGATTGGAAAGCAGGCTTTTGGAGGCAAGGTCAAAACTAGTTGGCAATTTCTGCTACTCAGAACAGGAGGAGGAGGGAGAAAAGTAAATAGACAGAGAAGACAAATGGATAGATACCTTGAGACTAGATACTTTTGATATTAAAAGTTTGCTGAAATTTAGGAAATGTGATAATTTAATAGGGTCATTAGGACCTATGTTCTTTTCAGAAGTTAGTTATAAAAGAATAGCTAATACAGTCTGCTTTAGAACAGTGCTCAGAAACTATCCTGAGAGACATTTTCCTGACGCTATTTTTCCTTAGTGGCTGAGCAAGTTTGGTCACAGAGAATCCTGTGAGATTGTCACCTCATATGCCAAAACATACCACTGAATGCACTTACCTTCCACCTGGGGTGCCTGACCACCCTGTCCTGCTGAGACAGAACCTCCAATTGCCCTCAGCGATGGCGCCAGGGTTTTTTGTCTAGGAAAAAAGGAGCCAGAACTCTGTCCCCACCCCCAGGTGTAACCCACCTCCCTGCCGCCCCAACCCATTGCCATGTGTAACTCCTCCTGGCCCCAACCTGTGGCATCCTTAACTGCCCCCACCCCCACAAACCACCACAGCCTTAACCCCGCCCGCACAGCCAGGCTTTAACTTCCCCCCAACCCCCTGCAGTTCCAACCCACCGCAACCTTAATCCCCCCACAGCCCCAACCTGTGGCCAGGCTTTAGCCCCACAACCCTCAACCAGCCTCTAGCCTTAGCCCCCTGACCCCTGCAGCCCCAGCCCACTGCCCCAGCCCGCTGCCTACCTTAACCCCCTGCAGCCAGGCTTTAACCCCCCACCTGTCCATGGCCCCAAGCCACTGCCAGCCTTAACTCTCCTGTCTACCACACAACCAGGCTTTAGCCCCTCCCACCTTCCATGGCTGCAACCCACCACCAGCCTTTAACCTCCCCCAATTGCCCTCTCCCCAAACCCAGGGTTCACTTACAGTTCAAAAGGAGCACTGCATGCTGCTGCTTCTTCACTGGCCACCATGTTCCCTTCTGGGTGGCTATGCTTCTCCCACCAGCCCTCTGGTTCCCCCTACTGTGTGGCAGGGGCACCTCTCTGACCTGCCACATTGAAAGAACTGGGCTCAATTTAATTGGTTTAATGGTTGGATCTCTCCTGCCAGTCATTAAACCAGTCAAATTGGGTTCTGCTCTTTCATTGGCAGGCAGGGAGCTGTAGGAGAAGAGGTGGCATTGGTGGGAGCCCCAGGTGGCTGCTACTAAGTTTTGTCATCATAGCTTTGTCAGTCAGTGTGTGAAAAAACCCCACACCACCTACTTATATAGCTAGGTCAGCTGCCCCACTGTGTAGACAGAATTATGAAGACAGAATAGTGGTCCTATTAGCTTAGCTAACGTCATCTGGGATATGGTATAGCTATTCTAGCAGAACTCCTTCTGTTAGCATACATCATTTCTGTGCTACTTGTCTGTGCTGGTATGACAATGACAGAGTGGTCAACTTGTGTGTGACTCATAACAACTTAATAGGAGGCATTGAAATTGTAGTAAGGCCATTCCTTGTAGATAGTTATCAAAGTCATGTTAAGTGGACTACAATTGTTATGTTGACCTGTATTCTCAGAGAATCAAAGTCGATATTAATGGTGTTTAACTATATCTAGCTAATATGATCTAATTAGCCTATAGATGCTAAATGTCTGTTTTTGTTTATAGTGATTCATTACTGAATTCTTTTGATCTAGAGATCAAAAGAGTATATTGTCATATAGATACTTGTGGTATAGTGATATTATTGTCCTTTCATTTTCAAACTTGTAAATTCCATATAGTAAACTCTCTGAGAACTGGTGACTGATTATGCTAATGAATACAAATAATTAGTGGTGTATGCCCAGGAAACAGATATTACCTTCTAAGCAACAATTTACATTACCTGTTCTTCATCAAAGGAAGGCCCTGAAATGATGGCTGATTTCAGCTAGAAAGAAAGCCCTGGGCTGATCCCTTTTAATTTATGATCTGCTTAAATTTTGACAGGGAATGTCTATACTCATACGATTGAGGAGTCCGGGTTGCTCTGGAATGACCCTGAAATTCTCATGGAAGAATTTGAACAAATGTTGCATATGGACTGGCTGTCGGACTATAACCCTTTAAATTGATCCCACCATGACTTTTACATTTTAAATCCTCCTCCTCACCATCTATGCTATAAAACTGACCTTAAAATGTTACTCACATCTGTATGTATACTGCTTTCTTAACCATAGGAACTCTTTCTTTTGTTTCCTTTTATTAATAAATCTTACATTTCATTAATAAGAATTAACTACAAGCATATATGAGAGTGAGATCTAAAATATCCATTGAGCTGTGGGTAATGTCTCTGACCCCTTGGGATGAGTAGAACTTTATATATGGTTAATAAGGTTTTTAGTAACCCCTGCACTCTATTCAATTGATTGTCTGAATGGGAGCCAAAGGCTGGATTTCATGAAGGGGACTGCATCTTGGTTTCTCGGTACCTGTTAGAGAGGAAACAGGAGATTCAGGAGAGGAAGGGGTAACCAGACCATTTTATTGTCAATATTCATTCCGCTCTTGAATGCCAGTATTCTTCTCTTTTTGAATCTTTTGTTATCACCCATGTTTCACATCCCTACAACATGCTGCCGAATACACACGTTTTCAAGACGCTTAGCTTTGTTCATAAGCTAATCACTTTGCTTTTCCACATCTTATCCATTGTCTTCAAACTCGCTTTTGCTTTCACTATTCTAGTGTCTATTTCCTTCATACAGTCTAGATCATACGTCATATTGCTCCCCAGATACATGAACTTCTCTCTATGTTCTCTAGTTCAATGCCATCTACACTGGTCTTCCTGACTAGAAACCTGGCTGAACCCTATGGAAATGTACTCAGAATGGCTTCCCCATGCTTCTACTTGCTGCTGCCTGTACTAACACAGCTATGTTACTATTGAGCTAACTTGAGTTTGTCTTTGCTGGCTGGGAATCACACCTCCAGCTCCAAATAATAGGCCCTCAGTTTCAATCCACGTAACATTATTTGAGAGTAAGTGGTAAAACAATGCCCTCATTCCCATATTCATAAATATGTGGTGTCAAAAATAATTTATCAAAGATGTAATTAGAAGAGCTGAATGTGCCATGTGGTTTTTTACTTTTACATTTCAGTTAATAAGCAGCAGTCAAATTATTAGAGCAAACATCAGGCATTAAATAAACTATTTTTTAACATAGCACCAACATTAAATTTTAGTCTTGGATCTTTGATTGGCATTTAACCTTTAATTTGACTAAATTACTATTAGACTTTCCTCTCTATGTACAGTGCAAATTGCTTCACTTGTTTCCATTTATTCATGTGAATTTTTTACTTATTACGGTTCTAATTTTACTTCTTATCTAGCTTGGGAATGAATTACGAATACCTTGATAACGATGTTATACAGACTAAACACTCCAGGACATTCAAATACCAATTTCATGTGACATTTTCTGGCAAAAGTTCTCCTATTGAAATGAGAGGAGACAACCTAAATTGTAATAGGCAGGAACTTCAAAGAATGAGCATGGTTACTAAAGCTTGGAGGCTACCTGACTTGTTATTGCATAGGGTATGGGTTTGCTGTTTTACTTGTCTTCAATTGAAGGTTATTATCATAAGTGAATTCAGAGTCCTGGTTGTAACTCAGTCTCTGACAGAGTCTTATAAAGTGAACTATCTCCATGGCCTGCAGACTTATGCATGTTTAACATTCTCTCCTCAGCTGAGTCACAGAACTTACCTAATTTTGGAGTTGAAATTTAAGTTTAATTTTGAGATGGCATTTCCCACAGGGGAGATGAATGTATAAATAGGATAAAACTCTAACTGATGGAAACCGTTTGCATTTTGATTTCTGTACCATTAAATTGAATTAACTAATGGTTTAAAACTGCTGAAAAGAAAAAGAAGCTTTTTTATTTTGGGATGTCATATCTCTGTCAGTAATGCCAAGTAAATATATAACTCTGAGGGGCTGCATTTTCAAATACAGGAGCTTTATATTTTCATGTTCATGACAATGCTTAGTGTTTAACTCAAAACTTGAGTGGTCACCACCTTGAAGAGCTTTTGGTCCTAATGATGGATTAGACCAGGGGACTACAACCTTTGGTTCCTGGCCTATAAGGGTAAGCCACTGGTGGGCCATGACACTTTTTGTTTACCTGGAGATACAGCTGCCCTGCAGCTCCCATTGGCTGGGAATGGTGAACTACAGCCAATGGGAGCTGTAGACAGCTATACTTGTGGATTCTCAAGGTAAATAAAGCATCTTGCAGGCCATGGTTCGCTTACCCTGATGGGCCAGGAGCCAAAGGTTGCTGACCTCTGGACTAGAATGACAAATGAGGGTATAAGCCATGAAGGTGAGAAATCCAGGCCACATGGAAGCCTATAGACTGTTGACTTCAAAAAGGTCAGTTTTTCATCCCAGGAAAGGGAGGGAGGAAGGAAGGGAGTAGATAAGTTTCAGAGGATGTAAGTTGTAAAGTTACAGAGTTCAGGCATTTTTAGTTAGCTCTGAGTATTCTTAATGTAAACTTGCTCACTTTTTTAGGTGAGGCTGCAACAATGAATTTTTAAAAGTAATTTGAACAACATGAGAACTGAGGTCTGATGTAGATTTTGAAAGGATATTCTAAGCATAGAAGAAGAAAAGGAGACAAAGGAGACAGGAAGCTAATATAACCGGTAGAGCAGAGAGTTGGCAGGTGAATTTGGCAAGAAGCGAAGGAAGGTTGGGGCAGAAATAGCAGAGTAGGCTGAAAATCAAAGGTTGCACCTTCAAGCATTCATAGACAACCACTGTATTTTCAAAATCTGAACTAGGGGTTAATCACTGAAAATTTTTCAAACCCAAAGAGGAACACTTCCGTCATATTTTTCCAATTTGTATATAGAATGAACTAAAACCATTGTCTTGACTTCACAGAATATACAGTTTAAGATTAAAAATTCTCATAATATTTATCAAGTTTACATTTTTGTCATGATTAAAGCAGTTGGTGTCATGGAGCTGCATTATAGCTGCCTGAGGGTTACTGCTGTGAACAAGCCAGCATTCAGTTCTTGAGTGGTGCTTGAATTTTGCCTATATAATTTTCATTCCATTAACAGGATGTATGGATTCTGGATTTCACAGACTGCTCACAAATTAAGCTTACAATCATGTTCTTAACTGCTTTTAATATGTTTTCCATATCTGAAGCAAAATGTGTCTCTCATTTCAAATATAGGAAAATAATAAAAGAGAAGCCACATGTAAGTTTAAAAGCACATCCACCTTGGTTTAATACAGTTTAACTAATAGTTGTTCACTATGTTGTTGTACCCAGGTTGGTCCCAGAATATTGGAACATTTTTCTATTTACATTGCTATATATACTCCAGCTCCATTGCAGAGCCTCCATCCGGCCGCTGCACTCTTGTGGTATATGACAGAGGTTCATTGTCATCCTGACAATTCATGCAAATCATAATAGAAATTAGACCCTGATTCTGCAAACACTTCAGCTTGAGACTGCTGTGTGTAAATTTACTCACATGCTGCAGGATTTGCAGGACTGGGGACTCAGAAATTGTATACACAGCAGCATTATTTCAAAATAAGCTATTCCAGAAGATAGTCAAGATTCTGTCGACAGAAGGCTTTATGTGTGTTTAGACGCTGAGTTATGTTGACAGAAGTGTAGATACAGCCTAAGAAAGGTGGGATTGGGAGGAGAATAAAAGCAAATCTAAGACCACACTGAATTTTGTCAAAACAGAGAATTTGCCTTGATCCTTCCTGACTGAATTGCTTCCACTCTCCCAGAAAGCCTCCTCTTCCCTCCAACCTCACATTGTACTGATCTTTATTTTAGTCTGGGGTGTGGAGACACATGGGCAAGGAAAGAATCCCCAGGGTTTTGCTGAAATTTGCCTCACCTTTTAACAAACCTTAGAATTTCACTTTCATAATAAAACCTGAAACCAGGTAAACATTTTTGTCTGATCTGGGGTTTTATTCAAAAGAGTTGCTCAACACTCTGAATTCACTGCAGCCAGGTGGGACTTGCACCTGCAGGGGAGGAAGTGTAATTAATTTTTCAGGACTTTTTAGCCCCTCAGGCAAATCAGGGGGCTTGGTAATGCAAGTAGTGATGTTAATTTTGGAAATCTGCCTGCTAGGAACAGAACTAAAACCACAATCAGTGCATTTCACAGCTGTCCCATCAATACTAAAATATACAATATTTTCACTGTTTACCAAGAGGTAAAAGTCTTCTTATGTGCAGCCACCTGAGTGATCCAATTCCCCTTGTATATCTTGCATGTACTAAAGATGTGTTACTGAACTGCCAAAGAACTTTATAGATTTTTGGGTTGGTTGGTAGCACTTGTTCTGTTATAAAGCTGTCCTCTTAGAAAATCCTTAGTAATTCTAAGTCCACAGTCTAAACTGATATTCATGTTTTTTATGGGTTTTGTTGTTACAATGGTCCTTATTGCATTGTTGGCTAAGATTCTACAACTACAGAACATTAGGGCAAGTATCATTGAGGAGATCATAAGGAATCAAACAAGGTCATATTAATTAACCAGAAGATATCTCTTACTGTTTTATTTTCTTGGTATAAGTGATCTGGGTACCATTACATGGCACCTACATTGTGTTTTCTTTGCTGTATTTTTAAGTAGATTTTTGAGATACATTTCTAAAAATAAATTCATGAACTATTTTTTTGGACATTGTAGTGTTGTTGTTCAGGATATTAGTTTGACACAAACAGTAGCTGACTGTTATGGGTCTATTTAACATTCATCTTGTGAAAAATAGCCTGCAGCCATCCAGAGCAGGGCCTATTGTACTAGACTCTGCAGAAACCTAAAGGTGGTACCTCTAGGAATTTACAAGCTAAAGGACAGTTGTCTTAAATGACCACATTTAGGAAGTATTTTTCAAGGTACCTAGAGCATATTGGTAGGTGCTTTTTATCATATTTATGATCTAAATCAATAAATAGTGGTTCAACATACAAATGGTTGGCATATAAAATCAGAGGGTGAAACTGTTTCAGTCACACATTGGCAGTAACTGCTCAGGAGACTAATTTGCGTAAAGGAAAAGTCCAACTCAGATGCAGCATCTGCTTTTGAGTGAGGTAAGCAATGTCCACCACAGGTTTCTCATAAAACCACCATTGCTTTTAACCAATTCATTTCAGAAAATTCCATTTCTTAGAAAATCTTTCTGCAGCTGCATTGCTGTCTGACAAGTATGTGTGTCCAGGTGCTAGTCATGTCTGTTCACATTAGGCAGTACAATGTGATTGACATTAATGATGTATAATATCAGACAAAACACTTGACAACAATGTAATGACTTCTCAGTAAATGTAGCCAAAGAAGCTGTGGTTTGAGAAGCGTGTGAAGGTGATCTAGGAAGACTTCTTGTTGGAAAAAAACCCTGTAAGATTCTAAGGACCTAATCCTTCTAGGCACAGTGGATGGTGACTGCATTGCAGTCTATGGGAATGCTGTGGGAATTGAGGGCACTGAATACCTTGTAGGACTGGACCCTACAAAATAGCGTAGCCATTGTTTGAAAATGTAAAGTTCTGTCCTTCAAAGGAGTCCAGTGTTAGCAAAACTCGGGTGCGGAATTTGTTCTGTGTGAAAAAAGTTTTATTCAAAAAATTAAAGGCTTGCTTACAGTATCCTGACAGGTAGGGGGATCAGGAGTAGGGAACTGATCCATAGGTAAATTATTAACAACTTGAAGTGTTGTATTGACCATTAAATTCTGGGTCCTTTGAACTCAGTCAGAATTTTACCATTGGCTTTTGTGGAGCCAGAATGTTACCTTCCTACTTGCATATCTCTAGAGACTTTCATATTCTGCATGCCTCAGTGGACAGTAGCCCAGCTCTTGACAGAGTTCCCAGAACAGTAATAGAAATTAAATACTGGGTCTGGCTGGTAAATATTTTTTCACTTGGTTTATAACTTTAATTTGTAATATACTTCCTTCAGACAAGGGCATGCACTTGTCCTTAAAGGTGACAAAATCCTGAATGTTTGGATCATTTCTTAGCTGAGTGCATTTGGTTATTTTTGAAAAAATAAACATCCTTTTCCAATATTCTTGTCTCAAACTTGGGTTCACTAGTTTAGCTGGAACTCACAGCTACAATGAAATCCCCCTCAGGCTGGAGACTAGCAATGAGAAACTTAAACCCGAAGAGACCGTTTTGAGGGAATAAAATTATGGTTTGGAAAGGAAAATCTTTTTCAGTATCTAGGCAAAATCTTGGCCTGGAGTGATGTGACTGTGTGGGGCTGGGTTGAAAACACAGAGATGCTGCCTTCCTAAAATTTACTATCGGTTGAACCTTTCTTGTCCAGCACCCTGGGGACCTGACCAGTGCCAGACGAGTGAATTTGCTGGACAACAGGAGGTCAATATTTTCTAGCACGTTACTAACACTTCCACTGTTTAATGGACTCTTAGAAGATATTTAAAGGTAAGTTACAGCTAAATAACAGCACAGAACACTGACAGCCAGGACTGGTGGCCATAAAAAAATTTTATGGGACCACGGGAAAGTTGTCCATACCCATGATAAGTGGTTGTACAGCTAACTAAAATCATGTTGGATTATGGAGTTTGCTGGACAAGGGAGCTCCAAATTAGAAAGGTTCAATCTGTACTGACATAATACAAGATAGTTCACACTGACAGAGGAAATATCTGTCAAAGAAGCTGGCAGATATGACTAAAGGCAAAATGTGTCCTTACACTTGGAATTTAGACCTTGTCTGCGCTAGAAAATTGTGCCACTTTAATTACTGGTATAGTCAAAGTGATACAATCCTCCCTTTGGTGTGGATATAGTTACATTGGTGTAAAGGTATCATATACTGATGTAGTTATTTCAATATGGGGAAGAGCCTGGAGTTGGTACTGGACCAATGCTAGTCAACATATTCATAAATGATCTGGCAAAAGGGGTGAATAGTGAGATGGCAAATTTTCCAAGTGGCAAAATTACTCAGTGTAGTGGGTCAGTATGGCCTCCTGCAGACCCGGAGGCCGGGGAAGCTATGCAGAGGCCCTGGTGGGCGGGGCCGGAGTCAGAAGACCAGAGGCCCGCCCGTCAGAGGGCGGGGCCAAGGGCTAGAAGAGCCAAACGCGGGACTCGGGAGCCATTCAGTGCTGGGCCTCTGGGCAGGGAGGACGTGCCTGCACGAGCTCCCCGGGGCCAAAGGGAGAGGGCCTGCGGCCGCCTGGCCAGGCCAGAGGAGCAGGCCCCCAGAGGCTCCACGCACCCCCGGGTCCGTATGCCCCAAGGAGACTACCCGGACTTCCCAGACCTACCAGGACCTTCCTGCCGGTGGAGACCCCCTGCCATGGAAGAGGCCCCGGGAGCAGGCTGCCCCAGAGCCCCGGCGGATCCCTACAACACCCAGACCCAGGACCGCCCTGCATCTCCTGTATTGCCACCGCCTGACTATCCTAACGACGTGGTCATGGACGATTGGCCGGAGCCCCCACAGGTGGATGACCCAGGGGAGACCGACCTAGGAGGACCCCCCGACCAGATGGACTGGGACCTGCCGCCAACAGAGGGTGAGGTAGGAAGTGGCCCGGGGAACGTCTCTCACGAACCAATGGCAGTGTGTTGCGGTCTGGATCCCCACTGCCGGGGTTGCATGTGAGCGACCCCCAGGGCCCCGGGCCGGGTCGCAGTGGAGTGGGAGGGCCTGCGACCCCCTGCCCCCCTCCCTGACAGGGCCAGCCCCCGCTGAGCCTGTCTGTACTCCCTTGTGTTGCTGCCCCGCCCTGGACTGAGGGCTGGGCCCAGAGCTGCATAACTCTTGTGAACTGCTGCCCCGCCCTGGACTGAGGGCTGGGCCCAGAGCTATATAACCCTTGTGAACTGCTGCCCCGCCCTGGACTGAGGGCTGGGGCCTGTACGGGGGTAGCGGTGACTGCCCGAACTGAGTGTGGGCTGCGGCCCTAACCCCCCTCTTTTGTTGCCGCCCGCCCTAGACCCAGGGGCTGGGCGTCACGGGACTTGTTACACTCAGAATGCTAGGAAGCATTAAAAAAGGATAGAGCATAAGAAAGAGAATACCTTATTGCCTCTATATAAATCCATGGTACGCCCACATCTTGAATAGAGCATACAGATCTGCCACCCTATTTCAAAAAAGTTAAATTGGAATTGAGAAAGGTACAGAAAAGGGCAACAACAATGATTAGGGATATGAAACAGCTTCCATGTAAGGAGAGATAAGACTGAGACTTTTCAGCTTGGAGAGGAGATGACTAAGGGGAGATATGATAGAAGTCTATAAAATCATGACTGGTGTGGAGAAAGTAAATAAGGAAGAGCTGTTTAGTCCTTTTTGTAATACAAGAACAAGAACAAATGAAATTAAGCAAACAAAACCATAGGCAGTGGATATAATAGGCCAGATGCTGGGTTGCTCTTTTTAGGTTTTTTCGGTTTGTGAGGGCTGGGAATTGACTGGGCTTCCACTCAAGCATCTGACAAAGCGAGTCTTTGCCCACAAAGGTTTATGCTCCAAAATATCTGTCAGTCTATAAGGAGCCACAGGACTTCTTGTTGTTTTTGTAGGACTAGTGTTAATTAAGATAATCAAGTCAGGCTGTATGTGTCTCATTCATAGCATGTGATGTGGAAATGCGAATATCAAAAGTGGGAAAATTCCCTTAGTAATGCGTTAACCTGTTGTGGTATTTATTTAAGCCTAAATTGATAGTATTGAACTTGAAAATAAACTCCAGTTCAGATGTCTCCCTCTGTAATTGGGTGATAAACTTTTTTTGTAGATGAATGGCTACTTTTCAATCCATTATCAAATGTCCTGAAAGGTTAAAATGGTCCCCTCCAGGTTTGTGTGTATTACCATTCCTGATGTCTGATTTATGTGTCCGTTTATTGTTTAGTGCAGAAACTATTTGCTTTGGCTACTGTAAAAGGTAGAGGGGCATTGCTGGGTCATGATAGCATGTATCACATTGGTGAATATGCTAGTGTATGAGCCCTGATGTCATGTCTGATATGGTTAGGTCCTGTGATGGTGTTGCTTCTATAAATACGTGGACAGATTTGGCAATAGAGTTTGCTGCTGGGATAGGTGCCTGGGTTAGTGTTTCTGTGATGTGATGTGTGGCTGCTAGTAAGTATTTTCAGCTTGGGAAGCTGTCTGTGAGTGAGGACTGGCTTGTGTCCCAAGGCCTGTGAGAGTGAGGGACTGTTTTCCAGTATACCTGAAAGTCTATGTTTTACTGGAAAGGAACTTTAAGAATTGCCTGCAAAGAGAGATTGCTGAACTCTCTTTTCTATTCAAATTCGACGCATTAAACACATAGTTTGAACTGGGACGCCAATTACCTGGATCATTATATGGACTCTTTTACACACTTTGTTTTATCTGACTCTTGACTCCCCTCTCCTGTTCCTACTGCCCCACTGCTCTTCTGATTTGCCCACCTTGATTACAATTTTTCTGATTTGTCAACCTAGATTACTATTTTTGGTTCTCTGTGCCTTAAATATTGAGTCTGTTCTGGTATGGCTGTGGTCTGAAGAAGTGGGTCTATCCCATGAAAGCTCACCATCTAATAAATTATTTTGTTACTCTTTAAAGTGCTAGTGGACTGCGTTTTTCCAGCATAGGTTATAGATTGCCAATTATGCATATGAGGGGTTTAAACTGGGGGTGGTGGGTGATGACTAATTGTGCTATGTTCCTTCTTGGGTCTGCCTTGAAGTAAAAAACTTCTGGGTACTCATCTGGCTCTGTCAATCTGTTTTTTTTTTACTTCCCCAGGTGGGTATTTAAGTTTTAAGAATACTTCACAAAGACTTTGTAGGTGTTTGTCTGGCTGACATTGTGAGCAAACATTACATGATACATTACCTGAGCTATGCTGAAGGCAACATTATCCACGGCCTCAAAACCAACTCGGACATAATCAGTGACACAAAGGAGGTGCTGTAGTTATCATGAATAGGTCAGATTATGAACAGGAGGCTGCCAGGTATCTCACCAACATCACCTTCTATAGGCCTCTTCCCTCTGATCCCCCTGAGGAATACCAAAAGAAACTATACCATCTGTTCAAGAAACTTCCTGGTACAGCTTGGGACCAAATCTACACAGATGCAACCCCAGAGGCTTGACTAAGAGTATTCTTTCTGCTACCCAAGGTCCATAAACCTGGAAACCCAGGACGTCTCATCATCTCAGGCATTGGCACTCTTACAGCAGGATTATTCTGCTATGTTGACTCTCTTCTCAGACCCTATGCTACCAGCACTCCTGACTTTCTGAGGAAACTACAGAACATCAGTAATTTTCCTGGAAACACTATCCTGCTGGCCATGGATGTAGAAGTTCTTTGCACCAATATTCCACACAAAGATGGACAACAAGCTGTCAGGAACACAATCTCTGATGATGTCATGACATGCTTCATAGCTGAGCTAGGTGACTTTGTCCTCAACCACTACTATTATGGTGCCATGAACAAACCAGTTTTCAGTGTTATGCCACTAAAGAAAATTTAGGACATGTATTCAGGACAAAAGACAGATTTTGACCTAGAACAGGCAAATAATACATCTGTAGTACCTAGAGGTACTGAGACCTCATCTGGGGTGAGTAAAGTCTCTGCTCTACAGCCTCATCTGAGAGCCAGCTGGCCTCTAGCTCATGTGGTAGCATGTGGGGCTTTAGACCCTATGCTTGCAGGTTCTGTCCCTGGTGCTGGCAAACCAGTCTGTTGGTGTTATGCATTACTTTATATTGATCTAAAGGAAAATACTGTTTTGATGAACAGAGAGAGAGAGAGAGACAAGAGCTATTTTTCCTTTGGCTTCTGATGGTAAGTCCAGCACATCCCACTTTTAGCAAAAGAATTGTGCTTGTGCCTCTAAAATCAGCCCAACTTTAGCTGTGATTAATACACTTTCCATCTTGCGTTCAGGGAAGGCAAGACTCTCAGTTATGACTTTACTGCCACCTATGAGTGAATAACTAATGCCACTCAGAGGTGTACAAAAACTATACCCCTGCGTGACTTGTTACACCGACAAAAGCACTCATCTCCTCAGCACTGTGTTAGTGGGAGAGCTTTTCCCAGTGACAGAGCTTCTGCCACTTATGTAGGTAGTTTTATTATGCCAGTGCTCTCTCCACTCAGTATAGAGCATCTTCATCAGATGCTGCAGCAGTGCAGCTACAGCATTACTGCACCGTGTGGCTGTGTCTAGAGTTTAGGTTTCTCTTGGGGTGACAGAGGTTTGCCATGTTGGGAGTCTTCTGCCGACATCCCGGTCTTCCTCATTCCATGAGGAAGAAGGGATGTGTCAGCAGGACCAAACACCATCTAGACCATCCCCAATAGGTGTCTGTCTAACCCAATCTTAAATATCTCCAGTGATGGAGATTCCACAGCCACCCTAGGTAAGTTATTCCAGTGTTTAACCCACCCTGGAATCATAGAATCATAGAATCATAGAAGAGTAGGACTGGAAGGGACCTCGAGAGGCCATCGAGTCCAGCCCCCTGCCCTCATGGCAGGACCAAGCATTTTCTAGACCATCCCTGAAAGCCATCTATCTAACCTCTTCTTAAATAGCTCCAGTGATGGAGATTCTACCACCTCCCTTGGCAATTCGTTCCAGTGTTTGATCACCCTGACAGTTAGGAACTTTTTCCTAATGTCCAACCTGAACCTCCCCTGCTGCAATTTCAGTCCATTGCCTCTTGTTCTATCCTCAGAGGCAAGGAAGAACAAGTTCCCTCCCTCTGCTTTATGACATCCTTTTAGATACCTGAAAACTGCTATCACGTCCCCCCTCAATCTTCTGTTTTCCAAACTAAACAAGCCCAATTCTTTCAGCCTTTCTTCATAGGTCATGTTTTCTGGACCTTTGATCATTCTTGTTGCTCTTCTCTGGACCCTCTCCAATTTCTCCCCATCCTTCCTGAACTGCGGTGCCCAGAACTGGACACAATACTCCAGCTGAGGCCTAACCAGCGCAGAGTAGAGTGGGAGAATGACTTTTCATGTCTCGTTCACGACACACCTGTTAATGCATCCTAGAATCATGTTTGCCTTTTTGGCAACAGCATCACACTGTTGACTCATATTTAGCTTGTGGTCCACTATAACCCCCAGATCCCTTTCTGCTGTACTCATTCCTAGGCAGTCCTTTCCCATTCTGTATGTGTGACACTGATTGTTTCTTCCTAAGTGGAGCACTTTGCATTTGTCCTTATTAAACTTCATCCTGTTTACCTCAGCCCATTTCTCCAGTTTATCCAGATCCTTTTGAATTATGACCCTATCCTCCAAAGAAGTTGCAACCCCTCCCAGCTAGGTATCATCTGCAAACTTAATAAGTGTACTTTCTATGTCAATATCTAAATCGTTAATGAAGAATGAAGATATTGAACAGAACTGGTCCTAAAACAGACCCCTGCGGAACCCCACTAGTCATACTTTTCCAGCCGGATTGAAAACCATTAATAACTACTCTCTGGGTACAGTTATCCAGCCAGTTGTTCACCCACCTTATAGTAGCCCCATCTAAGTTGTATTTGCACAATTTATTGATAAGTATATTATGTGAGACCATGTCAAATGCTTTACTGAAGTCTAGGTATACCACATCGACCGCTTCTCCCTTATCCACAAGACTCGTTATTCTATGAAAAAAAGCTATTAGATTGGTTTGACATGATCTGTTTTTAACAAAACCATGCTGGCTGTTCCCTAGCACCTTACCACCTTCCAAATGCTTGCAGATGATTTCTTTAATTACCTGCTCCATTATCTTTCCTGGCACAACTTAGGAAGTTAGGAAGTTTTTCCAAACGTCTAATCTAAACCTCCCTTGCTGCGGTTTAAGCCCATTGCTCCTTGTCCTATTCTCAGAGGCCAAGGAGAACAATTTTTCTCCCTCCTCCATGTAACCATCTTTGACGTATTTGAAAACAACTATCATGTCCCCTCTAAGTCTTCCCCTTTCTAAACTAAACAAGCCCAGTTCTTTCAGTCTTCCCTCATAGCTCATGTTCTCTAGACCTTTAATCATTCTTGTATCTCTTCTCTGGACCTTCTCCAATTTCTCCACATCTTTCTTGAAATGTGGTGCCCAGAACTCGACACAATACTCCAGTTGAGGCCCAATGAGCACTGAATAGAGAGGAAGAATGACTTCTCGAGACTTGCTCACAACACTCCTGTTAATGTATCCCAGAATCACCTTTGCCTTTTTTTGCAACAGCATCACACTGTTGACTCATATTTAGCTTGTGGTCCACTATGACCCCTAAATCCCCTTCCGCAGTACTCATTCCTAGACAGTTGTTTCCCATTCTGTATGTATGAAACTGATTGTTTCTTCCTAAATGGAGTACTTTGCATTTGTCCTTATTAAACTTCATCTTGTTTACCTCAGACCATTTCTTCAGTTTGTCCAGATCATTTTGAATTACGACCCTATCTTTAAAGCACTTGCAACCCCTCCCAACTGGTATCGTCTCCAAAATTAATAAGCATAGTCTCTATGCAAATATCTAAATAGTTGATGAATATATTGAATAGAACCAAACCCAAAACAGATCTTTTGTGCCTTTCCATCACGACTATGAACCATTAATAACTACTCTTTGAGAATGGTTATCCAGCCGGTTAGGCACCCAAACCTTATAGTGGCCTCATGTAAGTTGTATTTGCTTAGTTTATTGGTAAGAAGATCAAGTGAGACAGTGTGAAATGCCTTACTGAAGTCTAGGTATACCACATCAACCGCCTCTCCCTTATCCATAAGATTTGTTATCCTGTCACAAAAGCCTGTCAGATTGGTCTGGCATGATTTGTTCTTTACAAATCTATACTGGCTGTTACCTATCACCTTATTTTCTTCCAGATGTTTGCAGATGAATTCCTGAATTATTTTCTCCATTATCTTTCTTGGCACAGAAGTTAAACTGACTGGTCTGTAGTTTCCTGGATTGTTCTTTTTTCCCTTTTTATAGATGGGCACTACGTTTACCCTTTTCCAGTCTTCTGGAATCTCTCCCAGCTTCCAGGACTTTTCAAAGATGATTGCTAAAGTCTCAGAAACCTCCTCCATCAGCTCCTTAAGTATTCTGGGATGCATTTCATCAGGCCATGGTGACATCTAATTTTTCTAAGTAATTTTTAACTTGTTCTTTATGTATTTTATCTTCTAAACCTACTCCCTTCCCACTAGCATGCATTACATCAGGCATTTCTGCATCAGCTTTCTTGGTGAAGACCAAAACAAAGCACATTAAGCACCTCTGCCGTTTCCAAGTTTCCTGAAATTGTTTCTCCTTCCTCACTGAGCTTGTCTACACTACCACCTTCTTATGCATGGCAGCACTTCATTAGTAAACTCCCAACACCCGAATTACCATCCTTCCTTCAAAGGAAGGTGATAGTGTAGACACAGCCACTGAGTAGTGGGCCTACCATGTCCTTGGTCTTCCTCTTGCTTCTAATATAGTTATAGAATGACTTCTTGTTACCCATTTACGTCTCTAGCTAGTTTGAGCTTGTTCTGTGTCTTGGCCTTTCTAATCTTGCCCCTGCATACATGCATTGTTTGCTTATATACATCTTTAGTAATTTCTCCTAATTTCCACTTTTTATATGACTCCTTTTTGATTTTGAGATCATGCAAGATCTCCTGGCTAAACAAAGTCTGTCTTTTACCGTACTTTCTATCTGCTTTTGGGCCCTTAATAAAGTCCCCTTGAAAAACTGCCAACTCTTCTCAGTTGTTTTTCCTCTTAATCTCGCTTCCCATGGGACCTTACCTACCAGCTATCTGAATTTACCAACATTTGCTTTTCTGAAATCCATTGCTTCTACTTTGCTGTTCTCCCTTTCACTATTTCTTAGAATCATGAACTCTATGATGTTTTGGTCACTTTCTCCTAAGCTACTTTCCACTTTCAAATTCTCAATGAGTTCCTCCCTATTTGTTAAAATCAAATCTAGAACTGCTTCCCCCCAGTAGCTTTTTCCACCTTCTGAAATAAAAAAATGTCATCCATGCAGTCCAAAAACTTTCTGGATAATCTGTGCCTCACTGTATTAGTTTTCCAACATATGTCTGGATAGTTGAAGTCCCCCATCACCACCAAATCCTGTGTTTTGGATGATTTTGTTAATTGTTTAGAAAGAGTCTCATCCACCTCTTCTACGTGGGTGGGTAGGTCTGTAGTAGACTCCTATTGCAACATCACCCTTGGGTTTTTTCCACTTTTAACTTAACCGAGAGACTCTCAACATGTCTGTCTCCTGCATCCATCTCCTCCTCAGTCCAGGTGTGCACCTTTTTTATATATATAAGACAACACCTTCTCCCAATACAGAAGCAGCTTCCCCTCTCTTGGTGTTCGCATCTCCAGATCAACTGCTGGTAGTAAGCCTCACCCTTGCTGACTGAGCTAACCTTGTTATCCCCACCCTTGCTCTGGCTTATTTATACCTGGCCCTGCAGATTTCCAAGACCAGCATCTGATGAAGTGAGTCTGTGCTCACGAAAGCTCATGCTCAAAACTCTTCTGTTAGTCTATAATGTGCCACAGGACCCTTCATTGCTGTTACAGATCCAGACTAACACGGCTACCCCTCCGATATTTATCCTTCCTAAGTTGTACCCTTTTATACCAATATTCCAGTTGTGCGTATTATCACACCAAGTTTTTGTGATATCAATTATATCATAGCTGTGTTTGTTTATTAGGATTTCACGTTCTTCCTGCTTATTACTCATACTTCTTGCATTTCTATGTAGGCATCTAAGATACTGGTTTGCTTTTGCCCTCCAGTTCTGCCTAATCCCTCTTTTTTCTCTTCTGTTATAGCCCATGATCCCTCCCATTTTGAACCCAGCTCTCAGGTCTCCAGGTTTCTTACTTACCTGTGGGCTTTTGTCACCTGTCCCCATCAGACCTAATTTAAAACCCTCCTCACTAGGTTAGCCAGTGTTCATACTCACTAATTATTCAGTTTCATTCAGAGCTAAGGAAGAGCAGGTGGGCTGGTCATCTGAAACTCGACCTCTTACCTTGCCATTTTCTCTGTCTACCCCTCACTTCTCCTGTCTTTTTTCTCCTGTATGGACACAGGGCTTTAGCATACTCTCTCTCAAAATTTCATCCTATGATGTCATTATGTCAGTCTGATGCCTGGGGGTAGAGGCAGTGGCTGGGCCATGTTGTGCAGGTGCCACTCCCTGTCCCACTGGGAAGGCTTGGGCTATTTGTGTGGCTTCCTGACTTTCCCAGGGCACCTCCTCTCCCCCGCGGCCCCTTTTCCTGAATCCACAGCCCTGCCCTGGTTCCTTTCCCCACCTCCATACCCTCCATCCTGGCTCCTCTTCCTGCCCCTGCCTCAGTCCTGGGCCCTCCTCCCTGCTCCTCCCCTGACCTGCAGTCCTATCTCCACTTACATCCTTCAACCCCTCTTCCCAACCATGCTGGGAAGGCTGGTGTGGGCTGTGCAGCTGCCCTGCTTTCTGGGGTCTCCCCACAGCCTTAGTCCCTCTTCTTATTTCCACCTCCCCACCACCCTGTCCCTTGTCCCCACCTCTACCCCCTCACCCTGGCCCCTCACTCCACCTCCTGTTCCAGCTCTGGGCCATCTCACCTCCTTCTCCCCATCTCCCGGCCCATCTCCCTGCCTCTCCCCGGCCCTTCTCAGCTCTGAGCGGCACCTTCCCGCACTGCCATGGCCTGGCAGCAGATCCTGTTCCCATTTCTTTCCCTTCCCTATGGCTGGAGGCAGCCCAGCTCTGCCCCACCTCTCTTACTGCCTCACTGGAGCCACTCACTGCAATCTCCCCAAAGTCTTCCTGAGTGGCAGACGGAACAGGGTGGGGAGAAGGGCCAGGCAGGGGAGGGAGGCAGAGAGATGGGCTCTGGTGAGACCCTGCATGGCTGCATGGCTCCCCAACCCCCCCAGGAAGAGATGGGTGTTGGTGAGCATAGTGAGCAGAGGGGTGCAGCCCCCAGCAGTCATTTAAAATAGCAAGGGGTCACCCAATGAAAATAATATGCAGCAGGTTTGAATCAAAAGGAAATATTTCTTCATACAACACACAATCAACCTATGCACCTTCTCGCCATGGGGTGCTGTCCAGACTAAAACTATAACTGGGTGCTCTGGGTATCACTACCAAAAGCTGGGAGTGGATGACACGGGTTGGATCATTTAATGACTGCCTGTTCTATTCATTGTCTCTGAAGTATCTGGCACTGGTGCCTATTAGAAGAACATAAGAATGGCCATACTGGGTCAGACCAAAGGTCCATCCAGCCCAGTATCCCATCTGCCGACAGTGGCCAATGCCAGGTGCCCCAGAGAAGGAGAACAGAAGACAACGATCAAGTGATTTATCTCCTGCCATCCATCTCCTGCCCCTGTACTGAAGGCTAGGGCACCATACTTTACCCCTGGCTAATAGCCATTTATGGACCTAACCTGCAAAAATTTATCGAGCTCTTTTTTAAACCCTAATAGAGTCCTGGCCTTCACAGCCTCCTCCAGCAAGGAGTTCCACAGGTTGACTGTGTGCTGTGTGAAGAAAAATTTCCTTTTATTAGTTTTGAACCTACTACCCGTCAATTTCATTTGGTGTCCCCTAGTTCTTGTATTATGGGAAAAGGTAAATAATTTTTCTATATTCACTTTCTCCACACCATTCATGATTTTATATATCTCTATCATATCACCCCTCAATCGCCTCTTTTCCAGACTGAAAAGTCCCAGTCTCTCTAGCCTCTCCCCATATGGGACCCGTTCCAAACCCCTAATCATCTTAGTCGCCCTTTTCTGAACCTTTTCTAATGCCAATATATCTTTTTTGAGGTGAGGAGACCACATCTGCATGCAGTACTCAAGATGTGGGCATACCATAGTTTTATATAGGGGAAGTATGATATCTTTTGTCTTATTATTGATCCCTTTTTTAATAATTCCTAACATCCTATTTGCTTTACTAACTGCCGCTGCACACTGCGTGGATGTCTTCAGAGAGCTATCCACTATAACTCCAAGATCCCTTTCCTGATCTGTCGTAGCTAAATTTGACCCCATCATGTAGTACGTGTAATTTGGGTTATTTTTTCCAATGTGCATTACCTTACACTTACCCACATTAAATTTCATTTGCCATTTTGCTGCCCAATCACTCAGTTTGCTGAGATCTTTTTGTAGTTCTTCACAATCCCTTTTGGTTTTGACTATCCTGAACAACTTGGTGTCATCTGCAAACTTTGTCACCTCACTGCTTACCTCATTTTCTAGATCATTGATGAACAAGTTGAACAGGATCGGTCCCAGGACTGACCCCTGGGGAACACCACTAGTTACCCCCCTCCATTGTGAAAATTTACCATTTATTCTGACCCTTTGTTTTCTGTCTTTTAACCAATTCCCGATCCATGAAAGGATCTTTCCTCCTATCCCATGACCGCCTAATTTACCTAAAAGCCTTTGGTGTGGGACCGTGTCAAAGGCTTTCTGGAAATCTAGGTATATTATGTCCACTGGGTGCCCCTTGTCTGCATGTTTATTAACCCCTTCAAAGAATTCTAATAGATTAGTTAGACACGACTTCCCTCTGCAGAAACCATGCTGACTTTTGCCCAACAATTCATGCTCTTCTACGTGCCTTGCAATTTTATTCTTTGCTATTGTTTCTACTAATTTGCCTGGTACTGATGTTAGACTTATCGGTCTATAATTGCCAAGGTCTCCTCTAGAGCCTTTTTTAAATATTGGCATTATATTGGCTGTCTTCCAGTCATTGGGTACCAAAGTGGGTTTAAAGGATAGGTTACAAACCACTGTTAATAACTTCACAATTTCACATTTGAGTTCTTTCAGAACCCTTGGGTGAATACCGTCTGGTCCTGGAGACTTGTTAATATTCAGCTTATCAATTAACTCCAAAAACTCCTCTAATGTCACTTCAATCTGGGAGAGTTCCTCAGATTTGTCACCTAAAAAGGCTGGCTCAGATTTAGGAACCTCTGTAACATCCTCAACTGTGAAGACTGAAGCAAAGAAATCATTTAATCGCTCCACAATGGCACTGTCTTCCTTGATCACTCCTTTTATATCTTTATCGTCCAAGGGCCCCACTGCTTTTTTAGCGGGCTTCCTGCTTCTAATGTATTTAAAAAACATTTTACTATCATTTTTTGAATTTTTGGCTAGCTGTTCCTCAAAGTCTTTTTTGGCTTTTCTTACTACATTATGACACTTAATTTGGGAGTGTTTGTGTTCCTTTCTATTTTCCTCACTAGGATTTGACTTCCACTTTTTAAAAGCTGCCCTTTTCTCTCTCACTGCCTTTTTAACATGGCTGTTAAGCCATAGTGGTTCTTTGTTAGGTCTCTTACTGTGTTTTTTTATTTGGGGTATACATTTAAGTTGGGCCTCTAGTATGGTGTCTTTAAACAGTTTCCATGCAGCTTCCAGGGATTTTAGTTTAGTTACTCTACCTTTTAGTTTCTGTTTAACTAGCTTCCTCATTTTAGTGTAATTCCCCTTTTTGAAATTAAATGCCAGAGTGTTTGACCACTGCGGTGTTCTTCCCAACACAGGAATATTAAAAGTTATTATATTGTAGTCACTATTTCCAAGCGGTCCAGTAACAGTTACCTCTTGGACCAGATCCTGCGTTCCAGTCAGGACTAGATCGAGAATTGACTCTCCCCTTGTGGGTTCCTGTACTAGCTGCTCCAAGAAGCAGTCATTTAAGGCATCAAGAAATTTAATCTCTGAATCCCGTCCTGAGGTGACATGTACCCAATCAATATGGGGATAATTGAAATCTCCTATTATTATTGTGCTTTTTTTTTTGATAGTCTCTCTAATCTCCCTTAACAGTTCAGCATCACTATCACTGTCCTGAAGACAGGGTAGTGGCCTAGATGGACTATTGGTCTGACCCAGAATAGCCATGCTTATCTCTTTGTGTTCTTATGGGACCTGGAGGGGAAAGATGACAAGAGAGAAAAGGAAAGAGAAACAGTAAAGAAAAAAATGTTTGCTTTCTGATTTTCAAATATTCCACTAAACTTTTTTTTTCCTGGCTCATGTCCCTGCAGTTATTAAGATTAATGTCCTGTTTTAGTTATTCAGACAGGTTAATTTACATCAAAACCTTTAAAAGAGAGAGTCAGTTTAGCATGGTGTGGGGCATGTACCCTATGAGAGATGAGATGTACCCTATGTACCATTTCTTAGATTCTGGAGGTAGTGACCTTAAACTCCCTGGTGGTGTATGCACATCTCAATGTGATAGCCCACCCTGTCTTAAGATACTCTTAAAATTACTCAGTAGGTGACCAGAAATAAGCTTCTGGCAAGATATTTTGTGGAGTTTATTCTGCTTGAGTGTAATCCCCTGATCACAGTGGCGTATATTGCTGACAAAGTGCACACAATCCAACAGACAATATTTGACAAGGCAGCTGAGAAATTCAGCACTTTTCTGAACTGTTCTTAACAGGTTAGCTGGGATGTATCTAGGCCCCTTAACTGTGGGATTATGAAATCTCTTAAGGGAGCCTCCTGAGTTCCTGAACAGTTGACTCAGTAAGCAAATTGATTTGGCACAGCAGATGCATTTCCTGCAGGGGAAGTTCTAGCAACTTCCTCTTGATTTTGCTAATTTCCATTCAGACAATATGAGACATTTAATTAAGGAAAAACTTTCTTGCTAAATTTTTGGTTGTGAAATAGGCAGTTAAATCACTTTCAGTGCTTTTCAGAGTTTTACCCAAGAGTGGGGTTCTTTTCTTAGTCATGTTAATTTTTGGAGTGGAACCAGTATCAGATTGCATCCAGTCTGCTTTGAAACCATTGAAAGGGCAATACAGCATAATACTGTCCTCTGATGGTACCAGCTACCATTCTGAATTACAACATTCAAACAGTTATAAAGTTAAACACAGAGGCCAAATAACAGCTCTGGTTTAGATTTTTTAAAGCTGAATCAAGAATGTAGATACATCATGCACTAAAATGAATGGAAGTGTGTCTAAACCCACTACACCTTGTGCAAATCTCAACCTGTCAGGCACACTAAAATGAGACAAGTCTTACCTAATCTTGAATGAGAATGTTTGTTTGATGGGAAGGAAGACAATTAAATAGTTTTTCTTGATTCATTCTAAACATGCCATTGCACCCTCTGAAGCCTGCTCAGTCATTAAATACAACTACTATCAAAAGTCCAGCTAACCCCACCTCTTCTATCTCCTTTCACAGCTAAAACACAATCCCCCGACTGCCAACTTCACCTAGGGGCCTCATTAAAGAGATGAGGCTTGCAGCCAGAAATCCTGCATTTTGTTGGACCCTGACAGAAATAATGCTCAGGTCAAGGGCTCTTCATTGAGAACCCTTTGTCTTCAGCCCCCACCAAAGTTAAAAGGTGGGCCCTATTAGATCATTTCAGGTGATCTCAATTGTTAGCAAAGTGCACCAAAAGAATGGTGGACTCTAAGAAAAGCCGCATCCCCACATACACACTGGTTTATAGGGCACCATCTAGTGTTGGATACAGGAGCAAATTGACTGTGAGTGCGATCTGTCTGGGTGTAATAAAATTCATATGAGATCCCTCACCATATAAACAGGCAACTTTCATTTCTGGGCTGCTTGAAATTTGTAATCATCTGTCAAAGATAGTCACATATCCTTTGCAATAATCTGTTCTGCCAAGGGTAACAGGTGATGTTTGCATCCAAGAGGAAAAAAATGTGGCCTTTTTAGCTAAGAGCAAATTAAAAAATAGAATCATGGAATAGTAGAATGCTAGGACTGGAAGGGACCTTGAGAGGTCATTGAGTCCAGTCCCCTGCACTCATGGCAGGACCAAGTACTGTCTAGACCATCCCTGATAGACATTTATCTAACCTGTTCTTAAATATCTCCAGGGATGGAGATTCCAAAACCTCCCTAGACAATTTATTCCAGTGTTTGTCCACCCTGACAGTTAGGAACTTTTTCCTAATGTCCAACCTAAACCTCCCTTGCTGCAGTTTAAGCCCATTGCTTCTTGTTCAATCCTCAGAGGCCAAGAAGAGCAAGTTTTCTCCCTCCTCCTTATGACACCCTTTTAGATACTGAAAACCACTATCATGCCCCCCTTAATCTTTTTTTTTCCTAACTAAACAACCCAATTCTTTCAGCTTTTCTTCATAGGTCATGTTCTCTCGACCTTTGATCAGTCTTGTTGCTATTTTCTGGACCCTTTCCAATGAAATAGATTCTTTTATCTGCTTTATGGGAATCTGGAAAGACCTCCAGACTGTAAGCCTTATTGTCTCCTCAGTAGAGAAGATAAGTATCTCTGAAAAGGTTATGGATATTTTCTCCAACCGACCAGCATCATTTCCATATTACTTGACTTGAACTTCAGACAATTCACTCTTATCTTGAGCCCCTCTTTTCACCTGGAATTGAGAAAGGGAAACTACAGGTTAAACCTCTCAAATTGGGAACTCTGTTGTACAGCAGCATCCATAATCCAGCATGATTTTAGCTAGCCAGACAACTACCTATTATGGCTGTGGCCAAGTTTCCCGAGGTCCCATAAAGTTTGTTACAGCTGCCAGTCCTAGCTCTCAGTACGCTGTGCAGTTATTTAGCTGTAATTTACCCTTAAAAGTCTTCTAAGAGCCCAGTAAGTGGTGGAAGTGTTGGTAATGCTGCTAGACAATATTGACCTTCTGTGGGTTGGGAAATTCTCTTACTCAGCACCAGTCAGGTCCTGAGCGTGCCAGATGAGCCTGTGTTGCACTATTACCATCCCATGCAAAAGAAATGCAGAGCTGAGCATCATTTGTGCACTTGTGGCAGAGTAACCCAAGCTGTCTCACTAGCTTCCCCTTTGACTTTTCATGCATGTTCAATGGGAAGAATGACAAGGAAACACCTTATGGCTCATAAGAGTCTTTGATAAGCAATAACTCAATATCTCCTTCGAGGGTCTATTTGAGATGAAGCAACAGAACGACTTAAATATGACTCCATCTACCCTTGGCAGGGTGTGATGAGTAATGGCTTATCTGCAATATCAAAGACTGCTGGCAGATATAAAGAATCAGACTAGACACCCGACCTTTGCACAGAGTTATGCAGTGCTGGCATTAGACATATTAATGCCCTACATGGAATTTGTGCTTTATCGCCTACCTCAAGCCGAGTTAAATATAAGAAACTCATCTATTTTTATCCTTAGCAGAAATTGGACACTTTTACTTGATTGCAATACAACATATTAAAATAATAAGAATTTTATTTTGACTTTTTCCTGCACTGCCCTACTCTCATTCCGTTTCTCAATTTATTTATTCTTTCTCAGTTTTCTTTCACTCATCCTCCCCATATCTTTCTGTTATTTTATCTCCCTCTTCCTTCACATAGGCCCATGTCTTCCTCTCATTCATCAGGTCTTCTTTGCTCACAAACTTTCTGCTTCTTTCCTGTAGTTCTCCCTTAACGCTTCCAACCCTGCCCGCACAGTCGTCTTGCACTCCTCAGGTTGTGTGCCTGGTGAGTATGGAGATCCTCAGGGGCCCCACTGTCTCTGTTCAGATCTGCTAGATGATAAAAATGGAGTGTGTGGACAGAGTGGAGGGAGGAAAGACTAAGCTTAGCCTCCTGGTCTATGTTTGTACCACACGTGTGGAGTGTAGGAGGATGAAGCTCAAATACTGGCTGACACTGGCTTGGTACTGCAAAATCTGACAGGCTGGTTGCTCAACTTCAGAGCCATTTTGATATCAGTTGGAACTGATGGTCGTTCTCAGGTGGTTAGGTACTCAACTTGTGCTTGAAGCTGCCACTGCGGCTATGCATAATAAATGACATAGGGTGGCTTTGGTAGGGATGAATATTTCTTGAGTAAGCCACATTTCTTGTTCATAATCGCACTGAGAGCGCTATCAATGAACTGGACGTTCCCTTCTGTTGAATAGAGTAAAATTCTCATCCTACGTCATAATCTCTGAACAGATCTGCTGACAGTGCAGGGAGGGCGATTAACTCAGGGCCCAGTGATTCAAAAGGGATGGGGACTACCATCTGTTTCCGTTACCACGACAGCTGTGGCAGCTGAAGCCTGTGTCCTTTATATTGCCTCCAGAGGCACACATGTTGCACTCCAGGTAACGCTGACGGTTGCTTAGCCCCACCCCTTCTGCCCAAGAGCACACTGCCACCCCCCACACCAGCCCTGTGGCCTTGTGAGCCTGTCGGCCCCACTAATCTCTGTGCCAGGCTACAAGCTCCGAGGCACTGTGTGTCGAACATGAGGAGTGTTAGCAGAGCTGTCTGGCTGGAGAAGCAGGTGCAGTTCTGTTCAGAGGTGCCAGTTTTTGCATCTCTAAGAGCACTGAAGTCCTACTTCATGATCTTTTAGGAGCTAAGGACCTGTGAGGAGGAGCGCCTCAGAAAAGGTTGACTCAGCACAGTGTGAATAAATAACTTACTGGCAGCTGTAAGAACAGCCACACTGGCCCAGACCAATGGTCCATCTAACTCAGTATCCTGCCTCTGGCATTGGCCAGTGCCAGGTTCTTTAGAAGAGGGAAGTTTCAAGAGATTCATCCCTTGTCTCCCAGCTTTAGGCAGGTAGGGGTTTAGGGACTCCCAGAGCATGGGGTTACTTCCCCGACCATCTGGGTTAATGGCAAAATGGGTCAATCCTATTCATGTTATACTCCCAATAACTGCCAGAGTGATGCATTATGCCATCAAATCACAGATTTGTGGAGTCACCCCAGGAGTGGATTTAAGCCAATAAGCATGAGGGAGCACTGTAACTTGTATTGCACATATTCTGACAGACAAGTAGCATCCACCTGTGCACCGCTTAATTAGTGATTGTGTCATTTTACCTTTCAAAAGAAAACACTAAGAAAAAAGAAAAACATTTTCTTTAGGTTCTTGTCTGCCAAAGCGGGAGGAATACACATTTGATAGTAAAATTGATATTAAAAATTCAGAAATGTTTTGTCAGAACTCTTGGGATTGTGGTCAGTTGGAAAATCTATTGATCAAGTGCTTACTAACCAATATAATGTTTATATTTTCATCACCACAAATTGCATGCCTGCTAAGCAATGATTTCGGTAAGAAAGTCAGGATTTATTAAGGCAAGAGACAAGAAATAGTTAACAAATCAGTCTGATGTACTTGGTTGGTTGTCTCCTGGTAGTCCAGGGATTGGCAACCCCTGGCACACATGCCACTGTTTGCACGTGAGCTGTTTTTCAGTGGCACGCTGGGGAGCTCGGCCCCAGCCTTCCTTCTCCCATGCAGCGGGGGAGCAGAGAGGTATGGGTGAGCCACACCCCTGAGCCAGCGGCAGAGCACACACAGTGCCTGTACATTTGCTTGGCTTCCTGCCTGCTCCACGTGGAGCTCAGGTAAATCACTGAGGGCAGGGCAGGGCAGGGCAGGTGGGGAACTGCCTGTAGGGCAGAAGAATTTGTGGGGTTGGCTGTGGGGCTGCTGGCAGCACAGGGGTGTTTTTAGAGGCTGCCAGTGGGGCTCCCTGCCACTGGGGCTCCCTGCCACTGGGCCACAGTCTGCTCCGTCCCATCTGTGGTTCCCGGGGATGACAGTGGGGCCCCTGGCCCCACAGGCCTCCCCTATCCCTGCACATCTCCCTCGGGCTCATGGGTCATTCCTGGCCCAGTTGGGGTTCCCGGGACTGTCTGGCTGTTGGTGGGGCTTTGTGCCCCAGGTGGCTCCCAGACCTGGCCCTGTGGGTGTCCCCTGCCATTGGCCCCACTGGTCTCTCCCAGCCCAACCAGGGCCTGGGGGCTGCTGGCTCCCCATGTCCCAGCCTTCTCCCCACTCCTGGGGCATGGTCTCCTGTGGCTTGGCTGGGGTCTCCCACGACCCTGTTGGGATCCCCCTAGCTGTGGGACTGCTGGTGAGGTGTCCCAGGTGTGGTCCCCCCAGCCCAGGTGTGGGGCTGCTGCTGAGGTGTCGTAGTTTGGGGTCCCCCTGTGGACAGGGCTGCTGGTGAGGCCCCTGGAACAAGCCCAAGTCCCACCTGCGTCTTCATTGCACCCTGTGCAGCTGGAGCTCTCTGATCTGGCAACATCCTTTGTCCTGGTGGATGAGTGATGTTGCCAATCAGAGAATGTAGGAGGAAAGAGGTTCAACTTGTATTGAAATTTGAGACGTTTTTAGATATTTAAAAAGCCTGCTGGATGGAGCTTTAAAGACAGAATCAATAAAGCTCTCTCTTTATTTTTTAATGAAGCTATTGTAAGTAGGACTATTAGTGACCTTAAAAAGTGTTACAGCACTCGGACCATACACAGAGGTCAAAAGGTCACATTTCCGCACTCTACCTCCGGAAAGGCTGCTGACCCCCGTGATAGTCATATTTCTCTTTGAGCTGATAGAAGTCAGATCTAGCACTTGCGGAAGGTACAGAATTTTAGGCTGACTTAATAAAGATAAGAGAATAATCTCCCCAGGATATACATGAAAGCAGATGTTATGGCACACTTTATTCTTGTTCAGTAATTATTCTTGTTAATTATTTTTACTGTGGTAGAATCCAGTGTCCTCACCTGAGATAAAGGCATCATTGTGGCAACCACTATATATTCATAAACAGAAAGTTTACAGTACAGCTAGGCAAGCCCAAGAATGGGTGGCAGGGATAAGGGCAGCTAAGTGACTTGCCCAAGGTTGTAGAGGAGGGTAGTGGAAAAGCCAGGGTGAGAACCCAACTCTCTGGATTTGGGGCAGGGAGAGGACTACAAACCCAACTGCTTAATCATGCTTCCTCAAGTTATGTCCTTTGTTGGCTTAGGAAATACTTTGACCTTGAGTAAAGCTATTGCCCACCAGAGGCTGAGAACTGGAGTTTGTCTTCATGTCCAAAGAGTTTAGAGATTTTCTAATCTTAGTGATTCTCATCAGTAAAGGTCACTAGGGATGCTATCTTTCAAAGTCAGTCTGGTTTAAAACTTGGCTATAGTTAATGCATAACAACAGCAACAATTTACATTTATATAGCACCTTTCATCCCTTAGGATCTTAGAGTGCTCTATAAAATATATGTGGGAATAACTTTGCCATGGAAATGCAGTCAAAATCCCAACGAACAGGTCTCAGTCAGTGGGGAAGTGTGCAGCCATTATTGAATCGTTGTGCAGGACTCCTGCAGCAAATATAAAGCAGGAAACATAAAAGCAGGAAACATAAAAGACTACCAAAAACCAAATGAAACTATAGAGAAAGGTAAGGCAAGCAGTCTGTAATGATTTAATATGATTTGTGGGAATCAGAATTTCCATGATCACTTGTAGTTTGGACTTCAGTTTTATGTCTTCTCTCCAGGATCACACATCCAACAGAGCAATATTACCTAAAGTTTGTCTTGGGTGTTAGCTGTACCGGCTCAGAGAAAAGAGTGTAACTTACTGAATTGCTATCAACCCTTCTTGCAGCATTGTATATTTTTGTTGTAGGATTCCTATCCAAGCATCCTTTAGGCTTGCCTAAGTTTGCTGAGAGGTCTGACAGTATTACAGTGTGAGGTGGTGTCATTGCATTGTGAGAAGTACTTCCCTGACAAAAGATGTATTACTTATAACTTTCTGCCTGTTTGAGAAACTGACTGCTACAGTTATTAAAACAACATGCTCAGTATAATGTCCCCCCTTTCTGCCAGAAGATTGAAAACTGGATAACATAGAGTTCATGAAATCAGATACAAATCTACACATCAGCACCATAACTCAATTGATAATGTTCAGTCTCTTTTAAAACGTTCCACACAACTCCAAATTCTCTTCTTAGGAACCTTTAGGTGCCACCCATTTTGTCTCAGCTATTTTAAAATTAATGTTGCACAGAAGGGTATTTAAACATTTCTCAGAAAAATTAAGTCCATTGCAAACACCCATGATTTTCCTTTCCAGTAAGGACAGTTTCTTGGAGTGGGCATGAAGTTGCTCTAATTTTCCATTGCGCTAGAAGATGTGCAGAGGTTGACAGATACTTCTTCAGATTTGTTCTTTTTTTAGATCGTGTGCTTCTAGCTTTTATTAAGGCAAAGGCTGTGTGTTGATAAAGGGTTTGATGAAAAGACAGGCCAAGCTCCAGCACTTCCCAGAGATGCCAGCTATATGCAGCTCCAGATTGGGCATGATTCTGGTGCTCAGCATCTCTACAAACACCCTAATCTGATTCTGAAAGTCCTGACGACTGCCTCCCTCTTTGTGTGCATAAGCGTGTAACTGACTTCAGAGGCAGTTACTGGTGCACAGAACCACACAGAAATAGAACTGCAGAGAGTCATTACTGATATATTTGCTGTTCTTTCTCATCACGCTGATAAAAGAGGCACGCAATACCTTTGTGAAGAACAATGTGCTCTGTAACGTGCAGAAATTAGAATGATAATACTCTTAATGATAATATAAAACATTATCCCTCGGAGGACATACATTTGTTTTACATGACAGGATGGCTGATAAATGCCCCAGTTAAGCCTATCATTTTTACTTTCAATGTAAAAAATGTGGTAATGACAGTCAGAGAAATGCTGATGGTTTAAATGACAGGTTGTTTCAACCTTCTTTTCCCCCCAAGTCATCAGCTAGGATGTTTTCAGTATCATTTTATATCTCTCCCTTACAACCAGTCAAATTATTTGAAGCAGATTACCTACTTAATTTTTTTTATAACCTGCAGTTACCGAACAAACACTTTATGGAAACATATTTCACCACTGGAAAGATATCAGCTTCTATCTCTTCTTTAGTGATTTGCTCTTGAGATGTGTGATTGGTTTGCTAAATTTTATGGCAATGTTTCTGATGCCTGATTGGATGACTAAAATTTAGGAGTGGGAGGAGGTAGATCATATTTCTAGTAGGTGGGATTAGCATAATCCATTGCAGGAGTGCTTTTACATGATATCCCAAGACTGTATCTTAAAGAAAATTACTGATTGATTTTTTTAAATCACTTGTGTGCTTCACAAATAATAAGCAGTCCTGTAGCACCTTAGAGACTAACCAATGTATTAGGTAATGAGTTTTCATGGGTAAGACCCATTTCTTTAGATGAAAAGGGTCAGGAACACTGTCAAATTGAGCTGATAGCTTTTATTGCTCTGGGCTGGACACATTAGGTTGTTGCTGCCTTCAGAAAAATTGAATGTTTACACCTTTAGAGAGGATGTACAATAGCACAGTTTAATCCTTCACTGTCTGGGAGCAAGATGAATTTCCAAAAAATAAAGGGCCTTCTCAACTTGAGATGAGTCCAAAAATTGAGACCATCACTATCCTCACATTGTAATTGCAAGGGCCTTGGAGCATATATATTTTGGGTGGAAGTGTGGGGAAGAAATCCTTCCTGTCTCTTGAAGAGACCAACTTGTGATTTCACTACATGTTGAACCTCTTTTGTCCAGCACCCTAGGGACCTGACTGGTGCCCAAAGACAGAATTTGCCAGACCACAGAAGGTCTGTATTTATCTAGCATATTTCTACCACTTCCACTGTTTACTGGGCTCTTATATGACATTTAGGGGTAAACTACAGCTAAGTAACAGCACAGAACACTGAGAGCCAGGACTGGTGGCTGTAAGCAAACTTTACAGGACAATGGGAAACTTGTCCACACCCATGATAAATGGCCATTCAGCTAACTAAAATCATGCTGGATTATGGATGTTGTCAAATGAGACAGTTCTGTATTAGAGAGTTTCAAACTGTACACCTAAGTTAGCATCCATGATTATAAGGGCTATTAGTGGATGAAGCTTTTCCATGGTTATTGCTGCTCCGTAGGCAAGCTCTTTAAAGATGGTTTTTTTTAATATTTATGTTTATTATCTAGTTAAACAAAAGTCTCCCTATCAATGTCTTCTCCCCAGTCTTGTTTAGCAAACTGAGCCATTGGGGCCCTAAACATTTGTTCAGTAACTTCAGATTATGAACAAAAGAACTAAGTAGGGTAGTGATGGTCTGACTATTTTATTCATTACTTTAGTCCTTTCTTAGCACAGCAGTTTCAAAAGGTATTTTTCAAGAGCAACCTTATGCCCTAAATTTTGCTCAGCTGCAACAGCTGTCTCTCATCCAGGAAGCCTATTCTAGTCAATTTGTCTTTAGCTTTCCTATAGCTCCAGTGGTTCCAAATTTGATAAGGCCCATATATATATATGCAGAGAGAGAGAGCAAGAGAGAGAGAGGCCTAATTTTAATGAGGGGATCAGCCTTAAGATGGGGCTGCTGTCTGCCTGGTTGCATTGGAAATCAGCAAAAGATGAGTAAATTAATCAAATCTATAGATTGGGGCATGGTCTTGGAATATAGGTTGAACTTCTCTAATCTGGAACTCTCTTGTCTGGCAACATCCGTAATCCAGCCTCATTTTAGTTAGCTGGATGACCACTTATGGATGTGGCCAAGTTTCCTGTGGTCCCATAAAGTTTGTTTACAGCCACCAGCCCTGGCTGTCAGTGTTCTGTGCTGTTGTTTAGTTCTAATTTATTCCTACATGTCTTCTATGAGCCCAATAAGCAGTTGAAGTGCTCGTAATGCTGCTAGACAATATTGACCTTCAGTGGTCCAGTAAATTCTCTTGGTCGTCATCGGTCAGGTATTGAGGGTGCTGGACAAGAGAAGTTCAACCTGTATTTAGGGTCATGGAAGTTTTTGGTGATGTTGCTGTTTCTTTGTATGAAATTTACCATGCTGTCAGGGTAGCAGTGAGAGAATACTGCCAGCAGATGGCTGTAACTTCACAAGAACAAAACTATAAAGAATGAAAGGGCTACCCGAACAAGGAAACTATCAGGCTGTTGTAGCTGAGCCATGGGGTCATGGGCCTTGTGCTTGTTCAGCTGTAATGCTGTTCTAAGCCTTCTGCATGCAGTCTCTTGTTCCCATTCATTTGGCCTTTTGCATGCTGTTCATTAACACAGAAGGGTACTAGTTATTTTTCTTTTCTTTTCTAAAAATATATTTGTATTATCTCTCTAACAGCTCTCCAGATTCTTGATGCTGTGCCAAGCTTTTGTGTCCCTTTTACCTTTTGGTTTAGATTTTGCTTTCCATCCTCATACTCCTCCCTTTCAGCGCTTTTCTTTCTTATTTTTCAACTGAGTTAAACTAGATCCCTGTTTTGTTCTCCCTTGTCTGTCTTTCAGCAATATTCATGGTTAGTAAAACCTGAACTGCTCAAAACAAAAAAGTAGTCAAGTAGCACTTTAAAGACTAACAAAATAATTTATTAGGTGAGCTTTCGTGGGACAGACCCACTTCTTCAGACCATAGCCAGACCAGAACAGACTCAATATTTAAGGCACAGAGAACCAAAAATAGTAATCTAGGTTGACAAATCAGAAAAAAAAATATCAAGGTGGGCAAATCAGAGAGCAGAGGGGCGGGGGGAAGTCAAGAATTAGATTAAGCCAAGTATGCCAAAGAGCCCCTATAATGTCCCAGAAAATTTGCATCCTGGTTCAACTGCTCAGTGCAGGACATGACATTTGGCTCTTCACTCCTTCTTTGTTTAGTTCACCTTAATTTCATATTTTGAACAGAAGGCATAAAGAAAAGAGGCCTAAAAATTATCTTCCAGTCACAAACAAACAAAGACATTATTTCCTCCAGATCTAAAAGAAAAGCCCTGATAAAATGTAAGGGGATAAAGCTATCAGTACCCCAATAAGCAGTCTCATTTTGATGGAAACTGAACAAAAAGCAGCTTTTCGTCTATTGTCACTCTCTGGGATGACCACAAGATAACGCGACTGGAAATTCATCATGGCTTATTATGTAAGGCATTTTTTTTCAATCTTTAAAAAAAAAAATCAATCAGCAACCAAGGTATTGTATTCCTGTCTCCCTTCCTATTTTTATCACGTATTTTTGGAAAGTACCTGTTTTACAAGGACTCTTGAAAAATTAATGGCAGGGGATTGGCCTTATTGCTTCCCAATATCTAATCGATATAGGAATTCTGGTTATTGTGAGTTTTCAATAGCAGTTTTAAACAATCCACGTTAAATTCCTTAACTGGCTGACAACAGTAAATATCTCAGATTGATACCAGGCTGGGAGTGGGTATGGCGCCATCGCTCTTTGAAAGAGATTTGTAAAAGTAAATCTACTTTTTAAAATAACTTTCTGCATTAGAAAACGGTATCTAAATTGTGTAAATTCCCCAGGACTTAGGAGACTTGATTCTCTGTCACTTAATTTCTGTGTTCAGTACAGGTGGACTTCGGCCAACTTTGAACTTACCAGCATTCGGACCCACAGGACTGCTTTAACTTATTGCTTGGGCTGCTTGAAGCCCACTGGCAACTGAGAAGTACCAGAATGCAATGAACTCCAGTCACTTATCTATCCTAGCTAAGCACCTGTCCCGGGAGTAAAAGGGTTTCACTGGACGAGTGGTGGATGGAGGCGAGACAAGCAGTGAGCATAAAAAAGCTTTATTAACAATGGCTTAATCAATATTATGAGGGGGAATTAAGAAGGAATACCTGCCATGCTCTAGCCATCTACCCCAACACAATGTCAAGTGACGGACAGGGGAAAGCCTGTACTTATGGAGAAGTTACCAAACTGCAGATGGCAAGCAGAGCCCACACCAACATCTAGCTGAAAGGATCCAGATTTTTGGCAGGAGGGACAAGTGACTTGGGCTGGCCAATCAGCTTGTCAAGGTACACATGTCTCTGATTTGGGAGCGGGGAGTTAACTTTTTATTGAGGTTTGGACAAAGAAGCAACCCCTGGGCCAATGTCAGTGCATTGTGCCCTTTTGCCCTTTTTAGGAGTTTTTCCTTTTTAGGAGCTTTTAATGCTTGGTGAGGTGGTGGTCTCACTTCGGCATATGTGACTAAGCCCTTAGCTGGCCCCGTTTCCTTGTATGTGACTGAGCCCTTAGCTCCTCGGGGGGGGGAGGGTTGTCAACGCACACTGGCATGCTGGGTTCTGTTGGGTAGCAAAGCCTTGATCATGCACGGGGTGCGTGCAGGTCATGGCTTGCAACACTGTTGTGGCCACGCCACAAACGGCTGTGCCCACAGCACCTCTCTTATTCTAGGGGCTGTGTAGGGAATCAGAGTGGTAACATTGCCTCAATTCTGCACCATCTAGGAATCGTATATTGCTAGAGATGGGCAAAGGCGATGAGGTAAAAAGCCATTGCCAATGTCACTTCATGCTGCCCGAATAGTTTAAAGGAGCTTATGAGCGGCAGAGAATAGGGCCCAGATAATACAGACTGTAAGTACTAATATAATGGATGGAATTCTTAGGGCTCGTCCACTCTTTGAATGTTTCAGCTGTACAGCTTTGCCGCTGTAGTGCGTCAGGGTAGATTCCACCGATGCAAACATGAGGATTCCGCTAGCATTACGGTGCTACATTGGGTTGACTTGAATATGCTGCTTGGGTTGTGGAAAGTTCACACCTCTGACCAATATTTGTTAGTGATCTAATTTTCTTAGTAGACCAGGCCCCAGAGAAAAAAGCTTACATGTGCAGACTATGTCTTTTCTGATTGTTCAAGGATATGTAAGGTTAATGAAGCTGTTTATTAGCATCCTGTGAGCCATTTTAGTTGTTTGAATTTCATTCCTTTTCCTTTCCCACTATCAGCGAGGAGGTTAGCTTCAGAAGGTTACATTTTGTACAACTGGCACACAGCTATTTTTTCAGATGAGCACCTGTCCTTTCAGAGTGTTCCGATTTATCTCCGCTTATTTTGCGGACCTTTGCATTTGGATTCAGAGAAATTCACCATTGAATGCTTTCTTCGTATTGTACTGACCTAAGAGGAAGATTGCTTCTTTTCTTTGAATAAAGGTGAAAATAATGTGTTGGTTTTTTTTGTAGGAGGTTTTGTAGTTCTCACAAAAGCACTATTTTAAATATATTTTGTTCAAAGTTAGCCTGTCTATACATAAATACTTCTAAGAGGCTCTACATTGTAGAATGTGCAGATTGAACCTGGGCTATTCCTGAAGGAACAAAATAATTAAATCAATACTTCACTTCCAAACCAGTTTTTTTTTGTTTTTAAAAAGAAAAAAATCATTCTTTCCTTAATGTTATTCAAAATATATATCTAGCAGAATTTGCCAATGTGAAATGTATCTTAAATTTCATGTAAGTTTAGAATAATGAGAAAAACAAACAGAATCCATACATGCTTAAATATGGCAAGGAAAAATTGTAAACAAAAAGCATTTTTTAGGCCTCATGGCTGAGGACAGACTTTTTAAAAGACTCTGAGAATGTGCCTTGCAGTACGCAGATGTAAATTTTTTCATGGGAAACATTTCATTTGGTTTTATTCCAAATGGTAAATAAGTTATAACCAATTGGAAACAATCTTCCTGCCAGAGGAAAAGCAGAGTGTGCCACATGTTCTGGTGTGGAGAGAATGAAGATGGCATGGTGGGCCACGGGGGCTTGTCAAGGACTCACATTCAAAGTGGAGGTGCAATGGATGATCCTTTCTTCCTGAAGGTTTCCTGAGATCCACAGTTCATGGGCCAGTTCCTCATGGTCTGTCCCACAAGAGAGGTAGGAACATATTTTCCACTCAACAAAACAAATCAGGAGGAATTTGCTCCCCCTTCCCCTCTCTTTCAGGATTTCTTGAGAGAGAAAAAAATGGCTCCCAGGTTAAATCCAACAATGCTGTGTGAATAGATAATGATTTTGCTGCAATGTGTTCAGTGACAGGAAAGAGGACTGATTTAACAGATAGGATGAAACCCTTTTTGAAATTCTGCCTGTTCCAGTTGATATTAGAGCATGAGACTAAACCTAGGTAGAGGATAATGTCTGGGAATATAGAGACCTTTTAGCAAGTCCCTCATGAGAGAGGAGAATATTTGTGGAGGAAGGAGTAAAGCCTTAATGTTGCTCCGTTTTGGTTGTCTAAGCTGAACATTCACTTTATTTTTTTACTATCACGACCCTAGCAGCAGACAGGGCAGCACTCTCTTTGCCCTTTTGCTCCTCATTGTTAATTATGGTGATGCTGTTGTTAGCCAATGCACATAGCTTACATGACCCCATACGCAAACCCATACCTCCACATTAATTGTGTGTGGGTATATTGGGAGCCTACCAACTCAGCATTTGGCATTGGCAGACAGGAAACCTGTCATGGAGAAGAATTGTTCTACCTTGGTACAGGTAAGTCAAGGGAACTAGTCCATAATGCTGTATCTGAAAACCAGAGAGCAGACGGGTGCATCCTGTTACCAGGAAAATAAAGTAATTGGAAAGTGCAATCTTGGGAGCCATGGAAAGCACTACATTTTAAACAAGCACCCTATATATCCATGTGGTTTTAGGGGTATATTCTGCGGAGCACATCTTCTGTGTAAGGTGAACTGAACACACCATGAGAGTTCACTTCTTGGGAAGGAATGGTGATTGTGATAGGGCACCTGCTACACACAGGCCTTGGGAGGGTTAAAGCCAGCCAAGGGAGACTGCTTGGCAGGATGCCAAAGAAGTGGCTGCAGGGCTTAGTGTGGCGTGGGAGGGGGTCAATAAAAAAGCAGCAGCCCATTCAGGCTAGTCCCTGGCAGACTGTCACTATACTTACATGTGCCACTGCAAGTATTGGATGATCACTGCTTTCATTGGCTGTGGATTACCATTCGTGGCCAATGGGAGTGGCGGGAACCTGTGCAGATGGGGACACTGCTTTATGCCACTCCCACTAACTGTGAATCATGATCCATGGCCAATGAGAGCTGTGAATGCCCAATACCTGTGGAGGTGCTGGTAAATATAGAGATAGGGGCCTGCCAGGGAGCAATCCTGGTAGACTGGATCAGGCCAATGGGCTGGTATTGGCCCACCCCTGCATTAGGGCATTGGCTAGACCAGCCAATCAGGGCCCAGCCAGCCTGTATAAAAGGAAGCTGAAGGCCAGACCAAAGAAGGTCTGCTGCAAGAAGCCCTAATGAGAAGACTGGCTTCCCAGACAGCTACTGAAAGTTCACTCCCTTGGGAAGGGCAGGTTATAGCAGGAACTGAGGGAACATGGGTGATCTCCTGACAGGCTGCTAGTTCATATAGGCTTGAGGCCTTGGGAAGGGGGCAAAGGAGCTGGAGCCAGATGGAGAAGCAGCAGGAATGGAGGCTTCTGGGATGCGGCACAGGGTATAGAGACAGTGAATCAGAAGGGAGAGGCAGCAGGAAGTTTTGTCTGGGGGAAATGTGCCTCCCTTTACTCCTCATGAATATCCAGAAGGATCTGGCATTAGGGCAAATGCAATAGTGGGCAAAAGTGGGTTCCAAACATTTCTTTAAACTTTAAAGAAATTTGGGTTGTCTTTAATGAACAGATAAAAATACAGGCTAGTACTTATTTTCCCCACTGTATTTCATTCACTAAGGCTACGTCTACACTAGGACACTACGTCGAAGTAGCCCATTTCGAAGTAAGAACATCGAAATAGGCTACTTCGACGATTATCGTCTACACGTCCTCCAGGGCTGGCAACGTCGACATTCAATGTTGAAGTAGCACCGGGGAACATCGAAAAGAGCCACCCGGAAGGAAATGCGGAGCATCCACACACGCAAGCCCCCTCTTTCGAAATAAGAGGCCAGGAAAGCCCACAGACCGGGTCACAGAGCACACAAGCCCTTCCGTGGCAGCTGCAGGCCGCTCCCTTAAAGGGCCCCTCCCAGACACACTTGGCCTGCACCACACGAGCAGCCCTGCGTTGGTAATACAAGCCTCGCAGACCTCGAGCCCGCAGACACGGACGTCCAGCAGCAGCTGGAAGCCCTACAAGCCGCCTCCCGTGGAGCAGGCACCCTTCTAGATGCTGGCTGGGCAGCTGCCCAGCAGCTTCTGGAATGGGAGCCCTCCCCAGGAGCACCAGGAGATGCCCCCGACCATCGGGCCCTCCTGCTTCCCCCCCGCTGGGTGCCCCGCCGACTCTGGAGCTACCCCTCCAGCACCGAGTGGTGGGAGCACCTGGTTATGGGGGAATGGAATGACGAACAGTGGCTGCGGAACTTCCACATGAGCTAGCAGACCTTCATGGAGCTCTGCCAGTGGCTCACCCCCACACTCAGACACCACGACACCCGGATGCAGCGCACCCTCCCCATTGAGAAGAGGGTAGCAATAGCTGTCTGGAAGCTGGACACTCCAGACAGCTACCGCTCCGTGGGCCAGCAGTTTGGAGTGGGAAAGGCCACAGTCGGGGCTGTCCTGATGGAGGTACGGAGGCCTGGGGCTGAACCCCCTGGGGAGGGGGTCCTGGGGAGGGGAGCCATAGGAGGACGACCTGGGGAGGGGGGCTGAGAAGGGGGCCAGGGTGAGGGGGGCCTGGGTGAGGGGGTCACACTCTGCAAACCCTCACAGGCACCCATGTTCCCTCCCCACAGGTGGTGCGTGCACTCAGTGCCCTACTTCTGAAGAGGGTCGTCCGAGTTGGGGACCTGGACGCAGCCATCGAGGGATTCGCCACCTTGGGATTCCCCAACTGCTTTGGAGCCCTTGATTGGACCCACATCCCCATCTGCGCCCCAGACCACAGTGGTGGCCGCTACATCAACAGGATGGGCTACCACTCTGTGGTCCTGCAGGCCATGGTGGACAGCCGTGGCCACTTCCAGGACATCTACGTGGGCTGGCCCAGCTCTACCCACAACGCACGCGTTTCCCTGAATTTGAGACTATGCTGCCAACTGCAGGCGGGGACCTACATCCCCCAGAGGGAGATCCCTCTGGGGGATACCACCACCGTACCCCTCTGCCTTGTGGAGGATGTGGCATACCCCCTCCAGCCCTGGCTTATGTGGCCCTATACAGGCCACCTCACTGATTGTCAGGAGCACTACAAAGCCCGACTCAACCATACCCGACAAGTGGTCGAGCGAGCCTTCGGGCGCCTGAAAGGCCGCTGGTGTTGCTCCCTGGCATGCCTAGACCTGGGCCTCCCAAACATCCCCCAGGTTGTGGGGGCCTGCTGCACACTCCGCAACCTGGTGGAAAGCAAGGGGGAAGCCTTTGTGCAGGGCTGGGCACAGGAGGCTGCAACAGCCTACCCCAAGCCAGCCGCCGCCCCGAGCCACCAGGCCCACCAGTACGGGGTCTGGGTCTGGGTCTGGGAGGCCCTAAGGGAGTACTTTGACCAGAGTGCCCAGTGAGCGACCCCCCCGGCCATCCCTGCACCGTGCCCCAGCACCCACACCCCACCCTCACCAAAAGCACACGGGACACAGGTTTTTGGAAAAATAAAGCTATCATTATTTACAGGAACAAAAATGTCGCCTCTTTTTGGCATATAATATTAGCAAATAAAACAGATTCTATGAAAATAATAACTATATACAAGTGGGGACATCTCCAATAAACTATGTACGGGGGGTCAACGATAAATAACTATATGCAGGGTGGAGACAACTATGTACGGGGGGGAGACATGGGCAGGCCACACATCGGCCCATCATTCTGGAGTGGGGGTGGAAGGGTGCGAGCCCCGCCACTTTTGGCTGGCCGGTCCCCCTCTCAGCCGGGGTCCCCGGCAAGGCGGGCTGGGGGCTGGGAGGTTGGGGAGGTATGGCCAAGGCGGGGCCTCGGCCCCAGGTGTCTCCTGCCCTGAGGAGCTGGTGGATGGGGCAGCAGGCAGGACATCAGGCAGGGCAGCAGGTGGGACATCAGCAGGCGGGGCGGCGGGGAGGGCAGCACGGAGGACATCGGGGGCGCAGATGGGCCACCAGCTCCTCAAAGGTGTCGGCCACCTGGTTGAAAGTGACCATAAACTCCCTCCAGGCCTCCCGGCGCCAAGGGGCCTCCCACTCCTTGAATTGGATCCTCTGCTCCATGAGGTCTGCCTGGCACCAGAGGGCTGCAGCCACCTCAGGGTCATATGTGGTGCGGTGGTGCCCCCGGCGGGGCTGGGCCTGTCCTGGGGCAGGCGGTGATCCCGGGCGCTGGTGTTCTGGTGGTCTCGGAGGGCTGTCTGGGACCACGGATGGTGCGGCTGCAGAAATAGGGGGAAGGGAAGCCGTGAATGCTCAGCCTTGACCCGTGGCCCACCCCATATCCCCCCAAGGGCCTGTGTCTCCCCGTCATCCATCCCCCATTGGTGCGTGCAGTGATCCTGTGGGTGGCCCCTTCCAGTGGTCTGCCCCTCTCCCCTCCCACCAGGGGTGGGGCACGGCACTGTCCATGGGTGGAGGTGCTGCTGGGCATTGGTGGCTGTGGCATCGTCCCTGTGCTGTGGTGTGCCTGGGCCATGGTAGGCTGGGGTGTTGTGGGGATGTGTGAGGCCCCTGGTCAAGTGGTGCCCCTGCCCCATGCTCAGGGGTCTGTGCCCTGTGGGGTATGTACCTGATGGTGCACTGCCAGGATCAGGAGATGCCCATCTAGCGGACACCCGGCTGGAGCTGCGGGATGGGATCTCCAGCATGAGCTCCCCCTCCTTGCTGGACCACTTGCTGGCCGGGGTGGAAGGTCCCGGCTCTAGCTCTGTGGGGCAGGGCTGGCCTCCGGACCTGACCCTGGCTCTGAAGCCAGCTGGGGCTTGTCGGCCATGGTGTCAAGGGTGGCTGAGGGGGAGGAGGTGCCCTGGGGGTCCAGGATAGCCCTGAGCTCCCAGTAATAGGGGCAAGCGGCAGGGGCAGCCCCAGACCGGCTGGCCAAGTCCCAGGCCTGGGGGTAGCCCTGCTGCAACTCCTTGACCTTACTCCTGACATGGTCAGGAGTGCAGGCAGGGTGACCCTGGGCAGCCAGGCCCTTGGCCAGCTGGACGAACGCCTCCGCATTCCACTGCTTGCTCCACATGATGTGCAGCACCTCCTCCTCACCCCAGAGCCCCAGCAGGTCACGGAGCTCAGAGTCAGTCCAGGAGGGGCCCTGCTTCCTACCCTGCCGGCTGGAAGCCTGGGATGGCCTGGAGGGGGAGCTCTGGGGGCTGGCTGGCTGCCATGGTGTCCCTCTGGGCTGTGCAGGGGCACCTCGTGGCACGGCTGCTGCATGCACGCTGTCAGCTTCCTGCTATGGGGTTTCCGGGTCCATGCAGCTTTAAGAACCTCTGGGCGCGGAGATCATAGAGCCCTACAGGGGCTGGCCAGCACGTCTCAACCCCTCAGCTGATTGCTACCATGGCTGACCCTGCTATTTCAAAGTAGCAGGACGCGGATTGTCTACACATACCCTACTTTGACGTTCAACGTGGAAATAGGGCGCTATTCCCATCTTCTGATGGGAATAGCAATTTTGACGTCTCACTGCTTAATGTCGATTTCAACGTCGAACTAGCACAAGGAGCGTGTAGATGTGATGGGTGCTATTTCGACGTTGTGCTGGCCACTTCGAAGTAGCCGGCTAGTGTAGATGCAGCCTAAAGGTGGTTATGATCACATGACTTTAGTGCCCCCATGGTGTTTTCTTTCTCAGCTGCCAGTAAATAGTATTGCAGATTTAGAGGGTTGAGTTTTCAGAGCAGTCCATTGACTAAAAGACTTCGTTTTTTGTGCACACAGGCTTTGTTTTCTTTGTTTAGTGAGAGTAAATAGTTCAGGTGTTATACACATACAACCCGTTGTCTGCTAATAAAATTCAGGCACATACCTTCCACGGACTCTTAAAAAATGTATCATTTATCTTCTGTATTTACTTCCCTGTCTCACTCAGCACAGTGTGTATACACACTTGCAAACCTTGCTGATTTGGACATGAGAATACTGGTTTCCTTGCAGAGAGCTGATCTAATTTCTAATTAGATACATTTGTAGAAATTATTTGAATTAAAGGGTAAGCAAGTTGTTTTTTGGCATTGCCATTGTGTGTGGCATTGCCTATTGATTTAAAGCAGTATCACATCTCATCTTTAGAAAGGACAAACGTGGACACAGAAGTGTCCAACTGCTGTAGCAGAGATCTAGAAAGTAAAATCCTGGTGTCACTGCAAGTTACATGCCCTTTCCAAAAGGGTGGGGTAGTGTATTAATGGCCTTAGCTTCTGAACTGCCAAAGGATTTCTTTTTGTTTTTGCAGAATACCTAGTCATGCCATTTTCTTTGAAAATAACATGAAAACTAGCCAAGGACTAGGGACAAAAAATACTAAAATATTGAAAGCTGCATTAAAATAAATCTTGGGATACATTTACCACTTTGTCGGAAAGAGGACAAGCAACCAGTGTGCGGTAATATCATAACCTTCTGCAATAATAGCATCTGCATTTGATGTCAGTGGTTTTGCAGACTACATTTCATGAATTGGAGGCTCAACTTTTTTAAAAAATTCCTTCTCTGAGGACAATTTTCATATCTGAATGGGGCTAACTAATGGAACTGCCTCTAATGAAGTGAAAAAAAGAGCTAATATGGCTGCCTGCTGGGCAAGTAGCATGAAAAAAATGCCACTTTGAATCTTCTTAGTTGTATAATTAATTCATACATTCAGACTTAAGGTTAGAGACAGCATATAGTTTTCATCATGCTCATAGTTTTTATTTAGTTTTCTGGTGGGTTGACTGAGGCCCAAAACAGTCTGACTGCCTGACTCTGCAAGAAAGCATCTCAAATTAGAACCCATGATCTCTGTCCTTTATTTGCTCCCAGATGACAGATTCCATTAACTATCTGGATTGCAATTACAAGACTTCACAGGGAATCTGGATTCTAACATTCTAGAGCGAACATTGAATCCAAAGGCCAAAGCTTGCACCTTAAATACTAATAATTAGCACTACTTCCTAGCAATACGTTAGGCTGTACAAATGTCTTCTGAATCTGAGATTTGTACACACAGACAAAATAGCTTTGCCAATTACCTATTTAAACTGAATGGAATCTAATGAGTCTCCTTCTCTTTAAAAACTGAGGGAAGCTCTCTAATTAATGCCCGACACTGAATCTCAACCAAATGTATTTGATTTTGGTTTCGATCTGCTAAAAAGCACGGCGTACTGTGGCTAGTCCTTACAGTGCTGCTTTCTTGAGAACTAAAGAAGTGAGTGTGAGTGGGGTATAGGAAGCTGGCAGAAAAATTACGCCATTGAGCATGAGCAAGACCACTTTTCCCCAGGGGATGTCAATTTATTATTTCAACTAATAAAATAATTGTGAAAATTTAATCCACAACCAGGATGAAATTAGCTAATAATGTACAGTTAAATAACAGCAAACAAGGTCACCACTAGACTACATTTTCAGTAATCAGTGATTAGATTTTGCTGGACAGTCTTTTGAAAACATGTTATTGGAGATGACCTTTTTCTTTTTGATTAGATATCTGTTCAGGCTGAGTTACTATTGATTGAGATGCTGACCTTACTGCCATCCTGGCAGTTCCTACAATATGAATCTCTTTGCATACTGTGTGCACGTAGCTGCTGAAAAACTTCAGAAAGATTAAATTAAATGGATGATTGATTAGTTAAGCAGCAAGGGCCCATTTTTTATCATTTAGGTTGGGATTCTTTCCCCCATTTTTATAAAACACACTCCTAGCATACAACCAGAGAGAGCGAGATTCCCTCGGGTTTTCCATCTTTGGAGCAAATCCTGCCCTGCTAGGAAAAGCCCTGACTACAGAAGGTTAAGGAAGGCATGAACTGGAGCGTCTGTGGCTGAGATTCTCTCCACCTCCACGCAAAGTGGGGTTTTGGAAGAACACTGGGGAAAATCTGAATGGAGGAATTGCATCAGCTATCAGAGGCACACCAGCACCATGGTTTACTGCAGCCTCAGGGCTCAGGTAGCTGTGAAGTTCGTGGACCATAGTAAAGCCATACATCTTAAACAGGTAGGATGTGGTGGAGAAATGTAACAGAAGACATTTGAACTCCTATCTCACTTACGCTATTTGCAAATAAAATTCAACACCTCTGAGTTTCCTCTGCTTCTAAAGGTATTAATCCTCACCAGTTTTATCCCTTATGGTTCCTAATTCCAAAGGCCATGGGGGGTTCTGACCCATTTTAGATTGATGCTAAGTCAATTGTTATACGACAATCCCTCCTTCACCTGTGACTCTGAATGTTAAAAGGAAAAAATAATTCCACACGCTTGGGGCCATGTCCCTCGGGGTGTGACATGTGCTTTTCCCCAAAGATTTTATTCTCTTCAAAAGGACTTTTCTTCATTCATTCATTTCCACCTCTAATGTGGGAACTTTATTTTGTCTAAGAAGAGGACCTTTGTTCTCTCATTTCAGGATGGGAACTTAAACTTCCCTTCACAGGAGGCTGAAGGTACCGCCATAGGTTTCCACCACAGGAACCAAAATGAGGAGGTGAATGACATGGATTATTCAAAATATTGCTTAGGCATGTAGTTTTACCAAACCCCATGAGAGCAACAGCCAGGAGAATGCTGAGTTTAAATCACAAGAGACTATTTAAACCACCTTAGAAATCTGTTGAATCTAAGAAAATCTAGAAATCAGCATGAAACTCTGGAACTGATGCTCCTCTTATTTGCACTGAGGTAAGTCATGAATAACTCTACTGGTACCAGTAGAATGGGAATGTAGTAAAATTGGTGTAAAGGAGCCTTTCTGTGTCTATGTATCTTGGTTTTCATACTGTACCATGACGTCTGAGCATCTTGTAGTAAAATCTATGGTCTGTTCTATGCCTGAAAAATTTAACCAGTTACAGCACCATGAATTAAAGCTGTGTGAAGAACAAATTTTGAGGCTCATTAGAAGTTCCAAAAAATAAGTTGGGGTCAACTTGAAACTAATTATGAGTTGTTGCTTTTGAATTATCAGCAAATCAAAGGGCCATAAAAAAGTGTTTGAGACGCTAGTGACCACCCCCATATAGGGCAGCTGTGGAAGCACTCACCTAAGGTAGGGTTGGACCCTGGTTCAAACCCCCTACTCTAGCATAGAGACTTGAATCCAAGTCTCATAAGAATGGCCATACTGAGCCAGACCAGAGGAACCTTTAGCCCCATAGCTTGTCTTCTTTCAATGACCAGTATCAGCTGCTTCAGAAGCAAGGAACATAATAAGTAATCATCCAATGACCCATCCTATCACCCAGTCAAAAATAGACTGCCTGGCCACTCTCTCAACAAAACAGTCAACTGGAAGCATAGCAGACAGCACTGCCTGGTGTTCCAGAAGTTCTGTCTGTCAACAGGGCCCCCCCAGAACATCCAGGCCAGCTCTCTGTTGACAGAGCATTTTGCATCATGGGCAGCGGGATAAGAATGTCAACAAAAGTGCTGCATTCTGTTGTTTTACTGTTCACAGAAAACCTTGGGAATATGGATGCACCTGAGGTTTTGTTGACAAAACACCAGTTTCATCGACAAAACCCTATAGTGCAGATGTAACCTCTGTGAGGAACTTGACTGTGGACAGGCAGTGAGGTGTCATGTATCACTCTCAGGGTAAGTCTATACTAGGGAAATAAGTCAATCTGGCATACACAATTCTAGCTACAGGATTTGCGTAGCTAGAATTGACCTGTTGAAATTGGCTTATTTTCCTAGTGAAGGACTAGCCTCTGTACTGTCAGTCGACCTCCCTTACTCCACATGTTAGCATGGAGTACAGGGTTGACTGCAGAGCCCAGAGAGATCAATTTTGCCATATCTTCACCAGGCGTGCAAAATCAAACTCCGGAAGATTGACTGCCAGCGCATTGATCTTCTGGTAAGTATAGACCAGCCCTCATTTGGAAAGTGGAGTTCACCATATACAACAACAGAAGAAAACAGTCTTAATGAGAGCTGTGTGAATTTAGTTTTGGTGAAAAATGACAGCCTCTTCTTTATTCTAGCAGAATGGGATGTACGTGGACAGCAGTAGCAGTATGATAAGATCTTCATGCTACTCTCTCAACGCACTTTAACCTGGACTCAGAAGGGCAAAGAATCACTGTGAGAGGATCATTAGTTTTCCAGTTCTGGGCTTCTGCACTGAAGGAATAGTTCAGTAACAACGTGCCGAATCAAGTGGCACCAGGGGATCAATCAGTTTTATTTGTGATCATAGAATCATAGAATGCAAGGACTGGAAGGGACCTTGAGAGGTCATCAAGTCCAGCGCCCTGCCCTCATGGCAGGACCAAGTACTGTCTAGACCATCCCTGACAGACATTTATCCAACCTGTTCTTAACTATCTCCAGAGATGGAGATTCCACAACCTCCCTAGGCAATTTATTCCAGTGTTTGTCCACCCTGACAGTTAGGAACTTTTTTCTAATGTCCAACCTAAACCTCTCTTGCTGCAGTTTAAGCCAATTGCTTCTTGTTCTATCCTTAAAGGCCAAGAAGATCAAGTTTTCTCCCTCCTATTTATGACACCCTTTTAGCTATCTGAAAACTGCTATCATGTCCCCCCTTAATCTTCTTTTTTCCAAACTAAACAAGCCCAATTCTTTCAGGCTTTCTTCATAGGTCATATTCTCTAGACCTTTGATCGTTCTTGTTGCTCTTTTCTGGACCCTTTCCAATTTCTCTACATCCTTCTTGAAATGCAGCACCCAGAACAGGACAGAATACTCCAACTGAGGCCTTAGCAGCGCAGAGTAGAGCGGAATAAATGACTTCTCGTGTCTTGTTAACAACACACCTGTTAATGCATTTCAGAATCACGTTTGTTTTTTTTGCAACAGCATCACACTGTTGACTCATATTTAGCTTGTGGTTAACTATAACCCCTAGATCCCTTTCCACCATACTCCTTGCTAGACAGTTGCTTCCCATTCTGTATGTGTGAAACTGATTGTTCCTTCCTAAGTGGAGCACTTTGCATTTGTCTTTATTAAACTTCTTCCTGTTTACTTCAGACCATTTCTCCAATTTGCCTAGATCATTTTGAATTTTAACCCTATCCTCCAAAGCAGTTGCAACCCCTCCTAGTCTGGTATCATCTGTAAACTTAATAAGTGTACTTTCTATGCCAATATCTAGATCATTGATGAAGATATTGAACAGAACCGGTCTCAGTACAGACCCCTGCAGAACCCCACTTGTTGTACCTTTCCAGCAAGATTGAGAACCATTAATAACTACTCTCTGTGCTTGCCTACACTACCAACTTCCTTTGAAGGAAGGATGGTAATTAGAGTGTTGGGAGTTTACTAATGAAGTGCTGCCATGCATAGGCAGCACTTCATTAAGCACATTCTCCCCCATGGCAGCTTCGAAGTTTTAAACTCGAAGTACCAGCACTCATCTAGCAGCGGCTCACCCACCCGTACTTTGAAGTAAACTTCCAACACCCTAATTACGATCCTTCCTTTGAAGGAAGGTGGTAGTGTAGACAAGCCGTCTGAGTACGGTTATCCAGCCAGTTTTGCACCCACTTTATAGCAGCCCCATCTAAACTGTATTTGCCTAGTTTATTGATAAGAATATCATGCAAGACCGTATCAAATGCCTTACTAAAGTCTAGGTATACCACATCCACCACTTCTCCCTTATCCACAAGGCTTGTTATCCTATCAAAGAAAGCTATCAGATTGGTTTGACATGATTTATTCTTTGAAATCCATGCTGGCTGTTCCCTATCAGCTTAGTACCTTCCAAGTGTTTGCAGATGACTTCCTTAATTACTTGTTCCATTATCTTTCCCGGCACAGAAGTTAAACTGACTGGTTTGTAGTTTCCTGCGTTGTTTTTATTCCCCTTTTTCCAGTCTTCAGGAATCTCTCCTGTCTTTCATGATTTTCCAAAAATGATAGCTTATGATTCAGACACCTCCTCCATCAGCTCCTTGGGTATTCTAGGGTGCATTTCATCAGGCCCTGGTGACTTGCAGACATCTAACTTTCCTAAGTGATTCTTAACTTGTTCTTTTTTTATTTTATCTTCTAAACCTACCCCTTTCCCACTAGCATTCACTATGTTAGGCATTCCTTCTTCAGACTTCTCAGAGAAGACCGAAACAAAGAAGTCATTAAGCATTTTTGCCATTTCCAAGTTTCCCATTACTGTTTCTCCCTCCTTGATGAGCAATGGGCCTACCCTATCCTTGGTCTTCCTCTTGCTTCTAATGTATTTATAAAAAGTCTTCTGTTTCCCTTTATGCCCGTACTAATTTGAGCTCATTTTGTGCCTTTGCCTTTCTAATCTTGTTCCTGCATTCTTGTGTTGTTTGCCTATACCCATCCTTTGTAATTTGTCCTAGTTTCCATTTTTCACATGATTCCTTTTTTATTTTGAGATCATGCAAGATCTCCTGGTTAAGTCAAGGCGGTCTTTTGCCAAATATTCTAACGCAGAGGGATAGCTTGCTTTTGGGCCCTTAATAAGGTCCCTTTGAAAAACTGCCCACTCTCTTCCATTGTTTTTCCCCTCAATCTTGCTTCCCACAAGACCCTCTCTGAGTTTACCAAAATCCACCTTCCTGAAATCCATTGTCTCTATTTTTCTGTTCTTCCTTCTACCCTTCCTTAAAATTGTGAACTCTATGATTTCATGATCACTTTCACCCAAGCTGCCTTCCACTTTCAGATTCTCAATCAGTTCCTCCCTATTTGTTAAAATCAAATCTAGGACAGCTTCTCCCTGGTAGGTTTTTCAACTTTCTGAAATAAAAATTTGTCTCCAGTGCAGTCCAAAAACTTATTGGAGAGTCTGTGTGTCACTGTGTTAGTTTCCCAACATATATCTGGATAGTTGAAGTCCCCCATCACCACCAAATTCTGGGCCCTCAATGATTTTGTTAGTTGTTTAAAAAAAGCCTCATCCACCTCTTCCACCTGGGTAGGCGGAGTGTAGTAGACTCCAAGCAGGACATCACCCTTGTTTTTTACCCCTTTTAGCTTAATCTAGAGGTTCTCAACATATCCACTTCCTATGTCCCCCTCCACCTCAGTCCAAGTGTGTACATTTTCAATATATAAGGCAATACCTCCTCCCTCTTTCCTCTGTCTATCCTTCCTGAGCAAGCTGAACCCTTCCATGCCAACATTCCAATCATATGTATTATCCCACCAAGTTTCTGTGATGACAACAATGTCATAGTTGTATTTATTTATTAGCACTTCCAGTTCTTCCTGCTTATTAGCCATACTTCTTGCATTTGTATATAGACATATAAGATATTGACTTGATCTTGCCTCACAGTTTTGCCCTGACCCTGCTTTTTCTCTGCCATTATAGCCCGTATTCTCTCCCATTTCTGACCCATCTCTCTGGTCTCCATCTTCTCTACTTTCCTGTGGGCTTTGCTCCCCTGCCCCCATCGTGAAAGGATTCTGTTTTACATGGATGCTTACTTATTTGTTACTGACTGAAACCATCACACTGATTTCTGACAGAGGCTGGATTTGAACCAGAGGCTTGGAAATAAAAGGCCCAGCAATCCATTATTTATCTCCTGCACCATTCCTAGCCAAAAAACTTTCCTTTTCAAAATGATCCAAATACTTTAAGGGACTGTGGTTTTGACAGTTGACCTCCAGATAAGTCACTAAAATTAAAGCCCTGATTCTCAACTCACTTGACATCTCTCCTCTCCCATATAATGCCATTGGTTTAATGGAATTACTCCTGAGTTACACTGGAAATGGAAAAACAGGAGTTAAAATGAATACTCTTTGGGCCAACCCTTCAACTGGTATAAACTGGTGTCACTGTGTTGCTTCTGATGGTGTCAAGGGTGCTGTACCATTGTGACCTAGTGGGATATGGCTTGGTGTGGAGACTATCATTTTTTATTGTTTTTAATATTTTTGTTCAGCTTTTTGTATTTTTAAGAGGCTGTGTGTTAAAATAAAATGTCTGGACTGAAGGTGTCTGGCAGCATGACTTTCTAAACACCAAATATTTCCACTGAGCTACACAGGAAGCTTTAGAGTTCAAAAGAAACTGGACTTAAAAATTATTTTTATTCCTGAATAGTTTGAAACATCTGTACAGTTTATGGTTATTTTAGAACTGTATCTGGCAAGGCAACATGATACTCCTGGATTAGACAGTTCTGGGCTCAAGTCTCCTAGCAGATGCTTTGGGCTTATATCCAAAGCTAACACTTGCCCCATGGTCATCTGATAGCGCCCTGCATTACACAAGTCAGGGTTGTGATATGCTATCTGAGAAAGGAGACTAGCACCTTTCAATGGTTTTAAGTGCTTCAGTCTTAGTCTTTTCCCTCCTACCCCACTGTATCAACTACAAATCCTGCATTTCACATGTATCTGGCACAATACCTGTGGGTCGTTTAACACAGTGGCTCTTGTCCTTTCCAGAGTATTGTACCTCTTTCAGCAGTCTGATTTGTCTCACGTGCCCCCACGTTTCACCTCACTTGAAAACTATTTCCTTACAAGTCACACAACCCACCCCCCCAAAACAGATCAACTGGAATATAAATATCATACTTACATTTCAGTGTACATATAGAGAGCAATAGAAACGAGACCTAGTATGAAATTTGGTAACTAGTGCCTTCACTAGCACTTCTTATGTAGCCTGTTGTCAAACTAGGCAAACATCTAGATGAGTTGATGTGCCCCATGGAAGACTTCTGCATCCCTAGAGGCACATGTACCCTTGATTCAGAACCACTGGTTTAGCAGACTTCAAAGTTCAGGTGAGTTTAGGAGACCAATACCATGGCAACAAATTGTTAAACTATTTATTACAAATTTCTATTTCTGGCTAGTGATTTTTAGACCCTGTCTTCTTTGAAAAAGGATCTCATTCTCTTGTTGTGGAGATGCAAATTCAGTCTGCAACATTTTTCACCAAGTTCAGTTTCTTTTCAGTAGAAAGTTTGTTTGGAATACTGAACAGGACGCTGAAACGTCAGCAACAAAATTTCAAAGAAATTCTTTCAGCTTATTTTTCAAAGTATCTTTGGACCAGTTTCTTGTTCTTTTTAGTATAACGGCATGCCAAAATTAGCGAATTATCCTGAAGTTTTAGAAGTTATCAACATGACATAATGTATCTTCAGCGTATGGCATCATACACAGAGTCACATATGGAGTGATGATCTTCATGTTATAAATACTATTTTTACATGCTTCTTTGACTTCCCCAAATCCACTCTGCTGACTAATCCATATCTGTCGGAAGTGCTTCTAATAGTCCAAATCTCTGCACAACTCTCAAATAGCTACCATCAATATAAATCACGTCTAAAACATCTGACCACATAAAATGTTTCCTTCTTTTTCCCCACAGTGGAATTTCTATTTAATTCAAATTTTTCTGTGACATCTTTCACCATGATAGCAAAATGTTTAATTTCCCCCCTAAGGCGTAGGATTAGAAATATTCACTCCTGGACCAGTGACAGGTTTAAGATTTACCATCTCTAAACCATCTGGGTTAGAAATTGTACACTTATATCACCAAAAAGCTATGACTAGCTACTTCCCAACAACATAAGCTTTAGTTGAAAGCCCTTGTAGGCCTGGAAATATTGAAAGTTGACATTGCTACATTTTTGTGTATTGAGTATCTATTTGAGCTTATTTTTAGAATTTTCTAAAAGGTATTAGTAAGACTATTCTCCCCTCAGAATTTTTCATGATTGGGACTCACCACAATAATAGTACCTAACTTTGTCAACAGAGCACTTAAACAAAAAATCATAGTCATTCTGTAAGTGATGATTCTTATGCAGAATGGTATCTGTGTTCACCCTCTACCCCCATAATTAGTTCATAAGGTTTCCACTGCTGAATAAGATCATTATCCTAGTCATGTGACTGTGAAACCTTTGCACCATCTCATCAAGTATTTCTACATATACATTACATGTAATATATATACATACTATATATTTGGACATATAAAGCATTTTTTGGCTGGGTTTGGGTCAGCTGCATTACTTATATACCACACATGGAAAATTTTAGTCCATATGGAGAATGTTTCAGAAAATTATGAATATGTGAAAACAGAGATTTAATTAGGGATAAGCCAGAACTTGTGCTCTAAACTTTTTCTCTCCCTTTCTCACTCATTCACTTACTCACTAACTTTGGATTCAGGTCCAAACTTTTAAGCTTGGACCCAGTTCTATTTTTAATGGAAATCTTTTTGTAGCAAGCCAGAAGCTGGAATTCTTTGGTTTGGATAATTCTCTCTTTCTTCACAATATTAAGGGTCATGGTGAATAAATAATTAAATTTAGTCTCATTAAAGAAGTCTTTCTGTGACAGTGGAGAAGGGAATGTCTCTGCATTCCTCTATCACGCTGTCAGATGTTGCTCGTGTGTGAGTGCCTACCTGATGGCAGGCTGTCAGACAGACAGACAAACTAGTGGTATGTTTTTAGATTTCACCAACCCAGCAACAAATGTGAACTGCTGGATCACTATATCAGTCCAGAGTCACAGACAGATCCTTTAGACTCTCCAGTGTGTCCTTCTGCTTAGGCAACCTGGACTTACTGATGATAAACGATCACTTACATCAAAAATCACAAAGCATACAAGTTGATTCCAATCCCAAGAGACCAGTCACTTACCCCGATCAATTAGCACCCCGAGATCATACATCAAATATGACACCTTTAACCAATCGTGTAATAAACCATCTAAAGGTTTATTACCTAGAAAAGGAAATGAGAATTATTTATAGGTGAAAAACAGCAACACATATACACAAATAAGTTGCAATTTAAATCCTGAGTGACAAAGGTGAGATGACCTGTCAATCTGACATTTTGTTCAGGGCAAACCCAAGGATAACCCTGGGGGATCTCATGCTTCAGTTTAGTGCGTCTGGCCCTGTGTGAGTTCGAACAGCAAAGGATGAAAAATATTCGTGTGACCTTGTTTTACCTTTAATAATTTAGGCTTTTATAACTGAGCTTCCTTGCAAGCAGTATTTCCAAGGTGTGATGGAGCCATTCACCAATCCTGTGATGTTCCTTAATGGTTCATTTATAATCATATATAATGGTTCATTACAATGGCCCAATTTGACTGGCCTCCTGAATGGGCAGGAAGGATGATTCCCATGCTTGGGTTCACAAGTGCAAAACCTTTTCAAAGTCATAAAGCAAAACTTATACTGTATTCTTATAGCATAGAATACAGACATTACAAGAGAGCTTACAAGCATTTCAGAGTCCAGACGCCCTAAATACATTCTTAAGAGACCTGTTTTGAATGAAACTAACAAACAGGTGAGCTAGTTTTGTTTCTGGGTATAAATCTGTCAGTTGTTAGCCTCTGATCTTGGACAGAGCTGGCATTTGGTTTGCCAGTGTCACAAATAGTCCAAGAGGAGACAGAATGCTGCCTGGCTTTGTGTTGCAGCTTTTCTACTACAGCAAAGCAAATGTGTTTTCTTACACAGTGACATATTTATGTTTTCTGCTTCAGGTAACTATTTATGGTAGGGCTGCAACATCCGCGAGGGTTCTGTGTTGAGAACCCTTGTGAGTGCTGAATTTTGCAAATATGGTGGCTGCTGGTGCTCCCGGCCTGGAGCCCTGGAGAGGTGGCGGCTTCCGGCTCTCCTTCCCAGAGCCCTGGGGAAGTGGTGATTGCCAGCACTACCTACCTAGGAGCCCAGGGAAGTGGCAGCTGCCAGTGCTCCCTGCCGCAGAGCCCCGGGGAAGTGATGGCTACCGGTGCTCCTGCCCCGGTACTGGGAAAGTGGCAGCTGCTGGCGCTCCCCGCCCCGGAGCACCAGGGAAACAGCTGCTTGCAAATAATTGAATTCGCAAACCTTAAGTTCACAAATGAGGGGACCTTGCTGTGTTGATATCACAGAGCTATAAGTGACATATTTGAATCTCTGGGATGGACAATTACCAGGCTAGCTTAAGTGAATAATTTCTTTTCCCTCTCTACCTTTGGTTTTTATAATACACAAAGAACACACAACAGACAGAATCAATACTTCTCTTCTGAAGCTGTGCGTGCAGAAGCTAGCTGGGCGATTGGTACATGTGTTCACCTACCTCTTCATTCCAAAAGACGCAGAGGAACTACCGGGATGTTTCTTTCACTAGTTCTTCGCTAGGCTGGATGAATTTTAACAATGCAGTATCCGTATCCAATGTATTCCTAAACAATAACTACTCCAGAAAGTCACTGCATGCTGCCTGTTGTGACACCAGACCAAAGACATTATCAGAAACCTACCTCTTTTCTACAGGGAGTATAAAATAAAGACACATTGTTCTATTGCTGGACAAGAGTCTGTCCCCTGCCTGGCCCTTGTTAATATTTGGTCATTAATGGAGATTCTGAAGTGGAAGAACAGTTTGAACTTCTTTGTCACAGATAAACTTAAAAATAAGAGAGAAACTCAAACAATCACATACCAAAAAGGGAGATGGGGAAATGTTCAGCAGTGACTCAGTAAGCCGTGCAGTCTTTTTTTTTTGTAATCCCACATATAAATTCAGGTGTTCCGATGACATAGTAACAGCGTAACAGTAATAATAGTGTAACAATTTGAATTGAACAAATAACAAGTCCTGTATTTTGTTGAAGATCTGTACAGTTCTTCGCTTCCAGTGTTCTCAAAAAATAAAATCTGTGCTCTTCAACCATTGGTCCAAAGAATACAAGATAGCTATCCTTCTAACAGCTCCTAATGCCTCATCACTGTACTATCTGAATGGAAGGCATTGGCAAGGCAAACCCTAGCAATAGAAATTGTTGTGTGTTTAATTAGAGAGTCCCAATAAGCACTGGGGAGTAAATTTTAGGGAATAAAGGCATTTTGAAGTAGCACAGGCACTTTGGAGTGCCTGCGGCTATATGGCATGCCAGCACTTCGAAGTTTGACACGTAGGAGTGGCCGCGGGGGAGAGTTTGCCTAATGAAGTGCTGAGTATGTATCACAGCACTTCATTAGTAACCTCCCATCACCCTGATTATGATGCCCCCTTCAAAGAAGGGGATAAGTTTAGATGTAGCCTTGCACAGTAAGACAGACTAATAAAAGCCACCTCATTCTCTTGCCTGCTAATCCTGTCAGTGTTTTGCCTTTCACTTCAGCAAACAAGTGTCATAGACAGTGATTAAGAGCTGGAATTCTGCAAACAACGTCAAACCAGTTTGCAGTTTCACTGCATGGAAACAGGATAATTGAATGCCTGTTTGCACAGGTAAATGGAGAACCATGTTCTCCAAAATGCATGCAATTACCACTCTTTAAGAATTTGGCTGTAGGGGCATATCAATTTTTCTCAGTAAACTGGATAGTACTACTTCCATGTTACTGCATGACATCACTTTTGACCCAATAGTATTTTCTTGAGCTGCACATTTTGTTAAGATGCTCCATGACAGCCAAGAATGCTCTAAAAAGAAAAGTCCAAACAATCTAAATTGGGGCAATCATAGATTTGTTGGAATGGGTAGATGGTCTTGAAACCAACACCCAAGATCTCATGTTGTCTTATGCAGTGTGAAAGGCTGAATAGTAGATCTGAGGGTGAAGGAGTTGGCAAAAGCAATGCAAGCTGTTTAAACTACAACCCTGTGTCTACACAAGGCCTATGTTAATGAGTGGGTTCAAAAGATGCTAATGAGTTGCTGCAATGAATATGCAGCACCTGATTAGTATAATGGCGGCCATGGCGATTCTAAAGTATGGCTTTTTGAATCGCTTGCCACCCGTGGAGATGGGACCTTCCAAAAGGACCCCCCCAGTTTTCGAAAGCCCTTCTTCCTAGCTGGTGTTAGGAAGAAAGGCTTTCAAAAACTGGGGGGGTCTTTTCGGAAGGTCCCATCTGCACAGGCAGCGCGCAATTCAAAAAGCCGCACTTTCAAATTGCTGCGGCCGCCATTATGCTAATCAGGCACTGCATATTCATTGCAGCACCTCATTAGCATCTCTTGAACCTGCTCATTAACATGCCTCTTCCGAAAAGAAGGGGCTCGTGTAGACCCAGCCCATATGTATTGCGAATCCCTGTGCACCTGAATCTTCTGCTGTCTTTAATGGTAGTTCTGGGTGTGCAAGAAGTGGAGATTTTGGGTGTCCAATGGAGCTGCTTGATGTATTGCAGTTGGCTACCAAGAGTATCGTTCCCAGATCCCATAAACCTAAGCAAACGTACTGGGCGTTACTTAGTTCTGCCTTTTAACAGACCTAGCAACACTATCTAGATGGTTTCCAAACCCAGATCTCATCTCCTATCATTTAAAACAACATTGTTCTCTTTTTACAGAGGTCTTGCAGGAAAGAGCTACCGTGTATCACTTTGCACAATAATGGAGTGAAGAAAAAAGAATTACCTATAATTTGTTTCTCTATCCAGACACGTCAAGCTAAGTTATGATGAGAGCGGTGCAGTAGTCATGATCACCTACCATTTTATAGCCAATGTGATTGTTTTTATGAAGCCCATAACATTTTTAACAGTGCTGTTGTGCTTATCATTGTTCTTGTCTTGGCAGAGCAACGTTACTATAGTCAAGTCAATTCAGAATGCTGGAAAGGCTTGCTAATGACACCATGTGAGAGGGAAGCTTACAGAGAAGATTCTGTCCCCTCCCCGAGACAGAAAATGAATGAGAGAGTAAACTGGGACTATCATTCAGTTGGTCAGATCCTTGTATGAATTATTCAGACTGTTCTTTGGCAAGGTGAAGGGCAAGGACAATTTGAAGGCACTTCAGGTGGTTCTAACTAGGGTTTAGATGAAGGGCATAAGTATGACTGAAAATAAGGACTGGGGAGAGAAAGACATTTTTGGTCAGTTTGAGTTCTTAAAGCAGCTTGCTGTAATCAGAATTTACACAGGAGTCTGATAAAGACCTGGCATGAATCCCAGGCAGAAGGTAAAAGTCAGGTGGATGGGTATAGAAAAGGCAATAACAGCAGAGTCTTTGCCAGACCTTTAGTGCTTAATTCTTCTGCTGGCTAATTCTAATGGCCCTTGTGTAATTGCATATCCGATTGTCCATGTTTCTTCAGTGGTAGTAGGTATAAAATGATTGTAAAAATACAGACCACTTTTTCTATCTTTTGATAGACCTAATCTGTATCCACTCAGTCAGGCCCAGCAGTCCAGTCAGGCTTCAGCGGCTGAGTTGGTGTTTGCAAGCCCGGTGGTCAAGTTGGTGTTCACAGGCCTGGCAGCCAAGTCGGTGTTCTCCCTTCCTCGGGGTCACAGGGTGGAGGTAGGAGAGCTTTGGCCAAGGCTCCAGCCCAAGGCTCTGTCAGTGGTGGTGGGGGTCTCCCCAGCCAGCATATCAGCGGGGATCCCACACCACAACACGCTGACCCCACCTCAGGTTACCTCCCAGTTCCCTGCCCTGGGCTGCTTCCTACCCTGTCTCAGATGAGGCGTGCTGCTCCAGCTCTGGCTACTCTTCCCTGGACTGTTGCTGCTGCTGCTGCAGCTCAGGTGGCTGTGGTGGTGGCTGCTGCTGCTGCTTCTTCAAGGTTTTAGTAGGAGCTTCTCTTCTCCTCCTTCTCCTCTCCTGGCCAGCCCCAACTGACTGGCCTCCCTGGCCTTTATTCCTGGGCTGCAATTGGAGCATGCCCAGCAGGGCCATGAATCATAGAGTTATAGAGCTGGAAGGGACCTCAAGAGGTCATTGAGTCCAGGCCCCTGCTTAAAGCAGGATCAACCACGTCACACGCCCTCCCACCTAAGAGAGGTTCCCCAGGGTCGTCCTCCTCTGCTTTGTCAAGGTTGAGGCGGCAAAAGAAGTCAGAGTTCACATGTGCCTTCCCTGGTCAGTGCGCCACGTGAAATGAATATAGCTGTAGGGACAAATACCAGCGCATTATCCGTGCATTCTAGTCCTTCATTGTTTGCAGCCACTTAAGTGGTGCATGGTCTGTCACAAGGGTAACAGAGCTGCCCAGCGGATCATACCAAAAGTCCTTGAAGGCCTATTTTACTGCCAGCACCTCCCTTTCTATTGTGGAGTACCTGGCATCACAGGGAAACAGCTTGTGGCTTAAGTAGAGGATAGGGTGCTTCTCTCCATCTATCTCCTGGGACAACACAGCCCCCAGCCCGCCTCTGAGGCACCCATCTGCAGCACAAATTGTTTCATGAAGTCAGGCTGGGTGAGGATAGGCTTGTGGATCAGTCGGCCTTGCAGTGTCCTAAATGCCGTCTCACATTCCCCAGACGACTCCACCTTTCGGGGCTGCTGGTTTCTAGTCACTTCAGTCAGCAGGGCATCTATGGTGGAAACGTTAGGAATAAGCTTTTGATAATACACCACCAGTCCCAGGAACTATCACATCTGGTGCTTAGTGGTGGGCATAGGGTATTCTCAAAGGGCCTGTACTTCACCAGCCACTGGCCGTACCTGACCTTCTCTTACTGTGTATTCCAGGTACATCACCCCTCACTGGCTCAGGTGGCACTTGGTAGGATTTGCTGACAATCCAACCTTCACCAGATGGCATAGGCGTTCCTCCCAACTCTCACTGTACACAATGATATCATCAATGTAGGCTGTTGCATACCCATCATGTGGGCCCAGAACTTGGTTCACAAGGGGCTGAAATGTGGCCACCACACCATGAAGTCCAAAAGGCATCACTGTGAATGGATAAAGTCCAAACGGTGTTGAGAATGCAGCCTTTTCTTCTGCCACTAGGGTCAAAGGGCTCTGCCTGTATCCCTTTGTGAGCTCTAGCATGGAGTTGAACTCAGTGTGCTCCAGCGGTTCATCTGCCTGGGGCATGGGTATGTATTGACCCTCGAGATGGCATTCACTTTCCGGAAACTGATGCAGAATCTCACTGTCCCATCTGGTTTGGGGACTGATACAGTGCGGCTGCACCACTCACTTTTGACTCTTCAACCACCGCTAGTGCCAGCATCTTACCCAGCTCATCCCGAGCAATGTCCCACGTATTCCTGGGTAGGAGTGATGGTTGTCTCTCACCTTTTGGCCCAGGGTGGTAGCACTGTGGAGGCTGGTTAACCTGGTCCTCTCTGGCTCATCTGATAAGAACTGTGGGAACTGGGCAATCAATTCTTACAGCTACTCCCGCTGTTCCAATCCCAAGTCTGGTCCAAGGCCTACCAAATGGGATTCCTGTGTCTCTCTGGCCTGTGGACAGAGTTCTGGCTCCAGGGGGCAAGGGGCAGTCATCGTGGCCTCCCGTTCCTTCCATACCTTTAGGAGGCTCATATGGTAGACACTGGTCTCTTTACGCCTCCCTGGCAGCTGCACTTCATTGTTTATGGGTCCCACTCTGTAGGTCACTTCAAAAGGGCCCTGCTACTTTGCTAGCAGCTGGGACTCGGCTGAGGGTAGCAAAAGCAACACCTGTTCCCCGGGTTGAAAGGTCCTCACCTTTGCCCGCCACTTGTAGTTTCATGCTTGGTCCTCCTGCACCTTCTGCAGGTTGTCATGGGCCACCCAACCCAGCTCCTTGAGCCACTCTCTTAGCTGTAGCACATAGTGGATGGACCCCTTGGTGAGTTTCTCCTGCTCTTCCCATGCCTCCCTCACTAATTTGAGGGTCCCTTGGTGCCCATGCAGCAGTTCAAAGGGGGAGAACCTGTTGGAGGCCTAAGGCACCTCTCTCACGGCAGAGAGGAGTGCCGGTAACCATTTATCCTACAGCTGTGGGTTCTCTTCCATGAACTTGCATAGCATGGCCTTGAGAGTCCCGTTAAAACACTCAACCAGCCCATCTATCTGTGGGTGGTATATGGAGGTTTTCAGGGCATGCTTGTTCAGTAGGCAGCACAGCTCTGCCATGAACCTTGAAGTTATGTTGGTCCCTTGGTCCGTCAGAATCTTCTTTGGAAGTCCAACCCTCGCAAACACCTTCAGGAGCTCATTTGCAATGGCCCAGGCTGTCGTGACTCATAATGGGATTGCCTCCGTATAACAGGTGGCATAGTCCACAATAACCAAAATATATTTGTTCCCACTCATGCTTTGCTGAGCAGGTCCACCAAATCCAGGCCTATGCATTCGAACGGTGTCCCCACCACCGGTAGTGGCACCATGGTGCTCGTAGGACTCCAGCCGGGCTAGCCTTCTGGCACTCGGGCCATGAGACACAATAGTTGCTGACCTCCCAATGAATCCCGTGTCAGAAAAATTGCTGGGCCATTCTGTGCAGCGTCTTTTCATGTCCCAGATGTCTGGCTCAGGGTCTGGTGCGGGCTAGCTGAAGTAATGCCCACCGGAATCGCTGGTGCACCAGTAACTGGCAAATCTCCTCTTTGGTATGGGGCTCCTGCACCAACCAATATAACAGATCTTTCCAGATTTCAGCCTGAGGTCCCTGAGCCCTCTAATGCAATGGGGCCCCCTTTGGATGGGGTTCCCCCACCTGTTCCCAGGCGTGGCTAAAGGTTATGTCACTCCTTTGCTCCTCCAGGAAATTCCCTTCCAGGTTAATTTCTGTCTGCTGGAAGTCAGTGGGTGGTGTGGCCTCCTGAGCCTGCGTTCCTTCTCCCCTATAGGCCCCTGAGGTTCCCTCCCCTGTGTCCTCTGCTGACTCCTGCCCTGCCAGCGCTTTCTGTCTGGGGTGGGGTTCCCTCCTTCAGCAGATTCCTGGGGGAGTCACCTTGCAGGAGGTTTACAAAGTGTGGCCAGTCCCAGCCTACCACCACTGGGTATGCCAGTTTTGGGATCGCCACTCCCATAGGGGCCCCCACTGTCAGCACTACCCCAGCTGTGGGGTACAACCTCATGGCCCCATGAATGCCTTGTAGCTGCACCATCATACCCCTCCTGGCTGGTCCAGCAGCCAGTCCCTCCCAGATCAAGGTTTGGCTACACTCCATGTCCACTAAGACCACTGTCTAGCCCATTCACCCTGAGGGGCACCACTAGCTTTAACTGGTCCCTATTTCTACGGACCCTGCCACCAGCACCTGCCCATAACTACAGTCCATGAATGGGCACTACCACTTGAAACGGCCCCTCCTGCACTCACTCATAGCAATTGTCTCAGCTTGGACTAGCTAGTGGTGAATCCCAGGTGGGAGTCTGTTGCTCCTGGGTCGGCTCAGCCCCCTCCGGTACTGGGGCTTCCAGGTTGGGGCCTCTGGTCAGGCTGTTCTTAAGGGGCCGTACTGTCACTGGGGAGAGTTATGGACTCCCTGTTCATAGCACCACCAGACACCCAGCCCGGCCCCTTTCCTGGATTGCATGGGAATTGTAGTTCAGCCATTGGGGGCATCTCTACTGCCATGTAGTCCTCCATTAGGGTGATGGCAAGGGCCAGGGTCTCAGGCCAGTGCCACGGCACCCAGTACTTCTCCCCACAGGGTGGGATTTGTATCAACTGTTCCAGAACCAACAGTTCAGCTACCTGGGTGGTTGTTCTCTGGTCCAGCTCCAGCCACCACCAGCATGGATCCCTGACTCGCTGGGCCCCTGCCCATGGTCCTGCCCCAGAGGGGCACTGCTCCCATCACATCTGCTGGTGGTATGTCTCAGCACTCACCCCCGCTTGGTCCAGTATGGCCACCTTCACACGTGGGTACTCCCTTGCCTCCTGGGGATTCATATTACGGTAAGCCTGCTGGGCTAGCCCTGTCAGATAGGGGGCCAGTAAAGTGGCTCTGTGTTCTGGGCACCACCCCGTGTCAGACACAACCCATTTGAACTTTACTAGTTATGCCTCAGGCTCATTGTGGGTCCCATTTTTGTGAGCCTCAGTGGTAATCCAGCCATCCCCCCCATCCCTCGCCTTTGTTAGTGTCTGGGGAGACCATCTGCTGCACCAAACATTCATGCTGGGTTTGTTGCTGGCTGGCAAGCTCCTTCAGCAGCTGCTATTCTTGCTCCTGCTATGGGGTAGCCTGCAACTGTTGCTGATCCGCCAGTGCCTGGAACAGATGGTTCTGCAGCTGTTGTTGCTGGACTGCCTGTTTCTGATGGTGGTCCATCAGCCACTCAAACAGCTTGGTGGGATCCATCTTGGCAGTATGCCTGGTCGGCCTATGCTGTCAGTCTATATGTAGGGAGCGGGGAGAATGCGACAAAAAAAACCTCTCTCTTTTTTATTTTTATTCTTTTTAAAAGGGGCCTCCATCTCAGGTCGGTGGCCTTCCCCTAGTACGGGGGCGGGGCAGGGAGTGAGGGGGATCAATTCAAAAAATGTCCACGTTCTCCACCAGTTGTGGCAGGACCTCCAGCTCCACGCCTCTTTGGAGCACTTGCCCGCTGTCCTCAGGCACCTGTGACCTAATCTGTATCCCCACAGTCAGGCCCAGGAGCCTAGTCAAGCCTCTGCAGCCTAGCTGGTGTTCACGGGCCCAGCGGCTTAGTCAGGCCTTGGCGGCCAAATCAGTGTACACAGGCCCCGTGGCTGAATCAATGCTTCCACTTCCTTGGGGTCACCAGGGTGGGGGTAGGGGAGCTCAGGCCCTCCTCTCCACTGAGCTCCAGCCCAGGGTCCTGTTGGTGGTGGTGGGGTCTCCCCAGCCACCAGCTCGGCAGGGATTCCACACCGCAGCACTCTGAGCTCCTGGGTTACCTCCCGGTTCCCTACCCTGTCTCAGATGAGGTGCACTGCTCTAGCTCCGGCTGCTCCTCCCTGGGCTTCTGCTGCTGTTGCTGCAAAGTTCTAGCAGGAGCTCCTTCTCCTCTGCTGGCCAGCCCCAACTGACCGGCCCTCCTTTGCCTTTATACTGGGGCATCAGTTGGAGCATGCCCCACAGGGCCATGGGGGAGGGGCCTTTTCCATCCAGCAAGCCTGGCTCCCAACCCCGTGGCTAGTGCAGAGATGGTATATCCCATTGCACAGTACTTGACGCTACTGAGCACTGGCTCCTCAGCAGCACCAGGCATGGGATTGGCCGAGGGGAGAGGGTGTGGAGCTGGTTGAGTACCGGCACCTCTTTTTTTTCTTTTTTTTTTTACAAAAAAGAGACTACTTATACCGGTGTGAAGAGGGAGAAGAATGTGATTCAAAACATTCAACTTGTTACCCCTTGTATAGTGCTCTTCTCCTCAGCGTGTAACAAAGTCTGTCCCTCAGTACTATGTCTGCTTGTGGTCATGATACAGTGCCAGCATTAGAATAATCAGCATCTGTGTTACACAGCGTGTTAATGTCTTAGCCCTTTCCTGGTGCCTTGAACACTATTACAGAAAAGTCATATGGATTTTTAATGCCAAAAATGCTATCATTGGAAGGGAAACTTTCCTGATTGTGATGTAGACAATGATGGTGAAGCGATATGTGTCCAACCTCACTGAATCTGGCGATTACCCTTCGTAAAAGTTACTACTTTCTCCAAAATATGTTCTGGATTTAGTGTCTGCTGCTGCATCTGACTCTGTGTTTGTTTATTTGTTTGTTTTTCTGGCAGTTGTTTGAGAAGATATTTGTATGGCTGACCTGCAAAATTACAGTGTGTGAGGGGGAAGATGACATCATAGCTGTTATTGGACCAGCTTCTGTTGGTGGAAGAGACAATATTTCGAGACTTCACCCACCTTGTCGTTCCCATGTCCTGGGGCCAACACAGCTACAAGAACACTGCAAAGAATAGCATAGTATTTTAAACACAGAGGTGGAAGCATACTTGGAGAATGAAAGGTGCTATATAGAATTTCTGTCCATTTTGTTTGGCTTTTTTTTAATTTGCAGAATTATTGCTGCATATGGGATTTAAAAGTTTACTGAAGCTTTATGTATACAGCAGAATGGGATAGATACTTATCATACACCATTCAGTCATGTACAGATGCCACCAACATAGTGTGTCAAGGGCATAGTTGCAAACAGCTGAAATCTGGATCACAGGGGAAAATAATTTATTAGGTGAGCTTTCGTGGGACAGACCCACTTCTTCAGACCATAGCCAGACCAGAACAGACTCAATATTTAAGGCATAGAGAACCAAAAACAGTAATCAAGGTTGACAAATCAGAAAAAAATTATCAAGGTGAGCAAATCAGAGAGTAGAGGGGAGGGGGTGGGGAGAGTCAAGAATTAGATTAAGCCAAGTATGCAAAAGAGCCCCTGTAATGACCCAGAAAATTCACATCCCAGTTCAAACCATGTGTTAATGTGTATCCACTCCAAAGGGCTAAATGTAGTGCCTTGCATGTTGATTAATCCACTCCAAACAGCAACCGTAGTGCATTTAACACATGGTTTGAACTGGGATGCAAATTTTCTGGGTCATTATAGGGGCTCTTTTGCATACTTGGCTAAATCTAATTCTTGACTCCCCCCTCCCGCCCCTCTACTCTCTGATTTGCTCACCTTGATAATTTTTTTTCTAATCTGTCAACCTCGATTACTGTTTTTGGTTCTCTGTACCTTAAATATTGAGTCTGCTCTGGTATGGCTATGGTCTGAAGAAATGAGTCTGTCCCACGAAAGCTCACCTAATAAATTATTTTGTTACTCTTTAAAGTGCTACTTTACTGCTTTTTTGTTTTGATGGGAAAATAGAGACCCTTACTGCTACGTAAAGAAGGTGCACAGTCAATTAATAGAATTCCTAGAACTCTCACTGAAACATAATCCTCAGGTTAAGTCTGAAAACTGAATATAAGTTTTTATAATATATTTAATTTTATATGATGTTCCTTTTCAAATGACTTTGATGAATACAGACAATGTCTAAAGGTCTAATCATTGCATTTCTTAGTTTATGTGCTTTGATTTTTCAACCACCACAATGCAATACTTCCAAGTTTAAGTCTTGGAATTCACTTTGGAATTATTTATTATAGACTCTGGGCATGTATGCTTAGGTATATAAATATTACACAAACATTGGATACACCTCAGAATGAACTTGCAATCAAAATGACAGAACTGAATCTCATGTGGTCATTTCTGCCAGTTCACAAGGGCGACCATCACTACGGATTTAACATACTAGGGTCTGATGAACCTATGAAATGCTGAGCACCTGCAGTTCCTGTTGATTTAATTGGAAATTGGCAGATAGCATAAGCTGGCCTCTATGTATCTGCAGTGTGGGTGGGTTCCAAGATTTTTACTATATGGCCTTAAAATGACTGTTCTCTGTGTCAAAATATGCTGCTTCATATATGAGGAAACACAAGGGAACACTGCTGCTGTAGATTAAAAAGAACACAAGGAGCAAATTAAAAACTGTGCCCAAGCCATGGGCTGCACCAGAGATGTTATGTAAGCAGGCTCAGGGGTTTGTCTACAGGTTAGTAAAAAGAACCCCCTCCCTGCCCCTGCACTCCTGGGAGCTGGAGGTGAGCAAGGATTCTGACTTCTTATTTGGGCTGAGCCAGTGGCTCACGTGTAACCTTAGATGGCTGGTTAAATCTCTTAATTCTCTCAGTTCATCTGGAAAATTGGATGAAAAGCAAGACCTCACTAAATAGCAGATGCTGCATCTGAACTGAATTTTCCCGGTCAGAAAAATGCAAACAAATATGCTATTACCAGACCACCACAACATAAGCAGAAACTTGAGTTTGAGGGCAATTGTCTGGTACCTGTGTTTACTGTATCTCAATTATGACCAGTTTTGGGGTGATCTCCCTGAAAACACAGTGTAGTCTAACTCTCCAAATGTCATATTTGTCCTTTGTGCTGGGGCTGCCCTGAGTTTGGAGAAATTGTTGAGCTATGCAGATAAAGACATTGTTTCAAAATCTTTCAAGAGGGCTCTTAAACACCTCAAACTTAGGTTTTTCTGTTTGATGTTTACAAAATGCATTGTGGTTGCCAGAAGAAAAGACAATATAGCAGTGTGAATATTATTGTGCAAATCCTTCTCTTTCTGACTAACACATTTAACAAAGGCAGAACAGGGTTTAAAGATTCTGTTGACAAAATTACAAGGAAAGAGAACAGACAGCCTGCCAAAATGGAGAGTCCAGCCTAAATGGACCCCCATGGGAGAACAAAGCCTTTAAACATGATAGTATTCCACACTTCTACCAAGTGCATTGCCAACAAGATACATTTGTATATCACGTGAGTACTTACAAATGCGCATACAGAGGGTTTGGAGTATATGTAGTGATAGGACTATATCTATAAACATTCATTGCAAGAGCATTTGCCCATCTGGTATAGGCTGGATAATTGTTTTTTGGATAGCTAGTGGGTTATTTTTCTGAAATGGTTTCAATGTCAGTTAAAGCTTCTGATTTTGAGAGCACATGGGACTGAACATTAAAGATAATTAGCTGGTGAGAACTGATTGTTTTTTTCTTGACCATGAAGAAAAGCTTAAAAACAGGCTGATAAAACAAAGGTGGTGAGTATGAAATGTGAAATAAAAAAGGTGGAGTATCAGGTACAGGGAATAGGAGCTTATTCTGTGAAATTAATACTCTTGTCTATAAGATGAATGTTTTTCTTGAAATAGATTTCCCTAGACTGTTCAGTCTCCTCTGGGTAGTGGTTATGTTGTTTTATTCAGTATACACTCTCTCTGTTTTCTACCTTCCCGCCCCCAAACTTATGATTGGAATTATCTATTTTTTCAACTGGAAAATAAAAATTGTATGGGGAGAAGATCAATCAGATTACCAGTAGATCGAATATGAAATACTTCTTCTTTATGTGCCCATGAGTAACATGATATTAACAGACATTTCAGCCAAAGGGATATTTTCTTCCCTGTCCTACATAACCAAGAAATACAAAGCAATTGTTCTGGAAGACTTGTATCCTTTTAACCATGAGGGTGGGTTCAGAGAGGCTTTCCTCTTCATAGAGGTCAGGTGAGTTCCTTTTGCAACTGGCCCCATTTTAAATGCAGTAGGAAATTGGGTGTGAGGTCATCTGTGGACCTTGCCATCAGGGACAAGTTAAAAAAAGTCTGTTAAAATTCAAGGTCCTTGACTCAGTGATGCTAAGGCAGCTGTGAGAGGCAGGCGGTCTGTGAAATAAACTCTGGAGAAGGTAGTATCACCATCCCCAAGCACTCAGAAACCAAGTGTCAGGTTTCCAAAATCATGAGATTGGCTTAATTAGTCATGAGATTTTTATAAATAATTTTGGGTTCTATGCCTGATGGCACTGGAGTCTTCAGGGTACAGTTGGGACATGTTTTCAAGCTTTTCTCTGCAACCATGAGGGCTGTAAACACATTTTTTAAAAAAAAAAATTGAAAGATGAGATTCTCACCTCATCACATGAATCCAGGAATTAGACCTTTTAGAAAACCACCAAATACAGGGAGAATCATGATTAAATTGTGAGACTTTGATCCCACTGAGAAGAAGCTGTGGTGAATCAAGTCAGGGCCTATGGATTCTGGCATAGGCCTGTGTGTGTGTGTGTGTGTGTGCGTGTGCGTGTGTGTGCGCGCGCGCGCGCCTATGGACACTGACTTTAGTTGAAAGTTTAAACCAGGGAGTGTTCTCTGATAGAGAGCTAGGACTGACTGAGAAAAGAAGGTTGCATGAGCAGTACCAGGGACCTGCATTGGGATGGACTCTTGGAAGGGCAAGCTTTTGTTTCTGTTTGTGTTTGTGTGTGTGGTGAGGGGAAGGGAGATAGTGAATCTTGGCCCCATTTAGGCTCAGTTCCCCCACTGGAAAGAGCCTGACTTGAGGAGGCAATAGCTTAGTTTTCCATAGTGTCTGTACACAGAAGAAGTAAAAAGTGGGCATAGCACGTGCTATGCAGTATGCCGTGAGCTTTCCCAAAGTGAAACATGAAAAATGACCTGCTCCAGAGCTGCAGCTGGGGCTCCTGAGGAATTTGTGCCTGTGGAAAGGTGAGTTCACTGGCCTCTGAAGCAAAAACAGATGAAGCTCTGGCTGTTTTGTTACCGATGTCTGATGACAGGACTCAGGTGTCCCTTCTCAGAAAGGAGCTTTCCTTTACCTCTGGTGGGACAGTTCCACAGCAGAGTACGGAAGGGCTTATGCCTCTTCCTTCCTTGTATTTATACTTCAGCTAGGGCTGATGTCTATGGTGATGCACTTTCCAGAGATTAAACATTCCTGCCTCCAAACAAATTCCCCTCCCCACCCTCTGATTTGGACTTTGGACCAGCTGTCTCCCTACACAATGTCCCTGGATGTACAGGGGGGGTAGGCACTGCTGCCCAGAGAACTGTGTCTTCTCTTATTGTTAAGCACAGATTGGTAGAGCATACCCCACGCATGTGAGAGATCATATTTTGTTCAAGCAGTGGGGCAACAGATTGTTAAAAGGAGTAGAGGAAGTGCACTCTGTAAAAAGTCAGGCTTTCTCTTTCGTTAGGACAATGGTACGGCAGCATGCTTTGTCAAAGAACCAACCTACTTCTCAGTCCAGGAGTCAGTCCTCAGGTTTTGTCACTTCATGGTCAAATCTCGAGTTTGCAAAAATAAAGTGCTGGCTCTCGTGACAAAAACTAACACGTGCATATGTAAATATGAACAATGTGTGTGTGTATGTGTGACAGAGTGAGTGTTAGTGACCTTGACCTGTATAAGAGAAGAATATACAGTACCTGCCCCCCACAGAATTTTTATAAACTCAGTATGGAGGACTGAACAATCCTCTCATCCTCGGAAGTGGTCCCTTCTCCTCAGAGTGACAGCACATTTTCTTGCCTGTATAGGGACACCTACAAGCTACACTCACCCTCTCTTAGCACGACATTTAAGAACAAAAACAGTCTGCTAAGTTTCAGCCAAAAGTGAATTTCTACATCCAAATTTAAAACCTTGAAATCAGAGGTAAATAAGGACAATGCTGACAAGCTCACAAAATTTACAGTCTAAATTGGGCAGATACTGTGGTCCTGTTACATACATTTGATAATTAGGGACTGCAAGACATAGTTCCAAAGCAGTGAATACATTTATTTGTAAGGAATCTCCTGGCCCAAGTGAGTACCTCCCTTCTGCTGTGAGGAGGTGAGGGATGAGGGCTAGCCATTGGAGAGCACAATTATCCAACTCAGTCTCCAGTCAGCCCAGGACAGGGGGAAAGGAGGTCAGAGAGGACCAGGCCCAGGAGAGCTGAGGCTCAGGTTCTGTGAGAGCAAGAGGCTGCCACAGGCAGTAGTCTGTGATCAGCCTGTGGAGGGAGAGCTGAAAAGCTGAAAGCTAGGTAGGGAAGCAACTTACAAGCAGGGGTCAACAGTGCATATGCAGGGAGTAGGGATGGCACTGAGGGAGGGTGGGTTTACAGGGGCTGTACCCAATCCCAAATTTGCCTTAGTCCCCTTATAGCCTCCCACAGCAGCCACTGCTCTGCGTTGCCCAACTCTGATGGCAGAGCAAAGAGCATGGTGACTGTTGGCTGAGCCCAAGGCAGATGACGGCTCCAGGGGAATGACCTGCTCTGGTGTGCCTGCCCCTATGGTCATTGCTCCCTGAAGTCAGCCTTGGAGCTACATCCCTCTTCCCAGGCAGCTGTTAACAGGTCTGAGTAAACAGCAGCAGGAAGCTGAGGAGCAGCGTCCCTGGCCCAGGCATCATCAGCAGGAGGAGGTGGGGAAACACTGTGGTTGCCTGCACCATGGCATCAGTCAGCCCAGCAACTGTCCTATATGCCCAGTGCTGGCTTCTGGTCTTCCACCTGGCCCAAGGATGAGGCCTTGAGGCAGGGAAGAGAAGGAGGTGGGGATGCCACGTACGTGAGGAGGAACATGGGATAAGGCCCCAGGGAGGACCCTCATGGTGACTAACAGCACAGCCTCCCCAGTTTTCTGTCTCCCTCACCTCAGCACCACTCCCCTCCCGGCCCTCGCCCAGCAAGAGCCTGGTGTGAGGGCAGGGCAGCTCTGTGAGACCATTACCTTCACAGCAGAGCTGGCTGGAAAAACAATGAAACTTTTATTCACAAAAAGTGTTGGGATTTTGCAATTTGTCTTTGTGTCATCCTGGAATGAAAACAAGGCCTTAGGTAATTCCTGAAAAATCACCTGAATTACAAGTCCATTGGTTAGGAGACTCACCTGGAATGTGGGACGCCCAGGTAGAAATTCCTTCTTTGCCTGGGGCTCCTACATCAAGGGTGAATACCTAACCCATCTGGCTATCCTGGTTTCTCTTTCTCTTCCCCTCCACTCACACATACATATTCCTCATGAGTAGTGGTAAACAACCTGCAGCATGTGGGCCACACGTGGGCTCTACCTGCGGCCCATGGACCCCTGCCTACCCATCTCCTCTACTCACCTCTCGCGCACTGGACACTGGAGCCCTGCATTTCCTCAGCCTCCCTCCTCCATCCCAGCATGTTCAGAGAAGCACAGATTGCTTGATTCATAGCTGTTTCTGCTCTTCCTCCAAAGCTGGAATGCCAGGAATCAGCTGAGGTGGGAGTGAGGAGGAGGAGGAGGAGGAGGAGCAAGTACATATAGGGCTCTGGTACTACAGTGTGTTGGGGAGGGGAACACACACAGGGGTCATGGGGCTGAAAATGGAACCCCCAGTGGGTCACAGGCTGCTGTGGCCACTGAGGTAAAGAGGGACCACTCACTATCCCTGGTTGTCCATCCCTGTTCTGATATAAAATGGCCCAGCACAACGTAGGGTGTATCCCAATGAATTCTGCTAGCCCTCCATAGACCATTAGGCCTCTCCTGTGCATAGCGGTTTATAGTGCAAGTCAGAAATTTGTTGGGTTTTGGTAGAGCCAGCCAAAATTTTTTTGCCTTAAATTGCCCAGACTAACCCTGCACATATGTGCGATTGATAAATCAGAGGAAAGAACTGAAACCCAGAAGGTTGTCTTCTATATCACACATTTCAGCTCATGCTATTTATTGTAGAACATAAAACATGATTTATCTGGAGTATTTTTGGAATAATCTACAGTTATTCCACTGTGCCCACCAGCACAACTATAGTTATGGGCCTGTCAGTGTTTTCATTTTTTACCTCTGTTTTCAAGGTTTTAAACTTGGATATAAAAATGCACTTTTGGCTGAAACGTGGCAGACAAGTAAAGTGTTTTTGTTCTTAAATGTAGTGCTAAGAGGAGATGAGTGTAGCCTGAAGATTTTCTTACAGTGGCAAGAAAATGTGCTGTAACTGTGAACAGAAGGGATCACTTCTAAGGAGGAGAGGATTGTTCAGTCCTTGATGCTGATCTGGTCCTTGGCATTGCTCATAGACTTGTAGACTTCAAGGCCAGAACTGATCATCATCATCATATAGTCCGATCTCCTGCACAATGCAGGCAACATGCGATTACCTCCAATCTTGTAGTAGGCTCATAATATCCAGCTGACTTAGTAAAGTTCTCAATGACTTTAAGTCATGGGAAATACATTAATTATTCTATTTCAAGCTGATGAGTGACTGGGTCCAATGCTTCATAGAAAGGCAAAAACCACCCCAGGATTTCTGCTAATTGGAACTGCAGAAAAATTTCTTCCTGACCCCAGATGTGACAATCATTTAGCTTGTGAGCATGCGGGTGAGAGCCATTAATCAGACACCTGAGAAAGAATTCTCTGTAGTAACTTAATAGTCCTCTCCATCTCCTGTCCCAGCTTTGCCCATTAAAGGTATTCGTGAATAGAGGTCATGGAGGGGTCAAACACCATTGAAGGCAACCCTCACCACAGTACATGCTCCATAAAATTACCGAGGTCAATGTAACTGATGGCTTGGAGGGCTGGGCAGCCTAGGGGTTAGAGTGCAGCCTGTCATTGGTTGGTGAGCTTCAATCCATGAAAGGTCATTACCTAAGAAATTTGTTAGTTTTTAAGGTGCTACAGGACTGCTTGTTATTTGTGTTTTGTGCTAGGCATTCATTTATTTTACTCACCGTGGTTTCTTTGGGAAATCAACTGCCTGCCTCACATGGCATAAACTGTCTATAAACCAGCAAGTATCCATAATGGTGTTGGGTTCCTCTTCAAAACTGCATGCAGTGTTACACAAATGTGGTTATTAGGTTCATTTAAATTTTGGAGTAGTGATCTAAGCAGCTGAGGGTGCTTGGGTGCATGAACTGGAACAAATGTAAATTTGTCTCTAGTTTTAGGCCTGTGTGTGATACATGGCTAAAGCAAATACAAGTGCATAATTTGTGGCAGATTAGAGTTGTTCCTCTCGTTCTTTTCAAAGCTGCAACACTTCTACACCTTTTGGGGACGTACAGATATTGAATAATTGTGAGAAATACAGATAATCTTAAAACCTTCTCTTTGGATTCTGTGTGAACCACTCTACTAAACTCAAATCTTTAAGATTTTCAAAACAAAAAGCAGTCAAGTAGCACTTTAAAGACTAGCAAAATAGTTTATTAGGTGAGCTTTCGTGGGACAGACCCACTTCTTCAGACCATAGCCAGACCAGAACAGACTCAATATTGAGTCTGTTCAATATCAATATTGAGTCTGTTCTGGTCTGGCTATGGTCTGAAGAAGTGGGTCTGTCCCACGAAAGTTCACCTAATGAACTATTTTGCTGGTCTTTAAAGTGCTACGTGACTGCTTTTTGTTTTGATTGTGTATAGACTAGCACAGCTTCCTCTCTGTTACTTTAAGATTTTGATTGGGTCAAGTTATGTGTGTTTTTAAAAAAAAATTTTTGACCCTTTGGATATTATAGTATTAAAAGGAGAAAGCTACTGGATAGTTGTGGGTCAGGGAATCCAGCTTTCTTTTTTTCAGAAAGCATGTTTTACTAGCTGTGGCTTATGATGGAAACATTTACATTCAATTCAAACTTATGCCTTTTTACTCACTGTTAGACTCAAACCATTCCAGCAGTCTTCCAACCAGTTAAAAACTGGATTTCAAACATAGGTTTTCCATTTCCTAGTTCTTGGGATGGCTGAGTTCATGCTGATTCTTATTCTAACCCAACTGACCCATAAATGTCCCAACTTCAGTTACAACCCCTCTAACAAGAATATTAAATGGTCATTTGAAGTCCTCACACATTCTCAAAAATAATGAGCCACTAAAAATACCTCTTGTGGTTGCAAACTTCTTTTAATTTTTTAATATAGAGTCTAATACCTTCTACTTGTCATGAAAAAAACCCTCCATTGTCTTTTCTGTGTCATTAAACCAGGGGTGAATGATAAGTCTCATTAACTGTTAAACCAGATTGCTCTAGTCCCCTCTGAAATTGTTATTGCATCTTATTTTACGGCCATTTTGCTAGAGTTCAAACCAGTGATGTCTCTTACCTTTATACCCTTTGGCTTCTTAAACATTTCAATTAGTATTTTAAAACTACAAACCTCTTTATTTTTAATAAAGACACAGAGTTAAAGTCCTGAACTTGATTTTGAAGAGAACAGTGATATGTTGAATCTTTTTAGAACTTCTCATCCACAAGGCTCTTAGAGCAATTTACAGACTAATACATATATATTCAGAGATTACTACCATACAATTGAAGACTGAAGCTCAGCCACCTTTGGAACATAATGGAAGAGCTGTGCAGCCGACAGTAATGCCATGCAGAGTAGTTTTCAAAGGAAGTGAGGAAGAAGATGTTGCTTTTCCAAGAGACTCGTGGGAATCTGAATGGATGCAAGTGTTCAGTATCAGGAGGTCAACTTTACATCTTGTACAGAATGAACCTCCAGCACCATTCAGTTCCCAAACATCATGCTGGGGCAGTGGTTTAGTCCTGACCTAGTAATGAATCTGGACCAAAACTCTTGATCCGAACACCTCCATGCCCCCAATATTTGGAAGTTCAGATCTGGATTCAAACAATTGTGCTTCAACCATGTTTGTCTCTGACTCAGGTGAAGAATGTCACCAATCCCACCTCACAGCAACTGGGTGTTCCTTGAGGTCCTTTTTTCAACCAGTGACCCTATTTGCCCTGGTTAACTTGTAAAATCTGTCAAGATCACCACTCAAGGTGCAAGAATCATAAAATGAACTGAAGAGTAAAGAAATAATAATTCATTCTTTTTGTACCAGCCTCAGCATGGAAGGTTAACTCCACTGACTGGCTCAAAATAAATGTTTGAGTGAGACAGCTGTGCCACATGGCACAATACGTCAGTACACAATGGCAGATTTATTCAGGATAATTTCTGTATGCTACTTTGAGCGAATAGCAACTCAAATCTAACAAAAGTTATTCGGAAGATTCTGAACATACGATAACTGGCTGGCTGCCACTCATTCTGTTTATTTAGCTGAGCTTCTGTTATTTGTTTCTTTTCTATCAGTGGCTGGCCATGCTGAAGCTTTTGATGGCCTATAGTTGTCAGTCTGCATGCATTAATACATTGCTACTTCAGGGACACTGATACTCAACACTATGGCATCATTTTTGTCTTGTTGAATACTTCTTTATGCACCAACATTTGCATCTGTAACTAGTGACTTTGAAAGGCAATACATCAAGTCATGTCTCAGGAGACCAAATCCTTCCTTCAGGATTACAGTCAAACCCTTTGATGTCATCTGGGCACTGAAATATCTCCAAGGTGCAGGCCTCTTCTATCTTCCTTTACATTATCCCAGCAGAGTTCTGTATTTAAAAGAAACAGTGTAATTATATTTGATGCTATACAGTGTAATCAAACATACTCAGGGTTAGCAGGAATGACCCTTGAAAAGCAAATCATACAACAAGTTCAAAGTGAGCAAGAGAGAAAGCCTCTCAGTCACTGACCAGATTCTTGATGGCTTCACTTTCTCTTGTCCTATTGGGATTTTGGGTTCACCCAGTGCATGTTACTCACTACTGAACAAGTATTAAATGAGTCAGTGGGTTCTGACATTTTGATGGAGGGTTCCTTTTAAGGTTGGCTGGTTGGGTTGTGGAAACTCTGTCTCCTTGGGATTTTCTGCAAAGAGCTGCTGTGCGTTTAGCTTCCTTATCCCGTTTCTCAGTGCTTTTTTTGTGCCAGTACCGGCACCTTGGCAGCCCCAACCATGGGACTGGCTCTGGGGCAGGGAAGACAAGGAGCTGGCTGAGTACCAGCTCCTCTTTTTTTTTTTTTTTTTTAACAAAAAAGGCACTGCCTTTTCTAAATGGTGTTGAAGCCACGGTGATAAACCCTCTTTCACCACAGTGGGCCAAGCTCAGAGAGGGGAGGGCTGAGAGATTGTGGAGGCTACACATTTGCTTTCTCATGGCAACAAAACTTTCTCATAACTATCACAATAGAAGTATTAGGCAGGGGAATCTGGCCCATTCTAAAGAAAAAAAAATACTTTTCACCTCTACTTTTTTCATCCCCCTGGATAAATACTCATGAGCAGTGGGTAACTCCACTAGACACAAGAGCTGCGTCTACACGTGCACGCTACTTCGAAGTAGCGGCACTAACTTCGAAATAGCGCCCGTCACGTCTACACGCGTCGGGCGCTATTTCGAAGTTGAAATCGATGTTAGGCGGCGAGACGTCGAAGTCGCTAACCCCATGAGGGGATGGGAATAGCGCCCTACTTCGACGTTCAACATCGAAGTAGGGACGTGTAGACGATCCGCGTCCCGCAACATCGAAATAGCGGGGTCCTCCATGGCGGCCATCAGCTGGGGGGTTGAGAGATACTCTCTCTCCAGCCCTTGCGGGGCTCTGTGGTCACCGTGGGCAGCAGCCCTTAGCCCAGGGCTTCTGGCTGCTGCTGCTGCAGCTGGGGGTCCGTGCTGCATATACAGGGTCTGCAACTAGTTGTTGGCTCTGTGTATCTTGCACTGTTTAATGAAAGTGTGTCTGGGAGGGGCCCTTTAAGGGAGCGACTTGCTGTTGAGTCCGCCCCGTGACCCTGTCTGCAGCTGTGCCTGGCTCCCTTATTTCGATGTGTGCTACTTTGGCGTGTAGACGTTCCCTCGCTGTGCCTATTTCGATGTTGGGCTGAGCAACGTCGAAGTTGAACATCGACGTTGCCAGCCCTGGAGGACGTGTAGACGTTATTCATCGAAATAGCCTATTTCGATGTCGCAACATCGAAATAAGCTATTTCGAAGTTGGGTGCACGTGTAGACGTAGCCAAGGAAGCCTATCCTATGTAGTCCTTCCATTTGCGGGGAGAAATTTATTGAGGGGTGCTTGTAACCCTTGCCAGCACAAAGTATATTAAGTGAAGAAAGAGATTTAGGGCTCTGTGTACATGGAGATGGGATATGGGGTTGGGGGGAGGGCAGTGCTAAAAACACTGGAAGTAAGATATGATTTATAATTTCCTGTAGTCTCTCTCTACAGATGGCCAAGATTCTGAAGATGGATGGGGGTGTCACTGCCTATGAGGACCTTCTAAAGTATTTGCAAGAGGCACATTTTCACTGCTGGGACCAAGGTTGATTTTTAAATATTGTACCCTGACAAATTAATCTATTCCAAGGTAACACTGAACCTGTGTTAATCAAACATATCTCCTAATCTTCAGCCACAGTCCTGGAAAAAAAATGCTGAACTTGCTGTTTTGAAACAGATAAGACTTTCTTCATTAGCTGCTACCTGTAAATGGCATTGAAACTTTAGAGCTGCAAAAGTTTTCCTTATATGCTTTCCACATATTGCTGTCTGCTGCTCAACAGAATGTTTCACTGTGCTGACTAACAAAGCATGGCATGTACATGTCTGGGATGGGGGTCCCAAGAGCCAGCAGTAGGATACAAGATTAAAGGTGTTCGTTTGATTTACAGGCATTTGTCATATCATGGTGAAAGCAGTATAGGGCCTACTTCTGCAAGGTGCTGAGTGCCCAATGAGGGCAACGGGAACCAAGGAAGCTCAACACCTCTCAGGTTTTGCCGCTAGCACTACTGGCTGCTCTGCTTTTGCTCCCAGCTTAGAGGAAGGTTGTTGTCTCAAAAATCACTTTCATGGTATTTTTCTATTTTACCTTTCATATTATCAATCCTTTGTCTAATTTTGCAGCCTATGTGCTGTCACAGCTCTCTTTTTCCATATTGCTCAGAGAACAAGTCAGCCTAAGCTGAGAAAAACGTACACTTTTTCATTTTCCAAAATATCCGCTGATACCTGGCACCCTCCACAAAGTGGCCATTTTCAGAACCTACTATAAAAAGAGATAAATGGCAGCATCAGTCTGAGATGGTTAAGGAAGGTTGTGTTTCACATTGGGATAGGACAGCGGAGTCCTTTATGTCACCTTTATTACTTTGACTGCAAGCATTTTGTGAGCTAGCAGCAGAATCAGCTGGCGGCTAATTCTGGGCAGTGTCATCAGGAACTGGAGCTGAGGGGCAGATATTAACCCCATGAACTTCGTTTTGAAAAGATGGCTTTTTCCAGCTAACCGTTTCACAATCAGACTGAGGTCATGCATCTCAGAATAGTGGTGTCCCATTTAACTGAGCAGGTCACAGCAAGGATGACAATAAATGACCATACTTAGGAAGGACAAATAGTGCTTTTAGGATGGAATTAACCCTCATGCATCAAAAGCTCTATGTTCTTCTTAGCTCTGTTTTCAGACAGTAAGTGGGGCTTCAGTGGTACACAGGCCTGTTAATGGCTCTTTGTATAAGATGACTTTTATCCTTGTTTAGCATCCTTCATATTAATCACCCTAAAGCCATGTCTACATGTGCACGCTACTTCGAAGTAGCGGCGCCAACTTCGAAATAGCGCCCGTCACGGCTACACGTGTTGGGCGCTATTTCGAAGTTAACTTCGACGTTAGGCGGCGAAACGTCGAAGTTGCTAACCCCATGAGGGGATGGGAATAGCGCCCTACTTCGACGTTCAACGTCGAAGTAGGGAATGTGTAGACGATCCGCACCCGGCGACATCGAAATAGCAGGGTCCTCCATGGCGGCCATCAGCTGAGGGGTTGAGCGACGCTCTCTCTCTCAAACCCCTGTGGGGCTCTATGGTCACCGTGTGCAGCAGCCCTTAGCCCAGGGCTTCTGGCTGCTGCTGCTGCAGCTGGGGATCCATGCTGCATGCACAGGGTCTGCAACTAGTTGTCGGCTCTGTGTATCTTGTGCTATTTAGTGCTAGTGTGTCTGGGAGGGGCCCTTTAAGGGAGCGGCTTGCTGTTGAGTCTGCCCTGTGACCCTGTCTGCAGCTGTTCCTGGCACCCTTATTTCGATGTGTGCTACTTTGGCGTGCAGACGTTCCCTTGCAGCGCCTATTTTGATGTGGTGCTGCCCAACGTTGACGTTGAACGTCGACGTTGCCAGCCCTGGAGGACGTGCAGCTGCTATTCATCGAAATAGCTTATTTCGATGTAGCGTGCACGTGTAGACATAGCCTAAGAGAGTGTATAAAGAAAGATGATGTGTTGTATCTCTGGATAGTGTAACACTCAGAGAAAGAATTTCCATAAAATAGAGAGAGAGAGAAAGCAGTATAGGGGAAAAAAAAAAGCAGGAAGATGTTTCACAACTCCCACTGTGAAACATCAGGTATTTTACTTCAAACGCATAACATCTTGTGCATCAAATCTTCCCTGATGGGTTGTGCTATAATCTGTATTCCCCTTATGATCTTTACTCTTGATGACTATATTTCACTGATGCATCAGTATTCATAAAACTGGAGCTTTGCCTGAGTTACAGCTGCATGATTTGGCCCTGTAAGGCTTTCCTCCAGTTGTTACAATGGTTTGTGAAGCCCCTTTGCTCACTTGACATAAGCAGTACCTACTAGTAATTACCCATCTTTAAGTAAATGCTCCTCCCTGATATCCCTGAAGTGAAAGAAAAGTAGCATTTTTAAAATGGTGCTCTCAGTTGCCATTTTCTTGTGTAGCTCAAGTGGTTAAAAACAGTGAACTTGGCTATTTGTGTGTAATGTCTCCCTGGCTGTCATGTGAGTATGGCTGCATAACACATAATCTAAATTGGTCAGCCATCCCTGGCATGGGTGCCAAGAGCTCAGCCCTGCTCCTCCTCCTCCTACATGCAGCGGGGAGCTTGCTCAAAGCCATGCTCCCTATGAATTAATAAAAGCCCAGCTAATGCTACCAAGCGGTAAAGTGCTGCATCTTTATTTATTAACAAAGCTGTTGGAAGTAGGACTACTAGTGACTTTAAAAAAGTATAACTGGCACTCAGACTGTCCATAAAGGTCAAAAAGTCAAATTTTGTCCCGCCACCTCGTCAGAAAGGTTGCTGACCTCTGGTCTAAATCTGGATACTGGTCTGTATGCAGGGGGTGTGTGAGGGTTATGAATGCACTTTCCCCATTGGGTGGTCCTGCCCCTTCCTTGCTCCACCCCCCTCCCTGACCAGTCTGGCTGAGGGTTACCAGGGCAGAGGTTGGGCAGGTGGTGGCAGCAGTAGCTTCAGGGACCACCTCCCCGCCGCTTCCCTTGTCCCCTCACACTCACCATGGGGCACTCTGTCACCTCCTCTGGCTTGCTGAGCTATGAGTTGCTGGGCACCGCCCCCATCCACCAGGCCCACTGGGACGGCCACCACATTTGGGAGGCCCTCAGGCAGGCCTTTGCCAACAGCCACCTCTGACCCACATGCACACCCACATCCAATGCACATCTGCCACCCACCATCCCTGCCACCGCTACCCCCACCCCCACCAGCACTGCACCCGCACATCCACCACCCACCAGCCCCCTGAGGAGCACAGCATGGAGTGGTGAACAATAAAATAAACATTTTATCTACACTATTCTCATTAACTATGTACGGGGGGGGTGGGAACCTAACTTGGAGTAGGGTGAGGGACTCATTTCAGGGCCGGGATGGTAGGCTGCGAGCCCCTTCAGCCCCTGCCTTCCTGGGTGCAGGGTCCCCGGCAGGGAGGAGAGGGTGCGGGTAGCACCACCAGATAATGCTGATGAGTGGGCCTGGTAGGGGTGGAGGGGGTGGGCTCAATGGGGTGGGGGAGGCAGGCTGGGTGGGGGTGGGGGTGGGGGGGAAAGTTCATTGGGGGGGGCAGCTGCCCGGAGGGGGGCAGGTGGTGGGCAGTGGTGGCATCCCCCTTTCCCTCCACACCATTGTGGAGGATGCAACAGGTGCCCACCACCTGGGGCATGTTGAGGACCCTGACCTCCAACTGCATGTGGAGGCACCTACACCGCCCCTTTAGGCCCCCGAAGGCCCGCTCCATGATGTTGCAGGCATGGTTGATGCTCTGATTGAATGCCTCTCGGGTGGGGTCAAGGTGTCCCGTGTATGGCCTCATGATCCATGGCTGTAGGGGGTATGCCGAATCTGCCACCACGCAGAGAAGGATGGTGACATCCTTTGCCACTGGGATCGCCTGCTGGGGGATGAAGGTGCTGGCCCCCATGCGGTGGCAGAGACTGGAGTTCTGGAAGACCTGGGCATCATGGGTGCAGCTGGCCCAGCCCACATAGATGTCAGTGAACCGGCCCCTCATGTCCACCAGGGCCTGGAGCCCTTCCTGTTGACGTACCGGCCAGTGCTGTGTGGTGGGGTATGGATGGGGATGTGCGTGCCATCCAAAGTGCAGATACAGTTTGGAAAGCCCAGGTCCTGGAAGCCAGTGACGGTGTTGTCCAGATCCCCCAGGCAGATGACCCTATGGAGCAGCCTTGCATTGATGGCTCTGACAACCTGTGGGGGCGGGGGGAAGGGGACATATGCTTTAATGTGGGTGTGGCAGCCATCCCCCCCCACCTCGGGCCCATTCTGCCCCCCTCCCATCCAGCCCCTGTGCTGTCCACCACCTTGCCCCCCACCCATCCAGCCCCTGCCCCATCTGGCCCCTTGCAGTGGAGGGTTCCCCAGCCTCCCCCCTCACCCGGTCCCACCTTACCTCTATCAGTACAGCCCTGATGGTGGCCTTGCCCACCCTGAACTGCTGTCCCATGGAGCTGTAGGCGTCCGGGGTGGCTAGCTTCCAGATGGCAATCACAACCCGTTTCTCCAGCGTGAGGGCTGGCCGCACGCAGGTGTCCTGGTGCCGGAGTGTGGGGCTGAGCCAGTGGCAGATCTCCTTGAAGGTCTGCCTTGACAAGTGGAAGTTCCACAGCCACCTTTTTCACCCCACTCCCCTAGCACCAGTTGGTGCTGGTGGGGGTGGGTCCAGAGGTGTCGGGGCACTTCGGGGGGCACGAGGCGGTGCCCCGGGTGGGGGAGCCCCATGGCCCCAGGGGGACCACCCAGCCACCCAATGAGATTGTTTGCAGCTGTGGCGATGGTGCACAGCACTGCCAGCAGGGTGTCCATAATGAGGGTGTCCTCCTGCAGGAGCTGTCACTGGACCTCCATCATCAGCACAGGTGGGCTCTGCTGGACTGGAAAAGGCTGGGCAGCACTTGGTTTGTGCAGAGGAGAGGATGGAGGGAGGGGCCTTTTAAAGGAGGCAGCTGGCTGTGGCCCCGGAAGGGCTTGCTGGCCATGGGACCCTGTCCACGGTGTTTCCTGCCTCCCTTCTTTTGAAAAGGGCTTGGAGCCATGTGGATGCTCTCTTTCGAAAGACCTGTGGCGGCACTTCAAAACAGCGGATCGAAATGCCGATCCAATAATGGCAGTGGGTGCTCTCTTTCGACAGCTGCTAGTTTGACTGCCGAACTTCAATTTTCACTCTTTCGAAAGGGCGCTCACATGTAGACCCAGCTGATGAGTGGCCCCACGCCATCACACCCACCCCTGCAGCAAACACTGAAAGAATGGTGGACAGCCAGCAACCCTGCAACCCCCAGGGGTCCCCCAGGGAGCTGGTAGAAGGGTCCCAGGAGCCTGCCCAGGCCCCAAAAAGAAGGGCCCTCCCCAGACTGAGCCTGAACTCCAGGACCTGCTGGGTCTATGGCAGGATGAGGACATAATGAAGGCAACCACAGGCAAGAGGTGGAGCACCCCCACCTATGGCTGGTTGGCCACTGGCCTGGAGGCCCAAGGACATGTCATCTGGACCTTGGAGTGGGTGCGCTCCAAGGTGAAGGAGCTGTGCCAGGTGTATGCCTGGGCCAGGGAGGTGGTCAGGGCAGTACCAGATGTCTACTCCTTTTATTGAAAGCTGCATGGACTCCTCAGGGGCAAAGACAGCTTCCACCACCCCCCAGACCACACTGGACACAGTGGTAGAGGACCCCTTGTGGTTCCAGAGAAGGAGCCAGGGAAGGAGGAGGACCAGATGGGACTGTCCGACACGATCACTGCACTGGATCTGGACACAGAGGCCCCCTCAGATGACGAGTCAACCGAGGGGATCCTGGTCATTGCTATGCCCTCGGGCTCGTCAAGCTGGGCTACCTCAAGCAGAGCGTCCCTGGACATCTTCAAGGGACCCTCGGTAAGCGTCCCATGCTTTGCACACCCTGGAGTATTGGGGGGGGGGCACCCACCCCTGCCACAACTGGAAGCAGGCCAGCCACTTGGGCGATGGCCTGACCCTAGACACACCCACCAACTATGTGGGGACCCTTCTGTGGCTGGATATCTCCTCCCCCACTTGGCTGCTAGCCCATTCCCTGGGGGAAGGAAGGGAACCTTCAGTGGTCAGCCCCATCCCTGAGGCACCACAGAGTCCTTGTGTGGCAGGGCCCACCATACAGGTTGCACATGCCACTGCTCCCAGGACATCCGTCTCCCTCAGCAAGGGGGGTGGAAATTGCTGCCTATGGGGGTAGGTGGGCATGGCCCTCGGGGATGGAGTGTGGGACTATTTCTCTTTCCCCTTCCATCTCTTCAGCTGTGCTGCCTGAGACCCAGGCCAGCCCCACCTCACCTCTAAGGCGAGCCAGTCCCATTCACATCACTGGGCTGGGAAGCCCAGGATAGGCAGAGGAGAGGGCTGGGGCACCCTACCACTGGTGTGCATGTGGACTCATGCCTGGAGGCCACATCACTGCACTCAGGATGCTGCCACCACCTCAATGACCATCCTCCATTGGCAAAACAAACTGGCGTAGTGGTGGTTATGCCGGCAGGAGGCCTTGGCTGAGCTGATGGGCAACCTGTAGAACATCGGTGAGGCCCTGTGGGAGCAGCCAGTGCAGTCTTCCACCCCTGCTGCCCCCTGTTGCTGGTCCCATTCACCCACCCTCTTCCTGACCAAACTCCCCCCAGCCATCATTCTGGGCTCCACCTGGTGGACTATGGCCATGGTGAATGCTGCCATGCCAGCCTCCCCTGCTCTCTGTGCCCACATCCCTGAGTTCTCCCTTCCCTCAATGTTGAGCCTAAGCCTGCTGCAGCCCTACCACAGCCCTACTTTCCAGTGAGCCTGGACACATCCCAGCCCCAACAGGGATCCTGGATCTGAGGCTGTAGGGGATCTTGTGGCCACCATAGTTCATGGTCCCCCACCCCCTTGGAGGATTAAGGCCACCCACCTGCTGTCCCTGCTCCCCCCAAAGTATATAGTTCCCCTGTTCATCCCTGTAAATAGTTTTCTGTATATTTTCCATGTTTCAAAAGGTTTCATTTGTTTAAGTAAACTGTTTATTTTTGCACCACCCTCTGTTCCTCACTATTGCAGGGGCAGTGTGGGGTGGAGGTGTCATGGTGGTGGAGTGGTGAGGGATGGATGGGTGTGAGGGGGTTGTGGGCTGCAGGACCCTATGGGAGGTGCCCGGGAGATGATCACTGAGGTCTGCAGGCAAAGATTTTCAGGATGTTCTCCCAGATCCGCAGCCCATCATGGTGGGCGTGGTGGTTGGAGACCACTCCTACTTGGCATCCACAATGTTGTGGAGGGCATGGCATGCCTCCACAACCTGGGTGACATTGTGTACCCTTATGTCCAGGTGCATGAGAAGACACCTGAACCATGCCTTCAGGTGGCTGAAGGTACAATCCACCGGGTGGTGTGTCTGGCCGAAGCAGCCATTGATCAGCTCCCGGGTGGGGTCAAGGTGGACAATGGATGGTCATATGAACCAGGACTGCAGGGGATAGGCCACGTCCCCCACCATATACAAAGGCATGGTGACATCCGCTACCATGAGCTCGCACTGTGGGTTGTAGGTCCCTGCCTCCATCCTCTGGGAGAGGATGGAGTTGGGGAAGACCTGTGTGTCATGGAGCTGGCACAAACAGCCCACAGAAATGTTCGCACACTATCTCCTATGGTCCACCGGGGCCTGCAGCATGACTGAGTGGTAGCTCTTCCTGTTGATGTAGTGGGCCGTGATGTGGGCCAGGGCATGGGTGGTGATGTGTGTGCCATTGATGGTGCTGAAGCAGTGTGAGAGGCTGCTGGCAGTGAACCTGGAGATGGCCACATCCAGGTTCTTGATGTGGATGACCCTCTGGAGCAGCAGCGCGTTGATGGCCCTCATGACTTGCAGAGGACAGAGATTGAACACACTCCTGAGTGCATGAAGGGGTGCCCCCGGTCTCAGTGGGCTCCTCTGCTCTCTCCTGACCCCCTTCTTACCTCTGGAGCGCTCCCCGCCGTGCAAGGCTGCCCCTCCAGCAGTGGGCCCGTGTGGAGGTGGTGTGTCAGGATCCCCCAGTGCTAGGCTTCCCTGTCCTCTGTCCCAACCCCTCACAACCCCAACCCTGATGTCCGAGGGTCCCCCATTCCTGGGATTCTCCTTTCCTCCCCTCTTTCCCTTCCTGTGCTGAGCCTATGAGCTGAGTGTGCCTTTCTTCCATGAGGCCAGCCCCAACAGTCAACTTGCCCACCTTGAACTGCTGCCCCATGGAATGGTAGCTGTGCAGGATGGCCAGCTTCCACAACATGATAGCTACGTGCTTCTCAAAGTAGAGGGCAGGGCACATGTGGGTGTCCTGGCATTGGGAGACGGGGATGAACCAGCTGTAGAGCTCCAGAAAGGTCTCCTTTCTCATGAGGAAGTTCTAGAGCCATGTCATGTTGTGCCACTGGCCCATCACCTGCTGGTTAGCACTGGTCGGGTAACTCCAGAGGCACCTTATTGCCCAGGGGCAGGGACCATGGCCAAGGCCCTGGTAGGTTGGGCTCCTCAGCCCTGGTGGTAGTTCTATCCCACTGGAGGAGCTGGAGGGTGGCTATGATGACATTGCCCAGTAGCCCATCCAGGGCATGGATGCAGTGCCAAAGCTGCTGTTGCTCCATGGCTGTGACCTAGCAGCTTGTACTCCCTACACTGGCTCTGCTGTGCTGTGTGCAGCAAGGCAGGGCTCAGCATGTGAAGGGAAGGAGATATTTGGTGGGGCCCTTTAAGGGAGCATGTGGCTGGAGCTCTCGAAGGGTTTGCTGGCCATGCAACCCTATCCACAGTGTTTCCTGCCCCATTCTTGTGAAAGAGCGGCTGGTGCTGTGTGGACACTTTCAAAAGAGAGGATCAATCTTTCGATCCATGTTTTGTGTGTAGCTGCAGTGTTTCAAAAGAAATTTCTTTCTGGAAGAGATCTTTGAAAAAACTTCTTTCGATGGACCTCTGTTGTGTAGCCCTAGCCCATGTGTGACCAGGGTAATAGAAAGTGATATGGCATATTTGCCTATAGATTGTACCGTAATGGAGAAGAAGAGTATCAGATCCCACATATGCTGGGTATAGCTACTCTTTTTCTTATGATTTTACCAGGGTCTAACAAAAATGATAAACATTTCTACTCCTGTCCACATCTCCATGTTCCTTGAGATGCTTGTATATTCCCACAGAAAGGTTGCAGCTTCCTAGACTGAGACTTAATACTCAGATCTGTACCTACCAGTTATCTCTCAGTTAATAGACATTCCTGAGTCATTCACCGTGCTGGATGAGATGTGAATTCTCCAGGTACGCTAGGGTAGCTTCAAAGGTTGCTATAACAATGGCTCCTCTTCTCTACTATACTCCACTGGCAATAAAGGGACTCCCACAAAGAATATGCTCAGTTCCCTCTTCTGCTTTTCATAATATTGGAAACAAAATACAAAATGTGAGTTAGAAGGTAGATGTTCATAATACAGTGAGGTGAACAGGAAAGGATGGAGGAACTAGACTTGAAACGTTGCTCAATATTTCTTCTCTGAGGAGAGGATGAGCTGCGAAGATAGATGACTAAAATCACCAAACATGCTAACAGGAGACATACTAAGATATGCTTGACATCATATATAGGGCCCAGCCCTGCATCAGGATCTGCTGCTATCTCCGTGGAGTCCTATTGCCCAGCCATAGGTACTACTTGATCCTGATGTAAGCTTGGGCCTTATATTTTATGTAGCATTTCATATCTCTGCTTTTTGTGGCTATTCAATCAGAATTAAGATTCACGTTGTCTGTGTTGAGGTCCCTTTTGTTTGTGGTCATTAATATTGTCACTTGAGGGTATTTGGGGAGGTGCAGATACAATAAAGTTCAAGTGACTATTAATTTCTGAATGTATATACCTGAGTGTACTCAGAAGCAACCTGATTCATCTAATAGTTAATTAGAATCAATGCCCTGTGACCTGTGCATTCAAGGAAAGCTAACTTGCACAGTTTGAATTTCACAAGCAAGAAGCTTCATATTAACAATTTAAGGTTCAGCACTTATTTGTCAAATTCTGAATAAGAAGTAGTATCAGAAAACTGTAAACTTCTAGTGGACAAAGAAGGAGAAGTGTCTAAAGTTTTGTGAATATAAAATACTTCCCTTGGATTATTCAGTTAGCCTGAATTTTAAGGGCTTTGGGTCTCTTTGAGGATCTCTCTTTATATTAATCTAATCTCCCTCACACAGTTCTGGTGCTATCGACCTAAAATAATAATGGGAATGATGCATGGAAATCGAGGGTTCTGGGGACAGAGTGTGTTGCAGAACCAGAGCCTAAATGCATAGAAATACTGTAAGCAAGTTAAAGTCAGACTAAGATATTTTGCATCCCTTTATTTCAGGTCCACATCCTAAAAAGCTGCATACGCTTGCTTCTTTAGGCACAGTGACTGATCCCACTAAAGTAGATGAAGCTATTCATAGTTCTCAGAAAAATGAAGGTCCAGAATAGTCATTTGCATGAGCTGAGGCAGGACCAAGTATGTCAAGACTATCGCAGGCAGGTGTTTGCCTAACATTTTCTTAACAACCTCCAATAAGGGGCCTTTCACGGACTCTTTTGAAAGTCTATTCTAGTGTTTAACTATCTTTATAATTGGAAAATGTTCTTAATATCTAACCTAAATCACCCTTGCTACAGACTAAACTGATTACTTCTTATCCTACCTTTAGTGGACATGGAGCACAATTGATCACTACCCTCTTTGTAAGAGGCCTTCACATATTTAAAGACTGTTATCAGGTTTTGCCACTGCCTAGTCCTCTTTTCTCAAGATAAAACATGTCCAATTTTTTAAACTTTTTTTTTCTCATAAGTCAAGTTCTCAAAAGCTTTCAACATATTTGTTGCTCTCCTCTGGAGCCTCTCCAATTTATCTACATCTTTCCTAAAGTGTAAAACCCAGGACTGGACGCGGTACTCCAGCCGAAGTCTCACCAACTGCTTCTCATGTTCTACATATGATACTCCTGTTCATACACCCCAGAATAATTTTAGCTTTTTTCAAAACTACATCCCATTGTTGACTCTCATTCCCTTTGTGATCCCCTATAAGGCTCAGATCTATTTCGGTAGTACTACTGTCTATCCACTTTTTCCCATTTTGTAACTGTGCATTTGATTTTTTTTCCCCCATTCTCAATAGAGTTCTATGCATTATCTGTACTGAATTTCACCTGATTGATTCACACCAGTTATCCAATTTGTGAAAGTCATTTTGAATTCTAATCCTGTTCCTCAAAGTATCTGCAGCCGCTCCCAACTGGGTATTATCCACAAATTCTATAAGAATACTTTCCACTCCCTTATCCAAATCATTAATGAAAATACTGAATAGTACTGGACCCAGGACAGACACCTGTGGGAGCCTAATACATCTGTCTCCTAGGTTTGAAAGTGAACCACTGATTAGTCTTTGAGTACATTCTTTCATCCTATTGTACACCCACTTTATAGTGATTTTATCTCTGTCACAAAAGCTTTCCTTAAATCAAGATATATCACATTTATAGCTTCCTTCTCTCTGGTTGGTCAGTAATCCTGACAATAAGGATGTGGTAAAAAAATGTTCACTTACTGGACATTCACACAAGCAGGTGGGGGACTGAGTTAATGGATTACTGTCAATGTTTGTATGCAGAAATGTTTTATTTGTAATTCAGACAGATAGATTGCTGCTGTGTTCTTTTTCCCTAATAACGTTTTGTTACTTAGGAAGGGTCTGTTAATAGAGATTCTCAATGGGCTAGTAAGGCGGAGAAGATCAAAGATAATAAAATATGGGCAAGATCCAGGGTCTTTTTTGTTTTAAAAAAAAAAAAAAAAAAAAAGATGAGCCAGCACTCAGCTGGCTCCCCAGCCCTCATCCACAGCCAGTCACATAGCTGAGGCTGCTGAGGTGCCAGAACTGAGTACTGGCAAATACTGGTACAAAAAAAGCACTGGTAAGATCAGCTGAAAAACAATCAAATGAAAAAGAATCTATCACATCAGAAAATGGCAGACAGATAAATAGTGACACATTTTTTAAATGCTTATACACAAACATTAGACGTCTAATAAGACAGGTGAACTAGAGTGCCTCATATTAAAGGAGGGGATTGATTTAATAGGCATCACAGAAACTTGGTGGAATTAGAACAATAAATGGAACACAAGTCATATCAGAGTAAAAATATATATTGGAAGCACAGAACAGGTTGTGCTAGTCAGGTAGCGATACTGTATGTGAAAGAAAATGTAGAGTCAAATGAAATAAAAATCTTAGATGAACCAAAATGTTCCACAGAATCTTTGGATAGTAATTCCATGCTCTAATAATAAGAATATAGAAGTAGGGATATACCTGACCAGGATAGTGATAGCGACTATGAAACGCTAAGGCCCTGTCTACAGTAGCCAAAAACTTTGAAATGGCCATGCAAATGGCCATTTCGAAGTTTACTAATGAAGCTCTGAAATACATATTCAGAGCCTCATTAGCATGCGGGTGGCTGCGGCACTTCGAAATTGACATGGCTCGCTGCTGCGCAGCTCGTCCAGATGGGGATCCTTTTCGAAAGGACCCCAGCTACTCCGAAGTCCCCTTATTCCCATCTGCTCATAGGAATAAGGGGACTTCGAAGTAGGCAGGGTCCTTTCGAAAAAGAGCCCCGTCTGGATGAGCCATGCTTCGGCGAGCCGCATCAATTTCGAAGTGCTGCGGCCACCCGCATGCTAATGAGGTGCTGAATATGTATTTCAGAGCTTCATTAGTAAACTTCGAAATGGCCATTGGCTAGTGTAGACATAGCCTCAGGGAGATTAGAATCTATCAAAATGAAGAAGCTCAAGAGTAATGGGGGAATTTCAATTTCACCCATATTAACTGAGTATACTTCATTTCTTGGTACCTAAAATGACTGCTTCTTGGAGCAGCTGGTTCTGGAATGCACAAAGGGGGAGGTAATTCTTGATTTAGACCCAAGTGGAGCACAGGATCTATTTCAAGCCTTGAAATATAACTGGACTGCTTGGAAAGAGTGACCATAATGTAATAAAATTTAACATCCCTGTGTTGGGAAAAATCTGTCAAGTATACAAACATAAAACGAAAAGCCAAAAAGGAGTTTCAAGAACAGCCAGCCAAAAACTCAACAAATTAATAGCAAAATGTTTTTTTGAGTACATCAGAAGCAGAAAGACTGCTAAATAATCATGGGGCCACTGGATGATCAAGATCCTAAGGGAGCACTCAAAGATGATAAGGCCATTGCAGGGAAACAAAATTAATTCTTTGCTTTGGTCTTCAGAGTTGAGGATGTTAGGGAGATTCCCAAACCTAAGCCATTCTTTTTGGGGACATGTCATCAGAGCTGGTTTTGGAACAAATTGATAAACATCATAGTAACAAGTCACCTGGATCAGATGGTATTCACTCAAGAGTTCTGAAAGAACTAAAATGTGAAATTGTGGAACTGTTAACTGTGGTTTGTAACTTATCCTTTAAATCAACATCTGTACCTAAAAAGGGTTCTAGAAGTGATCCTGACGGTTACAGACCCATAAGTCTAATGTCAGTACTGGGCAAATTAGTTGAAACTATAGTGAAGAATAAAATTGTCAGACATATGGTTGAACAAAATTTGTTGGGGAAAAGTCAACATGGTTTCTGCAAAGGGAAAGCACACCTTACTAATCTGGTAGAATTCTTTGAATGTATCAATAAGCATGTGGAAAACCAGGATGCAGGATATAGTATACTTAGATTTCCAGAAAGCCTTTGACAAAGTCCCTCACCAAAGGCTCTTAAGTAAACTAAGTTGTCATGGGATAAGAGGGAAGATCTCATGGACTGATAACTGGTTACAGGACAGAAAACAAAGGGTAGGAATAAATGGTAAGTCTTCAGAATGTAGAGGGGTAACTAACGGTGTCCCCCAAACGTCTGTACTGAAAACAATCCTATTCAAGTTATTTATAAATGATCTGGAAAAAGGATTAAACAGTAAGGTGGCAAAATTTTCAAATGATACTAAGTAGCTCAAGATAATTACAATCAAAGCAGATTGTAAAGAGCTTCAAAAAGATCTCACAAAACTAAGTGGCAAATGAAATTAAATGTTGATAAATGTAAAATAATGCACACTGTAAAAATAATCCCAACTATACCTACCAAAATTATGGGGACTAATTTAGCTATAACCACTCAGGAAAGAGACCATGAAGTCATTGTGGATAGTTCTCTGAAAACATCCACTCAATGTGCAGCAACATTCAAAAAAAGCAGACAGACTGGTAGGGATCATCCAAAAAGGAACAGAAAATAAAACAGAGAATATCTTATTGCCGCTATATATTGTGGTAAACCCAGTGGTAGACCCTTACCTGGAAGCTTCCGAAGCCTTCTAGAAGGACAGTATACTGGGTCTATTTGGAGACCAGGGAGTGGGCGGGCACAGCCCACCCGTGACTAAAAGGCCCCTTTTAATAGAAGAGGGATCCCATTAAAAAAAAACAAACATGGCCCCAACAGAGTGCAGGGGACAACTGAGGAAAAAACAGGGATGGGAGTGGAGGTTGAAGGTTTAAAATGAGGGAACCAGAAGGGGACACCGAGCAGAGAACCCTGGACAGCGCCCACTGCCCCTCAAAGGTGTCGAGAGAGAGCCAGTGGACGCCGCCCAAAGGAACTCTGCCTGGATTCGTGAGCGGAGAGCGGAGTGGAAATAGGCCCCACAGTCACACGCTTCCCTCCCCCGCTGCCAGCCTCCTCTCCCGAGTGCTATAAATGGCTACCTTGGCCATAGCCAGAAGGAGGCTGACGAGGTCCCACGACTTAGTGGGGCCACGGATGGGGTGTGCTAGAATGAGGAGGTGCAGGGAGCAGTGCAGCCAGAACCTCAGCAGGAGGTTCTGGAGGAGCTGGAAGAGGGGCTGCAACCTGACCGCACTCGATGTAAATGTGCGCCAGGGTCTCCCTTGTGCCACAAAAAAAAACAGGTATCCGGGACGGGGGTGAACCGGGCCAGGTACACGCCCGTGCTCACCACCCCATGCAGGATTCTCCAGCTGATGTCCCCGGCGGGCCGCGGGACCAGGGAAGAATAAAGGCTGGCCCACCGGGGCTCCCCACCCTCCGAAGATGGTAGAAGGTCCCGCCACTTGTGGTCTGGGCGGGACATGAGGGTGGGATAGTGGAGCATGTGAAGCACAAGCGTGTACAGATGATGTCTGGGTGCGGTTGGAAAGGGGACCAGATGCAAGGCGTGCAGCTGGCTGGGATGATGCAGGGGAGGGGGGCAGGAAGGCTCATGGAGCTGGGGGCCCACGGAGAGATCCGGAGGGCCAGGAGTGAGAGGGGGCGGGGTGCACCCTCTCGCAAGACCCGGCACAGGTAGACGTGAGCAGCAGGTGGCAAGGTGGCCTTCACCTCCTTGAGTACATGCCGGGGGGAATGTAGGGTGGAGAGCCCCATGCGCCGGGCGAGTGCCAGGGCCTCCATCCAGTCTCCCCGGCCGTAGTCCAGGAAGTCTCCGACCCTGGTGATTCCACCGAGGACCAGCCTCCGGCACACCGCGGGGGACTCCACCGCCTGCACATGGAGGTACGGGTTGTGTAGCAGGGGCTCCGCGAGGAAGTCTTCCCCTGCGGCGGCCCCTAAAGACCTGGAGGCTGAGAGCAGCTGCCAGGTGTGGAGGAGGTCCTGGTGGAAGGCCAGCAGCACTGAGAGGTCTCGCGGATGGCCTCTCAAAGGCAAATAAAGGAGCTGCCGGTCATATCATAGCCCTCGGAAGCAACGGAGGAAAGCATGCACCAGCGTGCTCCATGCTGGACTATCTGCACTATTTCTGTTAAGGAGTCCCTGCAGGGCCCAGAGGCAGAAGACATGGACCTGAGTGCATAGGCAGGTCAGGCCCTGCCCTCCCTCCTACAGTGAGGGGGAGATGAAGAACCCCTGCATGGACCCAATGCAGTCCTGGCCAAAAGAACTCCAGAACTACCTTCTGGAGGGCGGCCAGGAAACCCGGGGGTGGGACAAGGGTGTTGAGACGGTGCCAGAGCATGGACAGGACTAGTTGGTTAAGCACCAGTGCCCTCCCCCATAGGGAGAGGCACTGGAGCAGCCCCACCCACCTCCGCAACCGCTCAGCCACCCTGCCCTCTAAACCCTGCCAGTTTTCCGGCGGAGAGGGATGCGTGGCAGATAGAAAGACGCCTAGATAGGATAGCAGACCCGCGCTCCACCGAATGGCCTGAAGCGCGGGTGGGAGGTGGCCCGCCTGCCACCCAGCCCCAACCACCAGGCCAGAGCTCTTGACCCAGTTGACCTGGGCAGAGGAGGCTGCCGAGTAAATGGCTTGGCAGGCTTCCAACCGCACCAGGTCTCCCGGGTCCTGGACCACGAGGAGTACGTCATTGGCGTACGCTGACAGAACCAGCCGCAGCTCTGGCTCACGGAGCACCAACCCCATCAACCTTCGTCGAAGGAGACGGAGGAAGGGCTCGATGGTCAGAGCGTAGAGCTGGCCTGACAGCGGGCGGCCTTGATGCACCCCTCGCCTGAAGCTGACCGGAGTGGTCAGGATCCAGTTGAGCTTGACCAAACACTCTGAGGCACTGTACAGCACCCAGAGAAACCCGATGAAATGGGGTCCGAAGCCAAAGGCCCGCAAAGTGCCCAGGAGATACCCGTGGTCCACCCTGTCGAATGCCTTCTCCTGATCCAGGGACAGGAGGGTGGAGGGCGAACGACAGACCATCCCTACACCCGAGCTCCAAGAGATCCTGGACCAGATAGAGGTTGTCAAAGATGGTGCAGCCCGGGACGGTGTAGGTCTGGTTGGGGTGGACCACATCCTGCAGCATGAACCCCAAGCGATGGGAGATGGATTTAGCGATAATCTTGTAGTCCATGCTGAGGAGCGAGATGGGACACCAGTTCCGAAGGTCGTGGGGGTCCCCCTTTTTGGGCAGCAGGGTGAGGACGGCCTGCCTGCATGACAGGAGGAGGACCCTGCTTTGCAAGGACTCGGCCCAGACGCTGAGCAGGTCTGGACCGAGGACATCCCAAAACACGCGGTAGAACTCCACGGTCAGCCCGTCCATGCCCGGGGAATTGTTGGTGGGCATGAGACGGAGGGCTTCCGAGAGCTTAGCCAGAGTGAGAGGAAGCTCTAGCCAGTCCCGGTCGCCCATGCTGACCAAAGGGAGTTGGTCCCAAAGCACTCTTCAGGCGTCAGCGTCGGTCAGATCTGGGGAGAAAAGGGTGGTGTAAAAAGCGTGAGCCCTCTCGCGCATCTCGGCCGGATCCGTAAGAGGGGGGCCATCCTCCGCAAGGAGGCAGAGGATATGTTTCTTGGCACCCCTCTTTTTCTCCAGGGCATAGGAGAAGCGGGAGTCACGGTCCATCTCCTGAAGAAGCTGGATCCGCGACCTCACAAAGGCCCCCTGTGCCCGAAGGCGTCAAGGGCCCTGAGCTCATCCCGCTTCTCCCGGTACGTGTCGCAGAGGGATGGATCTCCGGGGCTGGCGACCAGGCGCCTCTCCAGCTCAAGAACCTCCCGCTCCAGCTGTCCTATCAACGTATCCCGCTGCCGGCTGGCCCCCGGGTATAGTGATGGCAGAAGAGCCGCGCGTGCACCCTTCCCAGATCCCACAACCGCCGCACCGAGGGAAAGGCACACTGTTGCCCACGCCAGGCAAGCCAGAACTCCAGGAAGGACGCCACGAAGCCCACATCCTCCAGCAAAATGGCAGTAGGCCAACCCCTGCTTCCCAGGTGAAAGGGAAGCCTTCACGGCCACTAAGTGGTGGTCCGAGAAGGGGGCTGGCCGCATGCTGGAGGAGTGGGCCCACAAGAGATGGTGGCGAGAGATGTAGATATGGTCCAACCGGGAGTGCATGGATTTGTGGCCCACCACCCGGACGCAGGTAAAGATGGTGTCCTCATCCGGGTGGTGGCTGCGCCAGACGTCCACCAGGGAGCAATGATTGATAAGCTCCCTGAGGACGTCTGCAGCGACCGGGCACTGCTCCGTCCCTGTACGGTCCCATTCCTCGAGGGTGCAGTTGAAATCCCTGCCGAGGACCAGGCACTCGTGAGGATCAATGGAGTAAAGGAAGGCCGCCGCCTGCCGGAAGAAGGATGTTCTCTCCAGGCCGGATGTTGGGGCGTAGACGTTGACGAGGTGGAGGGGCAGTCCCTCCACCCGTACCCAGAGATACAGTAGGTGGCCTGGCATGACCTCAACACTCCCCAGCACCTCGGGCTGCAGGTCTGGGGAGAACAGGGTCGCCACCCCGGCCTGATGGGCCAAGAGGTGACTAAGGTGGACCCCGTCTCCCCACTCCAGCCGCCAGCTGGCTTTGGCGGCCGGAGTAGTGTGGGTCTCCTGCAGGAAGGTGACCGAGTACCCCTCCTCTCAGAGGAAGGAGAGCACCCGGCACCTGCGGAGACCCAACCCACAGGCCCTGGTGTTCAAGGTGGCAAAGATGATCAGCGGCATTTAGAGAGCTGGGGAGGATCCTCGCCGGAGGGAATGCCAGCGGTCCCTGTGGGGCCACGCAGCAAGCCGTGGCCAACGCCATAGGTGATTAGGGCATCACAGAAGCCACGGGCCCATTGGTAGGCCGTGGCCTCCCTCCTCCCAGTCCCCTTGCCCTCCTTCAGAAGGGCCCTCATGGACAAAAGGATGAGATGGAAGTCACCCTAGTACTGGAGGGCAAGAGCTACTTTGTTCTTGGAGCCACGAACGTCCTCCAAGAACTCGCGCATCTCGTCCACCAGCGCATGGGGTGCTGAGGCCTTGGGGTCCTGAGTGCCCCTCGGCCTCGTATCCTTTTGGGCTCCGTGGCCAGCAGGGAAGGTCATGCAGTGGCTGGGGCTTGGTTTTGGGAGGACTAGGGGTGGTGGAGGGAGAGCAGCCCCAGAGGTGCTCGGAGAGGGCAAGACAAAGGGGGCCTCCCGAGGGATTGCGGCCTCAGGAGCAGTTATGAGCAGACAAGGGTCGAGGGGAGGTGCAGGAAGAATGGGAATGGGGGCAAAGGTGATGAATGTATTGGGGGGAGGGTGAGTGTCATGGAGAGAAGGGGAACGCGGAGGGAGAGGGGGTCGGGAAAAGAGAGGAGGAGGAGGAGGAGGGTCTGAAGGGGGTTGGGGCGCAGTTTCTGGGATGGGACTTTGACTGGAAGAAGGGGTGGAAGTGGGGGTATGAGTAAGAGGGGTGTAGGGAGGGGGGGCTTTTCCAGGCAGCAAGAGGGGAGGGGGGGGATAAGGGTGAGGTGCCATTGCGTCTAACAGCAGGCACCAGTGAGGTGGAGGGGTCGGTGCTGGGGTTCGATACCGGGGGAGGGGCAGGGTACGAGGGGAACACAAATCCCTCCGGGATATCCGGGGGCAGGACAGCTACAGCCGGGAGGTGATCCTCAGCTGGGTGGGGGGGGCGGTTGCACCCTGTGACGTCCCAGAACAAGGGAGGATAACGGTTGGGGGATCGCTGGCAGGTGGGGAGAGAGAAGGTGAGGGGGCCGGCTGGGTGTGGTTGGCTGGCCCACAGGCCTCCAGCAGCAGACCCTCTACATCCAGAGCAGCTGGCATAAGGTCTAGGGCCTCGACCTCCTGCGAGAGGAGGGCAAGGCCGAGGCTCATCTCCTCCGGGCACCCCGCGACAGTGGTCTGGGCAGCGGCTGGAGGGGTGTCGGAGGAGGGCACGGGCTCAGGACAAGCCCCCTCTGCCCCTTTGGGCTCGGACTCCAGGACAGAAGGGGCGATATTCTCCACTGCCGCCACGGTGGCCTCAGTCACCCCCGGCAGATTGTCAGTAGCCAGGTGTTCAGCAGGTGGATCAGGGCTGGTGGCTGTCTTTAATGCTTTGCATGGCACATCCACCCCGTCCTCCGACAGGGTGGAGTGCTGGGCGCGTGTGCTTCTTTTCTTGTGCTTCCCCCTTACCAATACCCAGTCCTCCAGAGAGGTGGGCTCAGTGGTGGAGGAGGAAGGACCAGGGGACAGAGGCAACGAGGAGGGAGGGAAGGAGAAGGAGGACGGGACAGCGAGGGAAAGGGATGGCCCGCCCTGGGGTGGGCCCTGTCCGGGTCCTGCCGCTGGCCCTGCCTCCCTCTCTTCCACAGACCTGGCTTGAATGCCCACTCGGGCACCGGCGCCTGCTTCTTCTTGCTCCTCACCACGTGCCTGGGCATCTTCCGACACCTGAGCGGTGATGGTTCCGTCCGGGGCGGGAAGAGAAGGGGCGGTCCCAGGGCCTGTCACAGTCGGGGTGTCTCCGGTCGTGTGGCTGGCACCCCCTGGGTTGGAGGAGGTCCCCGGATCTTCTCTTTCGTGCCGGGCCAGGGGGCAATCCCTCCGGACATGCCCCGCGGCTCAACACAACAAAGCACTGGGCCTCCCCCAAGGTATAAAAGACCCGGTACTGGGCGCTCTTGATGAGGCACCAGTTTTGTCCCATCCTGGGCCACCCCGCCCTGTGCTGCCACCAGCAGCAGTTGGATTCGCGCCTGCCGGCGGAAGGAGAGCACATGCTGTAGGGTGGGGTCTTTGCAGCCAAGAGGGAGGGGACTCAGGACCGACAAGGGTCGGCCCAGGGAGGTGAGGAAAGGCAGAAGGGTGGAATTGGGAAGGAAGGGACGGACAGAGAAGAAAACCACCCACACACCCAGGTCCTCAAGTGGCTCCAGGGGCACATAGACACCCCCGACCGCTAAGCCCCTCTGCACTGCCTCCTGCGCGGCAGCCTCTGACGCCAGGAAGAAGACGATCTTCCTGAACATTCGAGAGGCCACCACCATGGCCATGGGCCCCACCACCCGCGCCAACACCCGCACGTAGGTCTCCATGTGGGGCGAGGCCGACACCATGAGGCAGCGGACTCTGTGCCTCCTGGGCTACGTCTACACTAGCCCCAAACTTCGAAATGGCCACGCAAATGGCCATTTCGAAGTTTACTAATGAAGCGCTGAAATGCATATTCAGTGCTTCATTAGCATGCGGGCGGCTGCGGCATTTCGAAATTGACGCGCCTCGCCACCACGCGGCTCGTCCCGACGGGGCTCCTTTTCGAAAGGACCCCGCCTACTTCAAAGTCCCCTTATTCGAAGTGCCGCGGCCGCCTGCATGCTAATGAAGCGCTGAATATGCATTTCAGTGCTTCATTAGTAAACTTCGAAATGGCCATTTGTGTGGCCATTTCGAAGTTTGGGGCTAGTGTAGGCACGGCCCTGGTGAGGGCGGGGAAGGGGCCGCGACCGTCGGGGATGGTATTCCGAGAGGAGGCGGAAGGAGCAGGGTGCAAGGTGGCCGCTGCCACCTCGGCATACGACCTGGGGGCTGAGGGATCCAAGCCCTCAGGATCAGTGGTGGGAGCAGGGGGAGGGAAAGAGGGGAAGCTGCAGAAGGTGCATTGGCAGCTGGGGTGGAGGGCCCAGCCACAGGAGGTTTGGCCTTCCGGGCAGGGCTCTTGCCCTTTTTGGTCCCCTGGCCCTCCCTGCCCTTTTGGGGGCGTGGATTAGGGGTGGGGTCACTGGAGGAGGATGCCGCGGCGGGGGGCAACAGGAGCCCCAGAGCCCATGCCCGCACCCTCAACCGTCACAGAGTTCCCGGCAGCCCTAAACGAGTCGGCCGCTGCTGCAGAGGTGGAAGGAGTGACAGTGGAGGGGGAGGGGGGCATCTATGGACAACCCCCCAGTGGGTGGGGAGGCCATTTTATAAGGTATAAGGGTTCGTGAAAAAATGGGAGTGGATCCTTTAACTAGCGGGGGAGGGGAGAGGGGAAACAGAAAGAGAAAATGAAAATAGCTGCCCCTCCCCCACCAGCCAGGCTGAGGACCTGGACAGGCAGGTAAAAACAAAGGAAAGGGAACACAAAAAGGCCACAACGCCCAACACAAGAGGATAAGATGGCTCCTGTTTCTGCACTGGGATGTGGGGGGAATTCAAGATGTGTGTGTGGGGAGGTGAGTGCAAGGAAGGGGAAGGGTCTCAGGCACCTAACAAAAGGGGGGGTGGGATTCGCAGGCACAAAGGGGAGGGAGAATTGGGGGAAGAAAGGGGGTGGCAGAGCCAACCAGAAAGGGGGGGGAGGGGGTACAAAGGGAGGGATGTGCCCATGGGTGCCTGAGGGGTGGGCCCACATCAGCTGCTGCTGCAGAGCCTCACAGAAACAGAGGAAGGGGCAGATGGTTAGGGTGGGGCCCAGATGGAGAGGGCCCCGGTGGCAGCTGGGTGTGGGAGGGGGGCGGCAAAGGAGGCAGTGGCTGCAGGGGTGGGGCAGGGACCACACCCTAACACCCCACCCCCAAGTATGCAGCCACCCCTGTGGAGCCCTGGTGGAGAGGGACCCTGCCTAAACTCAACCCCCCTGCAGCCACTCCACAGCAAGCTGTGGAGGGAAAGCCCGGCCACCGCCCAAGAAAGCCCCTTACCTCCTCCGAAGCAGCGAGGATGCAGCAGCCAGTAGATGGAAAGAGTGGGCCCAAATGTAGGGCCAGAAAATTCCCCCCTAGAAGATGGAAAAAAAAAGTGGGGGGGAAGGGAACCCCCTTCCCTGCCAAGAGGCAGGGCAGCAAGAGTCCCCCCCCACACACCACCCACCCAGCAGCTCCAGAGGGAAACTAGCCCGGAAGGGTGGAGTAGGGGGAGGAAAGAAGCAACCTGCCCAAGCAGGGAAAGGGAAGCTGGCCCAAGAAAGGGGCCAAAAGACAGTCCCAGAGGGGGCTGAAGCAGCCAAAGGCTGCCTGTCCCCCAGTACTCACCTCCCAACTGCGGGGCTCCCCAGGTGGGATCCCTGCAGCCTGGAGGACGGAGTGTTTCTGTTCCCTGTCTAGGCCCAGACCTTCATTGGTCAGATAGGCCCTGTGCTCCCTATAAAAGGCTCCCCATCTGGTAGCAGGGGGAAAGGTTTTGGGAGGTGCACCAGAAAAGCAGGAGCACAGCACAGCGGAAAGGTACCACAGCGAAGTGGCCCAGGGTGAGGCTACTACTTTGGGGCAGGGGTAAAGGGCCTGCCGGTTGCCTCTTGTTCTCATAGGGACCCTGGGCTGGAGTCCAGGGGAGAGGGTGGGTCTGGACTCCCCCCACGCTTCCCCTGAGGGATCACTTTACTGGAGCAGGCGCGGGCCTGCAAGGGGACTGGTATTATTCTCCCTGTACTGGTCCTGCCTATGATGAGGATGGCTCGCTAGGCGGAGACCCCTGCCTTTGGAAGAGCCTGGGCAAAAGGGGGGCCTCCGTGAGTCTCTGAGGCAGCATAGATCCGCTAGGAAGCACAGGGACCCACAGAGGCTGACAAGGGACTTTGTCAGTATGTACAGATGACTCATCTCAAAAAAGACATATTGGCATTGGAAAAGGTTCAGAAAAGGGCAACAAAATGATTAAGGTTTTGGAACAGGGGCCATATGAAGACAGATTAAAAAAGACTGGAACTTTTCAGCTTAGAAAAGAGAAGACTAAATGGGGATATGATAGTGGTCTATAAAATCATGACTGGTGTGTAAAGAGTGAGTAAGGAAAAGTTATTTACTTGTTCCAATACCATGAGAATTAGTGGTCATCAAATCAATTAATGGATGGCAGGCTTAAAACTAACAAAAGGAAGTTTTATTTCAGGTAGCACGCAGTAGGCCTGTGGAATTCCTTTCCAGAGGATGTTGTGAATACCAGGACTTCATCAGGATTCAAAAAAGAACTAGATCAATTCATGGAAGTTAAGTCCATCAGTGGTTATTAGCCAGGATGGGTAGGAATGGTGTCCCTAGGATCTGTTTGTCAGAGGCTGGAAATGGATGACAGGAGAGGGATCAAATGATGATAGCCTGTTCTGTTCATTTCCTGTGGGACATCTGGCATTGGCCACTGTCAAAAGATAGGATACTGGACCTTTGGTCTGACCTAATTTGGCCATTCTTATGCTCTTGTGTACTTCATATATTAAGCAGGGAGGCACTGCCTGTTCAGGTTACTTAGGGAAGGTGCATTTAGTTTTCACGTTTTATTTATTTGTCAAGAGAGATCATCACTGGTATATCAGACATGGCTTTTGCCATTGCCGACATCATCTGGCAGAAGAGTTGTAGCTGTATCAGGTCAGTGAGGCAGCTCTAGGCTCTATATCTAGGCTGAAAATCCCCACAGATTTCCGAATGTATGAATAAACTACTTTAAGTAACTTCACAACTAACCCTATGTCCTTTAGACTAATCAAAGATGCCTGTTATCATTAAGATCAACAAATTAAAATAAATGTGAAATCTAGACCCTGTTCTCTGGGCATTATGATGAGACGTACAAAGACTAGGGGAAAATAAGGAAGTAGAACCATCTTCTTATTAAGTATTATTAATAACCCTAAACTCACCAGGAATTTCACACTGTCAGAAAATCAAACTTGGGAGAATTCAGACACTTTTTTTGCTTTGGTGAAGACAATATAGGACAGGGGTGCAGACTCTCCAGCCCCTGGTCCAGATCCAGACTGCAGCTTGTCTGGATCTGGACCTCCAGGCTCCCCTCCATGATGGGGTAGAGGGTCTGGAATCCTAAGCCTCGCAGGCAGGATCAGGCAAGCTGCAGTCTGAATGTGGACTGCGGGCTCTGCCAGGGGCTGGGAGACCGGGAGGTGGGTGGGGCACGAATTGGCTCTGGGATCTGCTGCTGGTCACTGCTGTTCTCCCGGCTGCGGGGTTGGGGGAGCAATGGCAGACTGAGCAGCTTTCCTGGAGGCTTCCTAACACTGCTCTGATTGGTGATGACTGGAGGGAATGGGTGGAGATCTATGTGTGTCCATGGGTGCTGCAAAAGTAAGTGCTCCCCTGTCGCCCAGACCATGTATCCCCAGACAACTTGTGCATACTCCCATCCAGAATCCCCTCCCACCTCTTCTCACACCTCTCACCCCCAGTCCTCCTCCTACCTTCCATATCCTTCATCCTCACCCCGATCTCTCCCTTCTGGACCCCACACGCCAAACCCTCCTGCACCTTTCCTCTCACCTAGACCCACATTCCAGCCTCCTTGTGCAACCCTTTCCCACCCAGACCCTCACCCTTCCACTATACCTCTTCCCACCCAGATCCCACCCCCCACAGCCCACTCCTACACCCAACTATTAAAAATTCTCCACCTCAAACCTGCTTCTGCACCCTTCCTCCCACTCAGATCCCATAGCCCTGGACCCATACAATCAGGGGCCATATCAGAAAGGTAGTTTTTTCCCTTTGTTTCTCACTTCTGTGGCCCCTGACTGATTAGTCTATGGGTCAGTGGCCCCTGACCTGAAAAAGGTTTCCTACCCCAGAACAGGATTTAAAATCAGGCTTACAGTGATAAGCTAGTTGCAGTCTTACTTACGGAAGGATGGTCTATTTCAGTGGCTCACTAGTTCAGATTCCCAGTCACCTTCCCCAAACCATTCATGGACCCCCAATCACTTCCCCAGACTGTTCACAGGCTCTCGTCAAAGCCAGTTCTATTTTCTGTGATCATTTTCATTTATTTATTGTTTTTCATGGACCCCTGCAAAACCCTCGTGGACCTCCAGGGATTCCTGGACCCCAGGTTGGGAACCACTGGTCTGTATCATTGTGGATGCTTTAAAAAAAGGTAGGGCAGATGCACTTGCAAAATTATGTGAGCGTCATTACAAGTGCTATACTGTGTACCCAATAAGTAAGTACTTTGCTTATATGCTATCAGTAAAGAGGATTTAAAAGTAGATAATTTGGGAAAGCATCCCAGATAATGCCTCTGCACCTCTAATTTACACATCAATGCCATGTTCCTTTTTCATATGTCTGGTTACCAAATTATCCACAGATATAAGGGTGTCAAGCACTGAAGGTGTCGTCATTGCCTGCTACCATGGCTCATTAAAGCATTTGAGTGCTCATTAACTTTTCAGTGAACTATTAGAAATTCCTATGGAAATTAAGGTGCAAGGTAAAAAAAAGGCAGAAATGTCTACAGAAATTACTTGTACTCTAAATGTACACTAAACGCCTATCACCAATGAACTTTTATGGTGCCTGTGGGAGGATTTTGGGGTGACTGTACACATGTTAATGGTTAAAATGAACATAATGCATTTATCTTGATACATGAGAATTGCATTTCCTTTTTATTTTAGTATTTCTTGCTCCTATGCTTGTATTGTGAATTTAGGAGGTAAATTTTCTCTTCAATCAGAATTTTCTTATCGCATCACGAGCAAGATCTGATTTTGTGCAATTTTGGAAGAATGCAAAATGACCCTTCCATAATTTTCTAGGTTGTAAGTGCTGTATCATTATTACTGTGTGTTTCTAAAACTTGCAAAGAGCTCAAATGGCATGGGTGGACACTTATCTATTTTTGCGGGCAAATCAAATATGCTTTTCATAACCATAAGTATTCAATACGCAAATTGGAATGTCTCTTTTCACACACCTAAGGGTTACATTTTTCATCTTGGCATCCACGTTGCATACGTGACTGATGCTTCCACTTTCTGTGTGTGGGGTCATCAGTTTATGTGCACAATTTTGCATTCATGACTGGTAGGTTGGTTTTAAGGGTGTCTGCATATTGCATCCTGCATGCTTTCTGCTTGGAAATTTTCTTCCTTTCCTAGTAGAATCTGTGTTACTAATCTATTTTGGTGTTTCTGTCAGTGAGCCACTATGGTTTGTGGGAAGTTGCAGTTGTGCTTGTGTTTTACCATCCTAGAGCTGTCATGCCTTGAAAAATCCCCATAACTGGGGTTGGCATCTGCAGCTCCAGAGCTGCACGTGGCTCTTTAAGGAGCCCTCTGTGGCTCTGGAGGCTGCTGCCGCTTAAACAAACAAAAAAAAAAATTTAAATTCAGTTGGTTTTACAGTGGGCAAATGAATGTAGTTTTTTTGTTTTAAGTGGTGGCAACCTCCAGAGCTGCTGAGCAGTCAGCTGTCGCAGGGGAGTCCCTGAAGAGAAAGCTGGCAGGGAGCTGCCCGTGTTGCACATTAGGGAAATTTAAACCTGCAGGAGAGCTGGCGGGGAGAGGCATCCGAGTCTGCCTCTGCTGGAGCCATGCAGTGGCACTGTGAAGGAGGAGGCAGGGGGAGGAGTGTGGGGGTGGGGGGTGGGGGGGCGGCCATGAAGGAACAGTGGCTGTGTGCAGAACTCATAGGCAGGCAGGTTAATCCTGGGGATCATGGGGCAGTTTTGGGACTGAGAGGGGTTAACCCTGGGGTTGGGTGATAGGTTTGTGGGATGGGGTAAAGCTTGGGGATAGGGGATGGATTTGGGGGCTGAGGCGGGTAAAGCCCAGAGATGGGGGTAACGTAACTGTCTAACTGGTACAAATAACAGTGTGTGCGCTGTTCTTAAAATGGGTATGACCAAAAGGATGGTTTGGAGTAATTTATAAAGGACTATCTCATATTCACATATATTGTGGCTCTTGAAGGACTGATTGTGTAATAGAAATTGGGGGAAAAAATGGCTCGTCTCACTATTTCGGGTGCAGACTCCTGCCTGTAGCCGACAGAACTTGCTTTCTCACATTGAACTTTCTGTGAAGCGTACACAAGCAGAGAGCTATAAATCATTGAGGCACTGTAGAATGTCCAGGTTTGCAACACATAAATGTCTTTCTTTGGGGGAACCATAGGTTTTAGATATACGTTTCCCTCATCAACTTCACTAAGGTGGAGCTGCGGGTCTGACACTGCAGTAGCAGAACTGAGAGTGAGCTCATTGCAGGACCCAGAACCAGTGTTCCCTGGAAACTGAGTGCATGGGCAGCTGCCCAGGAGAGATTCAGGTGCCACACAGCTGATTGACAGAGCGCCCACACCTGCCCACAGCTAGCAGCATGTGTTTCTATTGGTGGTGCACATCTGCCCATGCCTTGGTGCACAGAAGAAAATTTCTTCTGCCCACGGATGTTAAAAATAAGAAGGAACCCTGTCAAAAAACCATGAGTTAAAGAGTGAAGGCAATACCAGCAAACATTTAAAGGCTCTCTTGTTTGCTTCTATCAGCAGCCCGTGGTATCAATGAAGGTCCACATCTTCACATATATGCAAAGTTAAGCTGGAAATCTTCCAAGAATAGCCCCTCTCATAGATTGATGGGGCATTTCTTGGCTTTTGTGGGAGTGAAAATTTAGTAAAAGCAGCCCTTCTTGCAGTAGTTTACTACTGCCATTTCTAATCTTGGCTGACTGAAGTCCTGAAAAGTAAAGGGAAACATTAATTGTACTTCATCCGAGTCTCAAAAATGTTTGATTTGGTGTAGATTAATATGGTATCTAACCAGGGTTGTCTTCACCTGAAAGAACATACCAGTACATATAAGAGCAAAATGTTTTATTTCTGGTTTGAGCATTTTGGCCAGAAGGTGGCAGCTCTTTCAGCTCCAATGTTACTCTCAACTTTTCTGCTTGTGCTTCCTGCCATCATATTCTACCAGAATCTGTGGGATTCTCCTCTGCTGCAGCCATAGGAAAAGGGCAGACATTGTTAGTCTGACTTTAAAGTGATATCACTGTTTAAAAATGCTTATAAGTTCTTTCGTATTCTAGAATTTATTGTTATTTTAGTCCTACTTATGGGACAAAAAGCAGTCCTATAACACTTTAAAGACTAACATAATAATTTATTAAGTGATGTGCTTTTGTGGGGCAGACCCACTTCTTCACATCTGGAAATCTGGTGATCTGAACAAGTGGGTTTAGTGAAGAGACAGACCAACACGGTTACCTCTCTGTGATTACTTATGGGAAATGTTTTTCCTTACCAGGGCTTGAAACGTTCCTTGTGTAGAAGACAAAGGAATTTTTTTATGGCACTACATTTTATAGGTAACCAATAATTACTTAATCAATGAAAAAAGAGCATTTCAACAGCATTGCTCCAATTCGATGCATTAAAAGAATCTGCATAATACAGATGGGTTATACAGAAAGATGTATTGACTTGCTTCACAAATAATGCATTAATTGCTAGTGCAAGACAAATCTGGACTAATAATTCCAAACTGGAAAACCTTGGTAGAAAGAAACCCAGGGTATGTGTTATTCTGGTTTGTATCTCTCATATCCAGCTTTGCAATTCCCTTCATCGGCATTGGGCATCAGTACAACAAAGGAGCAGCCTGTGAATTTCCAGAAGCAAATGATTGTCGTCTTAACCTCAACTCTTAAACTGACCCTTCTTCTCCAGTGTATTCTACGCTGAATGTCTCACTCTCTTCCTGAGTTAGATGGAAAAGAAAACACCCCCAGGCTTTCTCTGACTCCTCTTTTGTTACTTGATTTTCTTTTTCTTTTCTTTTTTGCACCCTCTCTTTTAATCTGACCACTTTCCTTCAGATCCGGTCAACAGAAAAACAGGACAGGGCTTGCACATTTTATTAACTGATTCTGAGGCAATGTGCAGTTTCAGAGGAAAAAACGGTTTCTGCACACTGACATTTGCTTTCCCCTTCCAAAAGCTACATTGACAATGAGCTTGGATTCAGCTCACAAATTTGTGCCTGCATGCACAAATTAAAGACACATTGATTGCATGGATATTTGGATCTAATGAATACATTACAGGGAATGCTTTCCAGCACACTAGTTTGTGGTTTTTGAACCCTATTTGTATTGTATTTGTGTTGCTGTAAAACTGCAGTTCAAATATTTAAATGCAAAACAGCATTTCATCAACAGAGATGAAATAGAGCACAAGAGAATTTAAATGAGTCTCCTATTTAACCTCTGTTTGTTTTTCATTGTGCATCTGCAGTCGTCAAAGGCTATGCATGGATCTTCCATGCTTACCCAGTGTACTTGGCATTTTTTTAATTTTTGTTTTCACATCTTCAGCTCTTTCATCTATAATATTCAAAGGCCAGATTCTGTTTTCACTGAGAGTGGGGCAAAACTGGAGTAACTCCATTCAAATCATAAGATTTATGTCAGATTTATAAATGTGTAAGTGAGCTCAGAATCCTAAGAAAGGAGTCTGCATAGTGGTTAACATTTTCCAATAGATTTTTTAATTATTATTTATATAACAGCTGCTTCATATTTGCCAATTTTGAAAGTCAGGCTCCTAATATGGGTGTTAAATATGAATGTAGGAGCCTAAATTTATGGCATCATTTTTTTTTTTTTAAATTGGCCCAATCCCACCGTGGTAAATCACAAATCCCCTGTAAAGAATTATACTTCTGAAGCATCAGTGAAACCAGGGAATACCATGCATGTGGGGAAGCTTACTATGTCTAACTAACATATATGTGTGGCTATGAACTTAGATTCAAGATGGGACTCTTAAGAGTTTTCAGGTATCTGTCCCTCCAAATAGTCTCAAAGGAATTTTCTCTTTTACCTTCTTTTACTGATCCCTGAATTACATTCAAAGTCCTTTGTCTGATTTTTCTCTTAACAGCCTTTTAACACTTATAAGCTGTGTCTACACTAGCTGGCTATTTCGAAGTAGCTGTGCCAACTTCGAAATAGTGCCCGCTGCGTCTACATGTGCCGACTGCTATTTCGAAGTTGAAATTGACGTAAGGCGGAGAGACGTTGAAGTCGTTATCCTCATGAGGAGATGGGAATAGCGCCCTACTTCAACAATGAACGTCGAAGTAGGGCACATGTAGACAATCCGCATCCTGCAACGTCGAAATAGCGGGGTCCTCCATGGCAGCCATCAGCTGAGGGGTTGAGAGACGCTCTCTCCAGCCCCTGAGCTCTATGGTTGCCGCGTGCAGCAGCCCCTTAAAGCTCCCTGCCCCCTTATTTCCTGTGCAGGAAGCTGAGAGCTCATGCAGGCAGCTGCATAGCCACGTGTACAGCCTGCATGGACCTCAGCAGCCCCAATCTATGACCCTGCACCCCATGGCATCCAGCCAGCCCCACAAGTGCCCCCAGGGCACCCCCCCAAGGGGGCCCAGGGCTCCCAGCCTGCCAGCCAGCGGGGGAAGAGGCAGCAGGGCCCCTCCTGGACAGAGGCCGAGATCTGGGGCTGGGGCTCTGGGGTGAGGAGGAGGTGCTCCAGGTAATGGGGAGCAAGAGGCGGAACGCGGATGCGTTCGCTTGGCTGGCCAAGGGCCTGGCTGCCCGGGGTCACCCTGCCCGCACTCCTGACCACGTCAGGAGTAAGGTGAAGGAGCTGCAGCAGGGTTACGCCTGGGCCCAGGACGCGGCCAGCCGATCTGGGGCCGCCCCCGCCATTTGCGCCTTTTACAGGGAGCTCAGGTCCATCCTGGGCCCCCGGTACACCACCTCCCCGCCCCCCCAGCCACTCTTGACACATCAACTGACGAGCCCCAGCAGGCCCCGGAGATGGAGTCCACCCCGGAGGCAAGCCCTGCACCCCAGGGGCCCCCCCAAGAGCCCACCCCTGGGACGCCGGAGGAGGAGGAGGGGGAGTCCTCCAGCGACGGGGGGCTCCACATCGCCCTCCCGTCCCGCAGCTCCAGCAGGGCGTCCGCCCAATGTGTGTCCCCCAAACGTGGGAGCGGACCGTCAGGTATGTACCCCCCTGGTGCACACCCCTGGGGTTATGGGGCGGGGACAAGACATGACCAGGGCTCTCCACATGTCCAGATGACCATGGCCCCAAGGACAGCAGTGGCATGTCCCTCAGAAGATTGCATCAGCCCCTGCCCCCAAGCAGGACAGCGCCATGCCCCATCCCTGGGGATGGGTGGAGCGGAACCTGGGGTCCCCTGTGGTGGTGGGGGGGGACACCCATCATCAGCATCTCTGGGGGACGGGGATGGGCAACCAGCAGCAGAGGGGTGGGGGGACGAGGACCACGGGTCAGGGCCCACACTAATGGCTGTCTCCACTCTTCTGCACCCCTGTGTTCTGCAGCTGCACCATCGGAGGGCCTGGAGAGCGCCAGTGAGGTGTCTGTGGTCCTGGAGAGCCCACTGGGGCCATCCCAGCAGGCTAGCCCCTTGGCGGAGCACAGACCAGCCCCAGGATTAGGCCGACAGAGGAGGAGCCACCCTCGGACGGCCATGGACTCCCACCTGCTCGCGACCCTCCGCCGTCAGCTGGAGGTGTCGGAGCGGCGCCTGTGAGTGGAGGAGCGGCGGCTAGAGCTCCAGGAGCGAGCGCTGGCCTGGCGCCAGGAGGCTTGGGGGGCCTTCATGTGCACATTCCAACAGATTGCGCAGCACCTGGCCCTCCCGCCGCTCCACCTGCCGTCCCTCCACCGTCTGCCACCCTGGGGCCTGCCACTGAGGAGGATCATGGGCATGCGGACACCAGCCGGCCCTATTTGCCGGTTCTCCTGGCCCCCACCCAGCCTCGACCAGGGCTCCAGCCGAGACACAGGTCGTGCCCCCCAACACCAGGCACTGGACAAAAGGGTGTAGGGCTGAGGATGTTGCCCCCTCCTTTGTTCATCAATGATCTAGAAAATGAGGTAAGCAGTGAGGTGACAAAGTTTGCAGATGACACCAAGTTGTTCAGGACAGTCAAAACCAAAACAGATTGTGAAGAACTACAAAAAGATCTCAGCAAACTGAGTGATTGGGCAGCAAAATGGCAAATGAAATTTAATGTGGGTAAGTGTAAGGTAATGCATGTTGGAAAAAATAACCCAAATTACACGTACTACATGATGGGGTCAAATTTAGCTACGACAGATCAGGAAAGGGATCTTGGAGTTATAGTGGATAGTTCTCTGAAGACATCCACGCAGTGTGCAGCGGCAGTTAGTAAGGCAAATAGGATGTTAGGAATTATTAAAAAAGGGATCGATAATAAGACAAAAGATATCATACTTCCCCTATATAAAACTATGGTACGCCCACATCTTGAGTACTGCGTGCAGATGTGGTCTCCTCACCTCAAAAAAGATATATTGGCATTAGAAAAGGTTCAGAAAAGGGCGACTAAGATGATTAGGGGCTTGGAACGGGTCCCATATGGGGAGAGGCTAGACAGACTGGGACTTTTCAGTTTGGAAAAGAGGCGATTGAGGGGCGATATGATAGAAGTATATAAAATCATGAATGGTGTGGAGAAAGTGAATATAGAAACATTATTTACCTTTTCCCATAATACAAGAACTAAGGGACACCAAATGAAATTGATGGGTAGTAGGTTCAAAACTAACAAAAGGAAATTTTTCTTCACACAGCGCACAGTCAACCTGTGGAACTCCTTGCCCGAGGAGGCTGTGAAGGCCAGGACTCTATTAGGGTTTAAAAAAGAGCTTGATAAATTTTTGCAGGTTAGGTCCATAAATGGCTATTATCCAGGGATAAAGTATGGTGCCCTAGCCTTCAGAACAAGGGCAGGAGATGGATGGCAGGAGATAAATCACCTGATCATTGTGTTCTGTTCTCCTTCTCTGAGGCACCTGGCATTGGCCACCGTCGGCAGATGGGATGCTGGGCTGGATGGACCTTTGGTCTGACCCAGTATGGCCATTCTTATGTTCTTATGTATATATTCCCCCCATGTTTGTAAATAGTTTTTGTTCTGCCCCCCCATGTACATAGTTCCCCCCCTTCCTTCTGTTAATAATAACGTTGCACTATTTTGTTTCAAAAAACATTTCTATTTATTTCAAAGAAAAGTGTGGGGGTGTGTGTGCTCTCGGGTGCTCTGTGGTGTGGGCGTGGGGGCAGGGAGTGTTGTGGAGGATGGGAGAGTGCAGTGGGTGGCTCACCAGTGGGTGGCCCTGCCAGCGTTCACCCCGCAGCCTGGTCAAAATGGGCCCGCAGGGCCTCCCGGACCCGGATCCCCTCAGGGTTGACCTGTTGACTGGGGGCAGCGAGTGGCTGGCCGTTGGTCCTGCCAGCCTCCACAGCCCAACCCTGGAAGAAGGCCTCTCCCTTGCTCTCCACCAGGTTGTGGAGTGCGCTGCACACACCCACAACCTGGGGGATGTTGGTGAGGCCTGCATCCAGGCGGGTGAGGAGACACCTCCAGCGCCCTTTGAGGTGGCCGAAAGTCCACTCAACCACCTGGCGCGCATGGTTCAAGTGTGTGTTGAACCGCTCCTGGCTGGCTGTGACGTGACCCATGTAGGGGTGCATGAGCCAGGGCTGGAGGGGGTATGCTGCGTCTGCGATGACACAGAGGGGCAGGGTGGTGTCCCCCACAGGGTTCTCCCGCTGGGGGATGTAGGTCTCTGCCTCCAGCTGGCAGCACAGGCCCGAATTTCTGAACACCCGGGTGTTGTGAGTGCTGCCAGGCCAGCCGACATAAATGTCCAAGAGGCGGCCCCGGCTGTCCACCAAGGCCTGCAGGACCACGGAGTGGTATCCCTCCCTATTGAGGAAGCATCCTCCACTGTGCTCCAGGGCACAGATGGGGATATGGGTCCCATCCAGAGCCCCAAAGCAGTTTGGGAAGCCCAGGCTGGCAAACCCCGCGATGGCAGCATCTGGGTCCCCAAGCCACCCGAGCCTCTGGAGGAACAGGGCATCGATTGCGCGGACGACCTGCAGGGGAAGGACATGAGAGAGCACCGGTGAGGGGTGTGCAGGGTGTGTCCGGCCCTCCCCACAGGTCTCCCCCCGCCGCCCCAGGGCTCCCCACCCCCCGGGTCCTATTACCTCCATGAGGACAGCTCCTTGCCCACGCCAAACTGCTGCACTATGGATCGGTAGCTGTCTGGAGTGGCCAGCTTCCAGACAGCGATGCCAACCTGTTTCTCTACTGTCAGGGCATGTCACATGGGGGTGTCCTGGTGCCGTAAGGCAGCGGTGAGCCACTGGCAGAGCTCTAGGAATGTCTGTTGGCTCATCCGGAAGTTCCGGAGCCAGCAGTCATTGTCCCACTCGCCGAGCACCAGCCACTCCCACCAGTCCGTGCTCGTGGGGTAGCTCCACAGCTGGCGGCGTGTGCGGACAGGCAGAGAGGGCTGGGAGGGCAGCAAGGTCTGGGCCTCCTTCCTCATCCCCTGGGGGCAGCTCCTCTTCCACAAATAAAAGATGGTCAGCTGCCTCCTGCATAGCACTGAGCAGGGCAGCCACTGGTCCTGCAGGGGCGGGTGTGGGGGCCTCTGGCGGCTGCTGCTGCTGCTGGGGGCCCATGCTGCTTACACGGGGTGTGCGGGCTTGTGGCTCTGCAGACCGCGTGCTGTGCATGCTGAGTGTGACTGGGAGGGGCCCTTTAAGGGAGCGGCTAGCTGTTGCCCCGGAAGTGCTACTCCGCCCTGTGACCCTGTCTGCAGCTGTTCCTGGCACCCTTATTTTGATGTGGGCCGCTTTGGTGTGTAGACGCTCCCCTGCAGCGCCTACTTTGATGTAGTGCTGCCCAACGTCGACTTTGAACGTCGATGGCACCAGCCCTGGAGGATGTGTAGATGCTATTCATCGAAATAGCTCGGGGGGGATTGGCCACCCGAATGCAACGGGGGTCGTGCCTTTCCACCCCCTGCCCCAGAATGATGGGCTGATGTGTTGCCTGCCCCATCTCCCCCCTGTATATAGTTGTCCCTGCCCTTGTATATAGTTATTTATAATTGACCCCCCCGTATATAGTTTATTATAGGTGTTCCCACCTGTGTATAGTTATTTTAAATTATTCTGTTTTATTTGGTTTATATATGCCGAAAAGAGGCGAAATGTTTGGTTATGTAAATAATGACAGTTTTATTTTTCAAAAAGTCTGTGTCCCATGTGCTTTTGGTGAGGGTGGTGTGTGGGTTCTGGGGCAGGGTGCATGGATGGCCTGGGTGTCGCTCACTAGGCCCCCTGGCAAAGTATTCCCGTAGGGCCTCCCGGACCCGGACCCGGACCCCATCCTGGTGGGCCTGGCAGCTTGGAGCAGTGGCTGGCTGGGGGTAGGCTGTTCCAGCCTCCCATGCCCAGCCCTGCACGTAGGCCTCCCCCTTGCTTTCCACCAGGTTGTGGAGCGTGCAGCAGGCACCCGCAACCTGGGGGATGTTTTGGAGGCCCAGGTCTAGGAGTGCCAGGAGGCAATGCCAGCGGCCCTTCAGGTGCCCGAAGGCTTGCTCGACCACTTGATGGGCATGGTTGAGTCGGGCGTTGTAGCGCTCCTGGCTAGCATTGAGGTGGCCTGTATAGGGCCACAGAAGCCAGGGCTGGAGGGGGTAAGCCACATTTCCCACAATGAAAAAGGGTACGGTGGTGGTATCCCCCAGAGGGATCTCCCTCTGGGGGATGTAGGTCCCTGCCTGCACTTGGCGGCATTGTCCCAAATTCCAGAAAACGTGTGCGTCATGGGTACAGCCGGGCCAGCCCACTTATATGTCCTGGAAGCAGCCACGGCTGTCCACCATGGCCTGGGGAACCACAGAGTGGTAGCCCTTCCTGTTGATGTAGCAGCCACCACTGTGGTCTGGGGCGTGGATGGGGATGTGGGTCCCATCGAGGGCTCCAAAGCAGTTGGGGAATCCCATGGTGACGAATCCTTTGACGGCTGCGTCCAGGTCCCCAACTCAGATGACCTTCTTCAGCAGCAGAGCATTGAGTGCACGCAACACCTGTTGAGAGGGAACATGCGTTTCTGTGAGGATTTGCAGAGTGTGATCCCCTTACTCAGGATCCCCTCACCCAGGTCCTCCTTACCCAGGACCCCCTCCTCAGGACCCCTGCCCCAGACCACCCTCCCCAGGGGGGTCAGACCTAGGCCTCCTTACCTCCATCAGGACAGCCCCAACTGTGGCCTTTCCCACTCCAAACTGCTGGCCCATGGAGCGGTAGCTGTCTGGAGTGGCCAGCTTCCAGACAGCTATTGCGACCCTCTTCTCGATGGGGAGGGCGCGCTGCATCCGGGTGTCGTGGTGTCTGAGTGCAGGAGTGAGCCGCTGGCAGAGCTCCATGAAGGTCTGCTGGCTCATGTGAAAGTTCCACAGCCACTGTTCATCATTCCATTCCCCCATAACCAGGTGCTCCCCCCACTCAGTGCTGGAGGGGTAGCTCCAGAGTCGGTGGGGCACCCAGCCGGGGGGGGAGCAGGAGGGCCCGATGGTCTGGGGCATCTCCTGGTGCCCCTGGGGAGGGCTCCCATTCCAGAAGCTGCTGGGTAGCTGCCCAGGCTGCATCTAGAAGGGCGCCTGCTCCGCGAGAGGTGGCTTGTAGGGCTTCCAGCTGCTGCTGGACGTCCATGTCTGTGGGTTCGAAGTCTGCGAGGCTTGTATCACCAATGCAGGGCTGCTCGTGCAGTGCAGGCTGGGTGTGTCTGGGAGGGGCCCTATAAGGGAGTGGCCTGCAGCTGCCCCAGAAGGGCTAGTGTGCTCTGTGACCCCGTCCGCGGGCTTTCTTGGCCCCTTATTTCAAAAGAGGGGGCTTGTGTGTGTAGATGCTCTGCCTTTCCTTCTGGGGCGGCTCCTTTTGACGTTCCTCGGTGCTACTTCAACATTGAACATCGACATCACCAGCCCTGGAGGACGTGTAGATGATAATCGTTGAAGTAGCCTATTTCGATGTTCTTACTTCGAAATAGGCTGCTTCGACGTAGTGTCCTAGTGTAGATGTAGCCATACTGTGGTATTGATTCTTAGCCAAGAGGTCAAAATGCCAGTGTCTTTGTGGCATAAAAAGGGTCTTCTATGCCCACATTTTCAGTGTTGCTTATGGTTTTACCAAGACAGTTCCCATTGAAATCACTGTGTGGGCCTTATATCCCCTGCAACCACTTTGAAAATATAAGGGATAATGTCCAGAGGTAAGTTCTCCTAGTGCACAGTCCTCAACCCTTCCTCTGTTTCTGCAGCCACCACTATCTTTGGATCTCTCTTTCCAGGATGCTCTTGGACTTTTGTCTTCACTGTTATAGAACCAACTTTGTCCCTAATTCTTCACATTTTCCTTCCTTTCGTTTCTCTGTTTTCCATCAAGTGCTGTAACCACCCAACCTTGGTGGATATCAGCAGGCCCTTTCCTTACTCACAAGCCATAGAAGGTGATGGAGGACCTCCCCTTTCACACACATTCCATTTGGTTGGCCTGGAGCACTGTAGAGTTCATTGTCAGGCCTAGTATATTCTGTTAAGGCAGCGTTTAAATCTTGCATGTTATGAAAATTTCTGGCCACCTCAGAAGAATGCCTTTGAGTCAGAAAAGAACCAGACTGTATACGAATCACCTGTAGCAGTGTGCAAAAACAAGTCACTAACAGGCTTTGCTATGAAGATCATCAAGTGCTATTGGAAGTAAAGGGCAAGACAAGGGGTCTGTTTAGGTTAGGGGAAATGGAGAAGGGATATAACACTTATTAGAAGTTATTCTGAAGTATGGATGTTCATTTGAATCCACAAGCCTAAAGTGGACCCATACAGCCAACTTAGTTCAGTCAATACTCTTTTGCACTTGTAGGTTTGTGCAGACTTTTCCCATCTGTTTTTCAATTCTTGACTAACCACTGGACAGATTTCCTGTCTATTACCTCCATTTCCTGATCTAGGGATGGCTGGTGACTGTCCAGTAAACAGACCTATGGATCAGCTGGCTTTTTAATCACATTGGCACATATTGGGTCAAATAGTCAGTTTTTATGCATTCCTAACACAAGAAATCTACCATTGACTTCCCTGACAATTTTACTGACTAAAGACAAGTAAGACCTGATTAAGAGCCTCAGGAATTGGCCCACTGACCTGAATTTTTGAAAAGGTTTAGTTCAGCAGTGCGAGAGTTCTTTTTATTCATTCTTATTATTGTGCTTATCAAAGTGAATCTAAATCATTATCTATATGATGTTGGAAGGAAGGTCTTAGATGTTTAGCTATTAAGCACCTGTAAACATATACTCTTTTAATTATGCCTGCACTGATCAGCTACACCATGCAGCCCTTAGCCCTCAGAAAATCACTGGATCTTCTAGGAAGAATGTAAATGGAATTAAAACTAGCAAGAAGAATTTAAGCAAAAGGGAAAAGCATCCAATTTAGCACCCCAGAGAGTCTACATCTGGGACTGTGTGAGCATAAATTGTTTTAAAAACCCTGTGCTGTCACACAAGAGGTGGCAAACCTATTCTGAGACTGGGATGGAAAGCTTTTTAACTTAAGAAACATCCTTTTCTCTAGGCCAGTAGTTTTCCAGTTGACATATGATATTTCTACAGATGCCTCAAACACACATAGGCTGCGTCTACACGTGCACGCTACTTCGAAGTAGCGGCAGTAACTTCGAAATAGCTCCCGTCACGTCTACACGTGTTGGGCGCTATTTCGAAGTTGAAATCGACGTTAGGCGGCGAGACGTCGAAGTCGCTAACCCCATGAGGGGATGGGAATAGCGCCCTACTTCGACGTTCAACATCGAAGTAGGGACGTGTAGACGATCCGCGTCCCGCAACATCGAAATAGCGGGGTCCTCCATGGCGGCCATCAGCTGGGGGGTTGAGAGATACTCTCTCTCCAGCCCTTGCGGGGCTCTGTGGTCACTGTGGGCAGCAGCCCTTAGCCCAGGGCTTCTGGCTGCTGCTGCTGCAGCTGGGGGTCCGTGCTGCATATACAGGGTCTGCAACTAGTTGTTGGCTCTGTGTATCTTGCACTGTTTAATGAAAGTGTGTCTGGGAGGGGCCCTTTAAGGGAGCGACTTGCTGTTGAGTCCGCCCCGTGACCCTGCCTGCAGCTGTGCCTGGCTCCCTTATTTCGATGTGTGCTACTTTGCCGTGTAGACGTTCCCTCGCTGTGCCTATTTCGATGTTGGGCTGAGCAACGTCGAAGTTGAACATCGACGTTGCCAGCCCTGGAGGACGTGTAGACGTTATTCATCGAAATAGCCTATTTCGATGTCGCAACATCGAAATAAGCTATTTCGAAGTTGGGTGCACGTGTAGACGTAGCCATACTGTACAGTAAAAAAACAACAACATATGTCATTAGGACCTGTTTTCAGTACGCTCATGATCAGTAAACTCATTATCGCTTTTCAGAAAACTTTACAGAGGGGACATATCACGAAAGAAATTACATCATTAAAAAAAAGTTCTGCATCTAGCATTCCAAATTAGTCTCCCCTAGCGATATACCACTCTCCACTTTTTATGGTGAAATGAAATTGCAGTGTCCAAAGCCTGAGTGATATCTGTAGAATTCCCATTATTTCAGGTGAACAATTGTTCTCTTGTATGAATACAGTTCTGCCTAGGAATGGCAAGAAGGCTAAACTAAACTGGACATGCTTCCCTAAATGGTTTCTCTGGAAACAGATATTATTCAACAAAGATTTTAATAAATACCAAATTATCAATTATATACTTGTTTTTATTGTAGCTTCTCTATATCCCCATTATTGGTGATTGCAAGATGTGCTTCAGAAAATTTGGAACAACTGAAAATAATACAAATAATAGAAGGCACACATTTATCACCCTTGAATCTCAGTGTTCTAGAATATAATTATAAATGACCATGTCTCATTAGCCAATGAGACTGAGTTCTTCTATTTTTAGTAGCTTGTATGGTCAACGGTTTAAAGTCAACTGTGCATTGATTCTGGACCTCCAAATGCTTTGTAGTTCTGCATAGTGGAGGACTGGGGGCTCAAGAAGTACACTTTGTACATTAGCTATCAATACTCCGCCAGCATATTTCCTGCCTAATGAGAAGCATTCTCTTCTCAGTCTGTGTTGCTTTAATAACTTTCATAATACCAGTTAGTAAAGAAATGGCTCTATTTCTCCAGAGGGCCAGCACAGAGATCATTTATATCTCCCACAGGTAAGGTGGCACCGACATACTCCAGATGGGCAGCGACTTGTGTGACATGGTGATAGTCACCCCTGCCTTGTGCTTCTTGATGTTTCTGGACCAGACAGTGAGGAGCATTGCTGAGAGGACCATGCAAGACATGGTTGGGAAACACACTGACAGGACCCTTCCAAGTCAGATGTCACCAACTCCCTCAGTGGCTCTCTGGAGGTCGAGTTCTGGAGAAATGGGAGCCATCTGGGCTGGCTCTGGTCCCATGCCTACAACACCTCAAGATTGCTGGGAAAATGATTGTTTGCCATTGGATATTGTGTGAGGAGTGCTGGAAAGTGGGATTCCTGATATCATGCACTGAGACCATCATATGTCCACTGTCCTGGTATCATGCATTGAGACAAACCATCATCAGCCTATCAGCCAGAACCCTGCTAGAGCGGCCATGAAAGGAGTTCTCTGCTGCCACTATGTGGAGAACTTGAAGTGGAAGGTGGACCAGGGAAAGGTATTTGGGAGACTTTCTACCCTCTATGGGTGCCATCCTGGGGACACTTATTCACTGACCTGAAAAACCCACTCACCTCAATCTGGAACAATGTGGGTTATGCTTATTATGTATCTCTTTAACTGTGTTAACTGACCTTGTATTCCCCAACAACCCAAACCAGACCCTGCATATACAATGCCTCCATTTTTTTAACTTGTACCTCCTATAACTGTCTTTGAAACATTCACTTCAAAAAAATTTTTTTAATTTGACTTAAGCTTGTGGTTGCACTGAGGAGACCTAGTAGGGTGGCTTTTCTCTTACTTACTGTGCTCCTGCCACTGTATCTCTCCATAGCTAACACTCATTTCTTTAAAGCAGCTCCCAATACCTTGCAGATAAACATTCCACATTCGCACGGGAAAAAGCAGGCGGCCTATCCAAAAGCTGTCTTAGTGCTGAGATTCAAGGGCATATGGAAGAATCTCTCAAAGAAATTGGTAGGAGCCCCCTTTGCAGGAGTTCGTTAATGTCACACAAAGCTCAGAACAGTTAATGAGACCATATATTATAGGGAGCCATTAAAATGAGTGGGATGGCATAATCAATATTTCCCAACTCTAATCTCACAGATTCTATGCATATCAAGACATTGGGCTGTGGGGAGTCTAAGAAAACTTAAAATGAGGTTCAAATGTTCAACAGTTATAACTACTTGCGAAGGGCCAGCTGCCTCCCAAGCACCCCATAAGCATCTGTCCTAGCTCTGGTCCCACACCCACAATGACTTGAGACAGCTAGGACAAAGGAAGAGCTGCCACTGGGTGTGGTGGGGAGGGCACGAGGAACCAGGAGTCCTGGTATCTTACATCAAGACCTCAAGACCTGAGATTGCTTAGCAAGAGCTTAGCCTCAGTTTCTCTCTGCTGCAGCAGAAGGGCCATTGATGCCAAATTACCAATGCAAATATTTGTGTGGTTTGGCCATCCCCACTGGTAGGGCTGGATTTATTAATATAACAAAATGGTTCCCAAACAAAATTTCCAAGTTCTTCATCTAGTCCTTCCACATAAACTTCCTTGCCAGATGCCTTTTCCCTGAAGACTCCAGGTTCTCTTCTCAGTCATTCCCGGCAGTCTCTATAATCTTACTCTTGTTCAGCTGGGTTGGCACTTTCCCTGAACATTCTCCGTCCTGCTGCTCTTTACAGGGGAATCAGCCACTCCCTACTCAGCTGATGCTGCTAAGTAGACCCCATATCTCATTCCAGGTATGGTGGGCAGGGATAATTGGATGGGTCAGGCTCCAGCTCTTACATGCAGGCCAGCTTGTTACAATGCTGGAGACTGTTAGAAGCACTTTACCTCCTCAGTGGAGTCACTTCTTTCCTTGTCCGGCATCCCTGTGCATTGGTACGAATGTTGTCCCAGCTAAGACTCAAAAGACTGGGTGTTGTCCACAAACTGGTGACAAACAGAAGTTCCCCCCGCAGCCCCTTTTTTTTGTCTGAGTCAGTGAGAGCTGGACTAACTTTTTGTCAACTTGAAGTTGCTTCGGCATACATCAGATAGTAGAAACATCTATGTTGTACAGGTCCAGTTTTCCACTGGATATATTGTTATTATTTGCAGCTATTTCCTTGCTCTGCAGAAATAATACCCAACAGGTTTCTGCATGATAACTCTGTTGCTGCAACTTCTGTTTTGCATTTATTTGTAGATAAACAAATCAAACGGAACATAAATAGCTATATCTTTTTTCAAACTTGAAAAAGCCTTATCAATAAATGATATTGTTGCTATGAAAAGCATGTAGAGTAAATGCATTTTCTGTTAGCAATACATTAAAATCTTGCAAGGGCAAGGGAAATTGAAACTGTCTTTCTAATGGATCATAAATCTTAGGAATGATTTGAATTCATGGATTAAACGTCACCTTTGAAAGCCTTTGGTGATTTATTTCAGATCATAGAAGAAAGAACATTTCCCCTGCAAATCAAATTATTGAATTTTCATATTTTGCATTAGCTATTTTCAGAATAATATTCATCAAAGAACCAACTTGGTGAGGCATTTTGCCTTCTTGGAAAGTTTGTTTTTTGGCACACAGCATTCCTAATTAATAGCATTTCTGCAGTTTCAAAGGGTGAGAGGATCAAAGAGATGAGCCTGGCATAAGGAACATGTGCCGTTTGTTTGACAGAAAACGGGAGCAACAGTGTTTGCTGGCACAGCCGCTGAGGTGGGACAAAGAATTCCTGGAACTGTATGCCGTGATGACCCTGAAGTAAAGTGTACGGGCTGGTTGGTGGGTAGGAGAAAAACTTCAGGTAACGTGTCCAGCTTCTGCGAGAGGGACAAGGCTAAGTAAAAAAATAAAAAGCAGCTGGATACGTTTAAAAGGAGAGAGGCGCTTTTCCCCTGAGTGAAAGATGTGCTGACAGAGGGCCCAGTTTAGCTCCCACTGAAATCAGTGACACAACTCCCATTCACTTTAGCAGGAATAGGACTAGGCCCATAGAGAATCCTGAGGATACCCCCCCTCCACCCCAAGAAAAGCCTCATGAGGCCAGTATTGAAGTAAAGGAAAGACAGAATTGTATATGGAGTTAGCTTACAGGTATGTTATACTATAGGTCTTTCTGCCTCTTGGATTCAGTAGCAACTATCTCCAGTATGTAAGGCTATATCTATATGGCAGAGCCATTTTGGGATGCCAGAGGTATTCTGAAATAGCTACCCCATGTCTGTGACACACACCTGTTATTTCGAAACAGTTTTTGAAATAAGGAACATGCTATTTCAGCATCCCTGTAGTCCTCATTGCAGGAGGAGCAAGGGATGTTTCAAAATAACATTATTTCAAGCTACATTCGAAAAAAGCAGTGCTATTTGCATAGTGCAAATGGAGTAGCATATTTCGAGTTTAGGCTGTTGAGTAGACATAGCCAAGTGACTGTTTCAGAGCTGACTTCATCTATCGTCCCCTTGAGAAAAGGAACCGAAGTGGAATGGAGGCGTAATCCCAGTTACATCGGATCAAACTTCCACTTGGTAAAGGTAAAGGAGACCGTGCTCTTCTCAAGTGCTGGGGAGTTTAATTTAGGAGATGAAATGACCATTGTGAGATGTTGATTGATGATCAGTGTTCTGAGCACTAAAAATATCAATAGCTGAATATGTGCTGCTAATGAGACCCATTCAGTGCCATGTGATTAGATACAAAAGTACAAAATCCCATGAGACCTTTAAGCAAATTTGTGCTGAGTACTCCAAAGGACCCCATGGCTGTGATATATACTGGAGCCAATTGGGGGGTTTAACTCAGGTGTATGGCAGCTAAATTTAGATTACAAGGAAGAATATTTAAATCCAGTTTCCTTAATGTACCTTGATCTGAAATGTTTTGGCTCAACATCAAGAAGAAACTAGATGGGGAAGATGAGCATTTCAACCAAAGGATGAGAAGATAGGGATTTTTTAATTTATTAGATACTGGGACATTCTGGATAGAGATTGTTATGCAAGAAGGGTGGATTCCATTTTATTTAATGTAAAACAAGACTGCTTGCCTGGAGCAATATTTAAACTGGGAGGTAAGGGAAATATGACAGATGCTGAGAAACACACAGGTTCAACAAAGAACCTGCTAGCAACAGCTCAATGAAAGTCTCTGCTTAGTGTGTGCCATCAGTCAAAAACAAACATGATATGTGTAAAGAATGGGACAGAAATAATACTGAAAAATATGCCATGAATATTGTGTTGAAGTCTGGTTAACCTCATCTCAGGAAAGATACGGAAACAGCAGGAATCCACAGATAGGGGATGAAAATGATTAGAGATATGGAAAAAAGGAGACAGAAAAGACTGGAACTGTTCATTTATGGATGAAATCAACAAGAGGGGACCTTACAGAGATTAGAAAATAATGACTAGTATGCAGAAAGTAAAGGAGGTGCCCCTACTTGCCCTTGTTCATCATGCAAAAATAAGGAGAGATTAATCTAAACTGAAACACAACACATTTAAATCTAATACAGTGATTTTTTTCCCCAGATTGCCTCGTTACTCAATCATATTCATTGCCAGAAGGTGTCAGTGAGAGCAATGCTTTTTGAATCCTGCTCTCTCCATGGACAGCCATGGAGAATAAGAACATGGGTCTTCAAGTTTCAGGGAATAATCTAAATACAGTAGAAGCTTTTTATCTGGCACGCCAAGGGAATGGGAGTGCTGGTTAACTAAGAGGGAGGGAGTTTCGGAGTGGGAGGAAACATGGGGCTCAGAAGGTGTGCAGAGCATTGGTTCTGGGAGGCCTTGGGACGACAGGGAGCTTTGAACAAGAGGTTGGGACATGGAAGGAGTTTTGCTGGATTTGGGGGGCACTCACCATAGGTGGCTCCCCAAAAGCAGCATCTTGTTCCTGCTGCTCGAAAGGTGGCTCTGTGTGCTGCCTCCATCTCAGTCTGAGTGCTGGATCCACAGCTCCAATTGGCCAAGAACCATGACCAATGGGATCTGCAGGTCTGATGCCTGTGGGCAGAGGCAACACAGAGTGTCATAGTGGTGGAGGGACAGATGGCTGCTTGTAAGTAAGCACACAGGGTGAGCATCCCTTGGATCCAGGACCCCCAAACACTTTTATACTCCAATATCCAGCCCTGGGCTTTCTCTCACAAACTCCCTCTCAGAGCCTTCACCTCACACCGTTTCCTGTGGCTCAGCCCCTAACCCCATATCCATTCCTGCACTCTCCAATGGCTCTTCCGCTGCCTAGGAGCAGCAAGAACATGTTGCTACTTCTGGGCAGCCATATGGAGCTAGAATGGGAGTCTGCTGACCCTGTGCCAACCGGACTATAAACTGGATTTGGTATGAAGATTAGAAATGCCTGTTTTTATAGACCTTTCCAGCTGGTACAGGGCCAGGGAACACAGATCTTACCGTTGGGATTGGGTAGATACTTCCCCTATCAGCAGAGTTATTCAGTAATTGTCGACTACATAGGTTCTTGTACCTTTCTCTGAAGTAGCAGCTACTGCTTGGCCTCAGAGGTGAGATACAGGATGACAAAGACAACTGGTCTGATCTAGTCAAGCAATTCTTATGCAATGGGATGTAGAGCCTTTCATCTTTAGCTTCCAGCTTTGAAGCTTACCGAAGCAAATGGTGTCTGGAAATTATTATCTGATAGCTAGTACCTGTGTGAAATGAGTGAGAGTTTTCAGGCCACCTTCTAGCAGACAGGTAGCTGGATCAGAATTAGAACATCTCTTTGCAGTCTGCAGGAAGGCTGAATGCCGAATGCGATAATGACTGTACTAAGTTTTTGTACCTCATGGTGGTCCTTTTACAACAGTGTTGAAGCACCCTGGCAGAACCTTATTTGCCAGAGCTTTCATTTGGACTAAAATCATAATGCTCAATTCACTTAAACTATATCCAAAAAGGGAATAAAAGATGGGATTAAAAATCAAGTGAAAAATGTAGTACAACTAGTCATAATGGCTAAACCCGTTCAATCTTTTGCTTAATCCAGTCCAGCCACTGTCTGGCTACATTTACATTGAGCCCTTAACTCGAAATAAGATATGCAATTTGTGCTATGCAAATTACTTATCCAATTGCAAGTTAATTTCGAAATAGGCTGTTTTGGCATTTGGCGCTATCTACATAGCCCCAACAGTCGAACTAGTGTGCTATTTCATGGCATCCCTTACTCCTCACGCAACGAGATGCAGAAGGATGCCAAAACAGTTCCTCTGGTATTTCAAAAAAAATTTCAAAATACCGGGTGCGTTTCATAGATGTGGAGTAGCTATTTTGGGATACAGAGGTATCCCGAAATAGCTCTGTAGTGTAAACATAGTATTTAACCATGCTTCAGTTTGATGTGTACAGAATGGTTAATAATAAAATAACAATAATAAAAATAATAATAAAGGTCATATAAGCAGAGTGGAAATATTAGCAGGATAAGCCAATGTGACAGGCTTGGCCCAAAATATCAGAGTTGGTTTGTTGGCTGCAGCAGAATGTTAAATATTCCCGGGAATGCCCTGTAGAGAAAGCACAGCAATGCACTCAGAAGGGATTAATTTGCCACCAAGAAACAGAAGCATGAAAACAAAGGGTAACACAAAGGGATGTGAAACAAAAGCAGTTCAATTCCCTTATGGCCCTGTTTTAAAGAAATGGGAAGATAGAAGTGTGTCTGCAGTATAGGAATAAACAGTTGCGATAATGCTGCATGCACAAAGACCTGTATATGAGTCAGGCATGGCTGCTTTTTCAAACATTCACATTAACAACAAATAATTTGGGCCAGAGTTTGTGAATAACAAATAATAAGGCATAAACACAGTTCAAGTAAACTGCTGTTCAGAATCTGAATGAGTGTTGGCAGACACTTTTCTTCTGTATTTACCCTGCTCTGATAGCTATTGTTCGGTATGTAGGCGGTACTGTTATAAGGGTGTATAACAGAACATAACACTTCCCACTGAATCTGTTTAACTTCAAAAATACTTCAAACTGAAATGGAGTATATCTAAAACAGTTTTTCTATAAATCCATATAAATTATTGGAGGTACAGTACATTTTACCTTGGGGAAAATGCAGTTTGGAAAACTAAATCAAGTTATTATGGAAACAGAGGTCATCTGGAGAGGAATATTTTGAAATGTTGCTGGCACAGTCTTTATAGGGAAGGAAAATAATATTATTAAAGATTACAGACCTATATTGCTGCCAGGAAAAACAAAACCAAAACCAAGAAACTCCATGTGGCTCTAGATGAAAAGAGAAGGCCTAGATTTAGATGAATAGTTCTTAAAATGGTGCACTGGTTAGAAGAAATATTTTTGAGTGCAAAGAAAATATCATTAAAATTATATGACTGTTACTTCCCGAGTTATTTTACCAGGAACTAATGCTACCCCAAGGGGACTCTGACTAATTGAAGTGAGAAGACAGGGCTGCAGTTTGCATGTTGCTTTTTAAAATCATGAGAGCTGATCATACTCTATGAAAGCTTTGCCATTTACCTCAATAAGGGAGGCTTTGGACCACACTCTGTATTTTTGCTTCAACTTCTCCATTGTTTGTATGAAAACAGAATATTTACGAGATCTTGCAGTTGAAGTGACATGACCGCTGGTGGTACAGAAATTCTTTGTAACTCAGGAGTGACGTTCTTCTTGAGTTAGGATAAAGGTGATTTGTATTTGGCTTTTATTTTGCCCATCTTCACTATTTGAAACCCTTTAAATGCAAGTGGCACAAGCCTGTCATGTGAATCTACTAGATATTTGATTTAATTTAAACTGACTTCTCAAAATAGCTTATTTGGTGTATCGATTCTGGAGGCATTGTCAAATGTGGGCTTTTAGGAGAAAATGAAGATTTGTAGTCTGGTTCTTTACTCCATTGCACTGAGTTTTTCAAAAAACTGTGTTGAATTCACATTCTCAGCCCTTAATCTCTAATTTTCTCCTGAGTATTATACCAGTGATTGAAGCCTGCGATAAGACTGAGTGGGAGTAGTAGAAGCATATTATGAGGCTAAATCAGAAAAACACATGTATATTTACATTAGTTCTTTTTAATTGACTTTCTTCTGCCTAACTTACCTGACACATCCCATAAAATGTACCTGCAGAGCTGCAGAAAAGTGCCAGCATTGGCATTTTAGTAGGACATTGCTATGTTTCAAAGGCCGTGTCTACACTAGCCCAAAACTTCGAAATGGCCACGCAAATGAAATGCATATTCAGCGCTTCATTAGCATGCGGGCGGCCGCGGCACTTCGAAATTGACGTGCCTCACCGCCGTGCAGCTCATCCCAACGGGGCTCCTTTTCGAAAGGACCCCACCTTCTTCAAAGTCCCCTTATTCCCATCAGCTGACTGTTACACCTGTGGCTGAAGGGGACACCTAATGAGGGAGTGCCCCCACTGGGATGGAGCACAGAGGCCTTACCTGGACAAAGAAGGTTGTGAGAATGCCCCTGGAGAGGACAACACTGAATGTGTTAGGCCTGTGGTGAGCCCAGGCACAACAATAGAGGGTTTCTCAATGGACTTGCAGGGCCCAGGCTAGCCCTAAGGGCAGGCTAGGCCAAAAACAGACTTTAGGAGGTCCATGGTCCAACATATGCACCAGAAGTGCTTCCACTACCACAATGAAAGCCATCTATAAAGGCATTGCTCCCAGAGACAGGAGAGGGGTTTCCAGAGACATGGGCCCAGTCTGGCCTACCCAGGGTGCAGGGACAGACAAGACTGGCCCCAGACAACCTCTCTGTCTGGGCACAGTGAGATACATAGATAAATAAGCATACTCACTTGGGAGCAGGATGAGGTACGGTGGGGACCCCTACAGAAAAAGGGACTCACATGGGAGCAGAGCAGGTTACGGAGGGGACTCAAGACTTTAAGAAGGGAGGCTGGCTGCTCCAGAACGTGGAAAGCCTTCAGCAAGAGCAAGGCATCCTGTGGGCCCAGCCAGGGGAAAAGCTGCAATGGTAGGAAATCCCCTCCTCGTGAGTGTTCTTGAGGGGAATGCAGTGTAAGGGGGAGACTGCTCCCATCTGTCAAGAAGGAATAAAAAGCAGGATAGAAGGAACCTATGCAAACTTGAACAATCAGAGGAAGGAAGAAGTCAGCCAGTTGGGGCTAGGCTGGGCCCTACAAAAGGCCGCAGGGCAGAGAGGCACTCGCTTCTGTTCTGGACGGGAAGGAGGGATGATGGGCTCTTGGGAAAGGAAGATCACATCTCAGAGAAAGCAGTTCTGGGTAGGGTAGCAGAGCAGCAATTGCTCTGGATAACCACCAACAGACTGCAGGACTTGAGATATGGGCTGAGTGGATGTTAGAGTCTTGGGTAAATGACACAGAGCACAAACAGTAAAGGGGAGGTAAAGTGGGCAGGCTGAGACTAGTGGGCAGACCTGTCCCTCCAACCTGGCCATGGAAGAGCATGGCCCTATACAGACTGTGGCCTGAACCTGAGGCAAGAGGCTAGGCTTTGGGGCTGAATTTGGCCATGGTAGCAGGTGCCTGGACTGATGACTGCTGATACCTCCAGAAGAAGGGAGAACAGAGTAGTGAGCACGGCCAGTGTTTGAAGTGGACATCACAGGCAAGGGAGAGAGATGGGCCCAAAGCCAGAGACTGGAGATAAGAGTGGCCCATGGGCAAGATGCTGATGAGAAAGAGGTGTATTCTATGAACTGAGAATTCCCATTTTGACCAACAGGAAGAACAGCTGAAATAAGTGTGTGTCCTGTTACACATAGTTACAATGCATGCTCTAAAGGTGTGGATATATGGAGTGACAAACTTTTTTTATACTTTCACCAACATCTCCCATTGAGGGGCACAGATGTTTTGTGGGCAATAGATTTGGAACATAATCCAAACTAATCATTGCTAATAAGCTTAGACAGGATGAGTAAGGATCTACATTGGTTTCCCAATGTTCAGATGCAAAATCATCTGAAGTGGTTAACTTGATCACACTCTTATGCTTATATTTACTTCTGAGGTAAGTTTGATGGGGCATTTACCTCACACTGGCAATGAAGTGGTTAATAGAGCCCTAGGTTGGTTGAGCAAGAAATAGCCAATAGGAGAGGTGATGCCAGGGGCAGCCAATCAGGGCCTGCCTGATAAGCCCATATAACAAGAGCTGCAGGACAGAACAGGGTCCGTTACTGCCTGGAGCTCAAGGTATGAAGACTATGTCTCCAGAAGGCTGACACCCCACCAGAATGTTGGACAGAGCAACTGCTGGACAGGACCAGGAAAGTTGAGGAGCTCCTGTCTGGTGGATGAGACTGGGCAGTTGCAGGCCCTGGAGAAGGTCAAAGAATGTGCTGGGGTCATGGGGAAGTGGCTCAAAGAGATACAGAAGCAGTGAGAGGAATTTGAGACATAGCAGGAGGCAGCAAGCCACAGGGTGCCCCCCAGTAGTCATTGGGTAAGTGGTTAGACTTTAGAACTGGGAGAATTCTCTCCTGGAAGCGGGAAAACATGAATAGTGTCATGGCTAAAGAGCCAAGTCATGAACAGGGTACCGTGGGATTTGGCCTGAGGTAGGTTTGCAGCAGGAGACAATGATGGGAGAGGCACCACTGAGATAGGGCATACCCACTGAGAGAGCAAATCTCCAAGATGGCCTCAGGCTCTGAAACAGACCAATAATTAACATTGACTAAATGGCAGCCCATAGATTATAATCTTCTTTTACACTTCAATATTGCAGAGTTATAGATTGTTTGAAAGATTACAGGTACCTGAAAAAAGGAATATTAAAAATAAACCTGTATAAGAATAAGAAGATATGACACGCAAATGCAAGCACATAATCTCACAATGAGGAGGCGACACTAAAAGTATAATTGTGTCACGAGGAAGAAAGGACAATCTAATTTAGAACTGGCATGTCACCTCAGATCAATATTGATTCTGCTGCTATGCACCCTGTGCATTGTATGAATGAGAAAAATCCTCTTGCCTAACTTTTCATTCACATAAACAGTGAGAATCCAAAAGGCTGACTCCTATTTTACCATTCACCAGTGACATTACATTGGAAAGACACAATAAAAATTGGACCAGGCAGGAAAAGAGTTATTAAAAAAAGGAGTTGGACAAAATTGCTTGCTGCCAAGAAATGGAACACTTTAGGGTGATTTCTAGTTGAGTTTCTTTTTCAAATGACCCACCTTGATCCACATTTTCAATGGTGTGATATTAACCATGGCAGCAGCCATCTTATGGATTGTTCATCTGCACCATGTTTAAAATAGCTCATGGACCTTTTGGAATAAAAAAAAGTTTGTTAATCTGTGAAATATAAAGATTCTATTAATATAGCTTGTGCAAAAATGTCAATACTCAAATCAGATCCCTCTTTGAAAAACTGACTATTCAGATAAAATAATACAAAAAATGGAGGAAATTATTGAAGGGCTTCCATACGCAGAGGAACTTATTCGAAGGAGGTGGTTATTGATTTTGTGATTACAGGGCACGTTCAGACTAAATGACTCCTATGAGTGCCGTCAGCTAGACAGATGTCTATCTTCCCTCAGTTGCACCTGCAGTTAATTGAATCTGCAATTAATAGGAGGCCAGTTTTCAAAATCAGAGTCTAGCAGGGGGAAATGATTTCCACTGGGTGGTGGGGGTAAAGGGGAAGTTATCTTCAAGTTAGAGATGGATGCTTTTCTGCCAAGATTTCCATTGTGCGTGGTGTTTCATGTAGCTAGAAGGCAGATAGTGAAGTGCCACTGAAGCAGGTGTGACATTACCAGACTGACAAAAAGATGATTCATAAACACATCAAAGGAAAGTTAAAAATGGATTTGAACACCAAGGCAGTTTATGTGCAGCAGATAAACAGAGAAGCGACCTTACAGCACGTGGAAGCCAATCCTAAACTAAGTAGGCCAGCTACCTTGGACAGCTGCTCCAGTCAGATTGACAGCACAAGGAGAAAGCCAAGAGTAGAAGGAAGGCTATGCTGCTGGGTATTCAAGAAAATAAATTACATGATGAATGCACTGAGCTGGAAACAGCAGGCCTTCCATTGTTACATCTTTCATTGTTAGCAGTTATGAATGGCTCCATGCTATGCATCAAAAGGGTGCTGCACCATGTGGAAAGGTGTTTTGGTGCGAAGAAAAAAATGCATGGAATTGTGAGGGATCCCTGGGATACCACCTGGAACTCTTGGACTGCTGCATCCCCTTCACTTTCAAGTCTGGAATGGCTCTTACAATACTTGGCTCTCATGACAAGCAGTATCCCCCCCATGGGCTGTGATCACTTAACCAACAAAATGCAGAGGCACACCCAGGTAAGCGTATGAATGCTCCCTAAATGACTAATGAATTCCACAGACGCAGACACCAGCAAATTCCCTCTGATCTCCTGTTTTGCAACCTAGAAATAAATCCTCTTCACCTCCTCAAGATCTTCTTCTAAACAATGGACGCTCACTAACTAGTTTGCCTCTTTATCAAAGGATAGTGGACATGCTCTCACCTTCATAATCTAAACAGATTCCCCAAACCCTTCAGCGAAACTCAGTGGTAAAGATAAAACATTAAAATACAGAAAGACAGATTTTAAGTGTTAATAAGTGGTAATCATAAATGTCAGATAATTACCTAAGAAAATAAACAGATGAGCAAGAGTTGTACCAAACAGCTTTTCCCATCCTGCTGGATATTTCAGACAGGTTACAGTTCTTTATGCACAGGTTGAATTTCTTTCTCAGCCTGGGACCTTTCTCCCCAGTTCAAAATCTTTGTCTTCATGTTGTTCTTGTTACCTAAATCATAGGTGGTGGGAGAGAATCTCATAAGGTTACTGTCCCTTACTTTATATTCTGAGTACATGTGCCTAGAAAAATACTGGCCCAGACACATCTTGATGGCCCTTGCTGAGACACAGAGTTGAACAATTCCCCTAGTGTGCTGCTTGCACAACTGTCTCCTTACTGAACTGTAAATCTTTTGTTTACTATTCTTCTGCTGGTCAATGATTGTTTAACACTTGCTTAGGTGTGCATCACCTTGTTTGTTACCACTTCAGACCTAGCACTAGGTGACTTGGACTTACCACATATTTCAATAATAACCATTTAATAGAATTCCCAGCATTTTGTAGATGCTAGGACAGTTATTTCAAATAACTATCAAAATATTGGAACCTTTAGCTATTATCTTTGAAAAGCCCTGGGAGTTGGGAGAGATTTCAGAAGAAGAAAGGGGCAAATACAGTGCCCATCTATAAAAGGGGAAAAAAAGAACAATCCAGGAAACTAGAGACCAGTCAGTTAAATTTCTGTGCTGGGAAAGATAATGAAGGAAGTAATTAAGGAATTCATCTGCAAACACCTGGAGGAAAATAATGTGATAGGTAACAACTACCATGGATTTGTGAAGAACAAATTATGCCAGATCAATCTGATAGCTTTCTCTGAGAGGATACCAAGCCTTGTGGATAAGGGAGAAGTGCTGGATGTGGTATACATAGACTTTAGTAAGGCATTTCACATGGTCTCACATGATCTTCTTATCAATAAACTAGGCAAATATAATTTAGAAGGGGCAACGATAAGGTGGGTTCATAACTGGCAGGATAACTGTTCTCAGTAGTTATTAATGATTTGCAATCATTAGGGCATAACAAGTGGGGTTACTCAGGGGTCTGTTTCGGGACTGGTTCTATTCAATATCTTCATCAGCAATTTAGATATTTGCATAGAGAGTACACTTATTAAGTTTGCAGATGATATGAAGCTGGGAGGGGTTGTAACTGCCTTGGAGGATACGATCAGAATTCAATATGATCTGGACAAACCGGAGAAATGGTCTGAGGTAAAGAGAATTAAATTTAATAAGGACAAATGCAAAGTACTGAACTTAGGAAGGAACAATCAGCTTCATACATACAAAATGGTAAGCGACTGTCTAGGAAGGAGTACTGCAGAAAGGTATTTAGGGATCATAGTGGACCACAAGCTAAATATGAGTCAACAGTGTGATGTTACTGCAGAAAATGCAAACATGATTCTGGGATTAATTGACAGGAGTGTTGAGAACAAGACATGGGAAGGCATTCTTCTGCTCTCCTCAGAGCTCATTAGGCCTCAGTTGGAGTGTTGTGTTCAGTTCTGGGCACTGCATTTCAAGAAAAATATGGAGAAATTGGAGAAGGTCCAGAGAAGAGCAATAAGAATGATTAAAAATGTAGAGAACGTGAGCTGTGACAGAAGACTGAAAGAACTGGGCTTATTTAGTTTAGAAAAGAGAAGGCTTAGAGGGGACTCGATAATGGTTTTCAAGTACCTAAAAGAGGGTTACAAGGAGGAGGGAGAGAAATTGTTCTCCTTTACCTCTGGGGATAGGGCAAGGAGCAATAGGCTTAAATGGCGGCAAGGGAGATTTAGGTTGGACATTAGGAAAATCTTCCTAACTGTCAGGGTGGTTAAACACTAGAATAAATTGCCTACGGAGGTTGTGAAATCTCCATCACTGGAGATACTTAAGAGCAGATAAGATAGATATCTATCAGTGATGGTCTACACTTTGCTGCATCAACCTACACTTAGGGGCTAACAACATAAGGTTTTGGGAAAAGCTGGGGCCTTATTATTTGGATGTGGAAGAGAATGAGAAGCACCTGGGTGTACTGGTTGATCACTAAATGACTATGAGTTGCCAATGTGATGTGGCCAGGAAAAAGACTAATGCAATCCTAGGATGCATTAGAAGGGATATTTATAGAGGAGACAGAGAAGCTGTACAAGGCACTGATGAGACCTCATTGGGAATGCTGAATGCAATTCTGGTCTCCCATGTTTAAAAAGGATGAATCAAACTGGAACACGCACAGAGAAGGGGGGTGAGGATGATCAGAATCATGTAAAATCTGCTATATAAAAGGAAACTGAGGGAGGATGGCTTGGTTAGCCTAAATGAAGGCTGAAGGGAGAAATGATTGTTCTTTATAAGTATATCAGGAGGATAATTACAACAGCGTTAGAGTTATTTGTCAAGAACCAATGCTGACAAAAGAAAAACTGGCTATCAAGACATTTAGGCTTGAAATTAGATGAAGGTTTCTAAAGGTCAGAGAAGTTTTGGAACAGACTTGACAAGGGCTTGAAAATTTTATGGAGATCATATTGTCTATGGTCATATGGCTCATCTGCGCCCCCTGTGTGCAGCTAATATCTGCAATAGCCAGAGCTAAAGCAGTAACTGACCAATATGCAGACATTTCTATGCGTGCAATTGTTTTAAATATAAAGGAGTTCAAAATAGCTGTGCAATGAGTGTGCAAAAAAGAGGTTAATGAAAAATCTGAGTGAAAACAGTGATTGAAAAAATGATTTTGTTGTAACATACTAAAAATTATACCATAATAAAGATTTTATAGAAATTACTTTCTGGGTTTTTGCTGTAATATCATAAGTGAAAAATGATATTCCCACATCCCCTCCCTTTCTTGTTGCTAGTGGTCCAAGGCATGCTGGGAAATAAATGGTGCATTGTCTATAACGTGCAGTCTTTAAATCATGATCTGAGGATGTCAGTAATGCAGCCAGAGGTTAGGCATCTGTTACAGGCAGAGGAAGGGTAAGGCTCTGTGGCCTGTGACATGTTGGAGGTCAGATAGCTGATCACAATGGGCCCTTCTGGCCTTAAAGTCTATGATAATCGTGATAATGGAGGGCTATAAGACAACCTCAGTGCTTCACAAAACTGAGTTAAAGAACAAAGGGTCAAATTCTTCCCTCTGCAATATTCATAAAACACAATAGCTACGTCTACACGTGTATGCTACATCGAAATAGCTTATTTCGATGTAGCGAAATTGAAATAGGCTATTTTGATGAACAGCGTCTACACGTCCTCCAGGGCTGGTGCCGTTGACGTTCAACGTCGACGTTGGGCAGCACCACATCGAAGTAGGCACTGCAGGGGAGGGTCTACACACCAAAGCGGCCCACATTGAAATAAGGGTGCCAGGAACAGCTGCAGACAGGGTCACAGGGCGGACTAACACTTCCCGGGCAACAGCTAGCCGCTTCCTTAAAGGGCCCCTCCCAGACACACTTGCACTAAACAGCACAAGATCCACAGAGCCGACAACTGGTTGCAGACCCTGTGCATGCAGCATGGATCCCCAGCTGCAGCAGCAGCAGCCAGAAGCCCTGGGCTAAGGGCTGCTGCACACAGTGACCATAGAGCCCTGTAGGAGCTGGAGAGAGCGTCTCTCAACCCCTCAGCTGATGGCCGCCATGGCGGACCCCGTTATTTCGATGTTGTGGGACACGGATCGTCTACACGTGCCCTAGTTCAATGTTCAACGTCGAAGTAGGGCGCTATTCCCATCTCCTGATGGGGATAGCGACTTCAACGTCTCGCCACCTTACGTCGATTTCAACTTCGAAATAGCGCTCGCCACGTGTAGACATGGCGGGCGCTATTTCGAAGTTGGCGCAGCTACTTCGAAGTAGCCGGCACATGTAGACGCAGCTAATATAAATCACCTTTGTATTGGTGTAATTTTGTGCAGGATTTGTCTGCAGCCTAAAACAACGGATACTCAGCTATAGTAGTCACACATTTATAAGGATATATTTTTTATTCAAAAATTATACAGAGCAAAATACCAAAAAGCAGCTGCATTTCTTACACGTGAACATATCTGCCAAACAAGCCTTTTGTTTTCAATGCCACTCTCAAGGTGAGAACAAATGGAATGTGTAGTGACCTAGCAGAGGAGACTACTATGGCTATCACTTGTGAATGATGCTCGCTGCTGTGACAAGATTTAAGGCTGGGGTTTTCAAAGGAGCCTGAGGGAGTAAGGTATCCAAATCCCACTGAATGGGATTTGGGCACCTGGCCTGAAAGCATAAGGGACCACAAATTCAAAGGTTTGAGATACTCTGTCTTTTGTGAGCAAAAGTGCCCCTTTGTTCACGAAGGCTACGTCTACACGTGCACCCAACTTCGAAATAGCTTATTTTGATGTTGCGACATCGAAATAGGCTATTTCGATGAATAACGTCTACACGTCCTCCAGGGCTGGCAACGTCGATGTTCAACTTCGACGTTGCTCAGCCCAACATCGAAATAGGCACAGCGAGGGAACGTCTACACGGCAAAGTAGCACACATCGAAATAAGGGAGCCAGGCACAGCTGCAGACAGGGTCACGGGGCGGACTCAACAGCAAGCCGCTCCCTTAAAGGGCCCCTCCCAGACACACTTTCATTAAACAGTGCAAAATACACAGAGCCAACAACTAGTTGCAGACCCTGTATATGCAGCACGGACCCCCAGCTGCAGCAGCAGCAGCCAGAAGCCCTGGGCTAAGGGCTGCTGCCCACGGTGACCACAGAGCCCCGCAAGGGCTGGAGAGAGAGTATCTCTCAACCCCCCAGCTGATGGCCGCCATGGAGGACCCCGCTATTTCGATGTTGCGGGACGCGGATCGTCTACACGTCCCTACTTCGATGTTGAACGTCGAAGTAGGGCGCTATTCCCATCCCCTCATGGGGTTAGCGACTTCGACGTCTCGCCGCCTAACGTCGATTTCAACTTCGAAATAGCGCCCAACACGTGTAGACGTGACGGGTGCTATTTCGAAGTTACTGCCGCTACTTCGAAGTAGCGTGCACGTGTAGACGCAGCCGAAGTTACACATTTTGCTTGCACAAATGAAAGCTGGCACAGACACAGCAGGTATGCATGGCTTTTTGTGAGAATACTCTTTGTACCTTTTAAAGAAAAAAATGTCCCAAATGTCCTGCCTAAGTGCTAACAAAAATAGAGACTGCTCAGTTTATAAATATTTGGTGTTTATTCAGTATTGCTGCATGTATTTGGCTGAACTGCTGGTATCCTATGGAGCCCTTCTACTTCTTTTGTGCTTTTGGAGCTTTTATCTTTTAAAAACACTTTATCAGCTCTGGAAATAACTACATTCTTTCACCTGGAAATGCCAACTTCCCTCCCCCAGTTTTTTTCTCCTTTTTGTTTAATTGAATTGCATTTCTGACTCATGCTGAGTATAGTATATTATGGCTCTCACATTTGTTGATAGAATGAAAAGAGATGGGCCTCAGCCAAATACTTACATCTGAGCCACCTTGAATTTTGGGTGGATTGGAAATTTCAATCTGAATTTTTTGCCTTGGGTCCATCTCCTCCAATAATTCATCATTGTCTAAGGCCATGTCTACACTACAAACTTACTTCAAAGTTAACTTTGAAGTAAGCTGCTGCTTTGAAGTAGTATGCAGAACATGTACACACACTTTCCCTTACTTTGAAGTTAATTTTGAAGTAAGGGAGGATAACTTTGAAGTCACTACTCCATTCCCGGAAATGGAGTAGTGGTTTACGTCAAAGTTTAACTTCGAAGTTGGGTGTGTGTAGGCGCTCTGAACTCGACTTCGAAGTAAGGAGTCCACCAAGGCGCCCCTTCCCAACCCCCGGGACAGAGACACTCTGGGCAGGCCAGCCCAGCCCAGCCCAGCCCAGCCCAGCCTTTATGGTCTCTGCTGGCCACCTTAAAGGAAACAGCTCCCTGGCAACCCCAGGCAGGAAGCTGGGATTGTGCTACGAGCAGGGGCAGCACGAGCTCCCACTCTGACTGCTTCTGCTTGAAGCACCAGCCCACCGCCGCATCCACTGGCCACCATGGTGGCATGCCAGGACCCCTCCCGGGAGCCCTAGACGAGGGGTCCAAGTACCCTGGCAGGGGCTGTGCCAGGAGGGGACCCTCCTCAACTGAGGATGGGCTGAAGGCCTTCTCACTCTGTGGGGGAAGGAAGAAGTCCTTCGCCAAACTGGTGCCCGCCACAGAAATGCCAAGGCCTTTGACTGGCTGGCCAGTGCCCTCAGTGCCCAAGGCCACCCCGACTGCCCTGGCAGCAGAGTGTGGATAAAAGTCAAAGAACTGAGGCAGACCTATGTCAAGGCCTGCGATGCTGCCAGCCAGTCAGGGACACGGCCCATGCATTGCCCCCACTAGTTGGAGCTGCACAGGCTCCTGGGGCTGAGGGAGGAAGCCAAACCAGAGCATGTGGTGGGCACCGCCAGTCCACTCCCTGCAGACAGTGAGGACCTATGGCACCACCAGACCCCAGTGCAGGGAGCAGCTGACTGAGACCAAGGGCAATGACGAGGGCTCCAGAGATGGGACTCTTGTCATTTCCCTCCCCTCTGGGACACCCAGGAGAGCCTCCTTCAGCTGAGCCTTGCCCGAGCCCCAGGAGGTGCAGCCAGGGTATACAGGATGAGTGGAATGTTGCCAGGGCTGGGGCTGGGGTCCCTCCCTGGAACAGCCCTGTAGCCCACATGCCTGGGGATGGGGGAAGGGAAGGGAACACAGCTTGACCCTTGCCAGGCACGAACCTCTGGGCACCCACAATCCCATGGGGATCACATGCCATCGGTTGGCAGGGAAGTGTGTTGGGGGCTAGTGGAGTGGGTGTCCTGCCCCCACCCCTGCAGGGTTGGGACTCAGCACTAACTGGCCATCACTCTGTCCCCTTCTGTCTCTACAGGTCTATCATTGGGAGGGCACTGCAGCACACCAGAGTGGACCACAGCTGCAGGGGGTTGGGAGGCCGCCCCATTGCCCCATCCTGCCTTCCCCTCGTGACCATGGCAGGGTCTCCCACAGATGGCACTGGAAGGGTGAGGAGGCAGCTCCCAACTGGGCATTCGTGCAGGAGAAGACTGGGGTGCTCCAGGACTGGCTGGCAATGGAGTGGGACGTGTGGGTGCAGCTGTCCACCTTGCCCAACCACCCACCCCCTCACCAGCCCAGCTCACAGTCCCCACCGCCACAGCCACCCTATGGCAGCTGGCCCTCTGGCAGCTGCCCACTTACTGGTGGACCTATCACTGTCTGCCTGCCTGGAGCTGGCTTGGCAGCTGCTGACTGAGGGAGGAGCACCTGGCCCAGCTCCAGGGCCCCCCCCCACACCCTGTGGAGTCTGAGCCTGCAGCACCCCCACCCCAGCCCTACCTCCCTGTCGTCCCAGCCCTGTTGCAGCCCTGTGGGGGGCCCCAGATGTAGGGTGTTAGGGGCAGCCATGGCCTACATGGCTCCCAGCCCCCCATGCCTCTTCTTCCCCTACCTAGCTCTCCTCCCAGTTCAGTAACTCCACCTAGCCCCGCGCCTCCCTCCTGTGGACCACTCCCCCACTCCGTGCACTGTAAATAGTTTCACAAGCTGTTCTGTTTTGATTTGCAAAAAAGTTTATTATCCCAATATGACTAAAGTTAAATATTCCCACTCTAACCCCATGTCCCTGGTGCTTGGTGGGAGAGTGGTGAGGTCGGGAGTGTGAGGGATTGGGGAGTAGGGAGGCCCATGGTGAGGAGTGTGGCTGGGAAGCTCAAGGTAGGCCGTGGGTGAAGGCCTGGCAGAAGACCTCCCAGACCCTGACCCTATACCTCTGTGCTTCATGGCAGAGGGCAGCTGGCGGCTGTTCATAGCTGGCTTCTGGGTTTGTGGCCCACTCCTGGATAAAGGGCTCCTGCCGGCCCTCCTCAAGATTGTGAAGGGCACAGCAGGTGGTGATAACCGAGGGGATGTTTGGGAAGCTGACATCCGGCCTGGTGAGGATACTGTGAAACCTCCCCTTCAGCCTCCCAAATGCCCGGTCGACTGTGCCCCTGGCATGGTTGAGGTGACCATTGTAGGTGTCTTGGGCTGGCGTGGTGCGTCTGGTATAGGGCCACATGAGCCATGGGTGCAGCAGGTACATGGTGTTGGCCATGATGCAGGGAGACATTGTGATGTCCCTGAGTGGGAGCTCTTTTGAGGGGCATTAAGAGACCTCCTGCATCTGGCATCCCAGCCATGAATTCTGGAACACCCAGGTGTCATGGGCCTTGCCCGGGCACTCCATACACATGTCCAGGAAATGGCTCCTCACATCCGCCAGGACCCTGAGTACCACTGAGTGGTACTCCTTCCTGTTAATATAGGTGCTCCTGCTATGGTCTGGAGCCCAAATCGCCGCATGCATCCCACCCTACCTTGATCTTGGAATTATAGTGGATAGTTCTCTGAAAACATCCATGCAGTGTGCAGCGGCAGTCAGTAAAGCAAATTGGATGTTAGGAATTATTAAAAAAGGAATAGAGAATAAGACGAAGAATATCATACTTCCCCTATATAAAAATATGGTACGCCCACATCTTGAGTACTGCGTGCAGATGTGGTCTCCTCACCTCAAAAAAGATATACTGGCATTAGAAAAAGTTCAGAAAAGGGCAACTAAAATGATTAAGGTTTGGAAAGGGTCCCATATGAGGAGACGCTAGAGAGACTGGGACTTTTCAGTCTAGAAAAGAGGAGATTGAGGAGTGATATGATAGAGGTATATAAAATCGTGAATGGTGTGGAGAAAGTGAATATTGGAAAGTTATTTACTTATTCCCATAATATAAGAACTAGAGGACACCAAAATAAATTAATGGGTAGTAGGTTCAAAACTAATAAAAGAAAATTTTTCTTCACACAGCGCACAGTCAACCTGTGGAACTCCTTGCCAGAGGAGGCTGTGAAGGCCAGCACTCTAACAGAGTTTAAAAAAGAGCTTGATACATTTTTGGAGGTTAGGTCCATAAATTGCTATTAGCCAAGGGTAAAGTATGGTGCCCCTAGCCTTTAGTCAAAGGCTGGAGACAGACGGCAGGAGACAAATCGCTTGATCATTGTCTTCGGTTCACCTCCTTTGGGGCACCTGGCACTGGCCACTGTCGGCAGACAGGATACTGGGCTGGATGGACCTTTGGTCTGACCCAGTATGGCTGTTCTTATGTTCTTATATGTTCTTATGTTCGCCCAGATCTTCAAAACAATTGGGGAAGCCCACGTCTGTGAACCTGGTGAGAGTAGTGTCCAGGTCTCCCAGGGTCACAACTTGTGGCAGGACCATCCTGTTGATGGCTTGGTTGACCTGCAGTGGGGGAAGGGAGACACATCCATGAAAACTTGACTGGGAGGGCCCCCTGCCCCTCCCCACCAGGAACCCGCTGTCTTTTGCCCAGTAGTCCTCTCCCCGCGGTGGAGCCGTGTTAGGGGCTGGACTTACTTCAATCACCACCACTCCGATGGTGACCTTGCTGACACTGAATTGGTGGCTGATGGACTGGAAGCTGTCGGGCATGGCCAGCTTCCACAGGGTGATGGCCACCCTCTTCCACGCCAGGAACACTGGCCACATCCATGTGTCCCAGTGCTAGAGGACTTGGGTGAGCCAGTGGCAGAGGTCTTTGAATGTATGGTGGGTCATTCTGAAGTCCCTCAGCCACCGCACCTAGTCCCAGTCCTCCAGCACCAGCTGGTTTCACCACTCGCTGGTGGTGGCAAAGGCCCAGTGGTGCCAGATTTGGGGGCTGGGGGAGTGGCAGCAGTGGCATGGCCAGTGCCTGCAGGCTGGGTCCCTTCCAGGCAACCCGGCTTCTCCACTGAAAGATCAGGGCAACAAGCATGGCCAGCAGGCTGGCCAAGGTGGAGAGGACCTCATCCTTGGGGAGGGTGGGAGTGGGCATATTGCTTGGCTGTTCTCCCCAGCACGTGCTCTGTTACTGTCTGCAGCCTGGCAGCCTTGAGCACATGCAGGGTGGGGGTGTTGTGAGGGGCCAGCTGGCTGTGAGCTCAGAAGTGCTATTCAGCCATGTGACCCCCCATGCCTGCATCATTTCCTGGCCCCTTACTTCAAAGTAGGGGCTAATTGTGTGTAGACACTTAACTTCAAAGTAGGGGGAAGCCTACTTCAAAGTAAGGGACGGTGATTTTTGTGTGTAGATGCTCTACTTTGAAGTTGCTTACTTTGAAGTATAACTTTGATGTAAGCAATTTGGAAGTTATTTTGTAGTGTAGACACAGCCTTAGAGAGCTGGAGTGAATCTCCTTCAGGTTTCATAGAATAGAATCATAGAACACTAGGACTGGAAGGGACCTCGAGAGGCCATTGAGTCCAGCCCCCTGCCCCAATGGCAGGACCAAGTACTATCTAAACCATCCCTGATAGACACCTATCTAACCTGTTCTTAAATATCTCCAGTGATGGAGATTCCACAACCTCCCTTGGCAGTTTGTTCCACTGTTTGACCGCCCTGATAGTTAAGAACTTTTTCCTAATGTCCAACCTAAACCTTTCAAGTCTCTATATAAGCAATAAAAATAATCTTTCCAATTCTATAACTGAACTAGTTCAGAGGGTTGTCTCCCACAAATTACGTAAAATACTAACAATTTGACCCAAAATCCACAATGTATTTTGCTGATTTTTTGTAATCCCCAGAGTAGCTGAGAGAAGGGCTAATCTAGTAGTGTTACGAATTCTAAGAAGGGCCATACTGAGCCAGATTAATGGTCCATCTATCCCAATATCTTCTGGAAGTGGCCAGTACCCCATGTTTAAGAGGGAATGAACAGAATAGGAGAATTATCAAGTGATGCATTCCCTGTGGTCTAGGCCTTGGTGATGGCAGAAATGTGGGGATACTCAGAGGATAGCCAATACCCACGGACCTAGAGAATGAACTTATCCTCCAGGACGGACTATCCTCCAGGAACTATGTACACTCGTCCCTCACTATAGGAGCACAATTGGTTCCCAACTTTCTGCTCGTAGGTGAAAACTTGTAAGAGGAACACTAAATTCTCATTAAAATACAGGTAAAAGTCTCTGATTGGTTCCTAGAGCTCGTCGAAGGAGTGTCAGCAGGTGGCACTGCTTTCGAAAGGTAAGTGAACCTTGGGCTGCAGGTGGGGCAGTTTGGGCCAGAGTGGGAGGAAGGGTTAAAACCTGGTGGCGGGTTGAGTCCGTGGGGCAGGTGGGGGGTTCAGGCTGCTAAAGGTTGGGTCTGTGATCTGTTGGGGGGTTGTGTCAGGCTTAGGTGGGTTAGATCTACTGGGCTGGCAGGGTGGAGGTTGGTGTCAGACTATTGTGGGTCCAGTCTGCGGGGCCGGCGATGAGGGCCGTTAAGGCTGCCGCGGGTTGGGGCCATGTGCCTGGCAGGGGGGTTAAGGCTGCTGCAGGGCCAGTCTGCGGAGCTGGCACAGGCAGGGGGTAAGACTGCCACAGGGCTGGCGGGGAGGTTAAGGCTGCTGCGGGGCTGGTCTGTGGGGCTGGCATGGGGGTTAGGCTGCTGTGGGGCCAGTGAGGGTGGGGGGGATCAGGCTGCCATGGGTTAGGGCTGCAGGGCTGGCCGGGGTTCAGACCAGGGCAGGTTGGAGCCGCAGGGAGATTAATCGGGGGAGTTCACTCACTGAGTGAGCTAAGGTAAGTATATGTGTCCCTCGTTTAAGCAAGTACTTGTAAGTAAAGTACTCATTTAATTCTTTTTTAAACTTCTTTTTAAAAATTCTTTTTATATTTGGCCTTCACAACATCCGCTGGCAACATGTCCTATAAGTTAACTGTGCACTGTGTGAAGAAATATTTCCTTACATTTGTTTTAAAACTGTTGCCTATTAATTTTGTCAAGAGACGCCTGGTTCTTGTGACATGTGAAAGGATAAATAAAGCTTCCTTATTCACTCCTCCACACCAGTCATGACTGTATAGCCCTTTATGGTATGTCTCTTTATAAAAGTTGGCCAGGCTATGTGGAGCTGTGCAGAGCCAGGGCCAGGGGGAGCGAGTTAAGCACAACTGGAAGTTGTATGTTTCCAGAGATTGCTATAGGAAGCGGGGTCAGCTGCATTAGAACAGGGTCACACGCTCTGGGTTTGCATACTCTGAGACTTACTGTAATATAAAGGCCAAGCATGAAGGTGCATATAGATGTTTAACATTCTAAAATGTAACTGTCTTGCAATTGTTACTACAAGTGGCCTGCAAACACCTGTTCTAACTTTCAGATAACATTGTAAATAAAAAGCGGGTAGCATTATGTCCCGTAAAGGTAAACAAATCTGTTTGTCTTAGCTCTTAACTGAAGAAGATGTAGGACTGAGTGAACTGGTAGGCTCTAAAGTTGTTCATTGTTTTGTTTTTGAGAATAATTATGTAAAAATATTTCTTTATTGGTAAGTTGCACTCTCACTAAAAAGTGGTTGCACTATAGGACTTGTACGGGGTGAGCTGAAAAATACATTTTTATCTTTTATTATGCAAATATATGTAATAAAATAATAAATTGAACAACTTTGTAGTCTAAGTTGTAATTGAAATGAGTATATCGGAAAATGTAAAAAAATTAACACTAATAGACCACTAATTGAAATATTTTAGATAACAGTGCGATCAAAATAGCAATTAATTGCCATTAATTTTAATAGAGTTCATTTGTTTTCAGTTCATTGCCTGAGTTAACAGCTTTTTATTGAGAGTCTCAGTTATTTTGTTTAGTTTGTAAGCTGCTCAGAGCAGGACTTAGAACCTTTTATATGTGCTCCCAGCTCCAAGCGTATTTTGGGTGCTAGCACCATATACATAACTACTATTAATGAAGATTACTACGACTGATAAAGCTCAGCAACAGAACGTAAACTTTTCTCTTAGAAACCAAACCCGTTCTTGAGATTCGTAAAGGAAAGGGAGCTGAGACTAAGGGAGAGTAGTAGGCACAGATTTATAACTACTTAGCTCATGTTTTTAAATCCAGAGGACAGGATAATAGGAAAGCAGTCTGAAGAAGCCCTTGATGAGGACCCCACATATCATAAATTGGTACAGTGAATCTCTGAGAGATTTAATGCAGAAGAGAAAAGAAGCTGGAGAAGATAATATGGGCTCCGATCATATCTTTGCTTGGCCCTTCTAAGCGTTTCTGTGCCATGGGAAAGTAGAGGTATTTATAGCATTTCCAGTTCCTCCCAAAGGTTTTTTAAAAAATGATTTTGCTATGAATTGTTGAAATGGAACCTGGAACGTTTTGAAGAGCCATATCTTCTTCCTCGCCTATGGTGCTTAATATGATAATGGTGGAATGCTGGAAAGAAACTGTGAGCTGTTCTGTCAGCAAGTTATATAGCTGACTTATTATAGTAATGGAAATTATTCTTGAAATGCACTCTGCAGCACAGTATAAATGACTATGTGCGAACGAGTTAATCAGCTGTCTTTGTTAAATGTTTTTCCATGTGTGGGAGGCCTTGGCAGTGAATGCACCTTTCTGTGATTTGCAGCAACTGTCATCATTGCTGTATGTGACTGATATGTCTGCCTTCAGAGATTTGCAACCTGACACTGACACTAATAAATGGCTTAAAAACACTGATAATAATTTCTGAAGGGACTCACAAAACTGAAGGGGTTTTGGAGGCCATTTTTTAAAGTGCATTTTTGTGTCCTAGTCAGAGTGACGCAGCTTTAGCTGCCTCACTTTTTTGTTTTGGTACCCGAGGACTTGCCAACAGGTTTGCACTGGGTGAACTGCAAATAAGTAAACAAATACAATAAAAATGCCTAATCTATTAAGCCAATAATAAAGTAGTTACACAGCTGCAGGTAGCTATGGATGCCAGGGGTTGGGCCCAAATCTAGCCCCGTTGTAACTCTATTGCCTTTAGTGGAATTATCGAGGGCTGCATTAAGATCACCATTTCTGTCTGCTTCATCTTGCTAAGTTGTAAAAAGAAATAATGAGTCAGCAGAGCTAAATAGAGGATGTAATATTTTTCCTATGCCTCTAGCTGGGTCTTGCAAGAGTGGAAGATGCCTATACCTCAACTTTCCAGCTCAGGAGTTTAATAATGTGCTTCACAATAATCTATACATTTAAGACCTCTTCTGACAGGGGATAACTTTCAGTATCTAAGTACTTTACTGAGGATTTTTATATAGTTTGCACATTGCCAAGTCTTTTCTGTAACTACTATTTGCTGCTTGTTTCACTCATCTTTTGGGAGCTTTTTAAATAACCCAGGCCTGCCTGGATAGATGCCTATAAACTGCAATATAGGGGTGTTATGCATTTACAGTTAATCATCCTTAAAACTTGCTGAGTGCTGCTTCTACCATTGTAATATTTGTGACACTGCCCATTCTTAGAACAGGGAATTACAGCAAGTACCTTTTTAAATGGCTGTATTGAAGCATGTCAAGTTTGAAAGGGAACCGTTGTAGCTTTATATGTATGTTCCTTAGTACACTATATGGATGAACACCATATGTATTATTTAACTGTGTGTGTGCATATGTACAATATAGTATGGGTATATTTGAAGCTGTATCTGTGTTGTTCAGCTATGTCTAGAACTGTGGATGTGCATAAATATAGGAATGTAATCAAGTATGTCTGTTTATCTGCATTTCTGTTTTGGACTGTCAGGTGTTTGAAATGAGCACAATTAGATTTTCAGTTGGCTGTAACTTCTTATGTTAGTGCCTTTTGGGCTTGACATTATTTTACAGTCACATGCCTTCATACAGGAAAGTATCCCATCGGCTGTGTTTCAGCACATTTAGGGTTAAATGGCCTCGGCTTGGTAATGGTAACATTTATATTTGAGCCCGTGTAGGCCTTCACCTTTGTGGAAGCACTGATGTAGTCGGATTGGTTGCTTGGCAAATACTTGCTAGAATTCTCAGCCCAGGAGGTGAAGTGGCACCAAAGCACCCACTGGAGACTATTTCAGCCGATAGTTGAAAGAACTAATCCATTATGTGCCTCTGCTGTGGTTGGAGGAACCCCAGACTACACTGTCATATTTGTCATCTTGTCAAATGTGCTTGGAGTATCCCTAGGGGTACTAATGAGAATGTGGGCAGCCCTGTTGTTTAGATACTGTATTGCTGCCATTCATCTGTAAGCTTCATTTCCAGCAGACCAGGGTGGTGGTGTTTATATGTCTTTTCCATTGCTTGACCTAGATACTTTTTTGTCTGAAGCTCAAGCAAATGCTAGTGACACTGGTAGAGAGTGAACCCTTGTTACTGAAGGTTAGTGTCACCAATGTTCACCAACTGGTTTTGAGACCACACTTCGTTTCCAGATTTTCAGTTGATAGCAGAGATTGGACTAGACTGACTTTTTTCCACCTGCATTTGGCCAGAACATTGAAAACTTTCTTAATTTGATTCAGACGTCTACATGGTCATCCCTGAATATGGGTTCTGTAGAGTTACATTACTCCTGTGTGTTTTATTACAGGCAACTTTTGAGGATTCTTTGTAAGTTTCAGAAAATGCAAAACATAACTATTCTATTTGAATGCTTATTTGTGGGGAGCATACTGGCAGAAGCCTGTAAGAGGGTGGTGGTTTACTTCTGAGTATTGCTCCAAGTATTGATTTTTTTTTTTGATAAAGCTCAAAGTGACAGAACTGAAAAATACTCTGCACTCACCTCTGGTCCAGAAGAGCTCGGATCTCATTAAGCATCACAGCCAAGGGGTGGATGTTCAAAAGAGGACAACATAATGTGGGATGTTGAGCTCTTTTGAAAATTTGACCCTATTGGTTTGTCCCTTACTAACTTTAAAAACAGCCTTTCTCTCTGACTGCATCTGCGCTAGAGAGTTTTGTCGACAAAACTGGGGTTTTGTTGACGAAACTTGCAGAGTATCTACACACAAAATGCATTTTGTCAACAGGAACTATTGAGGAAAAAGGTACTCCGGTGGGGGGGAGGGGCCCTTTCGTCGACAGAGTAGGTTGAAAGATTGATCTATTTTTGTGGGTAGAGGTGATCTGGTGACAAAAGCTTTGTCACAACGTCTCTTCCAACAGTAACTTCTGTATACAGAAGCTTCTAGTGTAGACATAGTCTCTGTGTTTAGTCTCAACAGCTGAGATCAGTAAGGAGCACTTAGCTAGCAGTCTCCATATTTTAATTCTGGGGTCTGGGTGAAGGACATCTTTGATGAGGGGCATTTGACTCTGGAATATCCATTCTTTGGCTGCCTGACAAAGCTGTAGGTATTGAACTTCTGGATACAGGATAATGTCATCTTCTAGTTGAGGATTTTAATACCACCCTGTCTTGGAAGAGTTCACTGGAATTGGCAATAAGCTGTTCCATATTATACTTATGCATATGCTCAGAGACTGTACTGAATGTATTTAATTAACTACGTCAGCAAATAAAATATAGAGTAGCATTTAAACCCATTGGTAAACTTATTTACTTTGTTCAAAAAAGTGACCTTTTGTGAACAATACATGGAGGATATTAAAGCCAGATGACCCTTTATTTGTCAACCCTTTGGCTGTACCTACACTAGCAAGTTGTTTCAGAAAACCTGGTTTTTTTTCCAAAGAACATGAGGAGTGTCTATACACAATGTGCTCTTTCAGTCTGAAATAGAAAGAATGCAGCTCTTCTTCCCGAAGTCCTCTTCTGCTCCTGGATCAGGAACCTTGTGTCTACATGAGCCCCTTCCTTTCGGAAAGGGCATGTTAATGAGGGGGTTCGAAAGATGCTAATGAGGAGCTGCAATGAATAAGCAGCACCTCATTAGCATAATGGTGGCCATGGCAATTCAAAAGTGCGGCTTTCGAATCACTCACCACTCGTGGAGAAGGGGACCTTCCGAAAGGACCCCCTAGTTTTTGAAAGCCCCTTCTTCCTATCTTGTGTTAGGAAGAAGGGGCTTTTGAAAAGAGTGTGGGGGGTCCTTTCGGAAGGTCTCCATCTCCGTGGGCGGCTTGCTATTCGAACGCCGCACTTTCGAATCGCTGTGGCTGCCACTATGCTAATGAGATGCTGCATATTCATGGAAGTGCCTCATTAGCTTCTTTCGAACCCACTCATTAACATGCCCCTTCCGAAAGGAAGGGGATCGGGTAGACCCAGCCAAAGAGTGCCTTCTTTCGAAAGCTCCTTTTTAAAAAAAAGTGTGTGTAGGTGCCCCACTGGCCCTTTTTTCCAAAAAAGCAGTCCTCATGGCACCTGATTTTTCAATCCCTGGCCCCCTCTTTGAGGGCCATGTGGCTGTTCTCTTTCGAAAGAGCAGATCTACTTTTGTGTGTGGACTCACTCGTTCAAAAGAAGTCCTTTCAGAAGACATCTTCCAGAAGGACTTCTTCCAAAAGATCACTGTCGTGTGGACATAGCCCTTGTGTCTTAAACGATGTGTTTCTATTCAGATCCCATGCAACCTGTACAACCGAGTATGTCACCAAACTGGTTTAAGAGTCTGACACAAAGAATCTCTAAATGTATTCAATACATGCAGTTATGTTGCATCTTGACTAGAAGACTGTCTCACTTAAGAAACAATTATTGTCTATCTCTTGAATAATTACAGAAATTAGGTTTCACTGTGTGTGTTATGTTTCCACCCATGATATCTAGGTCCTTTTCTTGGTCTGTGTGTGACACACGATTACCTGGCTATTTTGTGTGAGCAATTACTATGTCTAACTCCCTATCAGTCATAAATCTAGTGGCTGCCTGATTTTTGTGTGCAATTAAAGGAATTTCCATGCACAAATGAGGTATATAATTTCATACACCGTTCCATGTGCATATTGCTAGAACTTGGTCCCATAATAACCGAGGACGAAAGTGTGCCAAAATTTTGATGCATGGTAGGCTAAAATTAGGCTGTAAACCAACATTTAGGCTCCAGAAGTAGCCTAATTTTCAAAAGCACATCCACTCCTATTACACTGGGCCATTGTTTGTGCCCCAATGTGGGTTTTCTGTCCCTGTTTACTTAAAAAAAAGCTTTGTATATAGCTTTTGCATTCCCTGCAAGACATGAAGTACGGACTTGTTTGACTTTGAGAGCAGATGGTGCAAGAGAAGGCATTGCATTATTCCCTTTCTCTGTTTTTTCTTCACACTAATGTAGATAAAAACATGATCTGTCATGTGTGTCATAACTGCTCAACACATTCCTTGTCAAAAATGACTATCGTGTGTTTGAATACCAAATAGAACCTCTGTGTTATGAAAATACTTTTATATGCTACAACATTGGTCTTGAGTGCAAATTGATTTTAAAAGCTGCAAAAAATAAAATGCTTTTTGGCTCTCTCAATACCCTCAATAAAAATTACAATGATCTCCAAGTCAGAGGGTTCCAAGGGCAATGTGTGTGTGTGTAAGAAAATCAACAAAGATTCATTTGTTTTTTACTTGCTGATAATAAAAAAACATGTCACACTCATAAGGTTCCAGTCATGGAAAGACCTATGCATATACTTAACTTTGCACACTGTGAATCCTTTTATTTATGCCTTTCCAGTCCCTAATTGCTTAAAATGATAATAACTTGAGACTATTAGTATTTGTTATTTGTTGAGCACCAATAGTGCCCTCAACACTGTACATAGAGGAAGACATTCTGCTCTCTAGAGCCGCGTCTACATGTGCACGCTACTTCGAAGTAGCGGCACTAACTTCGAAATAGCGCCCGTGACGGCTACATGTGTTGGGCGCTATTTCGATGTTAACATTGACGTTAGGTGGCAAGACGTCAAAGCTGCTAACCCCATGAGGGGATGGGAATTGCGCCCTACTTCGAAGTTGAACGTCGAAGTAGGGCATGTGTAGACGATCCGCGTCCCACAACATCGAAATAGCGGGGTCCGCCATGGTGGCCATCAGCTGAGGGGTTGAGAGATGCTCTCTCTCCAGCCCCTGCGGGGCTCTATGGTCAACGTATGCAGCAGCCCTTAGTCCAGGGCTTCTGGCTGCTGCTGCTGCAGCTGGGGATCCATGCTGCATGCACAGGGTCTGCAACCAGTTGTCGGCTCTGTGGGTCTTGTGTTGTTTAGTGCAACTGTGTCTGGGAGGGGCCCTTTAAGGGAGCGGCTTGCTGTTGAGTCCACCCTGTGACCCTGTCTGCAGCTGTGCCTGGCACCCTTATTTCGATGTGTGCTACTTTGGCGTGTAGACGTTCCCTCGCAGCGCCTATTTCGATGTGGTGCTGCGCAACGTCAATGTTGAATGTCGACGTTGCCAGCCCTGGAGGATGTGTAGACGTTATTCATCGAAATAGCCTATTTCGATGTCTCTACATCGAAATAAGCTACTTCGATGTAGGCTTCACGTGTAGACGTAGCTTAGATGATCAACCTCAGATTAGCAAGGAAACACTCCACAGCGGAAATGTATATTTAGGGAGGACTTTCAGGAGAAGCAGTATCTAGTGATCTGCTTCCATATTTCTAACAAAGGGTTCCCTCAATTTTCTACTTTAATTGACAACATGTAGCTAAGGCTCAGTAAAATCTTAACATTTCTGTTCCTTCTCAAATTCCATTGATTCCACTCTCCTTCCCTTGGTCCAAAATTACATGAAAATTTCAACCTCATCCCTCTCTATCCTCCATGATTCCCCAACTCCCAGTACATTATGAAGATTCTTCTAAAGTGGGACCCCTTTCTGACAACTGTTCTTCAACAGTGTAGTGGTGTTACAAGATGGTGGATGCTTCAGTTGGCTGCAGAATTGGTGGGAAAGGTGGCCTGGAAGTTTCCATCGGTGGGGCAGTGGTTCTGATGGACAGCTGGTGACCTTTTTCTGGTGGGCTGGGGCTGGGGCTGGGGCTGGGCAGGGCAGGCAGTGTCAGCTAGGAAATGACATCACTTTCAGAACTGCTGGAAGTTTCTCCTAGCTGTTGTAAGGATCTGGAGGAGGGAATAGATCTCCTCTGACCCAAGGTGGGGGCAAGTGGTGGGCTTCCCTTATATAGTGTGGAAGCTGGGACCAAGGGGAATAAGATTTTACATTCTCTGTCAGTAGAAGCCATGCATACATAACAACATCTGTACTGAGTCAGACCATAGGTCCATCAAGCCCATTATCCCATCATCCAACAGTGGCCAATGCCAAGTGCCCCAGAGGGAGTGAACAGAACAGGTCATCATCAAGTGATCAATTTATTTTTGCCCATTTCCAGCCTCTGGCAAAGAGAGGCTACAAACACCTTCCATGCCCATCCCGGATAATACCCATTGATGGCTGGGGATGGGCAGAGAACCAGGAAGGGAGGAGAATGGCTGAACTTGTACTCAGTGGGACTGAGCCCTAAGCAACTATGTACAAGAGAACATGCATATACATGTATCTGTTTCCCAGCTCATTCTGTATGCATTCAGTTAAGAGGGAAGACTTTGAATTATTAAATGAGTACCTAGTAACATTCCCTATGGTGCAGTTTTCATAAAATTACTAATGTTTTGCAGAAACACCTAGGAGCTTTATGAGTAGCTACAGCCACACTAGTAGATAAGGCTTTTTCAATGAAATTATCTGTGCAACCAGCTTGAAACTTTCTTAGCCAGGAACTTTCCTAATACTAACAACAAGAAACCCTGTGGCACCTTATAGACTAACAGATTTTTTGGACAGTAACAGAGAAATAGCTGTGTTAGTCTGTATTCTAACAAAACAAAAAGAAGCCGCCATTTTGCAGTTTAGAGACTAACAAAATGATTTATTAGGTGATGAGCTTTTGTGGGACAGGCCCACTTCCTCAGATCTGGAGATAGTGCTGTACTGGAAATGGCATCCCGGTTTTATGACACAGAGATCGAAAAAAAAAGAGAAAAGAAAAACTGACAAATCAGATGCATAAGACAGAAGAAGAGCTCCAACAGTGGCATTGCCCACCCTGAAATGGTGCCCCACTGAATGGTGGCTATTCAGGGTGGCCAGCTTCCACAGTGCAATCCTCACGCATTTCTTGACAAGGATTGCGAGCCATATGCGGGTGTCCACGTGCTTCAAGGCAGGTGTGAGCCACTGACACAAGTCCATGAATGTCTGCCTTGACATTCAGAGTTCTGGAGCAAACTTTCATCGTCCTACTGGCCCAGTACCAGCCTCTCCCACCAGTCCCTACTGCTGGGGTGGCTCCAGAGGCACCGTAGGGGACGGGGAATGGGGTGTGGTAGTTGCCTTGTTGCCAGGGCCTTCAGGACACTGGTGAGGTGGTTCATGGGCTGCAGGGCTTCCACCATGGCCAGGATGGCCGTGGCCATCTGGGCCCCAGTGTCAGTGGAAGCATCAGCTTTGGGCAGCTGCTGGTGCTCCATGTGCAGCGACATTCTCAGAGCCTGGGCCCTGCAGTGCTGTCTGCTGCTCTGCTGTGCTCTCGGTGTTTTGGGGGGGGTGTTTGGGAGGGGCCCTTTAAGGGAGCCACTGGCTGTGGGACCCAGAAGGGCTTGTCTGCCATGTGATCCCTTATGTGGTGTTTCCTGGCTTGTTCTTTTGAAAGGGCTCATGTAGCTGTGTGGATGCTCCCTTTTGAAACACCAGGGGGCTCTTTCGAAATAGCAGACTGGTATGGCGACCTGCTTTGTGTGTGTGGTTGTGTTCTTTCAAAATCCCTTGTTTTGATTTAGATTTTTGAGGTTCCCCCTTTTGAGATTTGTGCATAGTGTAGACACTGCCTAAGGGCTTGACTATAAACAATGGATCATGTGGTGAGTGCTGGATGGAAGCTGCAGACATGTAAGCAAGCATGGCAGGCAGTGGGTTACTGGTAGACAATGGCATTGATTTGGCCATCAGTGATTTGTACTGTGGTGTACAAATGGAAATGGATCTCTCACATGGAATGGTCAAGGCAGAGATTGATGGTGGAGTGCAGGTTGTTAAATCTCTGTGAAATTCCTCCAGAGTCTCTCTGCATAGGTCCAAATGATAAAGATGTGATTGATGTAGCATAAGTAAAGAAGGAGCAATAGGGGATGAGAACTGAAGAAATGTTGCCCTAAGTCAGCCATAAAAATGTTAGCATACTGTAGGAGATGCGGGTACCCATAGCAGTGCCTCTGATCTTTAGGTATAATTAGTCCCCAAATTGGAAATAATTGTGGGTGAGAACAAAGTTACATAGGTCAGCCACCAGATGTCCTGTGGTAACATCAGGGATCATGTTCCTAACCACTTGTAGTCCATCTTCACGTGGCATATTGGTGGAGAGGGCCTCTACATCCATGATGACAAGGATGGAATTGTCAGGAAGGTTTCTGATGTTTTGTAATTTCCTCAGAAAGTCAGTAGTATCTTGGAGATAGCGAGGAGTGCTGGTGGCTTAGAGTTTGCAATGGAAGTCTACATAGCTGGATAGTCTCATAGTGAGGGGGCCAATACTGGAAATGATAGGACATCTCAGGTTTCCTGGTTTAAGGATTTTGGGAAGCAAATAGAGTAGTCCCAGTCAGGGTTCAGAAGGTGTGTCTGTGTGAATTAGGTCCCAAGGAGAGGCAGAGTTCCTTAAGAAGATGGTGTAGTTTCTTTTGTTATTCTAGAGTGGGATCAGAGGAAAGAGGTTTGTCAAATGTGGGTCTTTGCCCACAAAAGCTTATGCTCTAAAAAATCTGTTAGTCTGTAAGATGCCACAGGACTTCTCATTGTTTTCGTGGAAATAGACTAACATGGCTACCCCTCTGATACTTTTCCCAATACTAACATCTCGCCATCAGAACCAAGTCAGGATTAACAATAGCAGAAAGACTGAGTCTCAACAATGGGTGCAGATCTGCCTTATTAATAATTACAACAGATGAGCGATATGAGGCTAATCCTTGCTATTACAGTGTTTTTAAAAGATATCTACATTCTCCAGTCAAAGATTCATTTTACTTTAAAAATTGAAGTGAGATTTTTATTCTCCTTTATTAATGTGGTTTTCCATGCTGTAACTTTCTCGAATAGAAATTAAAGCTTTATAAAAATGGACACGGGGAAAAAGGTTGTGAACAGAACTGGCTGTTGTTTCAGGTGTTTGTCATCATCCTGGTTATGCTAATGAACTAATGTATATGCATAGGAAGGGTCATGGATACAGGATTTAATGGTCAGACATCTTGTAGGCACAGTGAGCAAGGCAGTTTCCTCACAGAGTGTAACAATCAGAAATACAGTTGCTAACAACTATTATGTTATAAATACTAAAATAGAAAACAGGAAACCTTTGTATAAAACAAGAGTCTCCAGAAAATGGCAGAATACCACCATGAGTAGCTGGATGGACAAGCACTATTGAGAGAACATGTGAAGGCAACATGTGAAGGAGAGAGGGACTGTTTCAAGCATTACAACAGTGAGCAGGTCAGAGATGTATAAAGATGGATTGCATAACATTTTCACCAGCAGACCGTGGCTAGCACTGGACAAAAGCACAGAGAATATCACAAATCTAGCCAAGGCAGACACCAGAATTCCATGACTGCAATAAAGGAATATGGCGATAGCTCTAGTGAGAAGACAATGTATGCTAATGTCATACAGCAATGTCTGCCTGTAGACAAGAACTAGTTTGTTACTTTTAAAACTAATAGATTCCAAACCATATCAGAATTAGATGGGGTGCTGACTCCAGCGTCATTCTGGAACAACTGCGGTGAACTTTTATAAGCCCAGACTAGAGACAAATGTCTTAACAGATTACAAAGCTGTTGTGAGCAGATGTCCATTTGTAACCAACATGCCTGCTGAGTGTGGTTCATTGTCCCGTGTAGTGGCACTTAGACCACTTACAGAGAGAAAGAATGGGTCTTCTGTACCGCTTTAGCTGTGAGCCAGCTGGCTCGTAGCTCAGTGTGTAGAGGCTCCTGCATTAAACTCTACAGGTGCCAAGTGCAAATTCACCTTTTGGTGTTACACCTTCAGTCTGATACATAAGCAAGCAAAAACTTAAACCACCTCTATTACAGGAAATAGAATTCCTGTATTGGGCCAGGAATCAAACCAACAGTTGTGACTAGCATACAAGCAATGTAATATAGAACATACCTTGTCACAAGGTATTGAAATTTAGTAGAAGACTATACAGATACTGGAAAATTGACAGTCATGAATAAAATTACTCTGAAGAAGTTTGTACACCTTGTTTTAGCTGCAGCCCAGAATGCACCCAAGGCCCTGAAGGTGGACACAGGAAAACTGCAGTATCTCTTAGCCATGGAATGAATAGAATGGGTGCCCCATGAGGCACGCAAAATTGAACCCTGGAAGATTGACCTTGACCAGGTAGATCTCCTGGTAAGTATGGACATACCCTAATTTATTTTGGTAAATCTCCTTGATTTCAGAGATCTTACAGCTATGTACTGTTAATCCTGAAACATATACTGCTTCAAACATCTAGCTTTTGGAATTTTCTTTGCACATGAAGTATTCCACAGAACTATGCAATACTTGCTGAAGGTGTCAAGATATAAATGGAAGTTATTTTCCTCTGGGGTATTACAGAACAGGAACACAGTGTGAGACTGGCCACAGTTCTGTGGATTGCTGGGGGTGAAGGATGAAGTTGAACAAAGAATGCCAATTTTTGAAGAAAGAACTTCTCTACTTCTCTAATTCCTGTTAAGGTGGTGTCAAGCCAGATGCAGCAAAAGCGCAAGTGGTATTAAGATGGCAAGCCTGAAAAATGAAAAGAAAAATAAGACTTACAAAGGTTTAATGTCATGGTGACTTGGGTGAGCAAATTCATAGATAAGCTAGCTAAAACAAAACATAAGACATAAGTATCACGTAATGGCATGGAAGAGAACTGATCTAGAGCGTATATAAATGAATACAATGGATTGAAAAGATTATTTACATGTGCTCCCATGTTACAAAATTTTGACTCTCATGACCTCCTAAGAGATCCAGAGATCCTTCAGAGGAAGGATCAGATACAGTGCAGCTTCAAGGGAGAGGTTGTGACTGGATTGAAAAGCAAGCCCTGGGAGCTGTATGAGGCTGTGACACTTTTCACGACTAGGGTTTCAATTAGAAAAAAGATTTTCTATCAGTAATCATAAACTGTTAACTATTTCAAAAGGAGACCTGAGGAAAACACCACTTAGAAATAAGACTACAGATTCACCAGAGGAAATCATTTAGTCATAACAGGTAACCTATCCAGTGTCTGGGATGGAGCTCTGAAAGTTGAGGATCTATATATTGATATGCATATATAGATATTGACATCAAAATGTAAAATATTCAGAACTTGTTTCATCTCATGGACTAAAAAGTGCTACAGTAAAGAATGAGTTGCTGCCATCAGTGATTCATGCTCTGTTCTAGAGAGAGAAAAAACCCCCCCACAAAAAACAATTAATGCCTAAACAATATGTTCCCTTCAGGCATGAGATGTCTATGGGTGGGTTGTGGTGTACTTCTCAATAAAAAATGCACTGTGATTCCATTTGAACTCAGAATAAATGTGCAAAGGGCTAATCATAAAGGACAGTAGGGTATATTAAACTGCAACAGAGGAGCACAGTAAGCACTCTATTGGCCAAGCATGAATGATGACATCACTGATATGGTAAATACCTTCGCCACATGGCAAATCTATGGCTAGCCATACTGAAAGAATGACTATCAAATATGGATCAGTCATTTGGTGTTTTGAGACATGGTGAGAACAGAGACTTTACTTTAGAGGACCGATTATTTGACTGTGTTTGATCCATTCCCAGACTACTCAGAGGGCAAAATATTGATGGCTGCCACATGAAACCAAGCCATTTTGAAACTCAGACACTTTTTCCTTCCAGATTTGGGATTCTACAAGTAGTGAGGCCTCAGTTTTCTTGTAGACACTTCAGTACTTTCATAGATGAATAGGGATTTGAAAGTATTTTTAGGTCTAGATATCTGCAAATTAGTGAGCTTGAAGAATGTGATGTCAACAGTAGAAGCTGTTATAAGAAACCCTTGTTGCATTGCTGAATTACAGACGAGCCTCTTTAGAATGCAGCAAGTCATGTGAGGAACTTCTGCTGCAAGGTCAGACATGAACCAAACATCCTCAGCTGAAGATGAAACGGGTGCAGAAGTAAGGCATGGAATCCCACTGAGGAAACCATGGTCCGTCTGAGGGAACTACACCTGCAGATCTATTAAGATTTGTTTGAGAGATAATTGTGAGGTATTTTATTTGGTTGCTTGTGGATCTTAAAGGATTAATAAAACCCCAAAACAGGATTTCTGTTAAGAAGGAAATATAAACATTTTTTTTCCTGACAGTAGTGAAAAACGTGTTGGATGAGCTACCTCCACAGAGAGTTCATCAGTTACCAGTAAAAAACCCTACCCACCAAATTAGGAACCTGCCAGTAATAATACCAACACAAACCAAAATGATACAGCTTGCCAAGATTTCAAGGGGATGTGAACCTTTCAAACAGAAGATTATCAGAAACCCAGGTCAAGCATCCAGGAAACACACCACATGACTATAGGCAACTGATACTGTTCCAAGGCTCCCAGTGGAGAAAACTTTGGAGGGAGACCACACTGCAGCAGAATGGTCAGAAAACCAAAGAGTAATTGAAAGTTACTGTGAGAGACGGGAGAAATGGAACTTTTCTTTCCTCAACTTCTGTTATTCTAGTTTTGTGTGGCTGTATCTTTGTTCAGCTTTTAAGAAACAAACCTCCAGGTAGTTATTCTTCCTCGCTAATAAACCTGCATTATATGAACAGTTTGGTTTTAGCAAACTGGTGGGCAACCTGTAGCCTGTGGGCCATATGAGACCCATTGGGGTTTTATGTGTGGCTTGAAAGACATTTTCCTTACTGTTGCCTATGCCAGAGTTGCCCAGGCCAGGGTTTTTTCCTATTGTTATTACTAATGTGAAATGCAAATAAAACAAGGGCCCATGAAGGGAGGTGCATGTTGATTGCACACAGTATTGTCTGTGAGAGCCATGAGCTCTCTCTGCATCCAATCAAAGCGCAGCTACAGTTCAGTTGGCACACCCCACAAATTCTAGGTGCGCAAGTGCCGTTAGTAAAACTGCCCTGTCCTGGGAGATTCTCTTCATCATGACAGTTCTGTGGCCCACTGAGATGAAGGGGGCCACTCATGTGGCCCACTCACTGGCCTAGGGTGCCTATCACTGCTTTAGTGGGTCTTTAAGAAATAGTCTTCTCCATTTCTGTGCCATTTCAGTTCTGAATTCTAACATCTCAACTTTTCCAGTCATGGGCTCCTCATGAGCTGAGGTTGTCAGTTAAGTTGCAAATTATTAAAAGTATCATGCTTTAAAGCAGACTTACAATATAAGGAGAGGGTGTTGCCAACTGTGAATGAAAAAATGATGTCTTTGGCCAAATTCTTCCCTCAGTCACACCATCTAAACTCACTGGCCTCATAGTGCCCCCATCGAGCAAACTGGGTCTATATCAATGCAGGATTCTGCTCCATGGAGCAAATTTGATCACTGATATAAATCTTATGAAATCTCAAATCAGCCATACATTTGTCTCTTCATATTTATTCTCCACCATGGTGAACCTTTCTTTGAACTGGTAGCTGTCTGGGAGCATTTCTCCATTTAAATTATATATATATTTCTTCAGTGTAGTATTTCCAATTCTTGACTGTGTAGCTAATAAGACTTACTATACAAATGTTTTCAACTTGGACTATAACATCATATATATGCTAATAAAAGCAAGTGCTGCATGGACTCACTTTCCTAAAAGAAACCAAATGCAATTTTATTTGCAAGACCTGAGTTCAAGGTTTTATGATTCCCTTTCAGTAGCTTGTAATCTCATTAAAACCTGAACAGTGCAAGGCTGCATGCCTTCCCTTCTTTAACTATTTATAAATAAGTCAACTAATGTTACAAAGGGAAAATGCAAATCTGAACAGATGTCTGGACAGGTACACACAATAATGGCTGTGTCTACGGCTACGTCTACACGTGCAGCCAACATCGAAATAGCTTATTTCGATGTTGCGACATCGAAATAGTCTATTTCGATGAATAACGTCTACACGTCCTCCAGGGCCGGCAACGTTGATGTTCAACTTCGACGTTGCTCAGCCCAACATCGAAATAGGCACAGCGAGGGAACGTCTACACGTCAAAGTAGCACACATCGAAATAGGGATGCCAGGCACAGCTGCAGACAGGGTCACAGGGCGGACTCGACAGCAAGCCGCTCCCTTAAAGGGCCCCTCCCAGACACAGTTGCACTAAACAACACAAGATACACAGAGCTGACAACTGGTTGCAGACCCTGTGCCTGCAGCATAGATCCCCAGCTGCCGCAGAAGCAGCCAGAAGCCCTGGGCTAAGGGCTGCTGCCCACGGTGACCATAGAGCCCCGCAGGGGCTGGAGAGAGAGCATCTCTCAACCCCCCAGCTGATGGCCGCCATGGAGGACCCAGCAATTTCGACGTTGCAGGACGCGGATCGTCTACACTGTCCCTACTTCGACGTTGAACGTCGAAGTAGGGCGCTATTCCTATCTCCTCATGAGGTTAGCGGCTTCGACGTCTCGCCGCCTAACGTCGAAGTTAACTTCGAAATAGCGCCCGACGCGTGTAGATGTGACGGGCGCTATTTCGAAGTTGGTGCCGCTACTTCGAAGTAGCGTGCACGTGTAGACGCAGCCTACACGTGCCCCAAACTTCGAAATGGCCATGAAAATGGCCATTTCGAAGTTTACTAATAAAGCGCTGAAATGCATATTCAGCGCTTCATTAGCATGCAGGCGGCAGCGGCGCTTCGAAATTGACGAGCCTCGCAGCTGCGCGGCGCGTCCAGACGGGGCTCCTTTTCGAAAGGGCCCCGCCTACTTCGAAGTCCCCTTATTCCCATGAGCTCATGGGAAGAAGGGGACTTCGAAGAAGGTGGCGTCCTTTCGAAAAGGAACCCCGTCTGGACGCGCCGCGCGGCGGCAAGGCTCGTCAATTTCGAAGCGCCGCTGCCGCCCGCATGCTAATGAAGCGCTGAATATGCATTTCAGCGCTTCATTAGTAAACTTCGAAATGGCCATTTGCATGGCCATTTCGAAGTTTGGGGCACGTGTAGACACAGCCAACAGGAAAAACAGATATTCTACTATTTTATTTGTAATTCTTAAATCTGCATATGTGCTCTGTAAATGCTTTGGAATTTCATCAGGGTTTTTCTTTTGTATTTATAAGGGGTGTGATGTAATCCTTATGGAATAGGAGTGCTCTGTATCTGCAGGCTCTTTGAGACAGGGGAAGTCTTTGTTCTATGTTTTAAGTGCTGCCTAGCAGAATGGCAGTCCTGAATCTTGACTGCAGCTCCTGGAATCTTTGGTAATACCAATAACGAATAACTGAAGTGCCTACCAATGGCACTCCAGCTTATAACTAATTACATTCCCTCTCTCAGAATATGCTGACATTTTTTTTGTGTGCATGTGCATTGTAGTTGACTACTTCTTCTGTAGAGCTCTTTTCATTGGCACATGGTGCCATGGAAGGTCAGGAGCTAGAGAGGGTCTAGCTCAGTGTGTTAGATATAGTACTGGAGTACTAGCCAAAAAACCTGTGCGAGGCCACTGTTTGCTGCCATTTAACTGCTCTTTGCCTGTTTCCTCCTCCACAAAATGGAGATAATGCTGCCTACCCAAAGGGCTTTGAGATCTAAGGGCAAGAAGAGCTATACATCTCAAGTATAAAGTACAATTATATTACAATGGCTGTATTTCTCCTTCATGTTTTGGGCTGCAAGAAGTCAAATCCTCATAAAGAAATTATGTGATTCAGATTCTCATAGATATTTGTGCCTCTGACTCCTGCTGATTAAAAATGTGTTTGGAGCAAAGTGGAGGTGGGGAGAGAAAGCATGTGTGTCTTTGCAGGGGTCCTAAGGTGTCTACTCAAAGTGTAGGATTTCAGAGGAATAGGAGTCAGTGGCAGCTATCATTGATAGTGATCTCATTAGTACAACTAGGATCACATTTCTATGTTGATAATAAAGTTAGCCTTCTTTAAATACATTTCAGTTCATTTTAAAGAGTTTACTTGGTGGTTTTGATGGTATGAGAGACAAGAACTACAGAAGGTCATCGAGTAATCAATATGCCATAAACAGATCTCAGTACTGCAATTAACATGCTATTGTACAAATCAACTGAAGGCAATTTGTTCAACAGAGCACTAGCTCTAGACAATCAGCTCTGAGACAATGATTAAGATTTACACGATGTTGCAATAAGAACAAAGTAAGTCAAAGCACTAGGGTCTTTTCAATGCATTATCTGTCAACCTGCTCATCACATGGTAATCTGTCTTGAGGAACAGGATCAACGATACGTTTATTTGGAAGTTTGTTACTTTTGAGAAAGATTTATACAATGAATTAAGATCCTCTACAGATGTGTTCAGAGAGTGCTGCAACCCCAGCTACCCTACACACTGTAACAAGGTTTACATTCCTAGCAATTCAAAAATCAAGGCAACCTTTTTCAAACATGGATTTTTGCATTAGGCGCTTAAATAATTGACCTGCATTTCAGAAGTGCTGGACACAAACTTCAGAGGAAGCTTGCAGCTCCTTAGTGCCCCTTAAAATCAGGCCAATTATGTAAGTACCTAAAGATGAATTTTGGTGGGGACTCATCTTTAATGCCAAGTTTGACATTTTTGGCTTTAAAAACAATACAGCCCTTCTCAGTTGAAACCACATCCACAAACATATGAAATATCAAAATGTGCAGCCTTTGCAAAAATCCCCCAAAAAACTAACATAAATCCTGAAGTTAAGGGCTTGTCTACCTGGGGATGTTAGTGTGCAATAAACTAGGGTGTGAATTTAAAGCACACTAGCTATGTCCTGCTAATCCCACAGGTGGATGTTCTTTCTACACACTCAGGCTTTGTCTACACTGAGGACAGTGTGTCGGCTCTCTGTGGCCCATTCAGCAGTGAAAAGCAGCCTGTATCCACACTGCAGTATGTAGCTATACCTGGCAGTGAAAAGCTCTGTCAGGGAGCGGAAATGGGACACTACACTGCTAAATATATCATAGACATGAGAGGCACTCTTTGGTTGTGTAGCTAGCCATGCAGGGCATATATCCTAACGTTCGGGCATGTTCACACTCCACTTGCCCATTCAATGCCTCATTGTCCACACTACAATTTATACCCATGCTTGCTAGCTAGGAGTGCTGTGTACGTACCCTACCTGTGCCTGTGCCCTAAATACAGACATAGCCTAAAGAGTACCTTTGTGTGCATTAGCTTAATGTGCTTTGGGCATATTTTAAGCAAAACCACTGGAGAGCACTTTGTACAGTAAGTGTGTCCACATGAGAAATTAGGGGAGAATGTAGTGTAAACGGATCACTTTGGGCTACTTCCTCATGCAGACATGCCCTCAGTTGTGGTAAACAAAGAAACTAAAAGAAAATCTCTTGTACTGTCTTCTTCTTCCTCTTCCCGTGTTGGCTTCCATACAAGGTAAATGTTTCGACAAATCACACAGTCTGGTAATCTTTTGAGATAGCTTTGTTCCCAAAGTATGCCTGGCTGTAGCCTTCTCAACAACATCCTGACCAACAGCACCATGCTCTGTGCCTCGTGGGGGACTTCACGTTTTATAAAATCTGGGCCATGTCTCCAGCCCTGGAATTCTGAGTGGCACCTTCGGCTTCAAAGCCAACAGCAGCGGCACTGTGGAGCTATCCTTTGATGTCAAAGGTGTAAGATGCTTTATACCGAACACAGAAGACCCAATCCATAGCTCCTGTAAGTCCAGGTAGCTCAACTGCAAGTCAGTGAAGCTATGCTGAATTGCACCAGGCAAGGTGCTGCCCCAAAATACAGGTATTAAAGACAAAAACATTACTCTTAGGCCCCCTAAATGTGGGGGGAAAATTTGACTTATCAGACCAATAACTCAGCGTCCTGGAACAAAGTGGTACAGATTTACATTTCATTATGCTGTTTGTTTGAATGGGGAGCCCCTTTAAGGCCACCATATGGCTGTAACCTAAGAACCCCAGAAGTGCAGGTAGAGTTAGTTATTAGAGCACAATTGGTCTGTGTAAAGCAGACTACTGGACCTTTGCCAGCATAACAGACCTGTTCCTGTGTTTGTCTTGATTTATTTCCCACAAGACAGAGTACTCATTGCCTTCACAGAGAGAGACCCCTGCTTGGGTTGCCTTTCTTTTGTGGTGTGTCTGTAAGCTGTGCAGAGCCCCAAAGAGGCTGATCCTCAGCTGGCATACATCAGGGTAGCTCTGTTAAAGTCAATGGAGCTATGTTGATTTAAATCAACTTGAGACCAGAGTGTCTACTGGGGGAAGGATGCAAGAGGCCTCTTCTCTCCTCCTGCATCCCTGTGTAGAACTAATTAAGGTCTTTCCATTCCCCTGAGCATGATGACAGTTCCTGGCTAGTGCCACAAGGGACAGCAGGGAAAGGCAAGTTTGTGCTTCCAACCCTTTTGGACCAAGCTCAGAGGAGAACACAAACTGCCCTCTCTAAAATTGTGGCATTGAGCACTGGGAGGCATTGTGTCCACACCAAAGGACTGTTGTAATTTAAAGGCATAAAAAAGAGCCTTAAGGGAATTAAAAAAAATACTTGGAGAGAGGGAAATACGAATTAACTCACTTACCCCCTCTGACACATGGGAGGCCTGATATCCTTAACTGGCCCAATGTCGATTGCCAGATCTGCTGAAGTAGTGAGATGAACGTCAGCCAAAGCAGACAGCCTGTTGGAGTTCAGCAGGAAGGAGGGAGTGAGGTACTTGTGTAGCAGAAAGATAGCACTTCATAAATGCTGAATTGTGTTATTATCTACGTATGTGCTAGAAGTCTATTAATGTACTGCTAATTTTGCTTAAATGCAGACATTTGGTACTTATCACGAGAAGTATTCAGTTATCTGCCTTCTACTTTAATTAAATCATGCTATTTGTGTGCTAAATATAGAGATGGTCCTGAATCTAAATGCTGGATCCAAACAGCTCTTTCTTTCTTTCTTTCTTGATGGTGGTAGTTCAAAATTTAACTCTAAATTCTATATCTGACCTTTCTAGCAAGCTGACCTGGATTTGAATTTTCCTGAACATATTTGAAATGGAATTTTGGATACAGATTCTGTCCTTCTCTAGGTAAAATTTGGAAAACAAAATAATTTAGGTCTGATGATCTTCTATAAAACTCCGCTGTTGCCGGTCCTAAGCCCAGATGAAAATGGAGGAAGGTTGGCATTGGGTTAGCAACCCGATCCCATAAAACCTCTTAATTGCTACAGAAACAACAAGTGCAACCAAACAAAATCAAGACAAACCTTTATGACGGCGCTGAATGAACGCCAAAAGGAAGTTCAGTGCCCGATGCAGAGCTCAATCCTAAGTGCCAAAACTACAATGAAAGTCGGAACTTGGAATGTACGAACATTATACCAGTGTGGAAAGCTAGCACAGTTACTTCGTGAATTTGACAGCTACTGAATAGACATCCTAGGTGTTAGTGAGATGAGGTCGTTCGGAAGTGACAGGATACTTAGTGATAGAAAGACCGTTTTATACTCTGGAAATGATGACCAACATGTGTACGGCGTAGGTCTGGTACTCAGCAAGGATGAAACACAGGCATTAGTTGGATGGAAGCCCATGAACGAGTGCATTATCACAGTGAGGTTCCAGTTGAGGCATATAAAGACTACCGTGATTCAGGTATATGCATCAACTGAGGATGCCAACGAAACCGAATAAGACGCATTTTACGACCTGCTGCAGGATACTATCAATGGTGTCCCCAGTTACGACATGAGGCTACTCATGGGCAATATGAATGCACAACTAGACAGCAAAAGACAAGGATGGGAACACGTCATTAGCCCATACGGATCAGCGATACAAACGAGCGATAATGGAGAGGTCCTACTGCTGTTCTGTAGTATGAATAACTTGTGCATTGGAAACACCTATTTCGCACACAAAAATATTCATAAGAAAACATGGCGGTCTCCTGTTGGCGTCACTGACAATGAAATCAATGATCTCTGTATCTGCAAATGCTGGCGATCAGCACTGTTAGATGCAAGAGTGTATCGTGGAGCCGATATTGGATCGGCCCATTATCTTCTGATGGCATTGCTTCACCTTCTCTTAAAAAGAAAAAGAGAAAGGCAACCACTCTGGTCCTTCACAGTTGAAAAGCTGAGAGATCAGGCCATGGCTGAACAGTATGAGTTTGAACTCAAGAATCAGTTCCAATAAATGCGTCATGAAACTGAACTCGAAGACCAGTGGACGCGGTTCAAACAAGCAGTGACTAAGAGCGCGGAAGAGATGATCGGATGGAGAAGAGGCACACAAAGAGAACGCTGGATACAAGGCAGAACCTGGAAGCTGATAGATGAGCATAAAATCGTGAAACAGCACAGAGACCAGGCAAAATAGCCAAACGAGATAGCAGAGGCTACTGCAAAGTACCAATTGCTGGATTGTCAAGTTAAGAAAAGCTGTCGAGCCTGACCAAAAAGAATGGTTGGAACATAAGGGTGCTGAAGCAGATGAAGCAGCTAAGAAATGAGACACCAAGACACTGAATTGTATTGTCCGAGAATTAACAGGTGAATGATGCAATTCCAACGTTCCTATCAAGGATAAGAATAGGAAGATCTTGCTTAGTAAAGAAGAGCAAGATGCATGCTGGGTAGAGCACTTCAAAGAGATATTAAATCAGCCAGCTCCTGTCACAACCTGTGATTTTAGTAATTCCAATCCTTCTGACGAACTAGAAGTAGACCTACGCATGATTAAATTTGAAGAAACTGATGCAGCCATTCGATCACTGAAGGATAACAAGGCCACTGGTCTTGACCAAATCATGGCCGAATTACTAAGGTATGGGGGCAACAGTGTAGTGCAAGAACTAACGGGGTTGTTGAACGCATGCTGGCAAGCAGAGTGTGTTCCAAGTGATTGGAGGAAGGGAGTGATTGTTAAGTTACCAAAAAAGGGGAATGTCACCGATTGTAGTAAGTGGAGAGGTATTACACTCCTATCAGTCCCAGGCAAAGTGTTTTGTATTGTCCTGCTCAGGAGGCTTCTGGCCACAGTGGATAATACACTGCAGGAAGAGCAGGCTGGATTTCAGCGCAGAGACTCATGCAGCGAGCAAATTTTCATGTTGTGCAACATCATTGAGCAGAGTATTGAATTTCAATGGTCGCTGTCAATAAAAGTAAATAAAAAGGCGTTTGACAGCATACATAGAGAGTCATTGTGGAATATACTACATAGTTATGGTACATCAATACCTTCCAAAATCTCTACCTAAACTCCAGTTGCTGTGTTAGGACCGATAGTAGTATGACCGATTTCTTCAATATTGACTCTGGTGTGTGGTGAGGATGTGTTCTTTCGCCATTCTTGTTCCTTCTGGCTGTGGAGTTCATTATGAGGAAAGCAATGTGCAGGACAAATTTTGGTGTCACTTGGGAAAATCAGTGCCGGCTCATGGATCTGGACATTGCTGATGATATCATGCTGCTTGCAGAAACGTGTGAATGCTTGCAGGACATAACAACAAGTTTAGAAAAAGAAGCAGGTGAAGTTGGGTTGAGGATAAACAGCAATAAAACAAAGGTAACGTGGGTCAGAAGAGCTCAGGCGAATACGCCAATAGTGGTTGAAAGTCAGTCTTAAGAAGATGTCCGGCAGTTCACCTACCTTGGCAGTATTCTGTCCAATGATGGGGATGTTGAGGCAGATGTCAACTGCAGAATCGGGAAAGCCTCGGCAATGTTTCAAAGACTATGCCCAATTTAGTCTGCAACAACAATTGGCCTTGCTACAAAGCTTCGACTTCATAGCACTATTGTCATGTCCACTGCAATCTACGCCAGTGAAACATGGAAAAACACTGCAAGAATATCATATAAGCTGAATGTGTTCCACCAACAATGTCTGCGTAAGATCCTTGGTGTTACCTACATCAATCGCATCACTAATGAAGAGATTCTACGAAGATGTGGTCTGTGGAGACTGCAGGATGTTGTGGCAGAGCGTAGATTGTGTCTTGCTGGACACATCTTGCATCTTTCAGATAATCTTCATCCAAAGGTTGCAATGCGATGGACACCAGCTGAAGGAAAGAGAAAAAGGGGAAGACCACTGAAAACGTGGCGAAGCACGGTTAAAGATTTTGAGAACATTGGCATAATGTGGGAAGAAGCGGGAACGGTGGCATCAGACTAGAATATCTGGAAAGCACTTGTTACCCCATGTGCCCAGACGCACAGCAGGACCTGAGTTAAGTCTAAGATCTTCTATAAATCTGTCTTATTGCACTCCATGGGGAATAAAAAAGTGGGATGCTTCCAGTTGGCTATTTCACCTTGAAGCCTCAGCCAACAAGCCATTTATGTGTCAGACAAAAGTTTAAGTCTAAATTCAAGATATGTGCACACAACTCCTACTAAAGTCTTGTTTGGGAGCTGCACACATATATGTGATGGCAGAATTTAGATTCTCAAGACCAGGAGTGGACAAGATACAGGCAATCTTGTCTAAAACTTGGATCCAGCCCACAGGCTGCATCTGGACTCCATACTGCTTATATACTTCTGCTGTGGTGGAGGTAGAGGGGAGGGGGAAAGGGAGCTGTGTTTTTTTTAAATAGCCGCAGGAACCCCAGGCAGTGGCCAGGCAATGCGGTAGTAGCACTGGGTTGAGAGTTGCAGGCCTGGAGTCTTTTACAGTGCTGGTATTTAAAGGGCTCCCAGCCTCTGCCACTACCATACTTCCTGGCCACCACCACCTGGGATTTCTGCGGCTATTTAAAAAGCTCCCGGCTCCATCACTATGCCAGCAGCAGAATGTAAATCGTATGCAGTCAGAAGCAGCTGTGGGTGGGATCCATCCTGTGGGCTATATCGTGCCCACCCATGCAATAGATGATGACATAATTTCATCAGTAGGATATGTGCAGCCCCTGACAGCTATTCAAAATTAATTGAATGGTTTCCCAGCATCATATGGAACCTGCAAGGAAAATGCAAAAAGAAGAAGACCTTGGACAACATAGAGGAGGTCTACTGAGACTGAGGAACAACAACTGGTGTACTCCTGGAGCCAGGTAGAAGTTTTGTCCCAATACAGAGTGAAGCGGAGGAGACTTTTAGATGACCTATGCTCCATACGGAGCACAAGGGTTAGTTAGTAGTAGTAGCTCCAGGCTTACTTGTGGAACTCCAGATGAGCATGTGCTGGCAAAAATATATAATTCATTTATGCATCCCACCAGTGTGATTTACATGCAGAATTGTGGCATTTTTTGCTGAAAGTTATATAGGCATATTTTTGCCCAACTGTTCAGAAAATATAGGCTAAAAAATTACACTCTCAAATTTTATCAACTCTGCTTCAAAATTTGCATCCACTATTGTGACAGAGCCATGGAGAGTGGGGAATTTCAAAAGAATACCTTGGGCCTAATTCTGCTTCTACTGAAGTCCATGGTGAACCCACCCACTTCCATCAATGGGAGCACTTTAAGCTGTTACTGAGTGCTTTTGAAAATCCTACCCTATGTATCTGCCTACCTTATCTGTGTCTGCCAACATTAAGTTTTGTATATGCAAATGAAATTTTCATACATACACAGAATTCGAGATCTGAAGCTAGAAATTCGTTTGAGGACCCCGTTGAAAATTTGAGTCTTGGGATAGGTTGCATACAGATAGCTTCACGTTTTCCTTAGTTTATTCCCGATATTACCTACGTTGCCCATAAATTTGTTGCTCCTTGTTGTTTACAGCAGACATAAAACATCACAGATTAAATTTATTCCCATTAAATGAATGGGTCCCACAGCATTCTGAGTTTCCTTCATGGCTGAGTCATCTGTCCTCCACATTCTGAGTCACTCACATTTTGTCTCATATTAGTGCTATGAAACACAAGATGAATGCCCACCAGGACACAGCGTTGTTCTGCCATCTTAGATTATTTTAAATTTATCAATAAAGATGCTCCTTTCAAGGTCAAATCAAGCAGAATATGATGTCTTTGGGGTATTACGCTATTAATATAGCCCCAATGCAGGAATACATTCCTTATGCAGGATTAAAATTAAGTAAGTGCTGTCCTGAATAAGAGTGAAATGAAACAAACTTAGTGCTTTTCTAAACTAAGGCTATGGAATCAATTACTAAATTAGATTCAAATTCAGATATGGTATTGTGGTACATATCAAAGTAAAATTCAAGAAATAAGATTATTAGTATGAATGTGAACAGCATGTGGGGTTCCACTTAAGGGCAAAACTGGCCAACCAGTGTGTGTTATTGCCAAAACTGGTCTGGAATGGGGGCCAGGAAGATATTTGCCCCATATGATGATATTGCACTGTTAAGTGAACGATAGACAGAATAGCTCTTCCTTTGTTCCTCTGAAGCAGCTGTTATTGACCTTTGACCATGGGATCCTTTTCCAGGAAGGATTGCTAGGCAGAGATGGCGTTCACCTTTCGAGGAGGGGGAAGACCATATTCGGACACAGGCTGGCTAACCTAGTGAGGAGGGCTTTAAACTAGGTTCGACGGGGGCAGGGGAGCAAAGCCCGCAGGTAAGTGAACAGCATGAATACATGGGAGATGAATTTGAAATGGGAGGGAGTATGGGCTACACTGGGAGAGTAAAAAGAGGGCCAGGGCAAAACTGGGAGGCAAGACCAAATCAATGTCTGAGATGCCTATATACAAATGCAAGAAGTATGGGAAATAAACAAGAAGAATTGGAAGTACTAATAAATGAATACAACTATGATATCGTTGGCATCACAGAAACTTGGTGGGATAATACTCATGATTGGAATGTTGGTATTGAAGGGTACAGCCTGCTTAGGAAGGACAGACAGGGAAAGAAGGGAGGACGTGTTGCCTTGTATATTAAAAATGTACACACTTGGACAGAGGTGGAGATGGACGTAGGAGATGGACAGGTTGAAAGTCTCTGGGTTAGACTCAGAGGAGTAAAAAACAAGGATGAGGTCCTACTAGGAGTTTACTACAGGCCCCCTAGCCGGGTGGAAGAGGTGGATGAGGCTTTCTTTAAACAGCTAACAAAATCATCCAGGGCCCAGAATTTGGTGATGGGGGACTTCAACTATCCAGGTATATGGTGGGAAACTAACACAGCAGGGGACAGACTGTCCAATAAATTCTTGGATTGCATTGCAGACAACTTTTGATTCCAAAAGGTTGAAAAAGCTACCAGAGGGGAAGCTGTTCTAGATTTAACTTTAACAAATAGGGAGGAAATTATTGAGAATTTGAAAGTGGAAGGATGCTTGGGTGAAAGTGATCATGAAATCATAGAGTTCACAATTCTAAGGAAGGGTAGAAGGGAAAACAGTACAATAGAGATAATGGATTTCAGGAAGGCAGATTTTGGTAAACTCAGACAGCTGGTAGGTAAGGTCCCATGGGAAGCTAAACTGAGGGGAAAAATGGCTGAGGAGAGTAGGCAGTTTTTCAAAGGGACATTATTAAGGGCCCAAAAGCAAGCTATCCCACTGTGTAGGAAAGATAGAAAACATGGCAAAAGACTGCCTTGGCTTAACCAGGAGATCTTGCACGATCTCAAAATAAAAAATGAATCGTATAAGAAATGGAGACTAGGACAAATTACAAAGGATGAATATAGGCAAACAACACGAGCATGCAGGAGCAAGATTAGAAAGGCTAAGGCACAAAATGAGCTCAAACTAGCTACAAGCATAAAGGGAAACAAGAAGGCTTTTTACAAATACATTGGTAACAAGAGGAAGACTAAGGAGAGGGTAGGGCCATTGGTCAGTGAGGAGGGAGGAACAGTAACAGGGAATTTGGAAATGGCAGAGATGTTTAATGATTTCTTTGTTTCGGTCTTCACTGAGAAATCTGAAGGAATGCCTGACATAGAGAATGCCAGTGAAAAAGGGGTAGGTTTAGAAGTTGAAATAAGAAAAGAACAAATTAAAATTTACTTAGAGAAATTAGATGTCTGCAAATCACCAGGGTCTGATGAAATGCATCCTAGAATCCTCAAGGAGCTGATAGTAGAGGTATCTGAGCCTTTAGCTATCATTTTTGGTAAATTGTGGGAGACGGGAGAGATTCCAGAAGACTGGAAGAGAGCAAATATAGAGCCCATTTATAAAAAGGGGAACAAGAATAACCTGGGAAACTACAGGCCAGTCAGCTTAACTTCTGTGCCAGGAAAGATAATGGAGCAGGTAATTAAAGAAATCATCTGCAAGCAATTGGAAGGTGGTAAGGTGATAGGGAGCAGTCAGCACGGTTTTGTTAAAAACAGATCATGTCAAACCAATCTGATAGCTTTCTTTGATAGAATAACGAGTCTTGTGGATAAGGGAGAAGCGGTGGATGTGATATACCTAGACTTCAGTAAAGCATTTGACACAGTCTCACATAATATACTTATCAATAAACTACGCAAATACAACTTAGATGGGGCTACTGTAAGGTGGGTGAACAACTGGCTGGATAACCGTACCCAAAGAGTAGTTATTAATGGTTTTCAATCCTGCTGGAAAAGTATAACTAGTGGGGTTCCGCAGGGGTCTGTTTTAGGACCGGTTGTGTTCAATATCTTCATTAACGATTTAGATATTGACATAGAAAGTACACTTATTAAGTTTGCAGATGATACCAAGCTGGGAGGGGTTGTAACTTCTTTGGAGGATAGGGTCATAATTCAAAAGGATCTGGATAAACTGGAGAAATGGGCTGAGGCAAACAGGATGAAGTTTAATAAGGACAAATGCAAAGTGCTCCACTTAGGAAGGAACAATCAGTGTCACACATACAGAATGGGAAAGGACTGCCTAGGAATGAGTACAGCAGAAAGTGATCTAGGGGTTATAGTGGACCACAAGCTAAATATGAGTCAACAGTGTGGTGCTGTTGCGAAAAAGGCAAACATGATTCTAGGATGCATTAACAGGTGTGTTGTGAACAAGACACGAGAAGTCATTCTCCCGCTCTACTCTGCGCTGGTTAGGCCTCAGCTGGAGTATTGCGTCGAGTTCTGGGCACCGCAGTTCAGGAAGGATGTGGAGAAATTGGAGAGGGTCCAGAGGAGAGCAACAAGAGTGATCAAAGGTCTAGAGAACATGACCTATGAAGAAAGGCTGAAAGAATTGGGCTTGTTTAGTTTGGAAAACAGAAGATTGAGGGGGGACATGATAGCAGTTTCCAGGTATGTAAAAGGGTGTCATAAGGCAGAGGGAGGGAACTTGTTCTTCCTTGCCTCTGAGGATAGAACAAGAGGCAATGGACTGAAATTGCAGCAGGGGAGGTTCAGGTTGGACATTAGGAAAAAGTTCCTAACTGTCAGGGTGATCAAACACTGGAACGAATTGCCAAGGGAGGTGGTAGAATCTCCATCACAGGAGATATTTAAGAAGAGGTTAGATAGATGGCTTTCAGGGATGGTCTAGAAAGTGCTTGGTCCTGCCATGAGGGCAGGGGGCTGGACTCGATGGCCTCTTGAGGTCCCTTCCAGTCCTACTCTTCTATGACTCTATGATTTGCTGGAGATAGGATTCCAGACATGACAGACCAATGGCTTAAACCAATATGGTCAATCCTAATGTGCACTCAAGGGCCACTTTGGGGTTCTCAAAACTTTTTAATCCCACTGTTGTGCTCCCTCCAGGCTAGACAACCTGTATTCTGAACAGTTTGATCACAGAGCTGAGGATGAGCTTCACTAAACCTGTGTTCGTTTGACAAATGAAGCAGCACTTACCTAACACCCCTTTGCTTGTGATTGTGAGTCTTGGGGAGCGGCTCAGCAGTTGGGCGTGTACTTTCTTCATTCTCTGAAAAACTGACAGCCTACAAAGGAATGTTACAGCCCACACAGAAGCAGGTTGTTGATCATGCTTCTGTAGGGCTTGAGTGGATGTGCTGATCTAGGAGACAAGGTGCCCTGCAGCCTCACCCCTTCCTTCCTAATCATACTTGTGCCAAGCAGTTGTAATGGATGTGACATTGTGCTAAGTGATGGATCATTAAAGTCATTTAATTATCAGTTGGTGCATTGTAAGAGTACATGAAATGAAACTGAAATCTATTAAGCATCAGCTGTACACCTTCAAAAACCCAGCTGCCTCAATTTTGACAGATTCCTAAGAATTCCAACATGAGGAAGTTGTTTAATGTTCCAAGGAAAAAGCCACACTCCTGACTCACCCTGAAGTAAATTGCTTTATCTATCAGTAACCTCTTTGACTGTTCCTATTCCCAAAGCAAGGAAACAGCCATGGGTATTAGGACAGCTCCACAATATGTCACCCTCTTCATGGGCTACTTTTAAGAAGAATTTCTGGACAAATGCCTCCAAATGAGTAGTTCACCGCAGCTGTCTGATTTCAGTTTGTCTTGTAGTAAAAAGAATGCAGTAAAAGAGTTTATTGCTGACACACAACTAGTACATTCTATTTATCTGAATATCTATTTAAGTGCCAAACTGAAAGGAAACCTTCTCCCATGAATACTTAAAAAGACACTTATTTTTTACTTCTTCTGAACTGAGCCTCCAGGGATCAAAGTAAAGGTTGAGCCTGGGACAAAATCACAAGCATGAACAAGGAATAAAATTGTTATAAGTTCCTATATGTTTGGATTTTAAGAGGGCTCTTAAGGAAGGTGACATCTAAAAATGAGAGACTAATAAGAACAAAGATTAAATTAAAAGTTCCCTCATAGTTCTCTGTGATTCCATTTTGCTGAAGGCTTTTATTCAGGCGTGCATTTGGGAATCACACACTGTTCATCAGGCTTTGTTCGTGAGCACTTTGCCCCAGAAGTATGACTAACCACAATTATCTTTCTTAATTTTTGCATTAGTCATGGAACACTAATTAGGAAAAAGTCTTCCAGGGTTAGGCATTGTGTCACTGTATTGTATGATTCAACAGACTGGGACACAGTGTACGGTAACTGCAGGATCTTGAACTGGCACTGCCGCTAGACGGATGCGCTTGAGAGCTCCCTTGCAGACTGGTTAATTGTTCTTTCTTAGGGAAAGAACTGAAAAATTGGCAACATTTGTTTTGTAAGTCAGCCTCCACTGCACTTAGTGGTTTGCTCATTCACATAACTGCTGAGCAGTCATAGGCAATGACCATGCTTGCATTTGATGCTGAATTACCCAGAGGTGAAAGTAAGATGGTATGCCACTTAGCTAATAGCCAGCTGCTGCAGGAGGAAGGGAGATGCATCCCCTGTCAGGCTCCTGGGACTCTCCTGGAGGCTGATGCATGAAGCAGCAGGCGGGTGAAAGGAGCTGGCTGTGGGGTGTGCCTCCCAGTGCTCTTGGGTTGTCCCAGCCCTAAGCCCCACCCTGGGTGCCCATTAGCAAGGGCAGGGTGGGTCTGAAGACCCACTTCCTAGCAATGCTGTGTGCTGCTTGCTCTTCTCCTTCCCTCACTGTCAGGGAGTGAAAGAACAGCTGGCTGTGTGTGTGCATTCCTCTCCCTCATGGCTGGGGAAGGGAGGGGAAGGGACAGAGGAGTGAGTGACCCACACTGTGCGATTTCCTCTCACTCCCTGACAGGGCTGAAAGAGGAACAGGAAGCAACAAGCAGTGCTGGTAGGAGTGGGAAGAAGCTTCTGCCCTCCCTCGCCACCATCCCTGAAGGGCACCTTTGCCTCTCCACACAACCCTGCCTGGAGACCCCCCCACCAAATCCCCTGACCTGTTCCTGCACCCCCACACACTGCAGTCCTGTGCCCCGAGCCCCTCTTTATCCTCCAGCCCTGACTCCCGCACCCCCCCCCACACCTTCTGCCCTGAGCCCCCAGCACTCTACCCACACTTAATTTTTTTACAGGTACTCTCATATTGTGCTCCCCTGATCCCCTGCCCTGAGCACCCCCCCACTGCACCCCCTCCCCAAGGGGAAAAAAATACCTGTAAGATATGTGTTACTTTCATCCTGGGATTAAGGCAGCCAGAGACTTGGGTACACCATGGCACAGCTCTGCCCAGTGGGTGTACCCTTTCCCTCTGGCCCTAAATGCCCCTAGGGGAGATGCTGGCAGCAGTCCAGCTCCTTTCCCAGAGAGGTCTAATTAGCAGCCTAGGTGCACCTTCTCCTTTCCACTAGCAGGAGCAGCAGGTACCCACCTTTTCTTGTGAGAAGTAAGGCTAGCATTGGCCCTCTCCTCCTACCCCAGTCAGTGTGTGTGATGGAGACAGGCACAGTATTCACCCAACAGATGAGGTGTGTCTGCTTGGGGCAGGGAGGATGGACATGCAATGTGTGGATGGGGCCTCTGAAGCCATGAGGCATATGGTTATGAGCAATGTTCCCTCTAATATTTTCCATCCACTGGTGGAATAAATTTTGTTATGGGCACCAAGCATGTGCAGATGTGCAGTGCCAGTAGAAACACATGCTGCCACCTCTGGGTGGTTCTGGGCACTGCTTATCAGCCACTGCTTGAATCTCTCCTGGGTAGCCACACAAATACTCAGCTCATAGGGAACAGAGGTCATGAGTACTCCATGAGACTAAGCACATGTGTACTGTCTGTGCGCACCAGTGTCAATGACTACAAATTGAGTCTATAATGTAGACAGAGAGAGTCCAACAATTGAAAGGTTTGTCCATAATATCCTTCAATAAACAAACTAGAGGATAATGAATGATGCATAGTACAGGACGAACCTCTCTAGTGCTGCCACGTTGGGACCTGACTGGTGTTGAACAATACAATTTGCCAGACCGCGGGAGGTCAATATTTTCTAGCAACATTACCAACATTTCCACTGCTTACTGGGCTCCTAGAAGACATTTAGGGGTAAATTACAGCACAGAACACAGAGAGCCAGGACTAGGGACTGTCACTTGGCTGCACCCATGGTAAACGGTCACCCAGCTAACTAAAATCATGCCAGATTACAGATGTTGCTGCACGAGAGAGTGTCGGACTAGAGAAATTCAATCTGCATTATCCATTCAGTGACTCCTATGAAAATTATTTGCAAACAAGACTAAACTAGCTGAATAAATGGTTATTTTTCCAATTGGACAATTCACAAAGGGTCAGTAATGTATTATTACATGAAGTTTCCTCAGCTGGAAAACTGTGTTGATTGTCTGGTTGCAAACTGGTTAAAAAATTCTCACTACCTGATCTCTTGATCATACCAATCACTTGTACATGTTCTCACCTGTTCATATCCTTTCACAGTGCTCATTTATTTCTTCCTTGATTGAACACTCTGTTTTGTTAAGACCTAATTTCCTTTTGCTGGGGTTCTTAAAATAGAGCACTATTAAAGATCTATTTTAGACTCTCACAATCTGTAATGTAAATACAGTAGATATTGTTGCTTGGTCCACACTGTCTTTCACAAAGCATGTTTATGTTTTGCTGGAAAATAATGTGGATAATCTTTATTCTGTGAGAAAATTGCTCTAAGATGGAGAATGCTGTTTGTCTAAATTAGGCTTTTTGATTAAAAAAAAGCTCACCTCAGAAGTTGTAGGAAGGGAAGGGAGCTTTTACATCTTTCACTCAATAAAAAAAAAATCCTAGTTTTGATTATAATTATAGTACTACAGTCGTAATTAGAGCTGATAAAATGTGATGCAGAGCTGTTTTCCTAAAATATCTTGGGGAATAATACTCCTCACAATTAGAACACCTTATAAAGGAAAATCTAGCCCTTTTAGAAACGTAGAACTAGATTCTCTGCTTGTATAAACTGGTACAGCTCCATCAAAAACAAGGGAGCTTTGCCAGTTTATACTAGCAGTGATTTAAAGGGTCTGATTCTGCTCTTGTTAGCACCATTGCAAGTGAGGAATGACTATAACGAAGTCAATCAGGTGTAAAACCAGTGTAGGTAAATCTGAATCAAGCCCTAAAAGTACAACATCCAAATTAACCAGCATGAGGATTATGATGCATGGGTTTACTTTATCTGAAAGAAGCAGACTCTCCTTTTTCACGTAGCATTTGATGTTCCTGTTCTTAAAAATACACATGGAAAATGTTGAATAGAGTGACCTGCAGCGGATCTATCTTTTAGAGACTTTAATTTGTATTCATTTCATACAATTATTCTCCTGTAAATTCACCATGCAAGACACCGTTCCTGATTACATTCACCTTATCGGTTCACTGAGTAGGATGATAGGAAATCACACATCAGACTAGTCATTCAAGGTATAACTACCTGTCTGTCACTTAATCAAAACTCAGCCTCCTTGTGGCTCTGTAATTTAGAAGTAGGTACTAAAAATATTTCGACCCTATTTTTAGTCATAAAGCTGCTGAACCAGCGAATCCCGCCAGCTCACAAAGTCTGATCATATCCCTTTAAATAAGGCGATATGCTGCCTGGTTACGGGATTAATGTAGTTCATGGTGAAAATCGACCACCATCGCTTTCAAAGAGCATTGTGACCTCCAGTAAGTGGCATTTTCCTTGTAGTTGCTTTTATTAAGTGACAAGCTGCTGCTACTTGCTTAAATGTTGAATGCTTAAAACTAATTGACCACTCTCTTACTTTGCACCACCAGTCTATTGTCTCCAAATATCACAAAAGAGCATTACACTATATTTTCATGTATTTATGTTAAATATAATAGTCTTGTACTTAACAGACAGCCTGCCAGGATCTGAAAGAACTTTGAAAATGGTAGTAGTATTCTTTATATTGCTGTAGTCCCAGGGACCCTAGTGATGGATCATGTCCCCATTGCTCTAATTCTGTGCTCCAAGGAATTTATTGTGTCAGGTCTGGTTTACTTTAGAGAACAAAGTTGATCCCAGATAAGCAATTCTAGAATGTCTAGTATAGACATATCAGGATCGACTTTGTTCCCTAGTATAGATTGGGGCTTTTCGGGCTTGCATCAATGTCCCTTATTCCATGCAATAGCATGGAGTACCAGGGTTGACGGCCGAGCCCAGAGAGATTGATTTTGCCGCGTCTTCACACATGCGTCAAAATGGATCTCCAAAAGATCTATCGTGGCACGTTGAACACCGGGTAAGGATAGACATATTCATGAATAAAAGAACAATGCACTCTTGTGCAGTAGTATTATCCTTGTTTTTCAGATGGGGAAAACCAAGGCATAGAACCATTTCAGTGATCTATATACATATATACAGCAAGTAAATGACTGAGGCAGAAATATGAAATCAGCTATTCTGACTCTCAGTCATATGTTTAACTACAAACCCATACAGCTTTCTGAAAGCATTGCACAATTGCCTGTAAAATATTTGAAAGATAAACTAACCTTGGTGTGGACTTTATCTCTTATCTACACCAAGTCTTCCTTCTTACCTGACAGGTGCACTGTACCATTAAGTACCAATGCCTCAAGTTAAAGAAGGAACCTGCCTTTGCTACCAAAGAGGACTATAAAAGATAAGGCGTGTTCTTTTTTTGCAGGCTGTTATGTATGCAAGGTTATTAGGTATAATAGGTAGTTAAATAATTCCAAAGGATATGGGTATATGGCAAATTATGATTGCAGTAATACCCCAAGTCTTCACTCCGGATCAAGATTGCGATGTGTTGTACAAATGCATAGTTAGAGCCTGTGTCTGAGCCAAAGGGCTTTTAATGTGAAGACCAGAAACCACCACTGGATGTAATAAACAATAGGAGGGAGGATGAGGGGAAGAGGAAAGAAATCCAACGTGAAACGAGCCCAGGTCTCACTATACTTTTTTTGTCGAGGAGCATTAATTGAAAACAGGTTGTGTTTGTTCTCACAGCATGTGTGCATGTTTGTGAAATATTGCAGAGAAATTACTAAATGACTTTTTGAGACAGAGGAATGACAGCATGCTGCCTCAGTAGGCTTATGATGGCATCAGTGAATGCAGGGACCGTTCTCTATGGCTGCCTCTGCAATGTTAGCATGGAGTCAATGTGGTCTGATTGGAAGCCCACTGAAATGTTCCTTGACATCAGTGAGCTTTGGAGGAAGCCCTGACATGGGGGGAAATCAGGTGTAGCGCATCCACTGAAGTTAGTGGAGCTGCACTCTGGTGAAAATGTTGTGAGAGAGAACAGAATCTGGCCCTGTATCACCTATCTTCAGAGCTGCAGAGAGCATTTCCACACCTATCTCTCTTTTCCTCACCCAGGACTTACTGTGCCCTTTCAGCTCTGCTCTTTTGATGTTGCCTTTCGAAAAGGCTCCATGTGCTTATCTCATCCTCATTCTTTCACCTACCTCCTGTGAAGCTCAATTCATGTTGGTAGAGGGCTTTGAAATAGAAGGGCCTCAATGAATTATTTGATGTGAGTGCAACTGATTACAGGTCTTGTCACAGGGCTGCCACATCCCATTGTCTTTAAACAGGTTTATTCTTTAACACAGGCAAGAGACCAAACAGAGATAGGCTTTTCACTCACTCATTGCTCTCAGGCACCACCACCACCACCTCACAGGGGTCTCCAAGAGTTAATGAGGTCCAGACTCTTCTTTTGGGGAGGCACTCAGGAGAGTTGTGTAGCATTTTGTCTAAATTAGAAGTATTAGCTATTCAGTGTTTTGTCAGTTGAGGTATTTCCCTCAACATGTTTGAATATAAATATTATCATTCGTTATTTGCAATACTACAGCAGCTACGAATTCCTAGTCATTGTGCAAGGCACTGCACAGGTGTTGAATAAAAAGGGGTGGCCCTTCCTCAGAGAGCTTACAGTCTCAGCATTAGACAAGACACAATAGATGGACGCAAATAAATAGGAGAGTACAAGGAAGCAGTGAGACTATATTGGTGAACATGCTAGAGAGTGGCATCACCACACCAATTTAGTGTAATCATCCAAACCTTTTGTTGGCATCACAGCCAAGGAAGGTTTTGAGGAAGGAGTGGGAGGTAGATATGACATAGCATTGTGGATGTTTATGGGGAGTTTTCTCTCAACCATAAGGGCAGTTTAGGAGGAAGCACAAAAGTGCTTGTGAGAAAATTTAAAAGGCCGTTGATGGATGCTGCCCTCATTGGCTGACTGAAGATCGGTGTTAACATTTTGATAGCGAATGAGAGTTATGAGTCGGATGGGTGTTACTTGTGATGGGCTTTGTAAGACAGTGTGCAATGCTTAATGCACTGCCAAATGTGAAACCAAAGGAGGGATGTAAAGACAGGTGTGGTATGAACAAAGTGAAGGTGTTGCACAGGGTTGGAAAACTTCCAGTCTGTGGCTTACCTGGATCCAGCCAATGAGACTCGTTCCATCTACCCCACAGCAGAGAGTGAGTGCTGGTACTCCAGCCCCGTTGTCCCCCCTGCCCGCCACTGGTGGGTGTAGCCCCAGCACCATCTCCTCAGTGTGGGTGGGAGGAGCCCTGAGCTTCACTGGCAGGATCAAGGTAATCAGGGGCTGGATCTTGCCCACAGACTCTGTCTGGAGTGAGGAGGAAGCAACTCTGCACGCTGTCTTTCCTCCTCCCCCCGGCTGAGGGGATGGCAGCAAAGGGAATCACCCGTTTGGAGGCTTTTCCCCTGTTGTTGCCATTGGCCACAATCATGGCCACTGGAAGCAGCAAAGGGCAATGCCTGGGAGTGGCAGGTGGCACTGAGCTGCGTGTGGCCTCAGGGAGCTGTGCAGGTAAGCGCCCATCCCCATCCTCCTCTTACTCATCCCTGCTCAGGCCCCCACTCCCACCCCACTCCTGTACCCAACCTTCGGCCCAGACTCTGCAACCCCAGCCCTCTCCTGCACCCAAAAACTGCACCTCCAGCCTGCTCCTGTGCCCAGTCTCCCATCCAGACCCAGCACACCCAGTCTGCTCCTGCACCCTACCTCTTGCCCAGACCCCCCCACCTCCAGCCTGCTCCTGCACCCTGCCTCTCTCATGCCCAGACCCCTAAACTTCCATCACCTTCCCCATCCTGCTCCCTGGCAGCCCTGAACCCCTCTTTTTTGGCCCCACACCAAAACCTGGGGCCCCCAAAAATATAGTACACCTGGGACCTCTGAAGAAGTAATCTGGTCTGAGGGAAGCTCTGAACCTCAGTCCTCCTCCCCCTCCCTGCCATGGGACAGGAGTGCAAGAGGAGTGAGACATCTCAGTCAGGTGCCATGTCAGTGAAGGTTTTTTTTTTTATTTATTATTTTTGCTTCTTGCTTTTGAGTGGCCTTGGCTGATTTTTGTGTGGGCCAGTGACCCCGTCCCAAAAATGTTACCCGTTCTTGGTCTAATAGAATATGCTTTGCTACATTTTGTAGCAATAAGAATGAAGCAAGCTTGCATTTATCAAGGTCGGTGAGAAGGACACTGCAGTAATAGAAATGCGAGATGAGGAGAGCCTGGCAGAGTGTTTTAGCAATGTGGATGGATAGGAAAGAGAGCATTTAAAGGCTTGTATACCCAGAGAATAGGCAATATTTAGTCAGAACCTGGATGTGAGGACCTCGAGATGTTGAGTTGAAAATGATGCCCAGGTTACTGGCCTGAGTGACAGGTAGTCCTGACTGGGTTTTTGCTGGCAGAAGATCAGTCGAGAGGTGTTCATCTCTCTACCCACATCTATCATTGGGTTTAAAGATTAACTACATGAAAACCATTAAGAGAATGCAGATATAAAAATGTAAATGTTTAGTCAATCAAACAACAGTTAAACAAGGTAGATAAACAAAATGTACTGTAAAGGACTCCCTATATAGGCAAGCAAGTTAAACAGGTAAGAGTGACACTATGGTATACTGACTGTGACCAAAATGGGTCTGTTCCCTCCATAAAATGGGACTGGGCAAGGAAATGGAAGATTTAAAAAGTCTCTGCCATATTCGTCCAGCTTGCTTCTGGAACCTCTCAACTTCAAAATACGGATAATGTCTGAAGCAGTCCAGATGACTCGCTGGGGGAGAGTGGACCTCAGACTCCAGGTAAATATTCTGCTCAGTGGTGTTTCTCTTCTTCCTTACCTGCATTGTCGTGGATGCAACTAAGATCAGGAGGAAGGATGGTGGTTGGCAGCTCACTCTTGCACGCAAGTACATTAGAGATTCCCACTACCCTGAGGTACAGTGATATGTTGTGCATACCCACGGCAAATTTAAAGGCCAAGGAATTACTCCTACCAATCAGGAAGCAGCACCACAAGTACCCTGCCACTCAGATGGACAGCCACATTCCTCTGATGTGCTAGAGCATTAAAATAGATCAGATGTGATTGTTCTTTGCAGTGCTTGAAGATTAATATTCTTGCATTAAAAAAGAAGAAACAGGTTGCAGTAGGAATGAAACATTTAAGTATCCATTAGCTCAACTTTGAAGTATGACTTTTTGCTACACCAAGCCCATGTTGCTGTAAAGCCCATGGTGTGTGGACATTCAGGGACAGTGGGAAGTCTTTGGATTAAAATATGCTTCTCTTCTTTATTCTGTGTTGCAAGGTTATGTATATAGCAGTTTTTACTGTGGGATTTATCTGTGCATACTCATTGCATAAACTTTCTCAAGTCAATAGAATGAATAACCCAACACATCTCGTTTTCCACAAAGCATATTTATTTTAACGTGTGATGACTCTTGATCCCTAAGGGTCTTGTCTATTCTAGGCCACTGTTGCTAACATCATTTCAGCTGAACTAATTTTGGAAACATTAGGAGACCTAGTTTAGACAGACCTCTGGCTGCCAACAGTTTTCAGTACACCCTTATGCATCCCTTCTGGGAAAATCTCTAATCCATATGTTGCTAAAGAAAGTATTGTCAATCAGTATGCCGTCTACACCAGAGCACTCAATGGTGCTAATGCAGGTTCACCATTCAGCTGTACCTGTGTTAAGGACTGTGGGTGATTATTCAAAATTTGTCTAGTGAAGACAAGGGTCAACTGATCAGCCAGCTACACAGGGAAATAAGTTGAATCTTTTCAGAGTAGGCTAAAATAAATGAAGCTTTTGCTGTCAACCGTCTCTTACTTGGATGGCATAAAAATGTTCAATGATGACTTGTGAGCCTCAGTTTGTGGTTGTCCAAGTTGAGATACCTGAAAGGGGTCCTTTTTTGGGGGGTAGGGGGATGATGGGTGCCTCAAAATAGGCTCCCCATTTGGCAGTACCCCTGTTGGCAGTATAGGCCATTAGGCTTAAATTTATCAATTTAAGGTGTCCTGTTTAAGTCCCTCCATAATATTGAGTAGCAAGAATCAGTGGTTGGCCTCTCTCCCTCATGATACTATACTTGGTAATATATAGCTGGATGGCCTAATTTTTTTTCCCCTTCATGAAAATTTCTAGAGTGTATGTCCTGAGAGTTTCCCTGGCTACTAGCTGGCAGGCAGGATAACACTGTTTAGCACAAACATATTCATATCAATAGTAGGCAAATATGAATATACTTTCAAAGGACACTCAGTGATGATGGATCCAATTGTCCTTATCTAGGGTAGCTCCTAACAGAACATTCCTCCTTGCCCTGGGATATTTATGTTATCTGTGACTGGGTTTATAAGTCCTTCCTTAGAGAAGAAGCACAGAACAGTGCTTGGGGCATTAGCCTGGGACTTTGGACACCTGAATTCAATTTGCACACCAAGTATCTTTGTGGACCCAGCTGCTGCATGCTAGAAGTTCTCTAGCGTGCTTTGATCTACTCCCTTTTGGAAGTGGGAATAGATTAAAGCACACTGTGACAGGCAAGTACTAGGCATATTTATCAATTCGCTGCAAACTAATTGTTTGTGTCCGCAAATGCAGTTTCTCTCTCCCTCTCTGCAGCAGGGCTAACAGCAGTTCCCCTCCTCACTGGGGTGTTGGGAAGATCAATATGTTGGAAATGGTGAGATGTTCTGATATTACAGTAATGTGTCCATAGAAACATTTCACCTGTATTGGTATTTTCTGCATGGGTTTAATAGCCAGGATGCCAATAATGGTGGCAACACATAGGAGCTGTGATAAGCCAACCAGTGACATGGCTTTTATGTTTAAATCCCAGAAGAATGTTTTGCATCTAGGACTGACTCCCAGAGCTGAGTGAATCAGATGTATCTGAGTTTAGTTAAGCTGGGCTTTTGGTCAGAGAGAAAACTATTGGGGCAGTGTGGTGAGAAGACAGGGTCCCTGTCTTGTTTCTGCTGTTTTCCCTGGTGTTTATATGTGGTTTGTTATAAGGGATTAGGGATCTAGGCTACATTTATGACCACTCTCTGTAAAATAAGTCCATAACTCTGTAAAACAAGCCTGAAACAGGGTGTTTATTGTTTTAGCTTCAAAATTGCAAATTTCCTGTTCAACTGCAGAGAGCTTGGCCCTGCTGCAACCTACTTAATATGAACAAAATGTTTTGTATGTAATATAGGAGATTGTGTTTGTAAACGTGGTGTTATTTTTGGGCAAGTTTTTATTGCCTCATAAGTGGCCTGCATTTTAGCTACTCCAACTGGCTTCACATTAAAACCATGCATGTAAGATACTGACTCCAGCATGAAGTGCCCCAGCTGAAGTGAAATTGGACTAAGCTGTACCTGAAAAACTTGCGAATGTCAGAAATATTTTTTGATGATGTGGTCTGAGCTGTATGTTTGATACAAAGCAAACCATGTCCACTTCATCGGTTTGGATTTCATTGCACACAGCTGTTCCCAGTAGCTGGCAGTTCTGCCTCACTAGCCTTCTTTTGCAGGATTATGTTGTTCCTCTGGAGAGAAAGATGGTTTTCTAAGGGCTTGTGTATAATGCAAAATTAAGTCAACAAGTCAATGTACAACCACCACAATAATTAAAGTAATGGTTCACACCACACTATGCCCCTTTCCAGCCCCACTGGAGGTGTGTGTCCTCAGCAGTAGCCTGCTCTTCCACTAGTGTAACTGTGTGGGGCATTGTGGGGCACTGATGGCTGGACCCTTACTACCCCCAGGGACTGACTGCTAGAACTGACAGCCATGGTGAGGAGTAGGGTGGATCTCCAGCTTTGAGCCCTGGTGCAGCACTCCAGCAAGAAGCCAGCCAGCAAGAGGAAAGTGCAGCCCTGCTGCATTCCTCCTCTGCCTCTTCCCCTGGGTGATGGGAGGGAGATGAAAGCAGCAGGCACTGCACTTTCCCTTCACCCCCTGGCCACAGGAAACAGGAAGTAACACACAGGATCCGGTATGTGCTGCTGTAGCCCCCCACCTCCTGAAAGGATGCCCTTGCTGCACCTTGCACTCACCCAGCCCCCTGCCCTGAGTCCCCTGCCCTGAATCCTGCACCCTCCAAACCCCTCTGCCCTGAACCTCTCCTCCCATGCCCAACCCGCAACTTCTGTATCCCCATCCCCCTGCCCTAAATCTGCATGTCCCACACACCCCAACCATCCACTCTGAGCCTCCAGCACTCTAACCACACTTACATGTCTTACAGGTACTGTGGTATCGCCACCCCCTCCCACCCTAAGGCCCCCCTCACCCCTGGCTGGGATCTTACATATGATGTAAGTAAAACAGCATCTAATGAGGCACTGCATCACGCTAACTACATCACCCTAAGCACTATACCTCTTGTGGAGGTAGAATTATTAAATCAATGTAGTGGAGAACTTACATGGATGGGAACTATGTAGACTCATAAAGGGTTAGGCTGACATAAGATGCTTAAGTCAACCTAAGTCTGTAGTGCAGAGCAGGCCTGAGTCTGAAGCATTAGGCCATCTTACCAGATGCACTGAGTTTAGGTCTTACCTAAACTGTTTAAATCTCAGAGGATCTTTCCTTTGAAAACTCATGGCCTAACACATTTATTAGTCTTTAAGGTGCTACAGAACTGCTTGATATTTCTAAACTGTGTTAGACCTTCAACAGAATGAGTCATCTTGTGACTGACGCAGCAGTTAAGTGTTTTAGAGCAGGTTTAATGTGAAGCCATTTCTACTAAATCTGCAAATAATGGCTATGAAATGCTTAATTAAACTGGGAATGTTTCAGGTTGGAGGAGTTTCAACCAACATACTCAGATAACAGCTGAAAATCTGAACCTCCAGGGGAAACACACCATTAAGTGGTCCTTCAGTGCTATATGTTAAAAAGAACCCGTTTCCTTCAACTTCAATAATGTACAGTTCAGCCATAACATCTGTATCAAAGAGTATGAAACTCCTATTCTTCTGCATATTTGGGCATTAATGGGTTTCTCAGACATTGCCCTTTTTCAGATGCCACTGTCAAAAAAAGCTTCCATATTTTGGGGGAAAAAAAGTAGAAATTCAGTCAAGCTGCTTCTGAGTAGTAATACCAACTAGGAATCTGTTTCAGTAACATGATAACATTGTGTAATGTACTGAAGTCTATAAGGTGGTGGTAGTTTATATAATGCTGACACAGCCAGATTGCCAGTAACAGGGACTGAACACGGGATCAGAGTATCTAAAGCCCTGTGCTCTAACTGCGTGAGCTAAAAGCCCTCCAGTACTGCATGTGGCTTTTGCCCCTATGATTGCAGGTTCACTCCCTGGTGCTGGCAACCCAGGTCTGTTGGCATTACAATGGGGGGCTCATCTGGGATGAACTGCTGGAAGGTCTCAGAAGCTCAGGACATGCTTCCTCAGCCTAGGGAAGCATGTAGTGCCCAGAGGCACTGAGACCTTGTAATAGGGTGAGTGAAATCTCTGCTCTACAGGTGTGGCTTAGAGTCAGTTGGTCTTTAGCTCACGCAGTAGCACATAGGGCTTTAGCCCCCCCTGATAACAGGTTCAATCCCTGGTGTTGGTAACCTGGGTCTGTCTGTGTTACATCTTTAAGGTGCCACAGGACGACTTGCTTTTTTTGAAGATACAGACTAACTTGGCTGCCCGTCTGATACTGAAGAGCTTGTGGCAGCCATGTAAAAAATGAGTTTCACTCTACCACTTTGGCATACACCATCACAAAAACTATGTGTTGTAAAAAAAGATGAGGATTATTTTTTCTGTCCAATTCTTACCTAACTCTCTGCTCTAAGTATTACACTTTGTTAATCTCTCCTTAGAGTAAGCCTCCCATTCTCTCCCCCTTACTCTTCTTCTTGAGAGATTGGGCCATAATGGGGTCCTGATCCTTGAGTGAGCTTCCAAAGTGTTTTTATATTATACATAGAAGAAACATTTTGATGGAAGGTGGAAACATTTCTGAATATTTTTGCAACCGTGCATTCACAGTAACATTTCTGCCAGTGTTTGGAGCCTTCTGCACAGGTTTGTTAGTTGTCCAGCTCAGATGCAGAAATACCATAAGACTAGTCAAACAGGATCTAGTCCAGAGCCTGTTGCAGTCAGCGGGAGTCTTCCCATTCACCTTAATGGCCTTTGGATCAACTCTCCAGCTGGCTCATGAAAAATGACTATCAAAAGCAAGAGTCACAGCAAACAGTTCATGAAGAACACACACACTGGAATTTGTTCCCATGAAATATTTATTAAACAGTGAAACAAATCTGAAAAAAATATCACAGGGAATTCAGGAAGGGCCTAATCCTTTTCCTTACTAAAATTAGTGACAGAATATCAACTCATTTCTGTAGCAGTGGGGTTTGGTGCAAATGACCTAAGGGGTTAAATATGAATTATTTAAATAACTTGTTGGCTGAGAACAGTTGGCCCATCTCTGGTAACAAGTGATTATAGTTTCCAAAATCAGTGCCTAGACCTTTTCATCTGTTTGGATTCAGGAAACTGAATTGCAGGCAAAGGTGAGTGTTGCGGATGTAGGCTTTGGAATGGATCACCCTTACTTTGTCCTGAACTTTTTGTGGAACTTATTCTCTATGGCAGGTGTTTTCAACCTTTATCTTTCTGAGCCCCCCTCCCCACCAACATACTATAAATATCCTAGAGCTCACCTGTGCCACAACAGCTGGCTTTCTGCATATAAATCCAGGACCAGCATTAGGGGGTAGCAATCAGGGCAATTGCCTGTAGCCCCATGCAGTGGATCTTATGCTTTTTCTCCTAGGTCCCAGCAAGTCTAGCCATGCTTGGAGAACCCCAAAGGGCCTCAGACTTCTTGCTGAGGACTACTGTTCTATGCTACATTCTTGTTTTGTTTTCACATCAACTAATACTACTTTTAGCTAATATACCTTGGGGCAGGGTATCAAGAATATTTTCCCTACTTTTTTAGCATGGGGCCTTCAGACATATGAGTAGGATAATAAATTATCTCTAAACATAAAGCTTTAAATACAAATATTCAAACAATGGTTTAAAACAAAATCCTTTAGCACAGACAGAGGTGAATCCTGAAACAAGGAAAGGAGATTGGGTAAAACATTCATTTTAATCATCCACTTCTGTCTGCCGGAAAGAAGAGGGAGCCAATCCATCTATTTAAATTCATTTTCATTTTCTCAAGTTGCTTATTACAATTATTCTGCTGCAAAATCTTAATGTCTGGATTAAAATTAATACTTACATATTTAAAGCTGTTCTCACTCCACAGACTGTGGGTCAAATCATGAACTCGTTTAGGATTACAGACTTTTTATCATCATTATAGCATCAGTCTTTGATTTAGTGTGGTTCCAATCTTGCAAAACCTTTACGTGCAGAAGTTCTGCTCATGCCAGTGGGACCTTCACATGGGCAGTGCCTGGACTGGGTTTGTATTTCCTACCCCAAAATAAAGATGAAATTTTGAATTAGAGAAGAACTGTGGAGATGGATTTATGATTGTGAGCATATATTTGTGTTCAAATTGTTTGGCAGTACTGTGCACTGTCCCAGAACTAGCTGCATGTTCAATGTGGTTGGAAAATTTAAATGGATAATTTATGAAGTATGCTGGTGTAACAAGTAAACTCTTAATGAAAAAAATGAGACCTAAAAATGATTTAGGTTCTGAAAATTAATAATGTTTATTCAAAAAGTTTCAGTGTTTGAAAACTGAGAACTTACCAAAATGCAAAAATGTGCATTGACATGGAAAACCTTTTGGTTTCAAAACCCCTATTTTCTAGTTTGTTTTTTTCCATTGGAAGTCTTTCAAGATTGTCCTTCATTTTCCAAGCAGCTCTCCTGCACTTGAGTAAAGTAAGAACTGGGAAACATTTAAAAGTAAATGGAAGTCAGTGCACTCAAGGGCGACATACAAATGCTGGCTATTTGCCACTCCTTCTCCAGAGTTCCTCCTAACTGCTTCTTAGTGAGGTTCCTAGGTTTTAGTTCAGTCAGATTCCTTGGTCATAGAAAAATACCTTCCCTTGCTCCTTTCCTTACTTTTGTAACTATAGCACCCTCACAGCTAAGATGGAGTCTGCTCTGACGGCAGATCTGGACAAGAGAAGGTATGTGCAGGAATGCAGCTAGGAAGTCCATCCTACCCAGGGACATCTGTTCTACATCCTCTGGAGTAAACATTAACCCTCTCCTCCCCACAGAGTAGTGCAATGACTATAGGTGTAAGCAGACTCTGAACGAACTCAACTCTAACAGCTAGTGGTGAGGTATGAAAGAGGACTTTAGGAAGAGCAGATCTCATTTGCATGGGCATCCTGCCTAGATGCTTAGTACAGTGGGATTGCATGTCCAAATGGTCACTTTTGGCTAGTCTTCAGTGTTCAGCCTCCTTGCTTATGGGGCAGGAGAAATAAAGGGTTGTTGTCCTTTTGTTAACCCAAGGCAGCAGAACTGTAACTAGCATACCCTGATGGAGGGACTCACCCTCAACGACATGGTACTCACTGGGAAGGGAATATGGGTTCAAAAGCTCAGCCAGTTGAAAGAGGTTGGAGTAGACATTTGAATGGACTTGGTCTGACTTCTTGAAGTATTTTAGAATAATATTTTGATCTTTCTTGTTTCCATAGTATAATAAGAGAGTTTGTTAAGAGTCTTGTTATGTGCTGTAGAAATGAAATCACTCATGCCTGGGTCTAAGAGTTAAGTCTACTTTGGCTGGTGTATTTGATACAAGAAAATTATCTGGTGTGCACCAGCAGTGGGCCCCCCACATTCAAAGTTGAAATCACTGGGAGCTGTGTTAAAGGTGGGGCCTGAAGGCATCTAGGTGAACAGCCAGCTGGGTAGCTAGTGGAGGGATGCAACCAACAGCCAGAAGAGAGGCTGATGGTGTGGAAAAGCCAGTGGGATGGCTGGTGGATAGATGTGGTCAGTAACTTAAGGAGCTGGCAAAGATGCACAGCAAACAGGGTGGAAGGTAGTGAGGAGTGGAGCACAGCCACACAGAGAAGCATTGCAATCAGACAATGAGGCAGCCAGAATATGCCTGAGGAGTGGATAATGTTAGGCAGCTCTTTCTGCACCCCCCTACACCACCTTCCATCCAAGCTGGGAGGTGAGCTCTGCAGATGAACTTCAGAACTCTGGGGCTGCACTGAACAAGGACAGCAACTGTGAGTGGGGTGCAGTGAAGGGATGGGCACATTAAAGGGACTTTTGGGTTGCTGGACTTAAAAACCTGATGGAAAAGGATACCACTCACCTTACTTGGAGTGGGTCTTTTGCTCATGGTTTATGTTTATGAACCCTAGTTGCAGTGTTTACCCAAATTACTGCTGAGTTGCTTTCTTTCTTTTATTGAAGGATTTTGCTACATTCAGATTCTGTGTTTGTGAGAAGGGAGGTGGTACCTCTTAAAGATGCGAACGGTGTGCTGTGTAATTGTCCTAGGTCTCTGGCTGGGGGCTAGACCCAGTTTTGTGTTGTACTGTTGAAAAGGAGCCCCTAGATACTGAATCCAACCCTTGTTGCTGCTAACTCTTACTGGAAGAAGGGTTATATAGTAAAGGGAAATATTTATTTCCAAGGGGATGGGTAGAGAAAAAAACCAAGGAGGAATTTTGGGAGAGCAGTAAAACAGGATCAAATCCATCACCAGTCTCCACAGGCCCAGTCACAGCACAATATGGAAGGGAAGGCAATGAACAATGGATCTACACTCAAAGATCAGGAGTTATAGGAAAAGTTCCAATCTTCTAGCAAAATCTTGGATCACCCTTGTTGTCTTAGACACGAGTAAACTTTCCCCAACAAACCCGTCTGGTGCCCTCTGCTGCTGCGCTCTGTGAAGTCACACAGAGTGACAACCTCTGTAAACTGCAGTCTCCTTTCTTATTCCCAGGTCAGTCATGAGTCCCAGTGTTCATGGCCCTACACAGCCTTGGGCAGAAATGATATTGAGTCCAGTTCTGATGTGTCCTTCTTGGGAGATTGACACTGTGTTCTTCCTATCCTGGGGTGTCCCCAGTCATCCACCCTGTCCCTCCCAGACTTTGGGTGGGTTCTTGACTGCTTCACTCTGTGAGGGCTAGCTTGCTCCAGCCCCTCTCTCTGGATGTACAGATACATTCATCTGCTTCCCTCTCTCCTGCAACCACCCTCAGGACAGGGTTTTAAAAGGAGCCATGCTGTCTGAACCCCAAAGAGGTTACAGTTGTGATTTTAGAGGGTCTCCACATTCCTGGAATATTTCTGTTTGACCTTGCTGAGGTGATATCAGGATCATTAGTGAAAAGGCATGAGACTGAAAACCCTAACAAACGTGCATAAATGGCCTCTCTCACTTTGTTTATTGTGTTACTGCTTTCATCTGCGTCCTGTTTCATGAGTAGAGTATCAAGGAGGGGCCAGGAACTATCCAACTATTTACGGTGGCTTGAAGGGAGAAAGAAGTCTTGAAGAGTATCTTATATTACTAAGGAGCTGGACTGCCAAGCTGTATTTCTTTCAGAAGTCAGGGAAAAGAATCCCAATCCTACCTTCTTTTTCTTTTTTCTTAACCAGGTGGTGGCTTTGTTGGTATGTGTGTTTTTAGCTTACTTGTTAGAGATAATCCCTGTGCCCCAAGAGATTGGACTGGAGATGGAAGGGAGAAAATCACACTGGCTTGTGGCTACTGTCTGTAGATTTTCCAAGGAGGTGGTCTTTCAGGGAGTCTTTATCTTCTGCTTTATTTGTGCCTTTCAACAGCTCCCTGCCTACCCAAGAAGGAAATCTAAGGCCTGTCATTGGTTCTCTGAGTCTCCCAGAGGGGCTTCTTGAGACAGACAAAAAGCTCTTCATCCTCTGAGGGGATGAAAGCAGCTCATCTGCAAGGGTTCTCAGCCCTGGCTGGTATCCTGGAAGTAAAAATGAAAAACAAACAAAACAAAAAAAACCACAACAAAACCCAAAATAACCAGTGCTCACATTCAAGAATTTGTTTTGATCAGATGAGCAAACACAAGGACAGGCTGGGACTAGTGTTAGCAATGGAAAGGATGAAATAATACACAATATGAGAAACCAAATAATAATACACAAAATGAGAAACCAAATGCCACTGCAGGCACAACTTAATAATCATGTGAGTGGAGATAGATTTATACCTTCATTGGACTATTTTATTTCTTTGAGAAAATAAATTTTAAATAATATAATTGTACGTTGCTTGCTGAACCAGACAGCTGGTGAAAATCTTCTGGTGGTACTTTAGTGAGTTTGAGGTCCTGCCATATGATTCATGCAGGGGGCATCTCACTGCCCCCATGGGAGACTAGTGACATGAACAGCAACATCTGCCTGCATCCTGCTGAGGGGTCAATGCCTTGTACAGCCACTTGAATACCTCTTTGAAGAATTAAAGTAGCTAACAGAACTTGTTTTGCTGATGTACATGTTTGAAAGCACCATAAAAACAAGCAGTCCTGTGACACCTTAAAGACTAACAAGTTTATTTATTATGTAATTCCTGGAAAGCTATATAAATAAAAGTGTTAGTCTTTAAGGTGCTACAGGACTGCTTGGTTTTTATGATGAAACTACAAACTAACACAGTGACCCTTCTGAGACTAAAAGCACCATATAATACTCTGTGGCATTTTACAGACATTATAAAATAAGTATGACTTTGTAGGTTCCCCACATCATTTAAAAAAACCTTTTTCATCTAACAAAACGAAATGCTCCACATCCACCCCATGAACATCCCTAATTAACCTCCTGCCATTTCCCCTGCCTGACATGCTCTCAAAAACGTATGAAAGCAATGAGGTACTTCCCTCCTTTTGTTAAAGGCTTTCGCTATACTCAGACTATGTCTACACTTGCCCTCTTCTTCGAAGGGGCCATGGTAATCAGGGTGATAGGCGATTACTAATGAAGTGCTGTGTTGAATATGCAGCACTTCGTTAGGCAAATTCTCCCCCCGCGGCAACTTCTGTGTGTCAAACTTTGACGTGCTGACATGCTGTGTATTCAGCACAGCACTTCATTAGTAATCTCCCGTCACCCTGATTACCATGCCCCCTTTGAAGAAGGGGGCAAGTGTACACATAGCCTCTGACTCTGCTTGTGAGAGAGGAAGCATTACCTCTTAAAGATGCCCCTGGGTGTGTGTGTTATTGACTGAGGTGTCTGAGTGGAGGCTTGACCCAGTTTTGTGTTGAACTATTGAAAATGAACCCCTAGAGACTGAATCTGAGGTGTGGAAAGGCAGGAGTAAGGGATCCAGTAGGGTGCAAAAGCACACTGCACTGCAAGCCCTGGCGAGGCACTTTGCTGTTCAGCAGCCAGAGCTAGTCTACAGAAACTAAGCCCCTCTGCACTGGATAGGGAAAGATGGAAGGAAATAGTGAGAGAGGCATCGGACACCAATGGGCGCTGAGCCCACGGTTATTGATGATGATGATGATGAGCCAGCAGCAGCCAGACTCCGTGTGTGTGAGTGTGTGTCCCCAGAGTCTCAACCCAACATTTTATATTGAACGTCAAACAAACAAAACAATGTAATTGAATATGCCCTGTTAGAAATTAACCGACTTTTCATTTTAATCCTCTGACAGCCCTGGAGACTGATGTGTTAATTATCTGCAGCAGAGGGGCCCATGTTGTTTTCCTTCCTGTGTGACTCAGCCCAGCCGTGGAGAGCCCTGTTCTCAAGTTAGATAGTAGTTCAGTATAAAGTCTTTCCAAATTGCAGCCATTCTATAGACAGCCACTAAGGAGCTATTCATGTAGTTTGTGCACTCATGAGCTCCTGATGGGCACTTGAGTCGCATCAACAGGACTGCCAGAGTTAGGAACTGGGGGAGGAGAGGAATAGCATTTTCTTCACTGTGCAACACATTTGTAAGGTTACAGTGTCAACATCCAGGAGGGGGGGCCCTACACCATAGGGAAAACCCCACTTTCACAGATGTGGGTCCTGACTGAAGCTAGTGGATTTTATGGGCCCCCCTAGGCTTGGGGTGTAACTGAAATGAGGTGTTCAGTGCATGGGGAGGGGGCTGCTGGAGAGTGGGCTGGGCTGAGGATGTGGGGTCTAGGCAGGAGGTGTGCTGCAGGAGTGGGCTGGGGACAGGAGTGCAGGGTTGGGTGGGAGAGATGGTGCAGGAGTGGCTGGGGTGGGGGTGTGGCATCTGGACTGGGGGTTTGGGCGGCAGTGGGTGATCTGAATGACAGGTAGGGTGTAGGACTGGCCTGGGGCAAGAGGGTGTGTCATCTGGATGAGGGATGCAGGAGTGGGCTTGAATGAAGGATCAGGGTTGGATGGAAGGCGCAGGAGCAGGTTGGAGTTGTGGAGTGGGGTCTGGAAAGGGGTGCAGGAGCAGGCTGGGTTGGGAATGAGGGGTCTGGGCAGGAGGGATGATTCAGGAGCAAGCTGGGGGTGGAGATGTAGGGTCTCAAAGGGGAGTGCAGGGGCAGGGTGGGGCTGAAGGGTCTGGGTGGGCAGTGGCAGTAGGGGTGCAGAGTCTGGAAGAAAAGGGTGCAGGAGGTGGATGGGGTGGGATCTGTAGGAGATGGGGTGGGGGTGGGGGCCTGGGGGCCTACCTGGCATCGGGCAGGGGGTGATGCACATCGCTCCATGTGGCTCTGCATACTTCAGTGAAGGCAGCTACTAGTGTTGCTTTCCATCCCTCCCAGTGGCTGTGATTCGGCCAATGGGAGCGATGGGGTGTGGTGCCTTCATGGAGTGCTTCCCTGTAGCACAGGGGACCAACCCCGTCCTCACCAGAAGCAATGCAGAACTGACGGTGAGTGCAAGCAGGGTGGGCACTGAGGTGTGTATACATGTGACCCCTCATGCACCCCCATGCATTGCCCTGGTTGTCGTTCACCACAGTTCCCAGATCCTTCTCAGTCACGCTGCCACCAAGCCAATTATTCCCCATTCCATATTTGTGCATTTCGTTTTTCTTCCCCAAGTGCAGGACATTTTGTTAGCCATACCCCAGTTAGCCCATTTAACAAGATCCTTTGGAATTTTAACTCTATCCTCCAAAGTGTTTGCAACCTCCCCTGACTTTGTGTCAACTTTAGATATGATCAGTACGCATTCTATCTCCCTGTGTCCAGCACAGTACAGACGAAGGTCAAGAGCAAGTGCTGAAGAGTGGGATAAATATGAAGGCACAGTATATACTATCGGAAGTATTAAGGAAACGTGGCTAAAGATGGAAAGAAGAACTGAATCACAAAAGGTGAAAGAACAGATACCCTGAGATGTATAAGTATAATGTCTATGTTAATTTTTTTCTTCCTAGCCCAATAAAGGGAAAATAAGTGTTTTTGTTAAACTGGACTCCCCACACAACGTCTTCAAGATTTTGGTCCCACTGTACAGGATTCATCTGAAATCCACAGCAGGCACTTCATTTGACTTTGTCTCAACACCTGCCCAAAGTTTAGGGATGTCTTGATTCATTTCTGTAAAAAACTTCATGACTAGGGCTTAGTCCTAGAAAGGGGTGAATTGCTATACAGCATTGGAACTGCTTGTGCTTTGGGGGAATTTGGATTTGGATGTGATTGTAGTTATGGGCTTTGCCTCTTAAGTTCATTTCTACTCTGAAACCATATTACATGGTAAATAGAACCTAGCTTAAAATAGTAAAGATTTAAAACCAAATAGCCTAGGACATTCTAACATTGGTATTTCAGCATTTGTCACCCCGATACTTTCACCTTCATGCATATATTTAAAATGTATGAAAGCTAAACCTTGATGGTTTGTTTTTGCAGGGGTGCACCTCTAAAGAAGATACTCAGTTGGCCATGCTTGACCCCTATTTCTCTTTGTTTTCTGTGAAGCTGAGCAATAATATTTGCTGGCAGAAGTATTAGCAGAAAGCAAATGTCAGCATTGTTTGTAAGGGAAGGTTGTCTGTTTAAAAGCACTGGACTGGGCTGCAGGAGATGTGAGTTCTGTTCTCAGCTCTGCCTGAGGCTTCCTGCTTGGCCTGGGGAAATGATACAACCTCTCTGTTCCTCCTCTGTAAAGTAAGGATAACAATACTTCCCTAACTCTCCTGAGGTGCCGTAAGGATACATTTGTTAATGTCTGAGAGGATCTCAGGTACTGTGAAGATAAAGCCAAATAATTCCTATATGGACACATGCATGCTCAGACTGCATCTGCAGGAAGCGATTGCCCATTTGGGGGATTGGAAAAGGACTGATCTGACCTCTCATGAGCACCCACCTTTAATTACGAATAATCCACCAAATAAGATGTTTGGTATATAATATCAAAGAGTGATTGAATTCTAGAAACTGCATCCGGCAGTTCTATGGATGTTCTGCAGGCAGAAAAGGGGTCTAAATTTGCTGAATAAATTATTCTTGATTCATCATTTTGACAGTTTGGTGAAACAGTGCCATGCCATACCCCTGGGTTACCATACAGTGATGTCAGGTTCCGACATAGCAGTGTTTGAATTAAGAAATTGTGATGCATCACTGCTCTGTGCTGAAGCATGTATGAAGATGTCACAGCACAATTCATTCAGCATTATGGCATGACGACTTGGATCTGGAGGGTAAACATTTAAAAAGCAGCCAGCCTCAGCTGTGCAAATTGCCTCAAAAACTCCTCCATCATGAACTCCAAGTTCATCATGCCTAATCCAGGGCTGGGCCTCTCCCCGCAAGTCACTGCTTAATATGGAGATACACCTATCTCATAGAACTAGGTCATCGAGTCTAGACCCCTGTACTCACAGAAGGACCTGTCACCATCCCTGACAGATTTTTTTTTAATTAGATGATGGAGGTTTTGAGAAGTAGACAAATGTCCACTAGGGACTAGACTGAAATTACCAGAGTTATTTTACTTGCAACCTACTTTGAAACCGTTGTCTCCAGAAGTGAAAGGCAGGAAATTGCATTAACCCATGTTTTTTTCTAAGCCCTTGATAATTTGCCTTTCAAATTAGGCCTATTTTTGAAAGTTTCCATCCACCTCTAGAGACCTCTTTGTAAGAGGAAATGGGACTTTTGCATCCCAGCAAATCATAAAGAAAATGAATCACCGTGGACTTTTCCTAAAAGCCATCACAATTTGGTTTTTTTTAGACTTCAGCTGTCCAGAGTCTTTCCCCAATTTAATTCCTTCCAGAGCAAAGAAACTCTGTCAGGAAGTTGCCCTCCAGGTGTCCCACCAGGTGCTGTTATAGTCTGGTTAAAAAAAAATACACCCAAGTTTGATTAACCTTATTGTGTACTGATCTACTTTGCGCTGCCGATTTCACACTGATCCTTTTACGCATAGATGGAAGTCATCAGTTAACAAAAGTAGTTAAGCATATACCATTAAAGGCTACAAGGAATCCTTTCATCATTTTAATTAGCTTTGCACTTCTAAAATGCTTAGGGATTGCTCAAAATCCACAGATGCTTCTTGAAAGAGCTATGGTTCACTGCCCAGACAGTAGTAATGATGCCTGGGCTGAACATAGCTGAAGAGATATGTGGCTGATGTAACTTTGGAAGGTCACACTGGCTGTATTTGCTGGAGCTTATTATTAGCTGGAAACTCTATTTTTGCTATCAAGTGTGCTTGTCAAATGCAGGCTCGTTGTCAAGGGGCACTGAAGAAGTGATACTCCCTGAGAAGCTGTCCTTCTTATGACCGTTCAATAGTATCCCTAAATGAAGATTTAATGTGTTTGGTACGGAAAACTGACTCTGTATTCCATCCATTTTGAATCACAGAAAAACAAAAGCATAAGCAGGACCAACCCTTCTCCCCATGGATAAATTTGTTAAGACCAGCAGGATTTTGGCAGAGAAAGTCTGGCTTCAGATAATACCACAGTTATAAAACTGGGGTTGGTACTATTAGTGAAAATGGCACGTTTTCAGTCACTGACTTCAGTGATTGCTGAAATTCCCTTCTTTATTTTTCAGTTTTATTTTTTTCCCTAGTACATCTTTTTCTTTCCTTTCCATGTGCTGCACATCTGCTCTGCAAGGTTCCAGCAGAAGACAAGCCATATGGAGACCTGGAAATCAACTCTGCCTTGATGCCAGAAGACAACTTTATATTAATTCCAAATAACACGAAGAACCATTTATCAGTTTTTCCTTTAATTCCCTTCTAGTGACTTAAATGTACAATGTTGCCACAACACTCAGAAAATAACCTCTTTGGTGACAAATTTAAAAGAATCTTCATGTTAGTTTAATTCTTAAAACACTGAAAAACATGATTCCAGAACTTTCACTCCTTAACCCTCTGTGAGCTAGCAGAAGAATTAACATTTTCTCCCCCCAGTTGTTTTGAGTGCAGGTTGAACCTCTCTCATCCAGCACCCTTGCGACCCGAACAGTGCTGGAGGAGAGAATTTGCCAGATGACAGGAAGTCAATATTTTCTAGCACATTACTTACACTTTAATTGTCTACTGGGCTCTTAGAAGACATTTAGAGGTAAATTACAGCTAAATAACAACACAGAACACTGGACTGTAAATAAACCTTACTGGACCACAGGAAATGTAGCCACACTCATAATAAGTAGTCATCTAGCTAACTAAAAATCATGCTGGATTACAGATGTTGCCAGACAAGAGAGTTCCAGATCAGAATAGTATTCACCCTTTTTTTTTTTTTGGCATTTTTTCCCTCTGAGCAATATGGTTCTCTGGTGGCAGATACATTCATTTTAAATTATTCAGAAGTCTGGTCTTTAGCTTAAGTTAATATTCAGACCTCTGCATGGCCTTCAGAATTAGTGAAAGTCATATTAATTTTCTGGAGATCTAAATTGGGAAACAGCGTACAGAAAAGACAGACAACTTAAAAATGGCCACATCTGACTCACATATTGACAGATATAGATACAGTCACTTCATGTCTGTCTTGGAGGAATTGCTTGTCAGAAAATGAGAAGTCAAAGACAGTGGGCTTGAACTGCATTGGACAGAGCAGTTAAAAAAAACCCCTCAAGGCTAAATCATACTTGTATTCAAATTAAAGACAAAGCATCCATTGATTTCAAAAAGGAGCACGGCTTTCTATAATATTCTCTTAAGCACAAATAGCTATTGGAAGGTACATAGGTACATGGGTTAGGATTAGACAAACTCTAGCTTCACATATGAGTGTGGTATTAAAGGAGTGTGGAATTGTTTAGAATAAAGGTCAGCAATCTTTCTGAGGCAGAGTGCTGAAATTTGACATTTTCACCTCTGTATGGTTTGAGTGCCACTGATACTTTTAAAAGTCACTAATAGTCCTACTTACAATGGCTTAATTAATACATAAAGTAAAGTGCAGAGCTTTACCTTCTAGGTGGTGCTTGGTAGCAATAGCTGGTCTTTTGTTAATTCACAGGTGGCAAGGCTTTGAGCAAGCTCCTGGCTGCACTGGGGAGCTGAGCTCCCACCTTACAAGCCAATGAAAATTGGCTCATGTACCATTGTTTGCGCTCATGCTGCTGGTTACTGACTCCTGGTTTAGAGGGTGAAATTCCGTTCATTTGTGTAAGCTCAAATAATTCAGTTTGTGATGGCAAAATGCAGGCAAAATCCATGTGCCTTACTCTCTGATGGGCTCTGGAATGCAGCACAGCCCTAGTAGTGCCCACAGCCGATGCCCTAAATAGACCTTTTGTGATACTTGCATAGACTGTAGGATTTACTTGCCCCCTCCCACCTTCAGTACCACCCTCCATGCCAGCCTATGCACAATGAGGGGAGAGACTTCTCTGGCCCATGTTGAAGTCTGAAAGGCAGTGTAGATTGGAAGGAGTGGGCAGACACAGGAACTCATGTCTGGAAAGCTGAACAGAAACTTATTGCAATCACACTTAAACCATCATTTACAGTATATTCTCCGTATGTCTCCTCAGCTTCCCAGAGCTCTTGCCACACCTAATTTGTCCTGAATATGGCTTGGACTGGGCATCTCTGGTTGTCCAATAGTCACCTCCTCAAGTTGAAAAGCACAATTATCTCAAGCTGCTGCATCTAACCCCATGAATTTTTAACCTTGAGATTGGGCTTTTCTGTCCCCACCTACTCTCCTATTTTCCAGAGACAGGCACTTATTTGCTAGATGGGACTTAAAATGAACAGCTCCTCCTGTGCCCCTGGTCCACTTTGGAAATATATCTTCTATTTTAATAATGGTCTTATCATCATAATGCACTGTACAGATAAACATCGGTTCTGAAAATGTCTCCTTCCACTGGTCCACTATTCTCTATTTCTAGGGTTACACTAGCAAATTTTGGTAACAAGCCCCCAGTTTTTTTGACAAAACTGGTGGTACATCCACACACAAAATGTATTTTGTCAACAAAATAATTGCCCTTCGTTAGAGAGAGGGAGAGAGAGCAAGAGTGTAGGAGGGAGAGAATAGAGGGAGAAATCAATTTTCAAATTGAAGTTGACGAAAAAAATGTTAGCATTCCTTCCTTATCTCAGTTCCCTTGATTAGGAGAAAATACCTTGAAATACAGATGGACCCTCATAAATTTAATTTTACCAGTTTTAAAATATCACAGTTAAGGTGACGCAAACGGCAGTAAAGAACTGCTAATTAAGTCAGATTATAGTATTTGAAACTCTGAGCATGACCTCATTTTGGATGAAGTAAGGTTCAGATTGCAGCTGGAAGTCTAGCTGAAAACCTACATTTAAGTTGCCTTTGAACTTCTGATTACTAGGGGAGAGAGAAAATAGGATCCCTCCACCCCAATACCAATACCAATACCACCGTTTTTGCTGCACTGGTAAGTTTTAGAACCAATGGATAACATACAGTAAACAGCACCTTTTAAGTACCTATTTTTGTGTCATTCTAAACTAATGACAGTTAGAATTTCTAGTTTCAATAGGTGTCTCAACATTTGAATATATATCTGGAACTTGTTCAAAACAAACAAACCCAGATATCGTGTAAGAACAGACTTTCCTATAGGAGTTCATTTCCTAGAATTTCTATTACTTTCTCCTAAACCAGCTCATTCTTTCCAATTTATTAAAAACCTAAAGTCACCTGGCACAATTATAAAATTGTTAAAATCATAGAATATTAAAACTGGAAGGCCATCAAGTTCAATTCCGGCCCTCACAGCAGCACCAGGCACCACCTAGATCATTCCTCATGGATGTTTATCTAACCCGTTCTTCATATCCCCAGTGATGGAGATTCCACAACTCCCTGGGCAATTGATTCCAGTGCTTAGCACCCTGACTGTTAGGAAGTGTTTTCTAATGTCCAACTTAAACCTCCTGTGTTGGAATATAAGTTCAATGCTTCTTATCCTGTCATCAGAGGTCAAGGATAACAATATTTCTCCCTCCTCCTTGTAACACCCTTTTAGGTATTTGAAAACTGCTATCACGTGCCCGCAGAGTCTTCTCTTTTCCAAATTAAACAACTCCAATTCCTTGTCATCCTTTATAGGCCATTTTTTCTAGACCTTTAATAATTTTTGTTGTTGTTCTCTGGACCCTCTCCAATTCTCCACATCTTTCTTAACATGTGGTGCCCCGAACTGGACACAGTATTCCCTTTGCAGCCTAATCAGTGCAGAGTAGAATGGGAGAATTACTTCTTGTGTTTTGCTCGTAACACTCATGTTATTGCATCCCAGAATCATGTTTGTTTTTTTGCAACAGTGTGACTCCATTGACTCATATTTAGCTTGTGCTCCACTATGATCCCTACATCTCTTTCTGCAGTACTCCTTTCCTTGATAGTTATTTCCTGTTTTGTTTGTATGGCTCCATCTACACTATGAGATAAATTCAAATTTGAGGCAGTTAGCTCCATGTTAAAATGCCACTGTTTTCACTGTAAATACCATTAGTTTGAATTAGAAAACACTAATATTGATATAATAAAATTGTCAGAACCTGCTGGGTGTAGTGTCAAGTTTGAATTTAAAATTTTGAATAAAGGCCAGTGTGGAAGCACCATGTCTTAAAATTGAATTTATTATCCTCCACAAGTGTCCTGTATGTATTCCACAAAGCTACGGAGTTACTTACAAGGTTTGGCTGCTTCCTTCTCTGCTGCTCTCCAGGTATGCAGGAAGGAGGTCACAGGAAGCCTGCAAACTTGAATTTGAATTCATCAGCACCCAGGCCTGGACATATAAAGGGCGCCCATTACGAAAAATTTCTTTTACGCATCACATCACACCACATTGGTACCCATCGCACATGATCTCTTTCAATCATGAGCACTCAGGGTACTGATATGCCTAGTAGTTCTCACTCGCATAAAAGAGCTCCATTGTGGAACCATCAGGAGATTCTGGATCTTCTTGCAGTTTGGGGAGAGGAATTAGTGGTGAGCAGACTTCGGGTGTCCAAGAGAAATGTGCACATTGGTGATAAGACCTCAGAGAGGATGATTGCCGGAGGTTACTCTTGGGACTCTACGCAAAACCGGGTGAAGGTGAAAGAACTCCAGCAGGCCTATCACAGAGTCCAGGAAGCCATCTGATGGTCTGGCTCATCTCCAAAGATCTGCTGCTATTATGAACAGCTGCATGCGATTTTTGGTGGCACCTCCACCTTGTTGCCTACTTTTCATTAGAACAGTTGTGGAGACCGTGGTCTGGGGTGAGCTGAGAGGAGCTCGGGGCCAGGAGGAAGAGGCCAATGGAGAGGAGGATGGGGGAAACCAGCAGGGGCCTGAGGAAGTTCTTCCCCAAAGCCCAGATCACTTCACCTTAGATTTAGAACCAGCCCCCTCTATGCTGGTTACCTCTACACTGATCCCTGAGCCCCTGGGACCAAGCTGTTCTGGTAAATGTGAGAAGAGGGTTGCAGGTGGGTATAAGTATAGGTATGGCTACAGGTATAAATTTTCTATGGATCTGTGAACCTCAGAGCAGCATGTTAATATTTCTGGTTATGGAGAATTTCACCTATTTGGAGATCTCCTCGAAGGTCTTATCCAGGCACTCTTGCATTTTTTGCACCATTTTTGGGCAGGTCTGACTTTTCGTGGCATCCATGGTGGCGCATCTTGCCACACCAGACAACTAAATAATGATCTGGTGTCATGGTGTCACACAGCATTTTGGCAAATTTTCTAGGCTTGGGGTCACACAGGATGGACAGCTCTTCTTTGTCAATATCTGTTAGTTTTAGGAGGTTGATGTCTTCTTTGGCAAAGTGAAGCAGCATAGGAATTTGGAGTGAATTTTACATTTCACATTTCCCTGGAGCACATTGCCACACTATGTGACTGGAGTGTGCTCTGTCCCCACCCTTCTCATGGATGGCAGGCTCTCTGGGCCTTCTCCCCTGCCATTTCCCTTTCCTCCCACATTTTTTTTTTCAATTTACAGGGATCTCTCTGCACCCAGCCATCCACACATCTGGAATTGAAACCTTCCTCACCCTTCCCCCTCATCACGTGGCTGCTGGGCTCTGTAGACCTTACCACTGCAAACCAGCATGTGCAGCACAGGTGGGTTTGCCCTCCTTTACATGACCGTTTTTCCCTGATGAGGGCTGCTCCAGTGATTCTTATGACACTCTTTTACCTCCACCCAACAGATGGCTGGAACTGCCCCCTGCCCACACCCAGCATTTTTTTTTCAATTTACAGGGATCCCTCTGCACTCAGATATCCACACAGCTGGAATCAAATCTTTCCCACCATCCCCCCTTGCAACACGACTGCCAGTCCCTGAAGGCCTTGCTCCTTGCAGACAATTGCTCCAGAAATGGCTGAAAAAACTTTTTCCCCAATCCAGGACATCAGACAGCTTCCCCTTCTTTGCACCTTCCCTCCCCCCAGAAAGCAGACAACAGCTTACCATGTCCACAACTGAATATTCTGGATAAATGATAGTAAATGATGGCTTGTGCAATGCACGCTTTGAATCCCATCCTTCATAAGTCTTAAGCGGCCTTGGAAAAAGAAACTTTCCCTGATAGTAGAGACAGAGACCCATTCATTCCATGGGTAAGCGCTTAGTGTGAATCGTATCTCAGTTTTGACCTTCACTTTCCAGCTGTCATGGGAGACAGGGTGGGGAAGTGCAAAAGGTCCAAGCAGGATCTGATTCTGCAGCACATGAGCAGTCTGAAGCAGAAACCAGTGACATGAAAAGCGAGACAGCAGAGTGGCAGCAGAGTATGCTTGACTTCCAGAGACAGCAAGCAGCAAACCAGAGGGAGGTCGCAGCAAAACTCCTATCTGCAGTGAGCAACCAAACAGAGGTCCTGTGCTCCATGCTGGAGCTTCAGATGGGTTCCCAGTGCAGCAGTTGGGAATCCCCTGAAGACAGGTAACCCCCTCCCCACCATTACAGTCCCCAAACTTGGGGAGGGAGGGCAAGGACAGCCTGCTGCTGTAGCCCCAAGGACTCTAGTCCCAAGGGCCACTGCGAAAGGCTCTTCCACCACCCTTGACAATGCTTCTTTTCCCTGCTGCTTAAACCTCTCCTCCCCTACCAAAATAAACTTATTCTTTTGAGCTCGGTGGGATATTTTGGCATGCACAAGTAGGAGGGTGCACAAATCATTGCAGGGGACCAGAAGGGGTGGAGAGGGCTGATAGCATAGCTGCCCACCACTATGCCAAGATCCACAGAGGACTCGCAGCAGAGGCACCAGGGTGTGGGTGGAGAGGGCCTATAGCACAGCTACCCTTGTTTTAGGAGAATAACTCTTTTTCTGCCTGCAACTTAACCCCCTCCCACCAAGTAAAAACATTCTTTCTGTGTGAGACCTGGTCTAATTTTTTGATTCACATTTGGTGGGGAGCACAAATCATTTTGGTAAGTGTGGGTTAGTTGTTATTATAACAGAGTAATATATTGCTATCATGTGCATGGAATATCATACATGACGCTATGTTTTAAAGTGTCCCTGATAGCTGCTGCCTCCACATGGTTATTAGTAAATGGCCATATAGGTGGGTGTGAGTAAGCCTTGCCCATCGCCTCAGCCTCGGTATTCCAGGCGTTCAGGAAATTCTCCCACCTGGATTTATAAATGTTGCTCAAAATAACCCCACTGTGATCACAGTGGGGATATTAGTTTCATAAAGGTCCAAATGGGCCAGTAGGCTTCTGAACCTCACTTTTAAATCCCCAAAGGTTCATTCAACAGCCATTCTGCACTTGCTAAGTCTGACATTGAAGTTTTCCTTGCTGGGGTCCAGGGCTCCTATGTAGGGCTTCATAAGGCAAGGAAGCAGAGAGTAAGCAGGGTCACCCAATATTACAATAGGCATCTCCACATTGCCAATCTTAATTTTCCAGGCTGGGAAAAAAGTACTATCCATGAGCTTTCTGTACAGCCCAGAATTTCTGAAGATGTGCGCAACATGAGCCTTCCACGACCATCCCACATTGATGTTGGTGAAATGACTTTCGTGATCTATCAACACGTGAAAAACCATGGAGAAATACCCATATGTGTTTATATACTCAGAGGCCAGGTGGACTGGGGCCATGTTGGGGATGTGAGTACCCTCTATTGCCTCTCCATAGTTAGGAAATCCCTGGCCAGCAAAGCCATCCATTATGCCTGTCCATCTCCCAGAGTCACAGTCTTCCTCAGGAGACATGGACAGATTGCATCGGCTATCTGCATCACCATGCCCCCGCCCCCGTAGATCTGCCCACCCCACATTGATTTGCCACTGACTGGTAACTGTTGGGCATTGCAAACTTCCACAGAGTGATTTCTACTTACTTCTGAACCATTAAAGCTGGCCTCCTTTTTGTGTTGCTGAGCTTCAGGGCTGGGGTCAGCAGATAACAAAGTTCCATAAAAGTGGACTTATGCATGCGAGAGATCTGCACTCACTGGCTGATCATCCAAGGACTCCAAAACGATGTGGGCCCACTAGTGAGTGCTTGTCTCATGAGTCCAAAACCGTCCCTCTGCTGTAAGCAATACATTCATGGCAGCCAGCATTTGTGAGTTCTTGGACCACAATAGCAAGATTTTGTCATTCATCATCCTCAACATACTCAACCATCATCATCTCACTTTTTCATTGACAGAAAAATTGCATGACGGTCCACAAAGTTGCTGTAATGGTGCGTTCAGTTACTTGAAGTATTTTTGGATCCATGCTTGAGCTAGTGCTGTGATGGAGAAAATGGCACAATCGCCCATTCGTTTTTGTGTGGTTACTGGATGCTCTGAATTCTGGGACAGTGCTTTGCATTCTGGGATAGTGACATCAAACACCCATAAGCAACTGGGAGTTAATCACTGTGGGACAGGCACATAATTGTGAACCACTAACAACCACTTTCTAAGAAGGGTTATCCAGCCAGTTATGCGCCCATATTATAGTTGTCCCATGTTGGTTGCATTTCCCTTGTTTCTGGATAAGATGGTCGTGCAAGTCTGCATTACATGCTTTACTAAAATCGTATCAAATGTTGTTCAGTCCTTACTTAGTCTGAACTTTAAATTCTGTTCTGTAGTATGCTCATGCAGCCCCAGTGAATTCAGCAATTTTAATGATAGTAAGTAGAGCAGAATCTGGCTTATTCTTTTCAAAGGAAACACTCTAAAGACAGTATGAACTTTGCCTGTACAAGGAATGAGTGAGAACTTTAGTATGGTCTCTCAACACAGAATTGAAAGAGTATAAGGAGAACGAACAAAGTCTATATACCTGCTCATTTTGAACTAGAACCAGTGGTTATTTTCCAATTTGTTTGGTTTCTACTGGCTTTATAACTAACATAACCTTCTTTAAACAAACTCACCAACTTTGTTGGACGTGTCAGACATTTACACGAAAGATGTTGTCCTAGAGTGGCTGCTATAGGTCCCAACAGATCTTCTGTTTCAAAATGTTTTTCCCCTTTTTTTTTACCAAAACTATGTTTTCAGCCAGAGTATCCTAGGATCAATGTTTTGCAGGTGGAAAAAATTAAGTCCACTTTCATTTTGCAGATTTTTTTTGTTAGAAGAAATTCAATTTGATCAATAATGGCAACAGTTTAAGAAATTCCATGCTATTATGATTTCTACCTATCAGTTTCCTTTCATATCACTTATTGACATAATTCTCAGTGTGAAAAAATTAGTATAAATTATTTGACATGATTCCTAAGATAAGTGAAATTATTTTTACCTTCTGCCATGGGTCTGATGCACCCCATCTCCACTTGGAGTGGAATATTTATTCTCTCTGTCATCATATCTTCATGTGGGACACCGTAGCCATCTTAAATCAGTTTCAGTAGTTTGCTTTTGGGACAGCATGGACCTGTGGCCAGAGTCAGTCATGGCAGCCCTTGCCTTCAGAGCAACATGGCCTCATGACTTGCAGCCCTGAGCAAGAGGGGAGAGCCACCACAAGGTGGTAGCCTTGGGTCACCCTCTTCCCACTGGCCCACCATAGGGCCATAACAGCAGAAGTGTGGTCAGCACAGGGCCATCTGGGAATCTAACCACAACACACTGACTCAGAGGATACCACTTCCTTCCTCTCTCTTGGTCACTTCCTGCCTTGTCTTCAAGCTGCCATCCAGGGGCTTCTGGGATCACTGAGCATCTCTGCAAGCTGATCCTCTGCATCTCTCTCAGTTCCAGTCTTTGTGGGCATGTGGGGCTTCTTAGCCAAAGTTGTGGTAGTTCTTTTACAGGCTCCTCAAACACATGTCCCTCCTCTCTGGCTGCCCAACCTAAATGAGATGAGCTGGTCCCTTTCATAGTTGGACTGTGCCCAGCAGGGCCATGGGGGCCTGGCCTCCTTGGCCCAAAGAGTGAGATGAGCTCTCACAGTACCAGTCCAGGGCTGACACACCCCGTCACACCTTCCTATTGACTTTCAAGTGGAAACTTCGGCACTGGTGTATTATAGCCATTGACTGTTACAATCACTGTGCTTATATGCTAAGCAATAGATTATTTTCTTAGCATTTCCTGTCAAATCTCCCTTATGATAGGAAAAACAAAGTTAAAGGCTTTGGCAGAGTAATTCAGCCTTGCCACTATACGCTACTGGGAGGGGTTCCAGAGGAGGCCTGGGTGATGTGCTTATTCTCACTAGGGCTACGTCTACACGTGCACCCAACATCGAAATAGGCTATTTCGACGAATAACGTCTACACGTCCTCCAGGGCCGGCAACGTCGATGTTCAACTTCGACGTTGCGCAGCCCGACATCGAAATAGGCGCAGCGAGGGAACGTCTACACGTCAAAGTACCACACATCGAAATAGGGATGCCAGGCACAGCTGCACACAGGGTCACAGGGCAGGCTAGCGCTTCCGGGGCAACAGCTAGCCGCTCCCTTAAAGGGCCCCTCCCACATACACTCAGCCTGCACAGCAAGCGGTCTGACGAGCCAGATAGGCACACAGACCCCGAGCGCCGCAGTTATGGACCCCCAGCAGCAGCAGCAGCAGCAGCAGCGGCAGCGGCAGCAGCTAGAGGTCCAGACAGCCCTCCTGGCAGGAGCAGGGCTTGCTCTGGCTCTTGTCATGTTGGGGGCAGCTGAGCACCTTCCTGCCCCAGGGGAGGAGATGCCCCCGGGGCAGCAGGGCTTAGCCCCTACCCCTGCAGCACCCCGCTCCACCCCCCGCCTCACACGCCGGCGGCTGTGGAGCCACCCCACCAGCACCGACTGGTGGGAGCGCCTGGTGCTTGGGGAGTGGGACGACGAGCACTGGGTCCGCAACTTCAGGATGACCCGACAGACATTCCTGGAGCTGTGCCAGTGGCTCAGCCCCGCACTCCGGCACCGGGACACTGCCATGCGGCGTGCCCTCAGCGTGGAGAAACGGGTCGGCATCGCTGTCTGGAAGCTGGCCACTCCGGACAGCTACCGATCCGTGGGGCAGCAGTTTGGCGTCGGAAAGGCCACCGTCGGGGCTGTCTTCATGGAGGTAAGAGAACCCACAGGGGGAGGCCAGGGCAGAGCAGGGGGGCCAGGGCAGAGCAGGGCAGGCCAGGGGGGCCAGGGAAGAGCAGGGCAGGCCAGGGGGGCCAGGGCAGAGCAGGGGGGCCAGGGCAGAGCAGGGCAGGCCAGGGGGGCCAGGGCAGAGCAGGGGGGCCAGGGCAGAGCAGGGCAGGCCAGGGGGGCCAGGGCAGAGCAGGGCAGAGCAGGGGGGCCAGGGCAGAGCAGGGGGGCCAGGGCAGAGCAGGGCAGGCCAGGGGGGCCAGGGCAGAGCAGGGGGGCCAGGGCAGAGCAGGGCAGACCAGGGGGGGGTGGGGGGGCCAGGGGGGCCAGGGCAGGGCCATGCACACCCTGCTCACCCCTCATTGAGGCTGTCCCATGTGCTTCCCCTGCAGGTCGTGCGTGCCATCAACTCCATGCTCCTGCACAGACTCGTGAGGCTGGGGGACCCAGATGCCACCATTGCCGCCTTTGCCACCCTGGGCTTCCCCAACTGCTTCGGGGCTCTGGATGGGACCCACATCCCCATCCGCGCCCCGGACCACAGCGGAGGCCGATACGTGAACCGGAAGGGCTACCATTCAGTCGTCCTGCAGGCCTTGGTGGACAGCCGGGGACGGTTCCAGGACATTTACGTGGGCTGGCCTGGCAGCACCCACGACGCCCGGGTTTTCCGCAACTCGGGCCTGTGCCGCCGGCTGGAGGCGGGGACCTACATCCCCCAGCGGGAGATCCCTCTGGGGGACACCACCATGCCCTTCTGCATGATTGCGGATGCGACCTACCCCCTCCGGCCGTGGCTTATGCGCCCCTACACGGGCCACCTCTCCGCCAGCCAGGAGCGCTTCAACGCGCGCCTGAACCGTGCGCGCCAGGTGGTGGAGCGCTCCTTCGGCCGCCTCAAGGGACGATGGAGATGTCTCCTCACCCGCCTGGATGCCAGCCCCAACAACATCCCCCAGATTGTGGGTGCCTGCTGCGCCCTGCACAACCTTGTCGAGAGCAAGGGGGAGATCTTCCTTCAGGGCTGGGCCGCCGAGGCCGGCAGGGCACACCTCCAGCCACCTGCTGCCCCCAGTCGGCAGGTGGACCCAGAGGGGACCCGGGTCCGGGAGGCCCTGCGGGCCCACTTCGACAACCAGGCCGCGGGGTGAACTCTGCCCAGGCCCCCGACTGCCCGCCCCTTCCTCCCCCACACTCCTGCCTCAACGCCCACACCACCATGGGGCACCCCACCGCCCCCGCCCCCTTGTCCAGGAGAAACGACAGATCGAACTTGTGGGTGAACGTAAATGTTTTCTTTGGCTGAACCTTTCTTTTTTTTGAAATAGAAAAATATACACATGTGAAAGGGAAAGCAAAAAGGAGGGACAAACATGTAACAAAAGCAAGATGGGTACAAATAAAACTATGTACAACAATAAACTCCAAGCAGGGTGCGCCATCCACAAAAGGAAACCAAAAAGCAGGGAGGAGAACGGGGAGAACTATTTACAGGGGGGACGGGGCAAGCAGGGGCAGCACCCACCCACCCAGTCCCCAAAGTCTGTCCATCGGGGGGGGGGCCACGTCCCGGGCCCCTCACCCCCTACAGGCCCCCAGTGGGCGTTCCCGGCCGGGAGCTCCGGCGGGCCTGCAGTCTGGTCCGCGGCTGGGTGGGAGCGGGCTCCACCAGAAGATATCGGCGCCGGCGAGTCTCGGGTGGCTCCAGGGGTCCCTCGGTGCGGTGGCCCTCGCGGGGAGGTGGTGGGGCGACGGTGGACGGGCCGGCGGCGGCTGCAGCAGCTGGTGGTGGGGCTGCAGGAGCGGCCATGGCGGGCGGTGGCGCGGCTGGCGCAGCATGGGGGGCCAGGAAATCAACCAGGCGGTTGACAGTGTCCACCAGGGCCCCCCATGACTCGCGGCGCCAGGCCAGCGCCTGCTCCTGCAGCCGGATGTAGTGCTGCGACACCTCCAGCTGCTGCTCCGACACCTCCAGCTGCCGCTCCGACACCTCCAGCTGCCGGCGATGGATGGCCAGCAGCTGGGGGTCTGTGGCCACCGCCGGCAGTAGGCGCGGGGTCCACCGTCTTGCCCTCCGCGGGGCCGGTGGTTCCTCGGCCGAGGGGCTTCCCTGGAGCGAGGGTCCCGGAGGACTCTCCGGGACGACCGACGCCTCGCCGGCGCTCTCTTCCGGTCCTTCAGATGGTGCCGGTGCAGGTGCAGGACACAGGAGAGGAGGGGGGAAAGAAGAATGGAGACAGGCGCTAGTGTCGTCCCCGAGCCGTGGCCTTTGTCCCCCCCGCCCTGTGCTGCAGGTTCCCCATCCCCGTCCCCGGGAGATGCTGCTGTGATGGATGGGGTTCAGGGGTCCCCCTGCCCTGCAGCCCGTCCCCTGGTGGGAGCGACTCTCACTTCAGCCCGCAGGGTCTGAGAGCAGGAGAGGTTTCTTAGGCCACAGCTGGCCAGTTTCTGGCAGGAGTGACAGCACCAGCTGTCGGAAGAGACAGTCCTTCCAACTCGTCGTGGGGAGAAGACCCCAAGGGGGGGCCCCTCTGCGATGCAGCTTTCCCCCTCCTCTGGCTGGCTGCCTACCAGCTCTCCCTTCCCCTAGCCTCTACCTGTGGCCCCCGCCCTCGCCCCCCAATTCCAAGCCAGCTCGGCTCCTCCCTCCTGTTTGTTCAGGGCAGAGGTGTCACCTGCGAGCTGTAGCGCCAGGATCCTCCTTTGGCCCTGGGAGCTCCTCGGCTCGGGTGGCTCATCTGTAGCCTGGGTCTCCCTTTGGCACTCCCCCCACTCCATCGCCTGCTGGTGCTGCGGGGTGTCCCACCCCCTCCGCCCGGGGGCCCCTCGAGGTTCCGCTCCCCCCTGGCCTGGGGATGGGGCATGGCACTGTCATGCAGGGTGGCGGGGGGCAGGGGCTGCTGGCTGCAGTGCTGTGAGGGCCCTGTCCCTGGTGTCCTTGGGGCCATGGCCATGTGAGCGTGTGGGGGGCCCTGGACACATCTCTGTTCCCCCCGCCCCTCCAGCCCCGGGGTATCCACCAGAGAGGGGTACCTACCTGTGGGTCCGCTCCCATGGTCCGGAGATCCCCGGGGGTCGGAGGCCCTGCTGCTGCTCCGGGATGGCAGGAGGAGGATCTGCAGGCTGGAATCAGTGGAGGAGGAGCCCCCCTCCTCCTCCTCCTCCCCCTGCCGTGATGTCCCGGGGATGGCCTCCGGGGGGGACCCCCGGGGTGCGGGGCTTACCTCCAGGCTGGAGCCCGGCTGCAGGGCCTGCTGGGGCTTGTCAGCCGAAGTGTCAAGGGTGGCCGGAGGGAAGGAGGTGTGCCGGGAGCCCAGGATGTCCCTGAGCTCCCTGTAAAAGGGGCAAGTGACTGGGGCGGCCCCAGATCGGCTGGCCGCATCCTGGGCCCGGGAGTAACCCTGCCGCAGCTCCTTCACCTTGCTGCGGACATGGTCAGGAGTGCGGGCAGGGTGACCCCGGGCAGCCAGGCCGTCGGCCAGCCGAGCGAACGCATCCGCGTTCCGTCTCTTGCTCCCCACTACCTGGAGCACCTCCTCCTCGCTCCAGAGCCCCAGCAGGTCCCGCAGCTCGGCCTCCGTCCAGGAGGGGCCCCGCTGCCGCTTGCCAGACTGCTTGGTCCTCTGGCTCTGCTGGCTGCCCTGGCTGCCCTTGGGGGGGGGCCCCTGGGGGCGCTGGGGGGGCTGCTGGGCAGCCATGGCTGCTGCAGGGGCTGAGGGCTGGACAGGCTCTGCACCGCGTGTGCAGGCAGGAGCCTGCACGTTCCCTCAGCCTCCTGCAGTCAGGGCGGGGGAGGGTGCCTTTAAGGGGCCGCTCCACGCGGCCACCAGTGAGCTGCGGGGCTGGAGAGAGCGTCTCTCAACCCCCCAGCTGATGGGCGCCATGGAGGACCCGTCAATTTCGACGTTGCGGGACGCGGATCGTCTACACTGTCCCTACTTCGACGTTGAACGTCGAAGTAGGGCGCTATTCCCATCCGCTCATGGGGTTAGCGACTTCGACGTCTCGCCGCCTAACGTCGATTTCAACTTCAAAATAGCGCCCAACGCGTGTAGACGTGACGGGCGCTATTTCGAAGTTGGTGCCGCTACTTCGAAGTAGCGTGCACGTGTAGACGCAGCTTAGCAGTGAAGATCTCTATAAGTCCTTCTGCTTTCTACAGAGAGGATGAACAGCCTTTCCTCTGTACATCCTTCCCTCCCCCTGGCTGACTTTGTCATTCCTCCTGCTTCTAGCTGTAAATACTGCAGCAAATGTCAATTATTTTGAATAATTCTAAGAAGCTTTCATTTAATCCTTTCTACTCTCTGTCCTGAGTCATTATTTGTAGCACAAGCATATGCTATCTCAGTGAAAAAGCAGCCACATTTGAGTTATGGTGGAGTGAGTTGATTGATTATGTTAGTTACTGATTTCTTCATGGACAAGACAACAAGCCAGAAACTGCATTTCCTTTCCAAGCCATTTGCAATTCATAGCAGCACTGCCCTGCACCCCACCCCTAACACTTTTCTCTGTCAGCATTATTATCTGTTATGTTTATAGCTCTGCTTAGCGTCACTTCTGGTTTGGGACTGTAATGAGTGCTTTGGGTTAATGGATTTCTGCAGCTGCTTAAAGTGGAATTTAAACACTCATGAACTAACCTAAGATTGAAGCTTTCTGAAAATCCCAAGCCAGGTTGCTTTAATCTTTACAAAATCCGATTCCATTTAAAAAAAAATCTGAATTTGCTCCCTACCCCCACGCTGCCCCATGTAAACATTATGGTGCAGCAAGAACATAAGCTAATTTTTTTCAAAACACAAACTGCCGTTTTTGAAAATTGGTGCACAAGAAAACAGACACCGTGAATTTGCGGTGTGAATTGTTGAATAGCACGGCATTCTCAACTAAAACAGTGACACAACGATAGTTTTTCAGGTCCTTGTGTGTAAGGAGAATCTACATGCCCCCATTGTATATTTGCATTTAGTGAAACCCTTGCCAAATTACTTTTTACGTTTCTGGGTAATATTATTAAGAGAAGGTGACCATCATGTCACTCAAAAGGTCAAAGCAGAGTACAAATACAGGCATTTTTAGAATTTTTCCTGTAAAAGTTAACAGTCACAAAGGTTTTTTGCACTTGGACCTCTGAGTTTGTGCTGCACATTGTTAATTATTTTTTACTTTTGTTTAGTGCAATACCTTTAATGTCAGTCTCCTTTCCCATTAAACAACGTTTTTTACGTTGTCTTTGCCAAAATCAGAGTAATTTATTTAGTGCCTCTAGTGTGTATGTTTTATTTTGGTGTCAGCCCACCTGGTTGTACTATCTGGAGAATTACAGTGCTTGCAGTCAGGGTTTGTGCTGGGGTCTTACAGCTCTCATCAAGGGTATCTGCACACCTCTGCTGTGGTGAAATGAAGCTGATGTCTAACAAAGGCAGGCAGGGTATGTCTTTTACAACTAACTGAAACAGACATATCTGATGTGGGGTTTCACCTGAGAAAGTTCACGCAGCTTTACTGTTAATGTGCTTGGGTTTTATTTTTATTTAGAAGTAAAAGCACAAAAGTGGTGTGTGCCTGGAGGTGGGGAGAGTTGCAGTTTGTTTTTGTTTTTGTTTTTGTTTTAAATTCTTAAACTACCATGTGAGCTGCATGCTTGACTGAAGAGGAAATGACATCTTAAGTGGACGTCAACAGATGTCAACATGTTTTTAAGTCAGTTCACCTTGGTATAGGGAAACCAAACTGTATTTTGTGGAAACACTCAGATTTGCCAGAAGGTAGACTGATCCATTGGTCAGCTGTTGGAGCTTATTCAGCTTCTCACAAATACCATGGCAGCAGCTGCCTTTCCACGGAATGTTATTGAACTGAGTATGAGAGGGAGTGGCTGTGCTAGTTTGCATCTGCAAAAACAAGAATTCCTGTGGCACCTTATAGACTAGCAGATTTTTTTGCAGCATAAACTTTCGTGGGCAAATACCCACTTCCATCAGTTTATGCTCCAAAAAATCTGTTAGTCTATATTCAACTGAGAACTGTAAGATGTAAGAATTCATTCCCCCTTCTCTCTCTCTCTAAGACAAGCAAAGAAGGAGAGAATGTTCTGCAACAGAAAATTCCCCTTTCCCTCCCCAGAAACTACACATGCTCTAGAAGTATTCTAACTCGCTAAAAGACATGGCTTACTTTCCAACTTTTAAAGCTAATAAGACATTCACAGATATCCTAATGACATACCACCTAGGCTTTTTTAAATAAAGCTGTTAGATAACAAGCAGGTGGAGGGGAATAAACAAACTCCAGTTGGCAACTAATTCTCTTAATGGTTTTTAGCTCTAAAATTAGTCGTTTTCCCACAAGTATTTGATTATTTTTACTTTCATGCTCATTTTTATACTGATTTTGTTCATTTCCAAAATTCCAGATTGCCATTAATTTCAATGTGTTGATGTAATTTCTTCTTCTCTGTCTGTTTGGAGCCGGGCCTGAGCTGGGACTTGAGCTTTCCTGTCACTTCCGTCATGCCACTGGAATTGCTGAGCTGGGTCTATGCTGCTACCACTGGAGTACACTAGCTTTCTAACTGACTGCTGCTGCTGAATTGTGTGTGTGTGTGTGTGTGTGTGTGTTCTGAGTACTGACTTTCTGGATTTTCCATGCCTGTAACTGTCCATTCTTGCCTCAGGAATGCCTCAGTTAAAAATATTTAATTGGAAAGTAGAGATCCCCATTTCCCCTTTGTTGACGAGTCTGACTCCAGCTGGTGTGTGTTCCAATTCTTGTACTGAGTTGGGCCTTACTGCTCAAGTCATATCCTTTATATCTACTAGTCACTGCAGATAGATAGATATTTAAGGCCAGGAAAGAACATTACGATCACATAGTGTCATCTTCAGATTACAAGCCCAGAATTTCACCAAACATTCTTGCATTGAGACCATAGCTTCTAGCTGAGATAGGTCTTATTTTTCAGAAAGACATCTAGTGGCGATGAAAGGCTGAGAAGAAAGGTATCAGAATGTGGTTCAAAGAAAGCATAACTCCCATTCAAAGCCTGATGTTACTGGCTTATATTAGACCATTGGAACTAGCCCTGCTCCACTGGAATTGATAATAAAAATTCCTGCTCAGTACCAGTCATTACTGAGTCCATTATTTCCAAGGTAAATTCTGGAGAAAATAAGAATCCAAATCCAGGCTCACCTTATCCATTAATGATAGACACAACTACACTATGAACTATATTTGTGAGTTCCCTGCTTGTGAACATACACACTCAGGCATTGAGTTAGCAAGATTATAAATAGCACAGTAGCCATGGTAGCACAGGTAGCAGCAGTGGCCACACTGCTCAGCCAGTCCAGGTATGTACACGTTATATTCAGGCAGGTTTGTATTAAGCATGACAAGTCATGTCTTCCCCAGTGTTATCCATATAACCACAGCTGCACTGCTATTTATACTCATGCTCTTTTGAGACCTTGAACAAGTACATTTACATGAGCACGAGAATCACACCTCTCACTCACAGCATGGACATAGCTTAACTGCAGATGACACTAAGTTGTACACCCACACCAAAATGCAAGTCTACAGAGCCTGCATCCTCAGCACCCTCCTTTACGGCAGCGAGTCTTGGACCCTGTATGCCCGCCAGGAAAAGAGGCTGAATGTCTTCCACTTGGCTGCCTCAGGCGCATCCTTGGAATATCATGGAAGGACAGAGTGTCCAACACCACCGTCCTTGAGCAAGCTGGAATCCCAACCATGCACACCCTCCTCAGGCGGCGTCGGCTCTGCTGGCTTGGCCACATCCACAGGATGAATGATGGAAGGATCCCAAAACACATCCTGTATGGTGAGCTAGCCACTGGCAAAAGACCTCCCGGACGCCCCCAATTGCGCTACAAAGATGTTTGCAAGAGGGACCTCAGGGAGGTAGATATCGAGCCGGACAGCTGGAAGGAGCTGGCAGATGATCACAGCAGATGGAGGCAGGAACTACACAAAGGCCTTCAGAAGGGTGAGATGAGGATCAGACAACTAACAGAGGAGAAGCGAGCCCACAGAAAGCACAGTAAGGACCTGCCAGACACCCATTACATGTGCAACAGATGCAGCAAGGACTGTCACTCTCGTGTGGGCCTTCACAGTCACAGTTGATGCTGCAAATGATGATCCCAAATGGAACTACGAAGGGCGCGATCAATAGTCTACTTAGACTGAAGTATGCCTACTACTTAGATGACACTAAGCTGGGGGAAAGGTAGATACGCTGGAGGGTAGGGATAGGGTCCAGAGTGACTTAGATAAATTGGAAGACTGGGCTGCAAGAAATCTGATGAGGTTCAATAAGGACAAGTGCAGAGTCCTGCACTTGGGCAGAAAGAATCCCAAGCATTGTTACAGACTGGGGTCCAACTGGCTCAGTAGTAGTTCTGCAGAAAAGGACCTGGGAGTTGTAGTGAATGAGAAGGTGGACATGAGTCAACAGTGTGCCGTTGTAGTCAAGAAGGCTAATGGCATATTAGGTTGCATCAAGAGGAGCGTTGCCAGTAGATCCACAGAAGTGCTTATTCCTCTTTATTCGGCTTTGGTGAGGCTGCATCTGGAGGACTGTGTCCAGTTCTGGGACCCCAGTTATAGGAAGGATGTGAATACACTGGAGAGGGTCCAGCAGAGGGTGACCAAAATAATTAGGCGGCTGGAGCATATGACCTGTGAAGAAAGTTGAGGGAATTGGGATTGTTTAGTCTGCAGAAGAGAAGACTGAGGTGGGACTTGATAACAGCCTTCAACTTACTGAAGGGAGGTTGCAAAGAGCCTGGAGAGAGGCTGTTCACAGTGGTCATGGATGGCAGAACACAGAATGATGGTCTCAAGTTGCGGTTGGAAAGGTCCAGGTTGAACATTAGGAAAAACTTTTTCACTAGGAGGGTGGTGAAGTATTGGAATGGTCTACCCAGGGAAGTAGTGGAGTCTGTATCCCTGGAGGTGTTTAAATCTCACCTCGACAAAGCCCTGGCTGGGCTGATCTGATGGGTTTGGTCCTGCCTAGGGCAGGGGGCTGGACTTAATGGCATTTTTAGGTCTCTTCCAGCTCTATTGTTCTATGATTCTATGAGTTGTTGAGAGACTGCAAGACTACAAATCTGGAACTGCTTTTGTGGCCATATTGGCTACGTCTACACGTGCACGCTACATCGAAATAGCTTATTTTGATGTAGCAACATCAAAATAGGCTATTTTGATGAATAACGTCTACATGTCCTCCAGGGCTGGTGCCATCGACGTTCAACGTCGACGTTGGGCAGCTCCACATCGAAATAGGTGCTGCGAGGGAACGTCTACACGCCAAAGTAGCACACATCAAAATAAGGGTGCCAGGAACAGCTGCAGGCAGCGTCAGAGGGCGGACTAGCGCTTCCAGGGCAACAGCTAGCCGCTCCCTTAAAGGGCCCCTCCCAGACACACTCAGCTTGCACAGCACGCGGTCTGCAGAGCCATAGGCAAGCACACCTCGAGCGACGCAGTCATGGCCGCCCCAGCAGCAGCAGCAGCAGCAGCCAGAGGTCCACCCAGCCGCCCCTGTAGGAGCAGTCCTCGCCCTGCTCCATGCCATGCAGGAGGCAGCTGAGCACATCCTTGCCACAGAGGAGGAGCTGCCCGCAGGGGAGGATGACTGAACCCTGCAGCACCCGCCCCCCCGCTTCATACGCCGCCGGCTGTGGAGCTACCCCACCAGCACCGACTGGGGGGAGCGGCTGGTGCTCGGAGAGTGGGACGACGACCGCTGGCTCCAGAACTTTCGCATGAGCCGGCAGACATTTCTGGAGCTATGCCTGTGGCTCACCCCCGCACTGAGGCACCAGGACACCTTCATGAGGCATGCCCTTATTGTGGAGAAATGGGTCGGCATCGCTGTCTGGAAGCTGGCCACTCCAGACAGCTACCGAACCGTGGGCCAGCAGTTTGGCATCGGCAAGGCCACCGTCGGGGCTGTCCTCATGGAGGTAAGAGGACCCATGGGGGGAGGGGGAGGCAGCCCTGGCAGGGGAGGGGGACCTTGGCAGGGGAGGGGAGGGGAGGCCGCACACACCCTGCACACCCCTCATTGGTGCTCTCCCATGTGCTTCCCCTGCAGGTCGTCCGCACCATCAACGTCCTGCTCCTCCACAGGCTCATGAGGCTTGGGGACCCGGATGCCGCCATCGCGGGGTTTGCCACCCTGGGCTTCCCCAATTGCTTCTGGGCTCTGGATGGGACCCACATCCCCATCCGCGCCCCAGAGCACAGTGGAGGACACTACTTAAACAGGAAGGGCTACCACTCAGTGGTCCTCCAGGCCTTGGTGGACAGCTGGGGCCGTTTCCTGGCCATTTATGTGGGCTGGCCTGGCAGCACCCACGCCGCCCGGGTATTCCGGAACTCGGGCCTGTGCCGCTGGCTGGAGGCGGGGACCTACATCCCCCAGCAGGAGATCCCTGTGGGGGACACCACCATGCCCCTCTGCGTCATCGCAGATGCGGCATACCCCCTCTGGCTCTGGCTCATGCACCCGTACACGGGCCACCTGTCAGCCAGCCAGGAGCACTTCAACATGCTCCTGAACCACGCACGCCAGGTGGTGGAGCGCACATTTGGGCACCTCAAAGGGCACTGGAGGTGTCTCCTCACCCACCTCGATGTGGGCCCCACCAACATCCCCCAGATTGTGGGCACATGCAGCACCCTCCACAACCTCGTTGAGAGCAAGGGGGAGGCCTTCTTTCAGGGCTGGGCTGTGGAGGCTGGCAGGGCTGATGTGCAGCCACCCGCTGCCCCCAGTCACCAGGTGGACCCCGAAGGGACCCGGGTCTGGGAGGCCCTGTGGGCCCAGTTCAATGAGGCCGCGCGGTGAATGCTGGCAGGCCCCCCATTGCCCCCTCCATCCTCCACAACACTCCCTGCCCCTACGCACACACCAGAGAGCACCCAAGAGCACACCCCCGCCCCAATTTCTTGAAAATAATAACAGACATTTGTTTGTAAAACCAGATCTATATTGAACTCTCCTTATTAATATCTTAACTACCTATTTACAGGCCGAATAAATATTACATATATATATATATATCTATTATAAGTCTGATAAGATGAAAGAAAAAAAGGGGAAGACAAGGAAGAGGAGAACTATGTACATTGGGGGGCAGGTATCAGCATCTTAACAACAACATAACAACAGGGGTCTAATAGAAATTATTTACAAATGAACATAAAACTGAGGGGGACATATACCAAGGGGGGGGCACGTCCTGGGCCCCACACCCCCTAATGTCCTGTGCTGGGGGTGGGCGGCCGCGATCCACGCCTCAGCCTCAGCCCTGGCTGGGGCTGGCTGGGGGGTCCAGGTGGACCAGGAGATAAGGCCAGCGGGTGTCAGCTGGCCCCAGGTCCCCCTCGGTGGAAGGGCCCTCGGTGGCGGGTGGCGGTGCGACGGCGGGTGGAGCGGCGGGTGGAGCAGCAGGTGGAGCAGGCAGGATGGGCAGAGTGGCAGCTGGCGCAGCATGGGGGGCCAGGTAGTCCGCGATACGCTCGAATGTATACATGAAGGTCCCCCATACCTCCTGGCGCCAGGCCAGCGCCCGCTCCTGCAGCTGAAGGTGCCGCTCCTCCACCCACAGACGCTGCTCAGTGACCTCCAGCTGCCGATGGTGGATCTCCAGCAGCTGTGGGTCCGTCGCCGTCCGGTGGTGGTGCTGGATCCACCGTCATCCCCGCTGTGGGGCTGGTTGGTCCTCTGCCGAGGGGTTGGCCTGGAGTGATGGCCCCGGTGGGCTCTCTGGGACCACTGACACCTCGCCGGCGCTCTCCGGTCCTTCCGGTGGTGCAGCTGCGGAACACAGGAGGGGGGGAAGAAGAGTGGAGACAGCCGTTAGTGTGGGCCCCGAGCCGTGGCCCTTGTCCCCTCACCCCTCTGCTGCTGGTTCCCCATCCCGTCCCCGGGAAATGCTGCTGCTGCTGATGATGGGTGTCCCACCCCCTCCCCCTGGGGGACCCTAGGTTCTGCTCCCCCCAACCCCGGGGATGGGGCATGGCACTGTCGTGCTGGGGGGCAGGGGCTGATGCACTCTTCTGAGGGACATGCCACTGCTGTCCTTGGGGCCATGGTCATCTGGGCATGTGGAGGGCCCTGGTCATATCTGTTACCCCCGCCCCTCAACCCCGGGGGTGAGCACCTGGGGGGTACATACCTGATGGTCCGCTCCCAAGGTCGGGGGACACCCGGTGGACGGACGCCCGGCTGGAGCTCCTTGAGGGCAACATAATCCACAGCCACCCTGTCACTAAAGGAGGACGCCCCCTCCTCCTCCTCTGGTGCCCCAGGGGTGGGCTCCTGGGGGGGCCCCCAGGATGCGGGGCTTACCTCCAGGGCGGACTCCGCCTCCGGGGCCTGCTGGGGCTCCTCTGCCGATGTATCAAGCATGGCCGGAGGGGAGGAGGTGTGCCGGGGGCCCAGGATGTCCCTGAGCTCCCTGTAAAAGGGGCAAGTGACGGGGGTGGCCCCAGATCGGCCGGCCGCATCCCGGGCCCGGGCGTAACGCAACCGCAGCTCCTTCACTTTACTGTGGACATGATCCGGAGTGTGGGCAGGGTGACCCTGGGCGGCCAGGCCCTCGGCCAGCCGAGCGAACGCATCCGCGTTCCGCCTCTTACTCCCCATTACCTGTAGCACCTCCTCCTCACTCCAGAGCCCCAGCAGGTCCCGAAGCTCGGCCTCTGTCCAGGAGGGCCCCGCTGCCGCTTCCCAGCCTGGCTGCTGGTCTGGGAGCCCTGGCTCCCCTTGGGGGGGGGGTGCCCTGGGGGCGCTTTGGGGGTTGGGGGGTGGCCATCGCAGCGGTGGGCGGCTGGTCTGGCTGCAGAGGAGCATGCAGGCTGGCCGCGTGGCTGGGCTGCCGCCTGCACGCTCTCTCAGCTTCCTGCACAGGAAGGCAGGGGGCGGGGACCTTTAAGGGGCTGCTGCACGCGGCGACCATCGAGCTCAGGGGCTGGGCAGAGTGTCTCTCAACCCCTCAGCTGATGGCCGCCATGGTGGGCCCCGCTATTTCGATGTTGCGGGACGCACAACGACTACACCTTCCCTACTTCGACATTCAACGTCGAAGTAGGGCGCTATTCCCATCTCCTGATGGGGGTAGCGACTTCGACGTCTTACCACCTTACGTCGATGGCAACTTCGAAATAGCGCCCGCCACGTGTAGCCATGACGGGCGCTATTTCAAAGTTGGCACCGCTACTTCGAAGTAGCTGGCACGTGTAGACACGGCCATTGAGATCTGATGGTATGACTATCCATTATTGTTTTGCAGATCTTTGAACTGAGCTTTGTTAGCATGTCCTTCTCTAGACTGCTTTATTAGAAAAGTCCTATAGAGCTGAATAGATATGAAACCAACATGGCTCTATAGCAATAACTATAAAATAGAATAGAAGAAATAATTCATTTTATCCTGCCATTGAATTGTGTAGGAGGATTCAACAAATTTATAGAATGATTAATTTATTTTACATTCAACAGGGCTTTTGTATAAAGCATAGTTTAGCTGCTTCTTCTAAAATTGTCTAATTTTGCCGTCTCTATGCCTGCAGCAAATGATAGGTTCTTCTTTGCTCTTAGTATACAGCAAAGTGGTTATTCCAATGCTATTGTGCACATGTGAAACCTGGACAGCATACAAGCGTTATTCAAAGGCACTTGACCAATATTACGAATGCTGACTCAGGAGAATCCTAAATATCTCTTGGGAGGATAGGCACACCAACACTAGTTTCCTGGAATAGTCAAATATGCCCAGCATTGAAGCCTTTATCACTCATCAGCACCTGTGTTGGACTGGTCACATGGTTTAGATGTGTGCTCAGCACCTCCTAAAACAGATTCTGTTTTCTGTGTTGAACAGAAGGCTGGAGGAGCATTGTGGGCCAGAGGAAGTGATATGAGGACATGCTGAAGGCACACATGGAAAGGTGCATCGTCGGTGTTGACACTTGTGACAACCTTGCACAGGACTATTTCCAGTGGACAGTGGTAATCTGTGAGGGGGTGGTGCAATTTGAGTGGTCCCACCACAGCGCAGATGTGGAGAGGCAGAGAATGAGAAAAGAGTGGCAAAATCTGCCCCACACCCCTCCAACAGCTACCCATACCTGCCCCTTCTGTGATGAGCTCTGCAGCTGCAAAATTGGGCTGATCAGCCATCAATGGATTCACAAATAGGAGGGTGGCATGAAGACATCCTAGTAGTTATTGAGTGACTGCCAAGAGAAAGAGTTCTGCTGGGCATCTGTCTAGCCTCCCTTAGGGCTCTACAGTGGACATGATCTTCAATGCCTGCAAGAAAATTGTCATGAACGCAACTAAGCCTTACATATGAGTTTCATTGACATGACCAAAGCTTTCAACTCAGTCAGTCCTAGCACCCTGTGAACCATCCTTTCAGAGATCAGCTGCCCCAAAAATTTATTACCATTTTAAGGCTGCTTCACAACAACATCAACTGCCACAGTATTGAGCAACAAGAGTTCCCAAAGTGACCCCTTTGATGTCAAAGGAAGAGTCAAGAAAGGCTGCGTTATTGTCTCATCACTTTTCTGCATCTTCATTGCCATGACCTTCACCTCATTAATGGCAAGCTTCCAGATGGTCTGAATATTATCTATACAATGTATGGGAAGATTTTTAGTCTCAGGATACTGAAGGCTAAAAGCAAAACCTCCACGACCACCTCGATCATGGAGCTCCAGTACACAGATGATAATATGGTTATTGCTCTCTCCCCCACAGGCCTTCAGACTATTTTAAGTGCCTTTGCTGAAGCATACAAGAATCTCAGCCTCACATTGAACATCAAAAAGATCCAGGTGCTCCACCAAACTTAACTGATGGGACAATCTCATGCACCTTCTAGTGAAGCCAATAGAGAACTGCTGGAAAATGTAGAGCACTTCCCAAACCTTGGGAGTCATCTTTCCAGTAAAGTTGACATTGATGTGGAAATCCAGCATCATCTGAGCTATACAAGCTCTTTGTTTGTCTGCCTGAGACAAAGGGTCTTTGAGAACCGGGACATCTATCTCAAGACAAAGCTCCTTGTGTACCATTCAGTGGTTGTTCCAATGCTATTATATGCATGTGAAACCTGCACAACATACAAACATCATTTGGAGGCACTTGAACTATATCTTCAACACTGGCTCAGAAGAATCCTAAATGTCTCATGGGAAGATAGGCACACAAACACTAGTGTCCTGGAAGAGTTGAACACAACCAGCACTGAAACTGTTATCTTCCATCAACAACTTTGTTGGAGTGGTCATGTGGTTTGGATGTCTGATCAACGCCTCCCAAAACAGATTCTGTTTTCCAAATTGGAGGAAGGACAGAGGATCACTGGGGACCAGCAGAAGTGAAATACCTACATGCTGAAGGCACACATGAGAAAGTACAGCATCAGTATCGACACTTGGGAGAACCCAACCCAAGACCATCCCCAGTGGAGAACAGTAATCCATGAAGGGGTGGCGCAATTTGAGAGGTCCCACCACAGTGAAGATGAAGATAGGCAGAGGAAAAAGGAAAAGCATGAAAAATTGCCCCACACCACCCAATAGCTACTACCACTTGCTTTTTCTCTGATAAGATCTGTGGCTCCAGGATTGGGCTGATCAGCCATCAACAGACTTGCAAATAGGAGGGTGACATGAAGACATCCTACTTGTTATCAAGTGACTGCCAAGAGAGAGAAAGAAGAGAGATTCTCTCTCCTACACATTATTATTCTTATTGCTCAAAATTTCTTATCCTGGTATCTGAAAGTCAGATCAAACTCTAGTACATGTTTACTTGCTGCTGTCAGCATGAAAGATTCCAAAGGGAAAATTTGTCTGGCAGTGTTGCTGATGATTCAAAAGGCAGAAAAGAATATGGACACATTTCCAGCATTGCTACTTTCTTATGTGTGTCTAGATAGGTAGCAACAATTACAAATTTAAATCTAAATTTGATTACCAGCAGCTTGCTGCAGCAATGAGCTCATCAGTGTCCATCAGGCCCCTTGCAAAAAATTAAGAGAACACTCAGATGTGATGTGCTCCTGCATTTGTGCCTGGTGACCTTAGCTGCATACAGGTGTTTGCCTTATTTCCATTTAGAGAGAGTTTGTCTGGATCACCTCCGGGATGTCTTAATATGATTCAATCTGTACTAATCCTTCTGCCATACATCGAAACCCAGTGGTAATCACCATCAAGAGACTGATTGCTCACCTGCTGTGGCTGATGCAGGAGAGCTTGAGGAGGGCCTCTTTCCAGAGGGTGTTATATGCCAAGGACAAATCAATAATGGCAATCCCTGTCTTTAACTTATGTTGGAATCCTGCCTCATTATGTCCAGTTAGTAAAGCTCCTTGGTCAAGCAGTTCCTTTTAGTGTGAAATCCTGCCTGCTCTAATGGGGGATGTCTTTGATAATAAGGTCAGTCAGACAGTGCTGTCTCCGTCTGTGCAGCGCTGACAGTAGTAAAAACTAGTCTGTCAATAAACTACGGTGATACAGTTGGACTGACACACAGCTCTGTTTTCAGACAGGCTAAAGCCAGACTTCCTGTTTAGTAAGTACAATCTGAACCACCACATTTTACTCTGCAAAATGCGTTGCAAACTCCAGAAAGAGTTCTTGATCATCCCATGGCCTGATTGCAGATAGAAAGACAATAGTTATACGTGCCACACTCTGATTTGTAGCTGCAGTTCAGACACAGGAATATAAGGAATGGCATCCTAGAATACTCAAGAAGCTGATAGAAGAGGTATCTGAGCCTTTATCTATCATATTAGGAAAATCATGGGAGACAGGAGAGATTACAGAAGACTGGAAAAGGGCAAATATAGTGCCCATCTATAAAAAGGGGGATAAGAATAACATATTAAACTACAGATGAGTCAGCTTAACTTCAGTCCCAGGAAAGATAATGGAGCAGGTAATTAAAGAAATCATCTGCAAGCACTTGGAAGGTGGTAAGGTGATAGAGAGCAGCCAGCATGGATTTGTAAAGAACAAATCATGTCAAACTAATCTGATAGCTTTCTTTGATAGGATAACGAGCCTTGCGGATAGGGGAGAAGCGGTAGATGTGGTATACCTAGACTTTAGTAAAGCATTTGATATGCTCTCGCATGATATTCTTATAAAAAAACTAGGCAAATACAATTTAGATGAGGCTGCTATAAGGTGAGTGCATAACTGGCTGGATAACCATACCCAGAGAGTAGTTCTTAATGGTTCTTATTCCTTCTGGAACAGTATAACAAGTGGAGTTCCGCAGGGGTCTGTGTTAGGACCTGTTCTGTTCAATATCTTCATCAATGATGTAGATATTGGCATAGAAAGTATGCTTATTAAGTTTGCAGATGATACCAAGCTGGGAGGGGTTGCAACTGCTTTGGAGGATAGGGTCATAATTCAACATGATCTGGATAAATTGGAGAAATGGTCTGAGGTAAACAGGATGAAGTCTAATAAGGACAAATGCAAAGTACTCCACTTGGGAAGGAACAATCAGTTTCACACATACAGAATGTGGAGAGACTGTCTAGGAATGACTACAGCAGAAAGGGATCTAGGGGTTACAGTGGACCACAAGCTAAATATGAGTCAACAGTGTGATTCTCTTGCAAAAAAAGCAAACTTGATTCTAGGATGCATTAACAGGTGTGTTGTGAACAAGAAACGAGAAGTCATTTTTCCGCTCTACTCTGCACTGGTTAGGCCTCAGCTGGAGTATTGTGTCCAGTTCTGGGCACCTCAGTTCAAGAAAGATGTGGGGAAATTAGAGGGGGTCCAGAAAAGAGCAACAAGAATGATTAAAGGTCTAGAGAATGTGACCTATGAAGAAAGGCTGAAAGAATTGGGCTTGTTTAGTTTGGAAAAGAGAAGATTGAGGGAAGACATGATAGCGGTTTTCAGGTATCTAAAAGGGTGTCATAAGGAGGAGGGAGAAAACTTGTTCTTCTTGGCCTCTGAGGATAGAACAAGAGGCAATAGACTTAAACTGCAGCAAGGGAGGTTTAGTTTGGACATTAGGAAAAAGTTCCTAACTGTCAGGGTGGTCAAACAGTGGAATAAATTGCCAAGGGAGGTTGTGGAATCTCCATCGCTAGAGATATTTAAGAACAGGTTAGATAGATGTCTATCAGGGATGGTTTAGACAGTACTTGGTCCTGCCATTGGGACAGGGGGCTGGACTCGATCGCCTCTCGAGGTCCCTTCCAGTCCTAGTGTTCTATGATTCTATGAATTCAGTAATGTGATTTTTTTAACAGTTCTAAAGGCAAATCCTTCAACAGCATACAATTTAGCTGGTTGTTTGCAGATTGTGGGATCTTCTTGGTATTTTGACAACACATATCTCTTCTCTCCAGTGATCAAATAACTCCCTCGTTGTCACCACACCCTAAACTGTGTTCAGTGAGTCATGACTTCACTCTTTCAGGGTAGAGATGTTGTCAAGGAAATGGTACTTTACATTTAATTCTCAGTCATCTGAGAGGCAGTAAAAGCGTTTGGGGAAGTAAGATATTTCTACAGTCTGTCCAGCTGCCTAAATAGTTCCATGCCTGTTACAGACTGAGCCAAATCTGATTTTGTTTAGTCAAACTTGAGCAAAACTCAGCTATGTTAGAGAAAGCAATTAATATATTCCTTATTCAATGCAACCATGGGCCAGGTTTTGGAATGTGGGGTTTTCTCCTCTTCTGTTGAGGTCAATGGGAGTGTGATACAGGTTACACTTGAGGAATAATCTGGATCTTAATGTGCAACTGGTAGATACAGAAGCATTTGTTTTGCTTGCTAGACTCCTTTAGAAACCTTCCATTCAACTATGTAACAATGATAATAATTTGCGTCAATATAACACTTTTCATGAGCTGGTTCTCAGGTACTTAAAGTATTAATTAATGTTTTAACACTCTTGTGAAGTAGATAAGCATTATTAGTCTCAGTTTACAGAGAGGGAAAGTGAGGTGCAGAAGGACTATGATTTTTCCGAGATCAGTCAGTAAATCAGTGACAAAACCAGCAGTGGATACCAGAACCTGACACAATCATATGATCTAACCACTGTACTCTAACTTAGAGGCAGCCGCTCATGGATAGTGATAAAAAGCTTTTTTGAACTTTTTTTAAAAGTAAATGCTTCCTTGCTATAAAAAGTGCATTTTGTGTTTTCTGGAATGACGCACGTAAGAGCTCCGAAGCATGGGACAAATAACTTTATATGGGCAGGTCTTTCTGTTCTGATTTTAATAGCCTATATAATTTTAAATTGACATGTTTTATGTGTTGGTGGTAATTTTAAGTAGGCAAATCTAAAACAGTTATGATAAAAAACATGACCATTTGCTAAATATTTCCATCTGTAGCACAGTTGTTACTCCACAATATGTCATTTGAGGTGGTTAATACTTTGCAAGCAAATATGATTGAGTATCAATAAAAAAAATTCTGACAAGCAAATGCTTATATTGTTTCAATTATAAAGGCTGTCATGCCATCAATTTGTTTTTGTTTAGTGAACTGTTGACAAAGAGGCTACTGAGGACCATGGCATTGGTCATGGAAAGATTGCCGATAACATTGTGTGCTTCCAAAAAAATTAAAACCTCAGGATCTTAGCTCTTCAGCTGTAAATACAAGCTGGAACTCATTCTTAACACACATGGGAAGGGGTGATTTAAAAAAAGTCTAGCAATAATGTGGTAACCATTTATGCCATGAGTGCACATATTTTTGACAGTTGAAAATGTCACAATCAGAAATGAATGTTTAGGACTTTCAGTTAAACACATAACAACAACAAAGTAGTTCAACGAGTAAAAGAAAGAGATATGCACATTCCTGTTTCGATTACAGTCTGTAACCAGTTAACAGAGAGGTAATTGTGTTAGTCTGTATTCTAACAAAATAAACCAGCAGTAATGTAGAGCTTTAAAGACTAACAAAATAATTTATTAGGTGGTGAGCTTTTGTGGGGCAGACCCACTTCTTCAGATCTTTAAAGTGTTAGTTAAAAAGTACTACACGACTGCCAGTCTGTAACCAGTTACTTAAATGTTTTTTGTCCATGCACAACATGGTTGACAATTATTTAGTAGTCATGGTAGGCAATGAAATGTCACTCTCATGCCTACATCATGTAACCAGTATCTTAGTATTGTGGCAAGGTTCTGTCTTGTCTGGCTCAGGTCCCGTGCCTCTCTTTCTGACTGGAGGGCTTCGGCTGCACCCACTTCTGTTGTTCTGGACCAATCGGTCAGTCCCTTTCCCTTCCCTAGCCATAGGGAGGGACCTTTCAGCCTTGCTGGGGGAGGGGATCCCAGGCACTCTTCCCTCACTGGCTGTCTTTGCAAACACTCCCCAGACTCCTTATCTGTCTTGTCTCTCCTTCTCAACTACTTCCCTATCTCATCCACCACTTCTCTCACTCCCCCACACTCCTTACCTGACTGGGATGGCTTTTAAGCCCTGCCAGCACCGGGACAGTAAGATCAGCAGGCTCTCATTATTTAGTTGCAGTTGCTTTCACCTGCATGAGCAAACAGCTGTTTCCCTTCCTCCCATAGTGCAGGCTGTTGGCCTGAGTTGTCTTTCCCCCTTCCTAATGGGGTCTGCCGGATGAGCTTTTGAACTACTCAGTGTGAATGTCCTCTAGGCATTGTCCCCAGCTGAATCAGTCTGACTAGCTGCCCAGAATGAACAGATCAAAGTATGAGTTAGGTGCAGTTAAAAACTAATTGAAAGACTGGTAAGTGTGGATGCACAAATATAGCTGACAAATAGTTGTTATCAAAGCCGTTGCTTTGTGGATAAACACCACTTAGTTTACTGTATCTCAATCAGAAGAAGGTGGCATTATCTGGTCATAAAAATGTCCATACTAGGTCAGACCAGCATCCTGTATCTAGCCCAGTTTTCTGTCTATCCAGTAGTCTGCCTTTGATGCTGAGCATTGCCAGTTGTATTGGAGGGTATGAACAGAGCAAGCAGTCACTGAGTGATCCAGCCATGTTATCCATTCCCAGCTTTTGGCAGTCAGAGGACAGGTACGCCCAGAATAGGGTCTTGCATTCCTGACCCTGGTGGCCGATTCCATTGATAGACCTATTCTCCAAGAGCTTTTGGCTTTAAAAACATACCTACTCATGAGTTCTACAGATAGACTATGATGTATGAAGAAGTACCTTCTTTTGTTTCCTTTAAACCCACTGCCTGTTAATTTCATCAGGTGATCTCTGTGTTCTTTATTACGTGAAGGAATAAATAATACTTTTTCCACCATGATTTTACCTCAGTCATGTTTCCCGAGTTGTCTCTTTTCCAAGTTGAAAGGTCGCAGTCTTTTTAATCTCCTCTCATAGGCTGCAGCTACACTTGCATTCCTCTTTTGAAAGAGGTATGCAAACAAGGGAAATCAAACATTCAAATGAGGTGCATATTTACATATCTGGTGCATGATTTGCATATTCTTCTTTTGAAAGAGCTTCATTTGAAAGAAAATCAGTGTAGATGTGGTTCTTTTAAAAGTAAACCCCATCTTCAAAAGAGCTCTTCTTCCCATCAAAAAAGGGAAGAAGTGTTCTTTCAAAGATGGGGTTTACTTTTAAAAGAGCTGCATCCACACTGCTTTTCTTCTTTCGAAAGAATACATAAATGAGGCACCAGATATATAACTGCACCTCATTTGCATTTTTGATTTCCCTCATTTGCATGCCTCTTTCAAAAGAGGAATGTAAGTATAGATGCAGCCATAAAAAAAGCTGGTCCATACCCCTAAATATTTTTCCCTTCTTTACTTTTACCTATTCTAACACTTTTTTTTTAGGGCAGGGAGATCTGGCCACCAGAACTGCATTCACTATTGAAGGTGTAAGTGTACCATGGATTTATATTGATATTGTGATGCTTTCCTCCTTATTACCTACCTCTTCCCTAATCATTCCTAACAAGCTTTTCTGATTGTCACTGCATGTGAAGTGGGTGTTTTCAGGGCACCAGCCACAAAGATTCCAAGATCTCTTCTTGAGTGGCAACAGCTAAGTTAAACCCCATCATTCTGTATGTATAGTTGGGAGCATGTTTTCCAATGTGCTTTACTTTTTATCTATCAACTTTGAATTTCTCTGCCATTATGTTGCCTAATTGCTCAGTTTTTGACTTAACTATTTTGAGTAATTTTGTATCATTTGCAAATTTGGACACCTCACTGTTAATGCCTTTTCCAGCTGTGTTTTCCCAGTAGTATTCATAGTGTAGAAGGGGCCATAGTATACCTCAGTGCCTCCAGCATTACATGATGGAAAATGTGTAATGAAAAGGATGCTTGGCACATGGTGATTCACGAGTTAATTATTAAGAGAAGTTAACAATCACACCAATCTAGTACACCCATCCCTCATTTAAGGAGTACTTTATGTATGAGTACTGACTAAAACAAGGGACACATACACCCACCTATGTTCATTAAATGAGTGAACTTCCTTGCTAATATGAGCAAGTCATGGGGTCCCTGTCTGGGGAGCAAGTTGTGGGGTCCCCACCGCCTCAGCAGCCCCAAACTGCCCCCAGCCTTAGAACCCCCCTGCAGTGCCAAACTGCCCTCAGTCTTAGATTCCTCCCCCTGCCCCACTGCAGCCCTAAATGGCCCTAGCCTTAGACACTCCTCCTCCTCCCACAGCCTCTTCACTGGGACTGCCAGGCTGGGTGACTCCTCCAGCCCTCCTGCTCCCAGCAGGTAACAGTCATTAAAACCAATTAACTCAAGTGTTAAGCTTTCAGCACCTAGGCATAAGGTAATTGCTATCTCTAGTGATAGATATCTGCCTGAGGCAGCAGTGTTCAAAAACTGCAAATGGCTTCTTTAACAGCCACATGCAGCTCGGAACTGCCCAGCTGGCCACCCTTAATAAACCTAATGGTGACCCATGTTTGGGTCCCGACCCATAGGCTGGCAATCCCTGCTTTACATACATACACTACATTCTATTTCTGGTGCCAAACTATTCAAATACATCAGAAAAGTACCTAAACTCAACTGGTTTATGTCAAGTTACAAGCACTTGGAACTAATTGGACATTTTTACATGTATTTTAATGGGAATTTAGTGTTGCTCTTACAAGTTTTTGTTTACGAGCAGAAATTTGGGAACAAATTGTGCTCACATAGTGAGGGATGAGTTTACCTGTTTAGAAGATTTTTTTTAATACCAGAATTCTAAACCTGGGACTCATGGTCAGTGTCATAAATCTCTACCACAGCATCCTAAGTGGGAGAGGGGTCCTAATTATACTAAGACTAGACAGAAGCCAAGTCCTGGCTGTGGAGAGAGGGCAGTATGCAAAAGATTGTCTCATTATGGAAAATTATTTTTCTTTGCCGAGCAGTATAGTTTAAGGAAGGAGTGACAATTCTTTCTTTGATATTTATACATTCCCTACCATCATCGCAGTAGCTGAGGTCCTCACAGTTTTTACTATATTTACTCACCCAACACCTTGGTAGGTAGAAAAAAGATTGCTCCGATTTTATAGATAGAAAACTAACACCAAGGAGGCTAAGTGCCTTATTCGGGATCACACGATGAATCTGTGGCAGAGCAGGACCTTAAATCCAGGTTTCCCCAGTCCCTGACCAGCTGCTTAACAAGTTGACCACATTATTTCAGAAAAGATCAGTGGAGGGGAATGAGTGACATGCAAGACCCTTCAGCAAAGCCTTGCCCACTAGAGGTTCACTCCTTTTTCCCTCATGTGTTTCTGAGTCAGTATTTTAATAATTTAATTTGCTTTTAATTGCATCCAGCCCAAACTTTAAGAATTTCAAATAATTTTAGACAATGTTCATCACAAATAGGGAAGAACTCACATTATGTCCATAATCATTATTATTTACATTGCTCAAAAAGATGGTAGGTGCTGAAAAGAAAATATATGGAAATACCCAGGACCTGCCCTGAGCATCTGATTTTGCTCATATCAGCAGTTTAGATGTGTTTTGAGCTGCCAGTTGCTGATTAAAAGGAACCCCTTTTAAAAAATGGTTTAGCTGAAACTGATGACTAAAACTGGGGAGTAGGCTCTACTGCATTGGTAACTACTCATTTAATGAAAGATACAGAGGGGAGTACAGAAGCAAACCAGAGTACAGGATTAGGAAGCTGCTGGAGTTTATTGCAATGGAATGAATTGATGTAATAAAATTGCTGTTCTGATTTGGTAACATTTAACACCCATTGGCCATGGCTACACTAACCCCTGCCTTTCGAAAGGTGGGTGCTAATGAGACACTTTGGCAGATGCTAATTTTTTTTAGGAAGAAGGGTGCTTTCAAAAGGAGGGTTTACTTTCGAAAGAGCAGAATATACACTGCTTTTTCTCTCTCAAAGGAAGCTCTTTTGAAAGAATATGCAAATGAGATGCCTGATATGTAAATCTGCACCTCATTTGCATTTTTGAGGTCCCTATTTGCATGCCTCTTCTGAAAGAGCAATGCTATTGTAGACACAGCCAAAGTATCAGGCAATAGACTGTCAGACCTCATCCTGGTAAATTTCTAATATACAGAAGTAGACAACTCATTTGAAAATGGGAGCTTCTGTCTGTGACTATACCTGCAGGCTGCCACATCACATACCATGTGAGAAGAAGGTGAAAGCTCAAGAGCTGACTAGATATTCTTCCTCCATCAAGACTTAGTTTTAAATAATGGAACCAATGTGGTTCATGAAAATACAACCTCGCTTATAACATCTTGCAGGGATCAGTTCTGGGTCCAAATTTGTCCAACATTTTAAATAATGACAGAGTACCTTTTTTGAAGTTTGTGGACAATACCTTGCTGGGAAGGGCTGCAAGTGCTTTTGAGGAGCAGAAGCAGTGGCCTAAAATTACAGAAAGGGCACTTTAGGTTGGATATTAGATGAAACTTCCTGTCAGTGTTGTTAAAGACCAGAATGAATTGTCTAGGGAGGTTGAGGAATCTCCATCATTGGAGATATTTAAAGGCAGGTTAGACAAATGTTTGTCAGGGATGTTCTAGATAATACTTAGTCCTGCTATGAGTGCAGGGGACTGCATTGGAAACTCTCCCGAAGTTCCCTCCAGTTTTATGATTCTATGGAGTATGGGATTTCCATTTGGAAATTTAGATAAAAAGAAGATTTAATATATGCTGAAGGGGCCTTGTGCTGGAGTGGATTAGTTGTATGATTTGGCATCCAAAGATGTTTTTTTTTTAATTGTGACTTTAATGCTAACTTGGATGGTCTTGGAAAACACATATCATAGAAATAAAATTCCAGTAAACATTTCTAGCTGGGTCTACTTAACAGGACTATCTTGCCTTTTCCCCTTCTATAAAAGGGAGATAATTATACTTTGTCCCACAGACCTACTGAACTGATTTTCTTCACACTTGGATCATTTCTTATATCTCACTGGAACTTAAAATCAAAGTCTCAAGACTATGCTTACTTTAATGTAAATTATATGTAAAGATGTATAAGAGATTCCAATTTACATTACGTTATACAGAATTTATTACTATTATTATAATGATCTTTTAGAAGGACTGGGTTTTCAGGCTTTAGCACAAGAGGTCAGAGTTAAGGCTGAGCTTTCAAGTGTAACTGCATTTTTTGCCTCGTGTGAGCACTTCATTTCTCAGTCTTAATTTCTTACCATTCAGTGTTCTTCTATCATGGTGATCAGAATTTTGTAGAGGCTCATGGAGATTATATTTCACCCTGCATCTCACAAATCCAGCTTTAAACATAAGGACTTGAAATGCCACTTTATACAAACCTTTACAATTAACCAATTCTTGAACTTTAACTAGTTTTTATTATTTACATTGTACACATTCCTATGGCTAGATTCAGCCTGCAAATCAGTATGTGGCCTTTTAAATCCTGGTATGAATTCATGTTTATTGGTTGCATAAAAAGGAATTCCTCTAAGATTGGCATTCAAATCTATTTAACTTAGACACAGGGGGGCTTGTCTACACTATCTCCCTACTTGTTTGTTAACGAAGTGCTGTGCTTCATGTGTAAAATGTTGAGGAGTAAAGGGACTTGGAAGTACTCTGGGCACTTTGAAGCACTGGTGGGTGAGCTGGGGCTAGACGTCAGCCGGCACTGCTGCACGGGGGGAATTTGCTTAATTAAGTGCTGCATGTGCACCACACCACTTTATTAATGAACTCCCAACCCCCTACTTACCATCCTGTTTTTGAAGTAGGGAGATAGTGTAGACACAGCCGAGTAGTGTTTGTCTTCATGTTAATTGGAGTCTCAACCCAGTTATCCAAGATCAGAAAACCCCTGAAGAATTTAAGAAAGATGTCAATATGGCGGTGGCTGTACTAGCCCCTCCTTTCGGCAGAGCTATGCTAATGAGGCACTTTGGCAGATGCTAATGAGGTGGTACCATGAATGTGCAGTATGTCATTAGCATAATGGTGGCCACATGCACTTTGAAAGTGCCGGTTTCTAAACACATGCCATCCATGTAACTGGGATCCTTTTGAAATGACCCCGGTTTTGAAAACCCCTTCTTCCCATTTGGTTTTGGGAAGAAGGGTCTTTTGAAATCAGGGGATTGTTTCAAAAGGCCCCTGGCTACATGGCCAGTGTGTGTTTTGAAAGCAGCACTTTCAGAGCACACACAGACACCATTATGCTAATGAGGCACTGCATATCCATGGAAGTGCCTCATTAGATTCTTCCCAAGTGCCTCATTACTATAGCCCCCCGAAAGGAGGGGCCAGTGTGGACACAGCCTATGATACTAACCTGCATAGAATCCAATAATTTCATTTTAATCAGTTGTACATTGCTGTTAATATTGACTTATAACTTTACTTGTTTTTCAAGGACATCATCACGTTGTATAGTTGTAGAAAGTTATTTGGTCTCTCTTTCTAAAATATCATAGAAAAGTAGTCATCCAGCAAGAGTCCATGGTAATTGTACAGTGATCCTTCAGTTTGGATAATTATTGGTGAAAGTGCAGAAGAAGTACTGTATTAGAGGCAGTAGGTATAATTATATGCCCAGTTCTTTGTGTTTTCTTTATATCAGCAATCCAACCTTTATTCCAGGAAGAGGAATATCACTTTGACAATTTAATATGAAGACCTAATCCTTTGTGGATAATTTAAAAGCAAATTTGAAGAACAACATTTGCTAAGAGTTAATTTACACAGCAAGATATATTTTGCTTTACACTATATGTTTTTATTAGTATTTCAGAGTTGAAAAGTAAGATATATTGCCATTCTTTCTGTGTATAATAGCATCTCAGAATACATTTATTTTCACTGTGCTACAGTTGCTGAGACTTTTGAGGCTTTTTTACTGTAAAAGCATTTCTAATATTCCCGTTGATAAATATAAAGTAAAGGAGAACAAGCAGTTCACTATAGGAACAAATAGTCATATTGTTGAATTCAGAGAAACAAACAAATGTTGACATTCAAGCTGTAAAAACGTTGTAAATTTTAATGCAACATACCCAAAACTTCAGTGAAACAGTGTGCTGTGTATTAAAGAGAAGACAGACAAGCCTCCTCTCCCCCTAAATTTCTGACTTTCCAGAGGAGATTAATAATTTTGGGGTTCCCAATCTTTGGGTTCTCAATTTGGGGCAATTTAAGACAGCTGGTTTTCCAAGGTAAGCATTTTTTGAAAAATCAAGTTTTTATAACCGATATCATTTTGATCACCCCAAAAATGTGACACCCAAAATCACTAGTCACTTCTGGAAACTTAGGTCATGCTATCAACACAGCTATGCTGATTTATAGGCCTTGAAGATCTAGCCCTACATGTACATGGAATCCTGTACCTTAGTTGGAATGTATTACAATCTTGACCTACTTGTGTACTTATTACTGCAGTCTTTGCCTCAATGTTTTTAAAAATTACAAAACATTAAAAGTGAACCACAGAAATACTGGGTGTACTGACAAACTTGCAATCCATTTGATGATTTCAGTGCTGTACTTGTTTTCACTTAGGGCAAGATCATCCCCACCCATGGAGAAACCTGTGGGAGGGAACATAAAACTCAGGTTCATTTTATTCTTCTGAATTATTCAGAAACTGCATGGCAGTGGGTGAATGTGGTAAAACTCTGCATGTAAAACTTCCACCAATTTGAAGTCAGTGGTTGTGAGCAATGGGTGTAATTTACATGCTGATGGGGTGCATAGACAATTACTGTACTGAGAAAAAGGATGAACAATAAGATTTGTTTCCAGTGTTGTAGCCAAGTCATTCGGAGGATATCAGTGAGACAAGATGGGTGAGGTCTTTTACTGGGACAGCTTCTGTAGGTGAAAGAGAAAAGCTTTGAAGCTACACAGAACTTTTCTTTCGTCTCAAGAAGAGCTCTGCATAGCTCAAAAACTTATCTCCACCAACAGAAGATGGCCCAGTAACAGACCTCACCTCACCCACTTTCTCTCTTTAACAGGAGAGTCTAAATTTGAATAAATTAGTATTTATGGTAAATGCTCATTCTCTGTCCCTCATTACATGTACTCCAAGACAAAACATATGTGAAGATGCAGTTGAGGCTGAGTGCACATAGATTTAACATTAGGGCTATGTCTACATGAGAATCCTCTCTCCACAGAAGTCACTGTTGGAAGGGATTTCCCAGCAAAACTTCTGTTGACAAATCACATTGTGACAAAGTCAGTTCACTTCCTGGGCCTCTGTCATCTGGTCAGTCCTGCAGGATCCCCTTAAGGGGGGCCTGTCACCCTCACTGGGGTGAAGGGTGGTCTGGGGGGGACCCAGCCCCCACCCACTTATGCCAGGTTCCAGCCCAGGAACCCTGTGCAGCTGCCAGAGGGAGGAGGTGACTCCCTTAACCCGTGGCACAGCAGCTCTCCTCCCTGGGCCACTTCCCTGGACAATTCCCACTGATACCTTCCCCAGGGGATAATAATCACAGGTCCTCACTCTTGATCTGTGGGAGCTCCTACTCTCCCCCTGTGATCTCTTCTTCTTCTTCGTCTTTCTTTTGACCCCTGCCCACTCATACCTGCCCCCGAGGCCGTAACCCCTTGGGAGGCCCCCCTTGCATCGCCCTCTCCCAGCACTTCCAGGGCTGCTCTCCCTCTGCCGCCCTCATCCCTCCCAAAATCAGACCCCAGTCCCCACCTCAATCTTTTCTCTGGCCTTGGGGCCCAAAAGAACACGAGGCCAATGGGTACTCGAGACCCCGAGGCCTCGGCACCCCATGCGCCGGTGGGCAAGATGCGCCAGTACTTGCAAGATGTTCATGGCTCCAAGAACAAGGTTGCTCTCGCCCTCCAGCGCTGGGGGGGCTTCCACTCCATCCTAGAGTCCGTGAGGGCCCTTCTGAAGGAGGGCAAGGGGACCAGGAGGAGGGATGCCACGGCTTACGAATGGGCCTGCGGCTTCCGTGACGCCCTCATCACTTTTGGGGTGGGTCACAGTTTGCTGCATGGCCCCACAGGAACCGTCGGTGCTCCCTCTGGCGAGGATCCTCCCCAGCCCTCCAAATGGCGCCGATCGTCTTTGCCACTCTAAATGCCAGGGGCTGCAGGTCGGGTCTCCGCAGGTGTCGAGTGCTCTCCTTCCTCTGGGAGGGGGGGTACTCGGTCACCTTTATACAGGAGACCCATACTACTCCAGCCGCTGAAGCCAAGTGGCAGCTGGAGTGGGGAGACGGGGCCCACTTTAGTCACCTCTTGGCCCACCAGGACAGGGCAGCGACCCTGTTCTCCCCAGACCTGCAGCCCCAGGTGCTGGGGAGAGTCGAGGTTGTGCCGGGCCGCCTGCTGTATCTCCAGGTGCGGGTGGAGGGGCTGCCTCTCCACCTTGTCAACATCTATGCCCCGACACTCGGCCCAGAGAGAACATCCTTCTTCTGGCAGGCGGCAGCCTTCCTCGACACCATTGATCCTCGCGAGTGCCTGGTCCTCAGTGGGGATTTCAACTGCACCCTCGAGGAGCGGGACCGCACGGGGATCGAGCAGTGCCAGGCCACTGCGGATGTCCTCAGGGAGCTTCTCAACCACCGCTCCCTGGAGGACGTCTGGCGCATCCACCACCCGGACGAGGACGCTGGTTTCACCTACGTCCGAGTGGTGGGCCATAAATCCATACACTCCCAGTTGGACCGCATTTATATCTCGCGGCACCATCTCTCTCAGGCCCACGCCTCCAGCGTGTGGCCGGCCCCCTTCTCGGACCACCACCTGGTGGCCGTGCAGGCTTCCCTCTCGCCGGGCAAGCGGGGGTCGGCCTATTGGCATTTTAATAACAGCCTGCTGGAGGATGTGGGCTTCATGGCATCCTTCTGGGAGTTCTGGCAGGCCTGGCATGGGCAACGGCACGCCTTTCCCTCGGCATGGCGGTGGCGGGATCTGAGAAAGGTGTGCGTGCGGCTCTTCTGCCGCAACTATACTCGGGGGGCCAACCAACGGCGGGATGCATTGATAGGGCAGCTGGAATGGGAGGTCCTTGAGCTGGAGAGGCGTCTAGCCACCAGTCCCAGAGATCCATCCCTCTGCAGCACTTACCAGGAGAAGAGGGACGAGCTCAGGGCCCTCGACGCCCTCCGGGCACAGGGGGCCTTTGTGAGGTCGTGAATCCAACTCCTTCGGGAGATGGACCGCAGCTCCCGCCTCTTCTACGCCCTGGAGAAAAAGAGGGGTGCCAAAAAACACATCCTCTGCCTTCTTGCTGAGGATGGCACCCCTCTTACGGATCCAGCGGAGATGCGCAAGAGGTCTCGCGCCTTCTACGCCACTCTATTCTCCCCAGATCCGACCGATGCCAACACCTGCAGGGTGCTTTGGGACCAACTCCCTTGGGTCAGCACGGGCGATCGGGACTGGCTAGAGCTCCCTCTCACTCTGGCCGAGCTCTTGGAAGCCCTCCATCTCATGCCCACCAATAAATCCCCTGGCATGGATGGGCTGACCATGGAATTTTACTGCGTTTTTTGGAATGTCCTCGGCCCAGACCTGGTCGGCATCTGGGCCGAGGCCTTGCAAAGTGGGGTCCTTCCCCTGTCATGCAAGCGGGCTGTCCTTACCCTGCTGCCTAAGAAGGGGGACCCCCGTGACCTCAGGAACTGGCGTTCCATCTCGCTCCTCAGCACGGACTACAAGATTATTGCTAAAGCCATCTCCCGCCGCTTGGGGTCCGTGCTGCAGGACATGGTCCACCCTGACCAGACCTATACCGTCCCGGGCCGTACCATCCTCCACAATCTGTACTTGGTCTGGGATCTCTTAGAGCTTGGGTGTAGGGATGGCCTGTCGTTCGCCCTCCTATCCTTGGACCAGGAGAAGGCATTCGACAGGGTGGACCACGGGTATCTACTGGGCACCCTGCAGGCCTTTGGCTTCGGGCCCCGCTTTGTCGGGTTTCTCTGGGTGCTGTACTCTGCCTTGGAGTGCATGGTCAAGCTCAACTGGACCCTGACCGCTCCGGTCAGCTTTGGAAGGGGAGTACGACAAGGCTGCCCGCTCTCAGGACAACTCTACACCCTGGCCATCGAGCCCTTCCTCTGTCTCCTTCGTCGAAGGTTCACGGGGTTGGTGCTTCAAGAGCCGAGGCTGCAGCTGGTCCTGTCGGCATACGCTGACAACGTGCTTCTCGTGGTTCAGGACCCGGGAGACCTGGCGTGACTGGAGGCTTGCCAAGCTATCTACTCGGCAGCCTCCTCAGCCTGGGTCAACTGGGTCAAGAGCTCTGGCCTGGTGGTTGGAACTGGATGGCAGATGAGCTGCCTCCCACCCACGCTTCCGGCCATCCGGTGGAGCGCGGGCCCGCTCTTTTATCTGGGCGTCTTTCTATCCACCGCGCATCCCTCTCTGCCGGAAAACTGGCAGGGCTTAGAGGGCAGGGTTGCTGAGCGATTGTGGAGGTGGACGGGGCTGCTCCAGTGTCTCTCCCTACGAGGGAGAGTGCTGGTTCTGAACCAACTAGTCCTGTCCATGCTTTGGCACCGCCTCAGCACCCTGGTCCCACCCCCGAAGTTCCTGGACCAGCTCCAGAGGTTAATCCTGGAGTTCTTCTGGCCAGGACTGCACTGGGTCCCTGCAGGGGTATTCCATCTTCCCCCAGAGGAGGCGGGACAGGGCCTGGCTTGCGTGCACACTCAGGTCCATGTCTTCCACCTCTGGACCCTGCAGGGACTCCTCAACATCAACACCAACAGTGCAGATAGTCCGGCATGGAGTACGCTGGCACACGCTTTCCTCTGCCGTTACCGAGGGCTCTGATATGACTGGCAGCTCCTTTACTTATCCTGGAGAGACCGTCTGTGAGACCTCTCGGAGCTGCCGGCCTTCTACCAGGACCTCTTCCGCACTTGGCGGTTGCTTGCAGCCTACAAGTCTTTAGGGGCTGCTGTGGGGGAAGATCTTCTTGCGGAGCCCCTGCTACACAACCCACACCTTCGTGTGCAGGCGGCGGAGTCTCCCGCGGTGTGCCGGAGGCTGGTCCTAGGTGGAACTACCAGGGTCGGAGACCTCCTGGACTATGACCGGGGGGACTGGATGGAGGCCCTGGCGCTCGCCCGGCGCATGGGGCTCTCCACCCCACGCTCCCCCCCGATGCGTACTCGAGGAGGTGAACGCCTCCCTGCCGCCCACTGCTCATATCTACCTCGGTCAGGTCCTACGAGAGGGTGCGCCCCGCCCCCCTCTCACTCCTAGCCCTCTGGACCTCTCTGTGGGCCCCCGGCTCCGTGATCCTGTCTGCTCCCCTCCCCCTCACCACCTCAGCTGGCTGCATACCTTGCAGCCGGTCCCCTTCCGAACCGTGCCCAGACATCTTCTGTACACGCTCGTGCTTCACACGCTCCACTTTTCCACCCTCGTGTCCCGCCCCAACCACAAATGGCGGGACCTCTTACCACTGTCAGAGGGTGGGGAGCCCCGGTGGGCCAGTCTTTATTCCACCTTAGTTCTGCGGCCTGCCGGGGACGTTAGATGGAGAATCCTCCACGGAGCGGTGAGCACGGGCATGTACCTGGAGCGGTTCACCCCTATCCCAGACACCTGCACCTTCTGCGGCATGAGGGAAAACCTGGCGCACATCTATGTTGAGTGCACCAGGCTGCAGCCCCTCTTCTGGCTCCTCCAGAACCTCCTCTTGAGGTTCTGGCTGCACTTTTCCCCACACCTCCTCATCTTGTCACACCCTATCTGCGGCCCCGCAAAGTCGCGAGACCTCCTTGTCAGCCTCCTCCTGGCCATGGCCAAAAAGGCCATCTACAAAACCAGGGAGAGGATGCTGGCAGAGGGGGCGACCTGCGACTGTGGGGCCTACTTCCGTTCCTCCTTCCATTCACAAATCCAAGCAGAGTTCCTCTGGGCGGCGTCCACCAACTCCCTGGACACCTTCGAGGAGCGGTGGGTGCTGTCCAGGGTCACCTGCTCGGTATCCCCTTCCAGCTCCCTTATTTTAAACCTCTGACCCTCACTCCCGCCCCTGTTTTTTTTTCCTTCGCTATCCCCTGAATTCATTTGGGACCAGTTGCTTTTAGTAGGTCCCCACTCGCTGTGAGAGGGGCCTTTTAATCGTGGGCAGGCTATGCCTGCCCACTCCCTGGTTTCCCCAATATGAGGCCCTTCTGCTTGTTTGGCTTTCCTTCCCCCCTGGCCCTGCCACAGCATCTACACAAAAAAGCAGACTGAAAGATAATCCACTCTGTCAACAGACAGGAGCTAGACTGCCTGGCCCTCTCTCAACAGAACAGCAGACCAGAAGCTCTGCAAAGAGGGCTGCCTGGTGAACTGGAAGCTTTGTCTGTAGACAAAAGGGCCTGAGAGCCTCTACATGGCTGTTTTGTCCACAGAACACTGTTGAGAGATGTTATACCTGAATGGGGAGAGGTGGAAGTGCTGGGTTTTGTCAAAAAACTGTTGACAAAGTCCATTTTGTGTGTAGATGCTCTATGGCTTTTCCCAAGAAAAGCCCAGTTTTTCTGGGAAAGCCTCTTGTGTAGACGTAGCCTAGATATTTATACCCTGTTTCCACTGAATCAATGCAAAGTAGAATTATCTTCATTTAAAATAGCTGCCATTACATAGTCCCCAATGGGATTGGGATCCAGAAAGTTTTCATTAAATGTGCCATCTCCCAAAATGGCCACCAACTCTGTTTCCCAAAAAGCCATCTTTATTAACAGTCATCCATGCTTAGAGCACCCTGTGGCCTCAAGCCCACTGAGAATAACTAGAAACGGTATCTTCTCAAAATGGTGACACAACTATTTCACTAAGAACAATTGAAAATGGCAGCCATTTTTAAAAGGACAGTTCTACATGTAGTTCTTGATAGTAGAACATTTTTATTAGCTTCTGCTCAAGAAGAACCACTGTTATGAATAATTATGGTAAAAGAAACACCTGAGAATTAATATATTTACTCATTTCATGTGGAGTCTGAACCTTATTGTGGAGATTTCAAAACATGCCTGCAGGAGCGGGAACCATTGCCATTGTATGGGTGGGGGTGTCTTCCTTGAAATGAGGGATTACACTGCCCTTCCTCACTTCCTTGTATGTTTACGGTATCTCATCTGATTCCATTGTCCGGCTCTCACCATGAGGAGGTAGGAGTAGGATGAGTTAACTTTCCATTTTGAGGTTTTCCTCAATAAGGGGATCCTACTAATTCTTTGCAAGGTCTCCTGGGAGGTGATTGGAGCACTCAGGTTGGGGAATCATGCGAATGCTGCTTGGCATTCACCTCAGATTCCCTCAATGCTCACTCCATGAGATGTTCTATGTGAGGTCTAAACCTCTTTTGGCCATTTGAACCTAGCAGCTAGTTGGGAGACAGAGACTTGTTGGGTGACTCTATGGAGAGTCATAGTTACCCTGCACATGACTGTAGGGCAACGCATCCCAGCAGAGTGTTGGAGAGCCCCTCTGATAATCCAGAAGTGTAAAAATTACAAGTTTGAAACCTTGGCTTTAACTCTGAGCCTTGGCATGTACCTTAAAATGGTCTCATTTATCTCCATTTAAATTGTTTGGCAACTACAACTTATAATTTCATACTCACCAGAATTATACATAGACCTTCCTGCATGATAAATCTTGGTATTCTGTGCACACTCAGCAATGCCTCAGTGCTTTCAAAGCTACCCTTGCACACCTTCCCCCTGTAACCTTTAAAGCAGGGATGTCCAAGCTATTACAGAGTAATAGAAATAGCAGTAAGAGTTAGCTGAACTCACTGTTCTGCACAGTTCTAATCCCATCACTGAGAAACCTAGTTGTCTCAAGCATTATGACATCAAAGGTATTTTCCTCTGAGTATTTTTTAGTGGCTTATGTTTTATAACCCTTCTTTCTCCTGGGTGAAATGCTGCCCCTGCTTTCTGCATAGATTGCTTCCATGGGTTGTGATTATAGAGCTACTAATTTTGCTGTCTCGGCAGATACCTGTGCCTTTGGAGACAAAGGTCACATATGCCATTTCTTAATCTGTCTACGTGCAGTTGTTTGTCAACAGTGTATGCAGCCTTGCGTTACAACACATGGTGCAAGAGCTGAATGTCCTTCAGCCAATCAGTTTTCTATTTTCCTAATTTATTTAGTTTCTTCTTATTTCAAACTGTAAGCTTGTCAAGTGTTATGGACAGAAGCGGCCAAAGAAATGGCCAGTAGCAAAGCAAGTATGCTGTCCCACCCATACATTTCAATCTTGACTTGGATGACACATTTTTTTTGTAAGACCTTTCTCATTCTTTGTACCTAAGGTTAGTTTACAGATGGCTAGAAAGAGTATCAAGTAGTGTGAATTCTGATGATTATTTTATATTTGTCTGCTAGAAACCAGTTTAATACCAGCAACCCTTTTCACTTAGGCCAGAAAATTTTGGCACTACTGACATCTGTATGCAGTATAGTTCTAACAATCTCAGGATAATAGTTGGGTTAGGTAATACAACTATGTGGATTAAACTCAGATGATCGCTACACCCTCAAATGAACCCACATGAAAATATGATAAAAGACAAAACCACCCTATCACCAGTGGGGCTACATCTAAACTACAGAAATCTTTCAAAAGAAACCCTTTCAGAAGATCTCTTCTGAAAGAACTTCATTTGAAAGAGTGCGTCCACACGCAAAAATGCAGATTAAAAGAACAATCTGCTCTCTCAAAAGAGAGCATCCATACAGGCCCTGCTCTGTCAAAAGAATGGGCCAGGGATCAAAAAATCAGGCCCCATGGGCTGTGGCCACACTAACCTCTCATTTTCGGAGGGGCCATTGGTAATGAGGCACTTTGGACACTCCACAGGTTTTATCAACAAAATGCCAGAACTATCAGCAAAAGATATGCAAGTGCGTTGTGTAATTTGCATATCTTTTGCCAACAGTTCTCAGCAATTTAGTTACAGCGTCTGGTTCAGTAAAAAGTGTTACTTCAGCCACCTTGTCTCACTACTAACCTCTGTCACTGACAGACAGATGACCTATAACTGCAAGGTTGCATAGGGGCAATGTCTATACTAGAGCAATCTGTCAACAGACGTTTCTGTTGGAAGATATCTTGGGCAGACTGCCAAGTGATCCACAGAGAGTGTCCGGGCTGCCTGGATTGCGCAGAATCACAGAATGATAGGGCTGGAAGGGACCTCGGGCAAAATGACCAACCAGAAGTACAGCAGACAGGGCTGCCAGGTGTCCCGGAAGCCCTGTCTGTCAACAGGGGCCTCCCCACTCTCCTGGAATGTCCAGACTGTTTTTCTGTCAAGCGATTCTGTCGACAGAGGCATTGTGCCTCACAGGGGAGTGGCAGAGCCCTGTGTTCTGTTGAAGTGCTGTGTTCTGTTGATTTGCTGTCAGCAGAATGCCTTGGGAATGTGGACACTGCAGATTTTATCAATAAAATGCCAGATTTGTTGACAAAATTCTCTAGTGTAGACATAGTCAGTCATTCCATGAATAATTCAGTACTCTGTGCTTTTGTAGTGAGTTTAAAAAGAGAGTTGACCTGGAAAGAGGTTAAATTAAAGGGTTTTTTAATGACCTACTTGGAATGTATTTGTAAAGATGGGTGTTAGCACAAGCTGAAGAATGTATTTAGGGAAGACGCCTGCATTCATGGAAGCTGTTTCTGAAACCCCCAGATTAATGGCAACAAAAGAGAGCTCTTTTTTGTCACTCATTATATTAGTAATCTGGAATGCACGGTACAGTGTCTGTGTTACATTTAAAACATTCATATTCAATCCTCCCTCTTCAGTTGTTCAGGATCTTGTCAGAAGTAATTATCTATTTCTTGTCAGTATCCCCTGTCTCTGTGGCAGTGAGGCATCCCTGTGCATAGAGCCACATCCCAGGAATGCTGCTGCTGCTCCTGATGATGATGATGATGACGGTAATGATGATGATTCTCTTTCCTTGTTCTTGAAATGACACATTGCTTTTCAGCAGTGGAAAGAAACTTAGAGCTGGAATTTGGCATGTTCTCATGTTGTTGCAGCCATAAACTTCCCCTGAACACGTGACTCCTATCTCTTATGTGCTTTATTACAGAGGTACCACCTGAAAGGATTGTGCTCTGGGAGACAGAGTTGAGCAGCAGGAGTCTGGTTTTCTTCCCCCAACAGCCTGCCATTCACATACTGCAAGTCATTTAAACTTTTCTCCAGTTTTTTCATCTTAGGGTAGGTCTACACGGCAAAGTTATTTCAAAATAATTTGCTAACATCTAAGCAATGGAACTACTAGTTCAAAACAAGCTTGAAATAGCAGTTAGCTTACTTTGAAATAGGAGCTGTTAAGGAATAGAGGCTATTTTGAAATGCTATTTTGAAATAGGTGCTGTTAAGATGGAGAGTAGAGCCCATTTTGAAATGAACCATAGTGCGTCCAATGGTTCTATTTCAAAATAGGCTCTGTTGTGTGTAGACACTCTATTTTGAAATCTCTGTGGACATTTTGAAATGCATTGTGTATGTAGCAGCATTATTTCGAAATAACCTATTCTGGAAAATCTCTTCCAGAAGGGCTTATTTTGAAATAAAGCTTCTGTGTATACATACACTGTGGAGATGAGCAGTGAGACTCCTGTTTCTTCCCCTAACTACCTGCCGTTTACTTATTGCAAGTCATTCATACTTCTTTGCTTTAGCTTTTTCATCTTAAAAATGGGCCAGCTCCTCCGCTGGTGTAAATCCTACTCACTTGTCTGGGCAACCGCTGTTTCTGGTCCAGCCTGACACTGTAGGACCATGTGAGTAGGGCCGGGGAACAGATGGACCTGTGGCTCAACTCCCCAGGCTGAGGCACTAGCCAGCACAGCTGACCCAGCAAGGAGGAGGAAGTAGGCTATGTGGGTGGTAGGCTGGCACAGTTTACTTGTCGCACCAAGAGCCAGGTGGAAGGAAAAACTGAACTGTATCTATCTGAGTCCCTGATGTATTCTTGTAACAGGGCAGCTACAAGTGGCATCTGCTTTAGTGTTCATGGTAATTCCATTTTGGCTATGAAGTTCTTATATTTGCTTTTTTTTTTTCCAGTGGGACTGGATTTTTTAGGAAACTGAGGCAGCCAACCTTTCTCCACTAGGTTATCAATTTAAATCTCACCCATATGACCGAGAGTTTGTAATATGTAATGACTGCATGAAGTATATTGGCATCTTTGGTCAGCTCCTTGTGGATAGGCAGCTGCATCTCACCGTCGTTCACACCGAAAGCCTTGCTGGCAGTTGCAGAAGAAAGCCCATGATATGAGTAGCTTTGGAGAGTATAAGACCTTCTTTCTCCACTAGATGTGGTCCCTCCAGCTTGTCTATCAATGCAAAGGGGACTTCCCTTTTCTGGGCTCTCTAGCCTTTGAATTTCACAAGCATTGAATTGGCTATAAGAATGGTGCAAAACTTACCTGCCTTTAAAAATTATATTAAATCTAGAATTACGTCTAATATCTCTCAACTGTGCATCAGCTCTCTTTATTAATGAAAAGGGACAAACATAATTAAAAGTACCAAGAACAAAAGTATCATACTGTTTTCCATAATGAACCGAATTAATCACAGATTTTAATTTGCATGCCCCATAATAGATAATCAAACTGCTCTCAAAAAACTCAGTCATAGGAGGCTTAGATGAAAAAAACAAACCAAAAAAAAAAAAAAGAGCAACTCAGAAAAGTCTCTTTGGGAAGAATTCACCAAAGCTTGTGCTTTCTGTGGTTTAGGCATAACACATTCTGTCTGGTGCTCCTCTTCCTCTTCCTTCAGAGCATCTGTAGGAGAACGGCAGGCATGTGTGCAGCTTCCACAGGCAACTCTCAGTCTGGCAAAGGGAAGGACTGCATGATACAGGCTTGTATTTACTGTTAGCCATTGTCTGAGAGTTAGAAGTCAGGCCTTGCAGCTTTCAAGGAGAATTGCAGGTAAATTCTGGAGAAAATGATTTATGTAAACCTGTAAACTAGTGTAAGTGTCAAAACTGTTAAAAGATGAGCAAAAAGAGTGTGAGTAGCAGAGCCCAGCTGCCAGAACTGCAACTGTGCCCTTCCACTTGAGCCCAAAGCAAGGCAGGTTCCTCACTCTATCACCTTTCTGACAAGACAGTCCCAATATAAGCCATGGTTGTCAAAAGGGGCCAATAATTTAAGGTGCCTGACATGAGACTCCTAGGGCTCCAATTTTTTCCCCTCAAAGTGGTGAGCACTGCAGCTCCAGTGGAAGTCAATGACAGCTCTGGGTATGCAGCAACCCCTGGGAAACCGAGCTGTCTCAAGCACATCCAGAAACAGAGGCAACTAGAATTAGCTCTTGGGAATATTTTGGACATAGTCATTTTGATGCTGGCAGAGCAGGTAACAGTCATGCCAAGGGCCCCATGTCTCAAATGAACACTGACAAACACCTGTCTGGAATCAGTCTGAAACCCTCTGTATGTTAATATTTTGAAATAGGTCTTAGAATGATAAGCAGGTATTTAGAGTTAAGTGAATGCTTGTGAGTTGCTGAGTGCATTAATCTTGCTTATAACATCTGTATACCATATTACAAAGTAATATCTGATGGGTTGCATTGTAAGCCTCTGTGACTGTGGGACTCATCAAACAAGAAAGAGACATGAATTAGTGGCAACATCTACTCAAGAAGCCACTGTTAACAGAAGTCACTGCTGGAAGGGATTTCCCAGCAAAACTTCTGTTGGCAGATTGCGCCTACACATAAAAGCAAATCGAAAGAGCAATCTGCTCTGGCAAAAGAGAGCAGCCAGACCGCTCGGCCTGCTCGTGGCAGAACTCTGGAAACAGGGCTGCCTGAGGAACCAGAAGCCCTGTCTGTCAATAAAAGGGCCCTGGAGCATCTACACAGCTGTTTTATCAACAGAACATCGTTGAGAGAGGCGTTATGCATAAACGGAGAGACGTATAATGCTGCCGACAGAAGTGCTGGGTTTTGTCGACAAACTGTTGACAAAGTACATTTTGGGTGCAGATGCTCCATGGTTTTTTTCTGGCAAAAACCCAGTTTTGCCAGGAAAAGCCTCTGATGCAGATGTAGCCAGTATGAAGGGCTGATCTTCTACAGTAGCCATTTGCAAAAGGAAAGGTCCATTGTACCCACTCCTTTAATAAACTATATAACTATTTATTAAACAGGAAAAGAAATCAGAGTTATTTACAGAGTTAAAGCAGGGAAACAGGGAAGCCTATACACAAATGAGTTGCAAGCTTAAATGTCAATAGAAAATAGATGCTTCTCTGATCAACAATCTCTGTATGTTCTGTAGAGCTAAGCCAGTTTAGAGAGTTGGGTAGCTCTTGCTCACATATAGAAATGCTTTGCATCTCAGAGTCCAAGCAGCATAGAGATGCTTACTTTCTTTTGTTTGGGTTTTTTATCCCCCTACTGCCATGTGGTCTGAGCTGCAAACTCAGCTGATGGGAAGAGTCCTTTTGCTTGACCCATCTTCACAGAGAGAAGAACAGGACATTGTGGGATGTTCCCACGTATTGCCAGCAAGAGTAGAAGAGGTTTTTGTTGTCCTGGTCTTCTTTCTCAGCCACTAAGTTGATTTCTGCATTCTCTATAACTTCCATCATCCAAAGAAAGCAGCAGCTTGTTGTCCACTGAGTACTACTGTACCTCTCATTTTTAACTTACCTTGAACCAAAGAGTTCAAACTTATTTTAATGCAGTCATTATTGCTTGAGATATGTTTAATCTATGTTGTCTTAATAATAATAATAATAATAATAATAATAATAATAATAATAGACTTCTAACTAAATATTACCCAGTTACACATGCTTGAACCTATTCATTTTGAACTTTTTCTGAAAAGTTGTCACCCAGGTCAGGTCTTGGGAGTGGCTTGGGTCGGAGGGAGCAAAGGCACAGAGAGAGTGAGACAGTAGCTGCGTCTACACGTGCACGCTACTTCGAAGTAGCGGCACCAACTTCGACGTTAGGCGGCGAGACGTCGAAGTCGCTAACCTCATGAGGAGATAGGAATAGCGCCCTACTTCGACGTTCAACGTCGAAGTAGGGACTGTGTAGACGATCCGCGTCCCGCAACGTCGAAATTGCTGGGTCCTCCATGGCGGCCATCAGCTGGGGGGTTGAGAGATGCTCTCTCTCCAGCCCCTGCGGGGCTCTATGGTCACCGTGGGCAGCAGCCCTTAGCCCAGGGCTTCTGGCTGCTGCTGCAGCAGCTGGGGATCTATGCTGCAGGCACAGGGTCTGCAACCAGTTGTCAGCTCTGTGGATCTTGTGTTGTTTAGTGCAACTGTGTCTGGGAGGGGCCCTTTAAGGGAGCGGCTGGCTGTTGAGTCCGCCCTGTGACCCTGTCTGCAGCTGTGCCTGGCATCCCTATTTCGATGTGTGCTACTTTGACGTGTAGACGTTCCCTCACTGCGCCTATTTCGATGTTGGGCTGAGCAACGTCGAAGTTGAACATCGACGTTGCCGGCCCTGGAGGACGTGTAGACATTATTCATCGAAATAGACTATTTCGATGTCGCAACATCGAAATAAGCTATTTCGATGTTGGCTGCACGTGTAGACGTAGCCAGTGAGTGAGAGAATGAATGTGATTTAATTCCATGGCTTGATTTCGCCATTGAAAGATATGAGCAAGTCCTGTTGTTTGTAAGGAGACTCCTTTGTATCCCACATGGGAGGAAGAAGATATCTGGAATCAGTTTAGTTTTCTACATATCTTTTACTTTAACTGCATTTCCAGGCCTAGAAGGTTAAAGATGAAAAGCTATATTTATTGCTGACACACACGTTTATCTATGTCTATGGTAAATTTCACCTTCGGTTTTCGGAAATTTATCTTAGGTATAACACTGTAAAGCAATAGTCAAATCAGTAGCATTAGACGGGGTGAATGTAGCTCAGAGAGGTTGCAAATAAATAAATAAATGTGCTTAGGAAAAGCGTCTTAGACCTTCCACAGGCCAGTAACTACACAAATCATTGCAATTTAACTTATAAACATTTCTATGTCCTATAACATACTGTCAAGTGTGGATCATCCAAATCACAAATACAATATAGTTTGTTTGGTTTCTAAGTAGGGAACTTAAACAGAGCTATCCAACAACTCACTCTACCTATTTCTACCACATTGCCTATAGTGAACTTTGTTGATCTGTATAACCATTTTTGTTCTCCTTCCCTATCCTCTGTCTACTTGTCTGTCTTTAGATGATGTGCTCATTAGGGAAGGTACTGCCCTTCTCAAAAATTTGGAAAGTGCTTAGCATATCCTAAACAAAAACAAATAATAAGAATTGTTGATAGTGAAGCCTATGATGAATGCACAGATATGCAGGCTTAGAAAAGTTGGATTGTCACATTGTCACTTTGGTCTGAATGGAGCCATTTCTCTCATGTTTATTGACACAAAATCTCAAGTCCAATATAAAGCCATGTGACTCATATGGCGCATGGTTTGGTTGGTTATTACTGGATCAGTTCATTCTGGTTCTCAGGACTGGTTGTATTTCAGTGTTGGGTGAATTGTTCCATGCAGGTTTTAAAATCTGCTTGAAAGTTTTTAGGGCAATCTCTATATGAAAGGCACTAAGATAAATGTCAGTTATAATTGCTACTTATAATAATTTTAAATGTACAATAATTTTCTGTCACATTTTTTAATACTAGGGGCACATGGAACCACACTGCCAATTACTCTAGGTCTCATTAAAATCTGTGATGTTCCAAAGATAATTTTTCACCAATGATGTGTTCATGAATAATTTCTTAAATGTATTAGAGACACTCTGGCATTTATGTCTTTCTCTTTCCAGGTATATAGTGGGTCAGTATGGCCTCCTGCAGACCCGGAGGCCGGGGAAGTTATGCAGAGGCCCTGGTGGGCGGGGCCGGAGTCAGGAGACCAGAGGCCCGCCCCTCAGAGGGCGGGGCCAAGGGCTAGAAGAGCCAAAGGCGGGACTCGGGAGCCATTCAGTGCTGGGCCTCCAGGCAGGGAGGACGTGCCTGCACGAGCTCCCCGGGGCCAAAGGGAGAGGGCCTGCGGCCGCCCGGCCAGGCCGGAGGAGCAGGCCCCCAGAGGCTCCACGCAACCCCGGGTCCGTATGCCCCAAGGAGACTACCCGGACTTCCCGGACCTACCAGGACCTTCCCGCCGGTGGAGACCCCCTGCTGTGGAAAAGGCCCCGGGAGCAGGCTGCCCCCGAGCCCCGGCGGATCCCTACACCACCCAGACCCAGGACCGACCTGCATCTCCTGTATTGCCACCGCCTGACTACCCTAACGACGTGGTCATGGACGATTGGCCGGAGCCCCCACAGGTGGATGACCCCGAGGAGACCGACCTAGGAGGACCCCTCGACCAGATGGACTGGGACCTGCCGCCAACAGAGGGTGAGGTAGGAAGTGGCCCGGGGAACGTCGCTCAGGAACCAATGGCAGTGTGTTGCGGTCTGGATCCCCACTGCCGGGGTTGCATGTGAGCGACCCCCAGGGCCCCGGGCCGGGTCGCAGTGGAGTGGGAGGGCCTGCGACCCCCTACCCCCCTCCCTGACAGGGCCAGCCCCCGCTGAGCCTGTCTGTTGTCCCTTGTGCTGCTGCCCCGCCCCAAACTGAGGGCTGGGCTGGTGTTTTCCCTTGTGTTGCTGCCCCGCCCCAAACTGAGGGCTGGGCTGGTGTTTTCCCTTGTGTTGCTGCCCCGCCCCAAACTAAGGGCTGGGCCGGTGGTTACCCTTGTGTTACTGCCCCACCCCAAACTGAGGGCTGGGCCGGTGTTTATCCTTGTGAACTGCTGCCCCGCCCTGGACTGAGGGTTGGGCCCAGAACTATATAACTCTTGTGAACTGCTGCCCCGCCCTGGACTGAGGGCCAGGCCCAGAACTATATAACTCTTGTGAACTGCTGCCCTGCCCTGGATGGAGGGCTGGGGCCTGTACGGGGGTAGCGGTGACTGCCCGAACTGAGTGCGGGCTGGTGCCCTAACCCCCTCCTTTGTTGCCGCCCGCCCTAGACCCAGGGGCTGGGCGTCACGGGACTTGGTACAAGGTACCTCCTTGTTTTCCTGTAACCTCTTCGGGGGGACAGTTATTTTATTGTCTGCATGTTTGCAAAATACCTAATACAACAGGGCTCAGCATGATTATGTCCTGTAAATGTAACAGTAATCGAAAGGTTGGTACATCTTGAAACATGTCAGAGTAATGATGTAGCATCTCATTCCAATTCAAGAATATTTTTTTAGTTATCTGTCAGATTTTAGTACAGAAGATTAGATTCTCAATTTTGGAGAAGCTGCCATTCAACTATTGTTCGCATTTGCCTTATCCAAGCAAAGAAGATTCTAGTGGACCAGAAGCTCTCAGGGTGCCAACAATGCTGCTTTATACAAGTTGAAGATCTGTCCCAGCAATTAACTTCCTAAGGATCTTAAATCTAGAGAAGTTTTGCCTAAGAAGTACATTGCAAAGGAATATGTTCCATGTGGAAAGGTCTGCCCTATGCAGTAGTCTTTTTCTAATAGGGCCGTACTCTGAATTCATTAACACCAAAGAAAATCCAGTGAAACTCCACTGATTTTTGGTGGAATGGATCTGGTTTCTTCCTAGTGTAACTGAACTCAGAATATGGTCCATGATCTTTACTGTCAACAGTTCACTTTCTTACTAGAGAAATGTATTTTTAGTTGATGTAATTGCCCTTTTCTCTACTGTCTCACTGACTGGTAGATACTGTAGTTACTTTCAAGTACCCCAAGTTCTAGTGGACAGAATAACAGGGCTCATCATTACAACAAGATTTTTATTGGCTGCTAGACCAGTCTGAGTTTAAGCTGCCATCCGTCTCCTATTCCTTGTTAGCTTCCAGCTTGTCATCTGGCATTAGCCCTCCTACTCAACTGAACTAATGTGTACAACATTGGCCTCCTGCCAGTTCTGCATTTCATCATTAGCTCCTCTACTGGAATCTCGTTATTTGTGGGTATCCATTTTATTCTGCCTCAGCCACTTCCATTTAAAACTCTTCAATCTCCTAAGCAGTAACCTTTTAATCTGCATACTAGAATATTTTCTTAAGAATTTATGGTTTCTCCATTACTCTCACTCTTCCTTCATATCTGTGAATTGTCACATTAGCCTGCTCATGGGAATAGGTTGCAAATATTCAGTGGAAGGTGACTTATCTCGGTCCTTTCCTCTTCTAGAGAAAAAAAAAAAAGAAGAAGAAGCCTTTAATGAACTTGCTGCTAAAGTAGATTAGCTGTTTTCTGGTGACAAGATTGATGATGCTATCAACATTAAGTCATGAGGTTTGAATTTCTCATTGTGTAAGTCCAGTGAAATAAGCACTATTAAAGCTCTGGCCTATCTATCTCAGTGTTGCATTTTTTTTCAGTGTCCTCTCCAAAATGAAATATAAAACAGCGAAAAAGAGTGACTCCTAGTTTTCAAACTGTGGTCCTTTTGTTTCTTATATTTTCCAGCTTTGGAAGTTTGGATGACAGGTTTGTAGGATACAGAACACATAATTACCACAGGACATAATCCAAGTTCAAAGCTCAAACAATTGGCCTATGCTGATTATGTGGAGGGATTTATTTCTGAAACCTGGTTTTACTCCATTTACAAATTAATGCTCAATTTTAAAATTGTTCTCATTATGATGATGTTTCTAGGGCACCAGTCATTAGGCACCATCATAAGAATTTAAAGGAAGCAATTTCTGTTCTCCTTTTCTCCACCCCAAGTTATTATTGTTTACTTTTGACAAGTTACTGGGTCTACTTGCAAGAATAGCAAAGTGAGGATAATTTCACACCTCATTTGTGTGCTAGAAGTACTGGTCAAAATGAAGAACTGTGTGATAAACCTAAAAGGTTGTAGGATTGTCCCATCTGATTTTGTCATGTCAAAGAAATCTACCACCAAAGACTCTGTGCTTGGAATAACTAGTCTCTGATCCGAAATATCTATACATTTAAATAGTTCTGGGCTTCATAAGAAGTAGCTTCCTGGTTGAAGGAAACTGAGTGCGGGTTAAGAAGTCAATATGTGAGTCAGTCAGATTTCAGGTAACCATTTGTTGGCTTATAAAGGAAAAACAATAATCTGGATGCGGCATTCAAGAAGGGAGAGCAGAGCAATCCTGAGGGTTATATTGTCTGTTGCAGCATTTCTTCCCTCCCTTGCCTCCACTCTTTTTCTTTCTTTGGCCATGTTACTACTAAGAGAAGAAGTCTGAAATGAGATATGAGTGGAAAGCTACACAAAAGAAATTAGCATTGAGGACGTACTTGCAGGAAAAGACTGAGGAGTGCTTGTTTTTGTGCCAGTAGTAACTGTAATAGTGCTTTTCTTCTAACTAATGGCTCAATTCTCTATTCCCAACCTGGGCACCCATGTTAGGTCAGTCACCTCAGTGATCTTGAGTCTCACTCGAAGGCAGTACATAATGCAATGAGCCACTAGCATTGACTCTTCACCTTCTCAGAGTCAGTTACCTGAACATTTTTATGTGTGAGATTAAATACGCTTTTTAATTTTGCCAAGAATAAGAAAAGGGCTGAGCTAGCCAGGGCTTTGACTTTCTTTGAGTAATTGACAGGATGGCAATAAGTTAAGATTTTTTTGTTTGTGTGTTTTTTTGTCTGTCTGTTTCTATTTTGCAATTATGGGTGTGGATGGTGGCTGGGATTTTGAAAGCAGTCTAAGGGAATTAGATGCCCAAATCACACTGAACTTCAATAACATTTAGGGAACCTTCCTCCTTTGGGCTCCTTTGAAAAGCCCAGCCTGTATTTTTAATGAGTGACCTGAAGCCCTATTTTTAAAAGAGACGTTGGTACTTATAAGGCTAAGACTACATCTACACTACAAGATAAATTTGAATTTATGGCAGTTAGCTTGATATTACAATGTCACTGTCTTCACTGTAAATACCATTAGCTCAGTTTAGGAACTACTAATATTGATATAATAATATTGTTGAAACCAGCTGGGTGAAGCATCAAATTCAAATTTAAAAGTCCAAGTAAAGACCAGCAATTGCCCTGTGGAAACTGGCCACCCTGGACAGTCACCGATCAGTTGGCCACCAGTTCAGGGTGGCAGGGCCACCGTCAGGGCCATCCTGAATAAGGTAAGCCATGCCCAGGTCACCCTCTCACCACATGCAGGGTGCAGGAGATGGGGGGTCAGAGGGCAGGGGGAGGAGGGTCCCTGGAAAGGGGCACCACTGGGAATCGGGGAGGCAGCCCCTGGCAAGGATCGGGGAGGGGACAGGGATGGGGATGGGTGGGCATGCAGGGGGAAGGAGGAAGGTGCCCTGGGGAGGCATGCCTGTAGGAAACGGGTGCAGGAACAGGGCAGCGGGGAAGGAGACTGGCGGGTACGCTGCTCCCCCCCATACACACTCATGAATGTGTTCTCCCCACAATGCCCTGCAGATGATCTGGGCCATCAACAAGGTCCTCCTGCAGCAGATGATCTGCATTCGCGACCTTGATGATGCCACCTGGGGCTTCAACAAGTTGGGCTTCCTGAACCGCTTTGGGGCACTGGACAGTACACATATTGCCATCCAGGCCCCAGAGCACAGCAGAGGGGCCTATGTGAATTGCAAGAGCTACCACTCTGGTGCTGCAGGTGAGCATCAATGCCAATGGATGGTTCCAGGATATACGCGTGGGGTGGTCTGGCCGCACCCACAATGCCAGGGTGTTCTGGAACTCTGGGCTGGGTCACTGGATGGCCAAAGGGACCTATGTCCTCCAGCAGGAGCTCCCCACTGGGGACACCATGATGCAGCTCTGCATCATGGCAGAAGTGGCCTACTCGCTGCAGGCCTGGTTCATGAGGCCATACGTGGGCCACACCCAGCCCTGGGGCAACTGGCATGCATGACACCTACCTGAGGATCCCTCCAGGAACTTGGGACGAGGCATGGGTGAAGGGGGCCCAGCTGGATGGGCCAGATAGGAGGTCGATGATAAGGGCCCCCTCAACTGAGCCCTCATCACCGCTGATGATCTCCAGCCTCCGTGAGCATCTGGTGCCGGCCACCGGTCCCAGGCAGTAGTCGCCTTCAATCCCCATCAAAGGATCCAGCTTAGTACAGGACAATGGATGGGTGGTCATGCCTCCTTAGGCCCAAGCAGGAGGTTAAGGTCTTTGAAGTAGGGGCAGCTGGTGGGCACTGCCCCCAACCATCCGGTCACATTCTGGGTCTTGCAGTAGTTCTGATGCAACTCTTTAACTTTGGACCTCACCTGATCTGGGATGTGGGTGGGGTAGCCATGGCCAATGACACCCTTCAAGAGCTGATTGAAGGCTGTGGTGTTGGGGCGCCAGCCCCCCATCTGGTGGAGGGAGTCCTCATCCTTCCATAGGAAGAGGAGGTCCCAGAGCTCAGCCTCCATTCGGCGGGGGGAAGCACTTTGGTGCCTAACTTGCCTCCTGGGAGGACCCTCCAGTCTACTTGGGGGGCCATGGGTGGGTGGGGGTCTGGATGGCTAGCCATGGGGCCAGGGAGGGTGGCAGTCTGGCTGACACATTACAGCAGGCTGGAGAGCAGCGCGGGCTCCGTGCTGCCTGCACGTACTCAGCTTCCTGCCTGAGGGTTTTTGGGAGCCTGCATCTCTAAATGCAGGCAGATGCCAGAGCCATAGAGCTCTGCTTGTGTTGTGAGTGGTGCCACTGCCCACCAGCTAATCGGCGCCATGGAGGACTCCCTCTTTCAAAAGAGCCATGCATGGACTGTCTACACTTGCTCTCTTTTGAAAGAGTATTTTGAAAGGGGGTGCTGTTCCCATCGCAGGAATGGAGGACTGACTTTGATGGAATGGCTCCATTCTTCCACAGTTAATTTTGAAAGATCTCAGTTTGTGTGTAGACACTTTGCAGGGAATTTTGAAAAATGGGCTTCTTTCGACGTTACTTTCAAATGTATTTGCTAGTGTAGACATGGCCTAAGACAAAAAGTTTATTCCAAGTCTACTCTTTTCCCACATCTATTGTGTAGAATACTAAAATGAGGAAGGTCCCAGGACTTCAAAGCTTTTCTTATGGTGGGGCTGAACAAGCCTCCATATATGTTTATTCTTCATTGTAAACTCAGGCTCAAGTCTAACCCCTCTGCTATCCACATGCAAATCATGATTACCGATGGTTCCAGTATCTTGCAGGGCTGCACAATCTGAGCCCAGCTCAAGCCCTGACCCAGGATTTGAGCTATTTTGGATGGTATGGAGACAGATATCAAGAGTGAAATTGGAAGAAATCGTAACAAAAGACACAAGGTGCAACAGCTGCCTGGACAGAGGTTAAGTTGTTCCAAAGATGTTCCTTAAGCTTTTCATTCTGCAGACTACTTTATAAGAGACAAAGGAAGAGGGGGTCCTTTTATGGAGCAGCGCTCCTCCCAAAGACCCAATTCTCTGTTGCTTGATTCTTAAAACATGCATTCTGTAGACTGTCAAGAAGTGCTGCATGGGCCACGGTTTAGAATCACGCATGCAGCGCATCTACCTCCGATGACACTGAAAATGGAGATCATAGACCTCCAAGATTCCTTTAGCTTACAGACTGGATCTGCAAACAGATCCATGTGCAGGGCTAGACCCTTTCAACAGGACTCCCTGTGGCGGTAGGGATCCACAAGGGTGGGTCTGTCTGCAGGAATGGACCCTAAATTACTGCAGGATGTGTGGGGTGTAGGAGTTGGGTAAACATTGTGAGCCCATAGAAAAGCAGTGCTTAAAATATACTTAACACCTAGGAAATGTCTCCAACCCAATGCTCTGTCAGTTTTGACCTTCCAGGTTGGTGCGTGGGGCCAGGTTGTTGTGGAAGAAGAGCATAATATACCAGTAGCCATACTAGTAGGGTCAATTTAAGATGGGTTCATAAATTATGAATTATTTATATTGAATTTGATTTTCACATTTTCCATTTTCCTTTGGAGCAATACTTTATCTTGAATTAATAGCTGAGATTGAATTTGAAGGATAAAGATTTATGTCTCACATCAGCCTCCTCCACTTTTAGGAATATAATAGTTTGCTCCAGATCCCAAGTTTTAACCAGAAGCCGAGATACCAAATCACATACTGATTTTCAAAAGTATCCAGCATCCACAAGTCTCCTACTTCTGGTGGGTGATGGTCACTTTTGAAAATTGGGCCACTTACATAGGTTCTTTACTAGGAGCTGAATACTTCTGAAAATCTGGCCAGTACAATCTAGCTTTAGTTCCAGATGTTTCAAAGCAGCAATTTTCAGACTTCAGTAAATGTCAGAACTAGGTCGGCCAAAAGAGAACATCAGAGAGGGTAGGTTGCAAGTGAAAATGGCGTGGATTTATCTTGGATACTTATGAAGTTATATCTGAAGCTCTTCCTAAGTCCTTGATGTCTGAAGAAATATCCAGGAAGGTTAGGTATTTCTGTGAAGGAGGATGTGAAGTTAAAATTAACTTAATATCGTCTGCCTAGGGCTAGAACTAACATACCAACTTCAGTGATTCTTCCCATAGCTTCACCAGAACTCCACCCCTCCCAGAGCCAGGCACCCCCCCACGCATGTAAACTGCCGGTGACTCGTCAGAGATGCACAAGCCACCCCTGCCTTGTAAACTGTCCACGGCTGGGACTGCCACAGCCACAGAAGCCCACAGCTCCATGTGGAGCTGCCACCACCACTACCACCATGTGCTTGTCCTAATAAGTGCTGGGGCATGTGCACAGAGCAGGTGGAGGGCGTGCCATGTGTGCCACTCTAATGAGCTGCATTTCACCACACTGCGATGTCTGGTTCACCACATATGGGCTACGTCTACACGTGCAGCCAACATCGAAATAGTCTATTTCGATGAATAACGTCTACACGTCCTCCAGGGCCAGCAACGTCGATGTTCAACTTCGACGTTGCTCAGCCCAACATCGAAATAGGCGCAGCGAGGGAAAGTCTACACGTCAAAGTAGCACACATCGAAATAGGGATGCCAGGCACAGCTGCAGACAGGTTCACAGGGCGGACTCAACAGCAAGCCGCTCCCTTAAAGGGCCCCTCCCAGACACAGTTGCACTAAACAACACAAGATACACAGAGCTGAGAACTGGTTGCAGACCCTGTGCCTGCAGCATGGATCCCCAGCTGCCGCAGAAGCAGCCAGAAGCCCTGGGCTAAGGGCTGCTGCCCACGGTGACCATAGAGCCCCGCAGGGGCTGGAGAGAGAGCATCTCTCAACCCCCCAGCTGATGGTCGCCATGGAGGACCCAGCAATTTCGATGTTGCGGGACGCGGATCGTCTACACGGTCCCTACTTCGACGTTGAACGTCGAAGTAGGGCGCTATTCCTATCTCCTCATGAGGTTAGCGACTTCGACGTCTCACCGCCTAACGTCGAAGTTGGTGCCGCTACTTTGAAGTAGCGTGCACGTGTAGACGCAGCTATGGTGAACAGAAAGTGTATTGGATGCTGTGGCTCTAGCTAATGTGAGGCATTTTTAATGGGGGGGTTGGGAGAGTAGAAAAATGCCAGCTAGCAAACAACAAACAATGCCTAAAGGAGAAAGAGAAAACATCCTTCTCTCCCTCTCTCCCCACTAGGTCCTATGAGTGGGACAGGCTGCTGAAATACTCTTCTTTTTGAGTTTCCCTTACAGAAAACAAAGAATAGTGAAATCTCTCTATTTTTTCATTGGGAAAAAGCCAAGGTTTCTAATGGGGCTACATTAGGTGAACATATCTTAGAAGAAAAAAAAAATTGAACTGCCTGAAACAAAAATCCCCAAACTTTGACTTATAAGACATGTGGAACCATCAAGGAACGTAGTGTGAATTCAATCTTGATAGCTGTTTCTCATTTTGTCTCAAAGACCTGGGACTGTATTGTCTTGTAAAACTGACCCTCCCCAGTTTTGAGACAGGTGGTGACAAAGATGGTTCTTCTGCAGCTGCTGCCGTCTAGTAGTATTTTTCTTCCTCTCCTTTTCCACCTCACTGATTCTGTATTTTGTTTAAAAATGTCAGCTGAAAACACAGCTTTATTTCATTGTCTAGTCCACTTATTTCTTCTCTATTTCCACCTCTGCTGCTATTTATTATTTAACAGTACAAATTTGTATGTTGACTCTCAAAACACTTTTGAGAGTTAAAATACAGACATACACAGTTTACAAAAGAGAAGTTATGCAAACAAAGCGTGCAGTATGTTATGGTTGTTTTGATTAATGTTCTCTAGTAGAGAGTGCCATGCAATAACAGCGCCAAGCTTTATACAGCAGTTCTTGATACAGATTTAATAGCAACATATCTACGAGGAAATAGGTCTATTTAGGGGTTTTTTTTTACTCCCCTGGAGTAAGCCCTCCTGTATGGTAAATGTATTTGGGGCACACTATACATCAGGCTGTCTTTTCATATTACAATAACTCTCATTTCTACATCTGTAAAAATACCTGTTGTATTTTTTCTGCCATTGCTATTATCTCTAGTGCAGGGAGATATATATATATATTAATTCCAGGTGGAGAAGGAATCTGTTGATGGAATGAGTTATAGCTGTTTGTCACAGCTCCTTTCCAGCAATTCATTTTTACACCTCTGGTAGGGCTGTTTTGACTTCTGCCTGTGTTTGTGCTGATTTCTTAGAGTAGACATCATGTAGGGTACTTGGAGATAAAAACTGACGGCAAGCCATTTTAGTGGCAATTGTGACTACACATGTGGAATGGGTAAGGTCATCTTTCTGGATCAAATAATGATAGTGAAGATATCCAGTGATAATCAATTTAATCTTGTATTCACTTAGAAAAAGGCAAGAGCTCTATGAAGCATAGAACTCACATGGCTTTCCGGCTCTTACCACGTTGGCCTTTTTTGTGCTGGGTAGCAACGCTCCACTGAAATGAATGATACTTTCTACAGTCCACCTCTGTACTTCATGATGTTTGCTCTTGTTGTTTTTCTGAGATAATTCACATAGTAGTTTTTTGTACCCAGTTGTCTATGATGCAGATTATACATCCTTTTCCTCCTGTACAACATTTTTATGTTGACTATTTGAAATGAGATGCTTTGAAATTTTTATTTGAAATTACTTTTTCCTTTAGAAATGTGTCAATTTAATAAAAAAGTTACCCCCCCAATACAAAATAAAACATTCTGTTCAAATCTGAAACATTTTAACCATTTATTTCAGAGCAACCAAAAAAAAACCAACTCCCCTCCCCCACCAAAAATATCAGTGATCTGCTCTGCTGTAATCAGGGAGTTATTTTAAATCCTTGTTTTAAATCTTACATCCTAATTCATCTGATTTGATCTCTCTGCTCCTTCTGGCTATGTCTACACTAGCACACTACATCGAAGTAGCCTATTTTGATATAAGGACATCGAAATAGGCTACTTTGATGCGTATCATCTACATGTCCTCCAGGGCTGGTGCTGTCGACGTTCAACATCAAAGTAGCGGTGGAGAACATCGAAAGGAGCCGCCCTGGAAGGAAATGTGGAGAATCCACACACACAAGTGCTCCCCATCGAAATAAGGGGCCAGCAAAGCCCTAAGCCGCTCCCTTAAAGGGCCCCTCCCAGATACACTCGGCCTGCATAGCACGAGATCCACAGAGCCGACAACCTGTTGCAGACCCTGTACACGCAGCATGGACCCCCAGCTGCAGCAGCAGCAGCCAGAAGCCCTGGGCTAAGGGCTGCTGCACACGGTGACCATAGAGCCCCGCAGGGGCTGGACAGAGTGTCTCTCAACTCCTCAGCTGACGGCTGCCATGGAGGACCCCGCTATTTCGAAGTAGTGGGACACAAATCATCTACATACGCCCTACTTCGATGTCAACCGTCAAAGTAGGGCGCTATTCCCATCTTCGGATGGGAATGGTGATTTTGATGTCTAGCCGCCTAACATCGATTTCAATGTTGAAATAGCACACGGAGCATATAGATGCGACGTGTGCTATTTTGACTTTGTGCCAGATACGTCTAAGTAGCTGGCTAGTGTAGATGCACCCTCTGTGTCATGGTTGATAAGCTAAGACTACTGGCTTCTCCTAACTCTTCTCTGTGGTTTATTTACCTGGAACATGAAATGTTTTAATTATTAATATGTCTTTGTGACATGTGGAGCTTCATGATCTCAGTCCTTGGTACATCTAGAATATAGCATGCCGGGCCATTCCACCACACTGAAGGTAAAGATGCCTTGTGATTTCTTCTGTATAGTGCAAATTAGGAGCATTTTTTCAGGCTCCTGGAAATCTGTCAATGCAGCATCTTAACTGGATAAAGCTGCCCTGTTCTATGCATTATACTTAGATTGTCTTTCTAGCCTATTCTGTCTAGGAGTATATTTAGTGAAACTTACATGGTAAGCATATGTCATTATTTATTATTTCCTTTCCAGTAATGCCCAGAGGTCTTGATAAGACCATGGCCCATTGTGGCAGGTAATGTACAAACACATTGAAACCCCACATGAAAAATAATAATGCTACCGCAGATGAGCCTCAGCTGCAAAATTCACATCTGGATCCAGTTTTTGAATTCTCCAGTCTTGTGGTTATAGTTTGGAAAGGTAAGGGTATAGATACTATAGACGATTCGCTGTCTCATGTGCTCCCACATTCCCACTCTACTCTCTCACAAAAAAAAAAAAAGTGTAGGGGGATGTTCAGATCTAGGATTTCTGTACAGACTAATCTCTAACAAATACTTTGAAGGGAAACAATGCTAGTTGGCCAGAGAATATAAGCTGTGATAATGTTATTGCTCTGGCATTCTGGTGTAAACCTGAAGTAATGAGTAATGCTATTCTACTTTGCATTGCTTAACATTTATACTATTGTAAGCAAGAGCAGACTTTGGTTTCCTGTTTGCAACTTTTGCTTCTTATGTTAAGGGTAACTGGGGGTTCTAATCATAAATGATTGCAGGATTCCAAGCAGAAACATATGTAGCCAAATTCTTAAGAACATAAGAATGGTCATACTGTATCAGAGCAAAAGTTCATCTAGCCTATTATCCCGTCTTCAACAATAGTCAGTGGCAGGTGCCCCAGAGGGAATGAACAGAACAGGTAACCATCAATCCATCCATCCCCCATCCCCCTTTCCCAGCTTCTGTATACAGAGGCTAGGGACATCATTCCTGCCCATCCTGACTAGTAGCCAGTGACTAATAGCCACTATAGCTACTTAACCCTGCTGTAGAATTGGTCTTTACCACATCCTTTGCCAAAGGCTATGTCTACATGAAAGGCTTTTCCTGACAAAACTGGGCTTGTGTCGGGAAAAAACGCAGAGCGTGTACAAGCAAAATGTACTTTGTCGACAGTTTGTCCACAAATCCCAGCACATCTGTCAGCAACATTATACCTCAACAGGGTGAGGTATAACACCTTTCTTGACAGTGTTCTGTCAACAAAATAGCCAGTTTCCAGGCAGCTCTGACTGCAGAGCTTCTAGTCAGCTGTTCTGTCGAGAGAGGGCCGAGACCCATGATGAGTGGTGCTCCTGTAACAGCTAACACATACATTGCCCCACTGGTGGTTTAGCAGGCATCCTGCTTTTTTTTTTTTTCTATTACAGGTTTAACCCCTTTCATCCAACACCACAGGGACCTGGGGACCTGACTAATGCTGGATGAGAGAATTTGCTGGGCCATAGGAAGTCAATGTTGTCTATTATATTAACAACGCTTCCACTGGTTGCTGGTTTCTTAGAAGGCATTCAGGCATAAATTACAGCTAAACAACCGCACAGAACACTGACAGCTAGGACTGGCAGCTGTAAACAAACTTTATGGGACTATGGGAAACTTGGCCACACATACCGATAAGTGTTCATCCAGCTAACTAAAATCATGCCCAATTATGAATGTTGTCAAAGGAGAGAGTTCTGGATTAGAGAAGTTCAACCTGTACTTTGAGTTTTTGGCTTTTTGTTCTTCAGATTCTTTTTTTTTTTGTCCTCCCTACTTCTGATTTTTACACTTCATTTGTCAGAGTTTATGCTCCTTTTGATTTTCCTCTCTAGGATTTCACTTCTGTGTTTTAAGGGATGCCTTTTTGTCTCTCACTATTTTCACTCTTTTGAGTTTGATGCTCAAAATTTCCTCTCATAACTAAATGACAAAAAGACAAACATAACTAAGATAATTGAGGCAGCATTATCCATGGCTAGGAAACTTGGCCCACTCTCAAGGGACCTGCAAGCCAATTCTAGCTGTGGTCTGCTGGATTACTCTATGTAAATTACTTCCTTTCTCTGTGCTTCTTTTTTCCTATATTTTCTATTTAGAGTATAAGCTCCTCAGGGCAGGTACTATTTCTTACTATGGCCATGTCTATACTAGCCAAAAACTTCAAAATGGCCATGCAATGGCCATTTCGAAGTTTACTAATGAAGCAGTGAAATACATATTCAGTGCCTCATTAGCATGCGGGAGGCCGCGGCACTTCAAAGTTGACGCAGCTCGCCGTTGCACAGCTCATCCAGATGGGGCTCCTTTTCGAAAGGACCCCCGCCTACTTCAAAGTCCCCTTATTCCCATCTGCTCACAGGAATAAGGGGACTTCGAAATTGACATGGCTCGCCACCACGCAGCTCGTCCAGACAGGGCTCCTTTTCGAAAGGACCCCACCTACTTCGAAGTGCCACAGCCGCCTGCATGCTAATGAGGTGCTGAATATGTATTTCAGCACTTCATTAGTAAACTTAGAAATGGCCATTTGCATGGCCATTTCGAAGTTTTTGGCTAGTGTAGACATAGCCTATGTGTTTATAGATGTCAGTTGGGACCTGTGTACACTATTGCAGTAATAGTAGTAGTAGTAGTGGTAACAACAAAGAGTCCTGTAACAGGGCATGCAGTTTCCAGAATAGTTGGGAGTTGTAGCTTGGGCCTAATGTGTGCTGGAAAGAGATTGTAATATAAAACTGCTATAACTACAAATAATAATAAAAAACAATAAAAACAGCTGCTATTGGTGGCACTGCACAGCTTGGAAAAGAGAGGGACAGGCTGTTGGGTTTCTCAAGTCAAATGGCTTGGGAAGAGTTTTGGAAGTGCCAAGGGAAGACCTAGAAATAACACTAGCTACCACTGGAGGTCTCTAGTGAAGAGAAATTGGAGCTGTGGTGAAAAGGGTGTGGGGAACCACTGGGATGACCTATGGAAAGGAGCCCATGGATTGACTGGGTGAAAGGCTCAAGAGGTAGGTAGGCTGGCACAGAAAGCTCCTCTATGACTCAGAAGTGCTGTACAGATGTGAGTGTTGAGTACTGAAACCCTGGGCAACAGCTGGGGATCTGGCATGGAAGACTATAAAGTCACAGGTTTGGGGATTCCTTCACCTACAGGAAAAAGCTCCCATGGTCTCTGTGTTCCTGGCCCTGTACAAAGGGGTTTGTTTGTTTAATCTTTGAAATCCTCTGACTGGTTTCATACCACACATGAAATTTGTGCTGCAGGGGAATTTCAGTGGTATTTTAAAGGCAGTCCATTATGTCAGCATGGGTACTTAGCATGACATACTTTGTAGAGGACTGCAAAATGACTTAGTGTCCTGGAGGTCTTCATGCCTTGACCATTTTGGATAAGAATGCTGTAGCTTGGCTTGACTGGAATGCAAACACCAAATAATAATGATATTTCGTTATCCCAGAAGACATGGCCAAACAGCTCATCAACCATCAACAAAGACTAAATTGATCTAGTTATTTGGGTTATGCCTAGACTGAAGAGATCTGTTGGCAAAAGATATGCAAATTGCACAATGCATTTGCCTATATCCTGCCAACAGTTCTGTAGGGAGAGGCTTTTCTGACATTTGGCCCATCTACATGGGGCCAAATATCAGGAAAATTCCTTCTGTCAACACATCCCTTCTTCTTCGCGGAATGAGGATGATTGGGACGTTGGCAGAATGCTCCTGGAGCAGCAGGCTTCTGTTGAGAGACTGTGGGCTCCCAACAGAAGCCTGCAATCTAGACATTGCCTTGAAGAGAAACTGGAGCAGCAGATGCACTGAGAACAGAAGAGGCAAACCATTGTGACTGGGCCTGCTCCATTTAGAGTACAGACAAACTTCCACTGACTCAAGAGAACAGGGCCTAAGGTAAGCTTGATTTTTAACTCCTTGAATACATTTTGTATCTTCACTTTTTTTTTAACTGATTATCCTTCCCCTTGCCTACCCACAGCAGCTTGAATAACTTTGAATAGAGTTATTAATTTCAAAATTATCACCACAGTACGGTGTTGGAAGGGCCTTGAGCCATCTTCTGCCTTCAGAGTGCATAAAGAATAGGTTATTTTTCTTCCATTTTTCCAGTCCAGATACAATCTTGGTTTTAGGAACCAGGTGTCAGAATTTTAATAGCTAATGTATTCCGTGAATGACAGCAGAACACTCTAATAGTTTCAAGATATCAGTAGTCTATATTTTGACTGGTTAGTCATTCCAATTTCCTCCCTGTAGCCCAGTGATACTATTAAATGGAGAGAAATGGAATTGCCAAGTAATCCATATTACAGAGTAATGAAAAGGTCAAACTAGGGCAAAAGATTACTCATTTTTCTAAAAACTGAAAGATGGTGGTGGTGGGGGAACAATTTTAAAAGGCTATCAATTTCTAGCTTGAGAAAGAGAGACTTTATGCTTTAGTGAAAGAATTTAAAATAATGCTGTCCACTTCAAAATGAGAAGCCGATCTTCAAATAAGTATTTTGTTTTCTCTTTGGAGGTGTCTGCCTCTCATCTTTGTAATGTCTCCATCTTTTGCTGCCAGCTAGAATATCTTTAAAAGCTTTTGCTAATGGCTTTGGGAAACAAAATGTTCCAAAAATATTAATCTTTCTAAGGCTGTTTTGCTTTCTTTCATTTTTCAGACATGATTTTTTTATTTTTTCCTCAAACAACTTCTACCACACTTTCCCCTCTTTCTTTTGTTCACCTCCTCAGCTGACAAGCCTCAATGTAGATCTGCATGAGTTAGTGGGACATGAGTCAGATGACCTGAGTCAGGGAACTCTGGGCTTGACCTTCTGTATTACATTTTAACCCTTGGTTAAGGATTTTCTGGCATGTGCTCGAACGTAGGGCTGCACAATGCAGAGAACCAGGTCAATATAACCTTATCTGAGAGTGCTGAAACCTAGCACTCCACCCCACTCCTCTGTGTTGTCACTCTAGCCTTACAAATATGTTGCACCAAGGAAAAACTCTACTGCCAAGCCTGTTTCCTAACTGAGGCAATGCTGTTGATAGGACTCAGGTGCCTATAGAGCACAACAGCCAAGAGGAGGACTGGAACCTGGGAGCTGAGTACAACAGCCTGTACAGTCTGAGCTGAAAGCCAGCTGCCTTTCCTGTAGAGGAGACTTATTCTTTCTCTATGTAAGTGGTCTAGGTGCCACTATATGGGGCAAGTATTGGAGGGGTAGCCGTGTTAGTCTGGATCTGTAACAGCAAGGAAGGGTCCTGTGGCACCTTATAGACTAACAGAAAAGTTTTGAGCATGAGCTTTCGTGAGCACAGACTCACTTCATCAGATGTTGCAGCATCTGATGAAGTGAGTCTGTGCTCATGAAAGCTCATGCTCAAAACTTTTCTGTTAGTCAAAAAGGTGCCACAGGACCCTTCGTTGCTATATGGGGCAGTGAACTTAGGAGTGTGAGTTCCAGGAGCACATGAGAACAGAAAATATATAATTTGTTCCTTTGGTGGCAGCCTCCCTTTGAGAAGACTTTATACTGAACTATTATCTAACCTGTGAATCTCCACCTCTAGGCTGAGTCATGTTGGCAGGAAAATGCCCAGGTGCACCTGTTCTAAGAATAATTAGCACGTCAGTCAGCAAGGCTGTCAAACTTTGTAATCGTTAATTTTTAGCATGGAGTGTTCAAGGAAGGAGTTTTTGTTTGGGTGGATTTTTTTTATTCATTTTTGTCTGTTTGTTTGAAAGTTTGACATAAACTGTACCTTTCGTCGAAAAAGCACACATCATGAGCTGGCTGCTGCAGGCTGTAGACCAGGGAAGTGCATCCCTAGGCCTTGGGGTGCAGTGTGCTCCAGCACCCCCTAGAATCCGTTATCCCTGCCCCATTTGCACCCAGGAGGCTGTGTGGAATATTTGGTGCTGGCTCCCATTCACTTCCCTGACAGTGCATGGCTGCCCAGGCAGCCCTGGGGAGAGCAGGGGAGGCCAGGAGCCTGGGACATAGAGTGGCCTGGGACCAAGCAGCTGCCATGCAGAGAGGGGAAGCAGATGAACACCTGGGTCAGCACAGCCAGAAGAGGGATGGTTCCCAACATCCTGGAGCTGGGAACTGCCTCATACCTGTCAGCTATTCTCCCTGCTACAGGCGAGCTCTGCACAATGGCAGGGAGCTGCTGTAGGAGGCTGAAGGGAGGCTTTGGTTCTGGCTCCCATCTGCTTCTTCGACAGTGCATGCCGCAGTGCCCATGCAACCCCAGGGTGAGACAGACAGCAGAGTGGGAACCAAGAGGCAGCCCTGAAAGGAGAAGAAGAAACAATCTTCCTTGGACATCCTCTTCCTTCAGCCAAACTAAAGCAGGAGATCTTCGACTCCCTGACCCATAGTGCACTGCCTTAATCCCTGCTCTGCACTCTGTCCCTTGTTCCTAGCCCCCTCCTCTTTCTCCCCTCCTCCCCCCGCAACCTTCCTGCACCAAAATCTAGCTCTTGTGACCAAGAAGCAGCTTTCTTTGAAGAATGTGTCTGCTGACAAGTCTCTGTTGTAAACCCTGCAAGCTTTCTGATAGTATTCTTGCAGACACTGGATTAGTGCTTGATCAGAGCCCCTGCAGTTTTCAGCAGACTGCACCAGAGATTGTCAGCGCAAAGAAGACCATGGGAATTGTCCTGAGGAACTCTGAGACACACCTGGAGGACTTCTAGGATCCAAGTCAAATTCAGGCTTTGTGCACACAGGAAGGCTATAGCACTCAGCCCCTAGGTCCAAGCTGAACATGGGCTTGGATTCTCGGTTTGAGTTCTAGGTTAATAGAGTTGGTTTATAGATGCAAGGGGAGCTAGGCTTGATGCCGGGCTCAAACATGGGGTTACTTTGCTGTGCAGATACACGCTAAGGACAAGGTGTTATCAAGATTGAAGGTTTGGTCCTGTCTCACACTGTGTGTATAACTTCACATATACAAGTACATTAAGGTGTTTGGCTGCAGTGTGTCCTCTCAGCTGAGCTCTGAAGGGTAGGGGTTGCAGATGTCTGGCCCTCTGGGTGGGCTCTGAGTAGAAAGGGACAGAGAAACAGGGCCTAGATTTTTGTAAAGGTTTCTTTAACTCTGTTCCTAGGGGGTGAGATTTAGTGTCTATGTTGGTACAGATACAGTGGCTGGCAGGTATTAAATAAACTATCTAAATAATTGAAACTGGCTTGATTATATAGTGTTATTTTGACAAAGGTTTATCTGGTTTCAAAGGTAGTCTTATCCAGGGGTGGTAGTGGGGATAAGCTCCCACTATCTATAAAATGGTCCCATGGCGTGCATCTCCAATAGCCTCTGACAACCGAAGTCCAGTTTCTGGCCTTCACGTGTGGCTTAGTTTCTAAGCCCAGCAAAACTGTTTGCACTGACAGGAGAAGGGGCGAAGGCAGGTGACTGGTGCCTTCCAACCAGTTGCTTTGGGCAGATGGGGCTTGTCAGCCTGGGAAGGCCGCCCACCTAGGAGAAGGAAACTCCGATTTAAAACCTCTGCTGCCTTGTGGCGATACCTAGTCATGGGAAAGGCTTCGGGAGTAAACCACGAGGAAAAATCCAGAGATGGAGCCCCTAAGGCAGTTTGAGGTTGTGCTCAATCTCACCCTGGCAGCTCCTGCGACGACACTGGTGCTACGCTGTACTGGCTTTCGCCTTTCCCTTGGATTACATCAGTGGCATGGAGAGGGGAAACCTGCTGCTGGGCATCAGCTTGTTGTTCAAACTTACTTGCCCAGGCCTGCGCCCTGGAGAGGACACTCCGGCATCGCTTTCTGAGTGGTGACATAACACGGGAAGCAGCAGTTAACGGTATTAAGCCACTGCACTCGAATGGCGTAGAGTGAGGCACCAGGGGTTGCTTCGGACGGTGGGGGAGGTCTTCGGATCTCACTGGGCAGCTACTGCCCGCCTCAAGCTGGGCAGCCCCCAGCCAAGTAGGTGCTGCCTTGCCACGGTCCACTTGCTCCGCTTGGCGTGTGGGGCTTAGGGAATCACCGACAGGTGGATCGTTAACCTTACACCAGGCAAAACAAACAAGCAACAAAATAATCCAGCCTTCAGGCTGGGCACGTGGAAGGTAAGGACCATGACTCTGGGCTTTACAGAAGACCAACAGAGCATTAGTATCCCCCGGAAGACAGCAATCATTAACAACAAGCTGAGAAGACTGCGAATGGACATCGTGGCCCTCCAGGAAACAAGGCTATCATCCTCTGGATGTCTCCGGGAGAAGGACTTTTCCTTTTTCTGGCATGGGAAGCCTCTAGAAGAGACCAGGGAACACAGTGTTGGCTTCATAATCAGAAACAGCCTAATTGGCTCAGTCATACCACCAAATGTGGGAACTGAGAGAATGCTGAAAATCCAGCTTCAAACACCAGTGGGCATGGTCAACATCTTCAGCGTTTATGTGCCTACTTTAACGTCTGCCCAGGAAGTTAAGTCCAAGTTCTATGATGAACTTAGCATTGCCATCAGTGAGGTACCTTCCCACGAGCCGATATCCATCCTTGGCGACTTCAACGCCAGAGTTGGGAGCGACCACCACAGCTGGCCATCCTGTCTGGGACAGTTTGGAACAGGGAAGATGAATGAAAATGGGCAGCGCCTCCTTGAACTCTGCTCCCAACATGACCTCTGCATAACCAATACCTTCTTCAACGTCAAACCCCAGCACAAAGTTTCGTGGCGACACCCAAGATTGAAACACGGGCACCAGCTTGACCTCATCCTCACCAAACGCAGCTGTTTAGGTAATGTCAGGGTGATATGTAGCTACCACAGCGCAGACAGTGACACTGACCACGTGCTTGTGTGTAGTAAGGTGCAGATCCAGCTGCGAAGATTCTTTCACTCCAAAAAGGGAGGGATGCCGCGCATTGACACTGGCAAGACTCGTAACCCTTCAAAAGTATGCGAGTTTGTCCAAGCACTTGAAGAGGCCTTGTTCTCAGCAAGAGATGGGAACAACTATGGGACGCTATCTATAATACTGTGATATCTACCTTTGGGAAGAAGACAGTCAAGTCTGCTGATTGGTTTGAAGCCCACACTGAAGTGCTGACGCCCCTGATTGAGAAGAAGAGACAGGCACTGGCTGCATACAGGTCCTCTCCTGGTGAGGTGAACCTGCAGGCACTCCAGTCTGCTCGGAGTCAAGTGCAGCAGGTTGCTCGGCGGTGTGCCAACGATTACTGGCTCCAGCTCTGCTCCAAGATTTAGCAGGCTGCGGACACTGGTAGCATGCGAGGAATGTACGATGGGATCAAGCAGTCCATTGGTCCATCACAAAAAAAGACTGCCCCACTGAAGTCGGCCACAGGCAAGGTCTTGAAGGACAGAACCACGCAGATGGAATACTGGGTGGAACACTACTTACAGTTGTACGCCAGAGAGACCGTAGTTACAGAGAAAGCCCTAAATGCCATCGAGCTTCTGCCCACCATGACTGAACTCGATGCTGAACCCACCTTGGAGGAACTCAGCAAGGCGCTAAAAGCACTCCTCTGGAAAAGCCCCAGGGAAAGATGGTATTCCCTCAGAAATCCTCAAATGCGCCAGCGGTGCCCTAGGTTCAGAGCTGCATGGAATACTTTGCCAATGCTGGAGAGAAGGCAGCATACCGCAAGATATGAGGGATGCTAACATCGTTACTATCTACAAGAACAAGGGTGACAAAAGCGATTGTAACAACTGTCACGGCATCTCCCTTCTCAGTACTGTGGGGAAGCTATTTGCATGTGTTGTTCTGAAGAGGCTCAATGTTCTTGCGGAGAGAGTCTACCCTGAGTCTCAGTGTGGGTTCAGAGCTGAACGGTCCACCATACACATGGTTTTCTCTGTTAGGCAACTGCAAGGAAAGTGCAGGGAGCAGAACAAACCTCTTTCTATTGCCTTCATCGACCTGACCAAGGCATTTGACTTTGTCAGCAGAAAAGGTCTGTTCGCGATTCTGGCTAAGATCGGCTGTCCCCCAACTCTGCTCAGTATTATGAGGGCCTTCCATGAAGGGGACTGTCATATACGACAGATCCACATCCGAACCCTTTGAGATTCTCAGCAGAGTGAAGCAGGGGTGTGTGCTGGCTCCAACACTGTTTGGCAACTTCTTTGCAGTTTTGCTCAAATCTGCCTTTGGAACTGCTACAGAGGGCATCTCTCTCTGCACGGGAATGGATGGCAACCTCTTCAAACTGTCGAGGCTTAGAGTGAAGACCAGGATGCTTACGAAGTGTCTCAGGGAGTTCCTTTTTGCTGATGATGCAGCTATTGCTGCACACACTCAGCAGGAACTGCAGTCACTCATAACTCACTTTGCGGATGCATGCATGGAATTTGGCCTCACAATCAGCTTAAAGAAGACCCAGGTGATGGGCCAAAACATGGGTAACGAGCCATCTATCAGCTTGCTAGACTACGAACTGGAAGTTGTCCATGAGTTCGTGTTCCTAGGCTCGACGATCTTGGACAACTTGTCACTTGATAGCGAGATCAACAAGCTCATTGGAAAAGCTGCCACAACGTTCTCCAGGCTGACGAAGAGAGTATGGACTAACAATAAGCTCACTGTACACACCAAGGTTCAGGTCTACACAGCCTGTGTTTTGAGCTCATTGCTGTATGCCAGTGAAACATGGACTTTGTGCTCAAAACAAGAGCAGCGGCTCAACACATTCCACATGCACTGCCCTAGGCGCATACTCGGTATCTCATGGCAGGACAAGGTCCCCAATAGCGCAGTGCTTGAGAGGGCAGGCACTGCTCCATGTTCACCTTTCTCAAATAGAGGCATATGCGCTGGCTGGGCCATGTCTCACGCATGACGGATGGCTGAATACTGAAGGACCTCCTCTCCGGCGAACTGGCGTCTGGAAAGAGGCCGAAAGGGCGACCTAAATTACGCTACAAGGACATGTGCAAGCGTGACCTCAGCGCTCTCTCTATCAGTGTGAACACCTGGCATTCGCTCACCTCAGACAGGCATGCCTGGAAACAGGGAGTGAAGGAAGCTCTTGCTCTGTGTGAAACTACCTTGGTGAAGGAAGCGGAAGACAGGAGAGCCCTCAGGAAGATCCGTGCCCGTGATACCAGAGCAAAATCTGCCTACTGCTGCTCACAGTGTGGAAAGGACTGCCACTCCTGGATTGGATTGCACAGCCACAGAAGACGCTGCTCGAATCAGTCCAACTGGGGCGCAAACCCATGATCCCTCGGGATCAAAGGATGCCTACTACTATTTTGACAAATGAAATATGCATAATTTTGTAGAATTTTAAAATATTCCAAGCAGAATTTTTAATTTTTAGTGCAGAATTCCCTCAGGACTAGACTGTGCAACCTTAATTTCACCCCTTTGTGCCACATTGTACGCTCTTTAGGTACACGATTACATAGTGTTTTTCTCACAAGACCCCTTAACTCATTGCTTCATTCATTGCATGAGCTGGAAGGTGCATACTGAATGAATGCTGTTCAATATTTTGCATTCTCCTTGCTGTTAAATGTGTGCTTTTAGATATGTACAGAAAGCTATTCAACCCTGCTCTGACAGAACTATTAATGTTTATGATTCTTTTCACTATAGTATTTGATTTGCACACATTGATTAATATTCACACCGATCCTACGAGATGAGTGCCTAAAACCCTCACTTCAGAGATCGTGACCTGAAGCCTAGAGATTAAGATAAAAATAGCCAATAATTTTGAATTACCAGGGCCCTGCCTTTTTTTATGTTTTTAACCCAGCGTGTTTAGCATTGTACTTCCTATGTCCAAAGCACTACTCCTCTCTACTGGGCACTAGTGAGGGCACATTTGGAGTGCTGCATCAAGTTCTGGACTCCCCGATATAGAAAGGATGTGGACACATTGGAGTGGCTTCAGCAGAGGGCAACAAAAATAATTGAGGGGCTAGAGCAATGACCTATGAGGAGAGGTTGAGAGATTTGGGCTTATTTAGCTTCCAGAAGAGAAGATTGAGGGGCCATTTGATAGCAGCCTTCAACTTCCTGAAAGGGGGCTCTAAAGTGGATAGAGAGAGAGAGAGACTGTTGGTGACAGTGACAGAGAGTGGTGACAGATAGTAGAAGTAGGCACAGTGGTCTGAAGTTACAGAGGGAGAGGTGTAGGTTGAATATTATGAAAAACTATTTCACCAGGCTGGTGGTGAAGCACTGGAATGGGTTACCGAGCGAGATTGTGGAATCTCCATCCCTAGAGATTTATAAAGTCCCAGATTGACATCGTCATGACTGGGATGATTTAACTGACTGGGGTTGATCTTGCTTTAGGAAGAGGACTGGACTAGATGAACTGCTGAGATCATTTCCAGCTCTAGAATGCTCTGATTCTATGATTCATTAACTTCAGATGCACTTCTACAAATCAGACCCCACAGTATCATGTCACGCTCCCAGAAAGCGAGGAGCCTGATAACACACAGTTATTGACCACCCATGAAAAGCTTGGTTTAAGTGGCAAGTCTAGCATCAGGCAGGAAGCAGAGAGCGATCCCAGTTCTCAGGGTAGCATTCACATACCTTAAATGTGAGGTTATCTCCCTCCTCTTCCTCTCTACACACCTTCCAACTCCTTTAACAAATCAGGCAGAGATCCTACAGGCAAATACCTCATTAGCTGCACAGTCCTGATTTGTTCCCAAAGCTCTATCCAAGCTAGGTGATATATAGACATAGTGGTAAGCATGGCTCTTGCATCAGAATAATTTATGTCTGAGGAAGTGAAGTAGAGGGAACTGATACTGAGGCATACTGACTATTTCTCTGTAGAATCGTAACAGCTCATTGTGCTTTTGGCACAGGATGCAGATCTATGGCTATTTTGTTAAATTAGAAGTGTGGTGCTCTCTTATTCATTCCTGGATTTGTGCCTTCACAGCACATGGGAACTATGGTAATGAGCTCCCAGCATGGTCTTTTAATGGACGTGTTAATGAAGTCAGCTTCAAGGAAGGTGTTAAATGCAGTCTTTAGTAACACAAAGAGAGGGTTAATTAGAAAATTATGCGAGGGAGGTGTTTATAATTTTGTTCTGAGGCAGTAAGTTGCCTAGTGTTCTGTTTACAAAGGCAGAAAACAGGAATGGAAGGAAGGAGCTGGATCAGTAAAGATGCTGTTTTACCTCTAAAGCAGCACATTCTGCAACAATTAAGAAATTGTAAATTTTAGGTAGTCCTAAAGCTTCAATCTGCAGATGTTTGTTAATCCAAAGCTAATCTCTGTATCCAAAGATTTCACAGCTCTTGTGTTTTAGCTCACCTTTTGGGATCAAAGAACATAGTACAATCTACTGGTTTCCACGGAGACAGTGTTTTGCTTTCTGCTGACTGTCATGCTATTTCTGGTACTAGGGGTGCATCTGTCCTCTGAGAGGAGATACTTCTCTTCCACTGAAATGTGATCTTTGTTATCACTAACTAAGACTTCTGAAAGTACCACACTGAGCTGCTTTTTAAGTTAATTTTTGTAGTTAATTGACAAAAGCTTCATTGACTATTTTTCACCTGCCTCCTTTTTTTTTTTAAATGTGTACTAAGTGCTAATTGTTTTTAAACTGTGGTGGAACTGACAAAGGCTGTTCAGGCTTGTGCAAACAAAAAAGTTGTACCAGTTTAACTTATCTGGATTTAGAAATCATTGTAGTTACACAGGACCAAGACTTCTGGGTGGCCACTCTTCTACTGATTCTTAAACCAAGCTTATATTGGTTTTATTTAAATTAAATCCTTCCCAGGTTAAATTAAACCAGTAGAAGACCAGTTTATATCAATATGGCTACGTCTACACGTGCAGCCAACATCGAAATAGGCTATTTCGATGAATAACGTCTACACGTCCTCCAGGGCCGGCAACGTCGATGTTCAACTTCGACGTTGCTCAGCCCAACATCGAAATAGGCACAGCGAGGGAACGTCTACACGTCAAAGTAGCACACATCGAAATAGGGATGCCAGGCACAGCTGCAGACAGGGTCACAGGGCGGACTCAACAGCAAGCCGCTCCCTTAAAGGGCCCCTCCCAGACATAGTTGCACTAAACAACACAAGATACACAGAGCTGACAACTGGTTGCAGACCCTGTGCCTGCAGCATAGATCCCCAGCTGCCGCAGAAGCAGCCAGAAGCCCTGGGCTAAGGGCTGCTGCCCACGGTGACCATAGAGCCCCGCAGGGGCTGGAGAGAGAGCATCTCTCAACCCCCCAGCTGATGGCCGCCATGGAGGACCCAGCAATTTCGATGGTGCGGGACGCGGATCGTCTACACAGTCCCTGCTTCGACGTTGAACGTTGAAGTAGGGCGCTATTCCTATCTCCTCATGAGGTTAGCGGCTTCGACGTCTCGCCGCCTAACGTCGAAGTTAACTTCGAAATAGTGCCCGACGCGTGTAGACGTGACGGGCGCTATTTCGAAGTTGGTGCCGCTACTTCGAAGTAGCGTGCACGTGTAGACGCAGCCTATGTGTCTACACAGAAGTTTGTACCAATTTAACTAAATCAGTTGAAAACACGTTGCCATGGTGAAAAATCTAGCTGCACATTTGTCTCGTTTCTCATCTCTGAGGGTAGGTCTACACTGCAGTTAAAAACCTGCAGCTCATCTGTGCCACCTGAATTAGGCTCATGGGTTGTTTATAATATAGATTTCCAGGGCTGGGCTCTAAAACCTTGTAAAACTCTACACTGCAATAAAACAACCTAACAACAAGGGCAACCCACAAAGCTGAATTAGTTGTTAGAGGCCCATTGTCAGAGTCTCTTTTCTGTGTAAATATACCCTTCCTCTTAGGTGTGAGGTTTCTTGCCCTTACTCATCTTGGTTAGGGTTCTCATCATCCGTATACCAGAACTCAGGTGCTCTGCTCCATATATACCAGCTGCTGATCACCCTGGATTTTGGGTGCCTGCTTTTCCTCCGTTTTGGAACTTGTGACTGGTGATATATATAGCAAAACCTTTCTTAACAGTTTTATTTAGCACTTGAAGCAAAGCATTCAAAGATCTGAAATAATAAAAAACTATCCTGTGTAAATGCTTAGTTTCATCAAATCATTCCCTTCATCATCAGACAGGTCTTACTTTCAAGCATCAAAAATCAAACAGAACCTAGTTATAGTCCTTTAGAAAGAAAATCCTCCTGTGACCCACCCTTCTAACACCTGACAATATACCTTGTTTCAGAGGGGTAGCCATGTTCATAGATTCACATGAAAAGAAAAAAGCAGACAGCAGCCTTTTAGCAGTGAAAGACTAACAATATTATTTATTAGGTAATGAGCTGTCAAGGGTAAGACCCACTTCATCAGAGTCTGCTCCAAAATTCCACGTACTCCAGCAGTGAAAGCACCCTTTACCCTTTTGCCAGACAGGATGGGAAATATTTTTTGTGCCTCTCTTTAAGTAGCCAAATTAAAAACAACAACAACAAAACCCAAACCCTAAATAAAACAATCAGTCAATCAGTGGAGTTAAAGACCAACCAACCACCTTGTAGTCTGAATAGCAGGCCAAACAGAGGAAGAGAAGGAGGGGAAAAAACCAAAACCCTGAGTAGCACAGAAATATGGTGGCTCTTACACAACCATCCTGCTCACCCACACCTAAAACCAGACCCATCCAGCAGAAAAGTACTTCATTATATATACTTTGCTCCAGCTTTTTGTTTATTTCAGTACCCAGGGGCGAAGAGTCCAGGTTATGGCTGGGTGGAAGTGGTTTTTCCAATGCTGGGAAAATGTTCAAGTTTTTTTTTTTTTTCTTTTTAGTACATCCCAAATCTGCATGAAAAGTCACTCTGAGCAAATTTCTTAGATCCTTCAAAAATCCAGTCTGGCTCAATCAAAATGATTCCTCTAGAGTTTGACATTTTTGACCTTTTTACTACAAACAGCTGAAATTTAAAAAATATGTTTTTAACTGAATGGCCCAAATTTTAATTCTTTGGAAAAGTTAAAAATGGGACTTTAAAACAGTTTTGAAGCTCCCTTTCCCATAAACATTTCAAACTAAAAAATTAGTCATAGCCAAAACTTTTCCTTCAAAGTGTTGATTTTGAAGAATCCATATTTTTCAACAATTTTTTTTTGAGAAAAATTTCCAACCAACTCTACGTTAGATGCCTCAGCTTGTTTATTCCTGCTCAGCTGGAGTATCCAGCAGGGCATACCTCCATAATCCATGCTCTTCACTACATCATAGTCTTAATAGACCCCGATTCCTGGATTTCAATGGCTGTATCTCCCCTGTGGGTGGGGGTACTGAAACTTCTTGAGGAGGTGATTGCCCCTCAGCTCCTGTTGTCAGTCTAACATATTTTCAAAATCAAACACAGCAATAACCTTTTGGATACCCATCAAAATGCAGCTCACACAGATGATTATGATTCTGTATAGTCACATACCTTGAGCTAAACCAGTGCGGGTTTGTGCATAAATAAAATAATAGTAGGATGTGGGTACCATTGTGAGCATATAAAAACTGAGCAACTTCAGGGTTCAAGGCATCAGCATAGGCTAGTCCCACTGAAGCAGCAAGATTCAGTGCAGAGGTCATTGGAATGGGAGTCAGTGAGGCCTGATTTCTATATTTATGGTTCTGCTGCTGACCTTCTGGGAAAGATGTACTAAGTCACTTCCTCTCTCTGTGAATGTTTCCCCTTCCACCTTCCTTCTCTCTGGTCTAGTTAGATCATGATATCTTTGAAGCAAGGGTTTTCAAACTGCTGTGCACTGGAACCTGGATCTCAGATTGAGCCCTTGGGTGTTATTCTACTATGACGGGTTGACCCAGTCTAATTCAGAACTCTCTCATTCAGAAACATCTGTAATCCAGCGTGATTTTAGTTAGCCAGATAACCACTTAGTATGGGTTTCCTGTGGTTCCATAAAGTTTGTGTATAGCCACCAGTCCTGGCTGTCAGTATTCTGGGCTGTTATTTAGCTGTAATCTAGCCCTAAATGTCTTCCAAGAGCCCAGTAAGCAGTGGAAGTGTTGGTAATGGACTAGACAATATTGACCTCCCATGGTCTGGCAAATTCTCTCATCTGTCACCATTTAGGTCCCAAGGGTGCTGGACAAGAGAGGTTCAGCCTATACTACTTTTTATTAATTTTGTAATTCACCAGTAGATTAACTACTTCCAACCACTGGAACCCAGATACTATGATAATTTCCAAACATCTAGAATAAATAAAAAGCTTTTGAATAAGTGAGAACAAGAAGTCCTGTGGCACCTTATAGACTAACAGATATTTTGGAGCATAAGCTTTCAAGGGCAAAGACCCGCTTCATCAGATGCATGAATGGGGGAGGGGAGGGATTACAGAGGAGTATTTAAAGAGTGGGGTCCCAGTAAAGTTTTAAAGTGCCAGTAAAGTTTTAAATTTTACTGGGACCCTACCCTTTAAATACTTCTCTGAACCACCCACCCCCACTCATACATCTGATGGAGTGGGTCTTTGCCCACAAAAGCTTACTCCAAAATATCTGTTAGTCTATAAGGTGCCACAGGACTTCTTGTTGTTCTTGAAGATACAGACTAACATGGCTACCTCTCTGATACTTGAATAAGCATTTATCTGACATATTTGGCCATACTTTATGCTTGTCATCTCTAGAGCTCATAAATGCAGATGAAATAAAAGGGAAAAATTAAAAAAAAAACTAACAGTAACCAACTTTTGAACAGTTTACTGCTTGTGGCTTGAACTGAGGTCACTAACAAATCATTAGCTGAGCTTTTAAACACTTCAGAAACCCTCCTGCCAGTCCTGCTTGCAGGTGGAACAGTGCACCTGTGTCATCCATGTGGATTGGCCTTGTGAAGAAAGGAAACGGCTATAATTTTTGTCATGCTCTTCTTTTGCCAGAGCTCACGCAGTACTTAAGACCTTGGGCTATTCTTCAGCTTCTGGGGGAAAGTAAATGCCTCTTGTAGTTGAAAGATGGATAAGAAAAGCCAAATAATGTTCAGCACATAAATTCCTGCTGACAACAATGGGATCTAGCTAATAAGTTGCTGTGCATAAATAACATGCCATGATGAATCACCAAGATTTTATTAACCTACACTGAATTAGCCTTCTCACACTAGAATATTTCACTGCGTTATTCTATTGCCTGTTACTGTCACAAAATAAAGTACTGACTACTGAATGATGTTGTAGGTGTGGACAGGTTGACTGATCTAGATTACTTCTAAAAGAGATGTCATCTCTGAGCACTGCAGCAGTAAAGCAATTTTGATGTTCATAAAAGGTGATAGTAGTCAGTGGCAAATCTCAGCAGAGTTAAGGCAGGGAAAAGTGACTGACAAATGTAAAGCTGACATGGGGAGCCCTTGGGTTGTTATCACATAAGCATTTTAAACATTTGATTGGAAGACTTTTAAGTTAGTAATATCCAATAGGACTTTACCGTGGTTGTTCTTGTCAGAAATTCCATAGTTTATCTTAGTCTGTATGGATTGATTCAAATTGGTTGTATACTCCCGCGGGTGTACATGAGTAAGTCAAGCCCAGCATTTGCAGGAGCTGAGCCTAGGTTCTGGTCTTTAAGTCACTCTGAACAGTTGGATTTCTGTACTCACGTGGAGCATCACCGGAGTCAGTGGTGCCCTCACAGGTCTAGAGGTCCACTAAGTCATGTGCACCTTCATATGCTGTATGTGAGAGCCATTAGACCGCTCCACTTTGCCATTCTGTCAGTTTTAGTAAGTACATACATACAAAATGCTCACATTTGGCTCCAGAATTGGAATTTAACTGAGGTTAAAAGAGAAATAACGTGAAGTACTTTGACACTGTTTCTGAAGTTGAGTATTTTGTCACACGTTCTGAGATACAGAATTTCAAATACTAGCTACTGTGCTTTGAATTTTTCAATAAGAATATTGTAAGTATGCATTTATGGCAGCCTGCTAGACTGAAATATCTCCAGGGGCTCTTCTGTCAACAAATTTGTCAATTAAAAAGTGGTAACTGCAAGTGTTAAAGTCACACTTCACTAGCTCCCCCAAACCTGGTCAAGGTACTGGGTAAATAGTACAGGACTTATTCTCTACACATTAAGACTGATTTCCACAGGACTCTTCATGGAGATAGGAATTAGTCACTATGAATCAGGCTGTCAGAATAAGTCACAATTAGTTGTCTGTGGCTACAATTACACTAGTGAGTTTTGCCAACAAAATATTGGTTTTGTCAACAAAATGTGTGGAATGTCCACACACAAAATGTGTTTTGTCAACAGTTTGCTGACAAAACTCAGCACTTCTGCCAGCAGCATTCTGCCTCTCAACCATGAAGCATAATGCTGATGTCACCAGATTCTGTCAACAAAAAAGCTGTGTGGACACTTTGGCGGGGTGGGGAGGGGTGGGGGCGCTTCTCTCGTCAGACGGGGCATCCAGAACAATGGACAGTCCTTTCTGCTGTGCTTACTGGTGCCTGTTTTGTTCAGAGAGTGGCCAGGCAGTCCGGCCACTCTGTCAAGAAAGCAGAGTGCTCTCTCAATTGGCTTTTGTGTGTGGCTGCACTCTGTCAGCAGAAGTTTTGTTGGAAAATCTCTTTGGACAGCAACTTCTGTCGACAGATCACTGTAGTGCAACCCTAGCTTGTGTGAGGGCAAGGGAGGTAAGAAGGGTAAATATGGGTTCAGAATGAAAAAAAAGTATAAAGTATGTATTTATTCATGTAACAATAAGTGTTGCAAAGAACATTGGGTAAAAAATTATGAAAGCCAGCTATGATTCTAAACATAATTAATAATAAAAAACCTTTCCACAATCAGTTACCTGAGCCTTTAAAATCCTCCCAAATTTATTTATTGTGTTAATATAATAGCATTTTATCTCAATTTTCATCATTCATGGCACAATCCTAAAGTGACAGTGAAAACAAAGATACTAATCTACCAGGCGTGTGAATCCTGCTATATGGTTCTGAGGTATGAACCACCTACTCGAATTCAGTGAAAAAACTTAACAGGTTCTATCTTCACTGCTTCTGCAGAATTATGAATATCAATTGGCAAGGTGAAGTTTCAAATGCAGATGTCCTGTCAAGATCTGGTATACGCAGCCTCACAGCAATCCTCAGCAGCAGAAGACTATGTTGGCTTGGTCATGTGAGAAGAATGGGTGATGAAAGTCTTCCCAAAGAAATCCTCTTTGGTGAACTGTCATGTGGGTTGAGAAGAAAAGGAAGACCAAAGCTAAGATTCAAGGATACATACAAAAATGCCATGAAACAATTCAATTGATCCAAAACCCTAGGAATCTACATAATCAGATCGAAATACTGGCAACGATTGCTATGACAGGGCACATCATCCTTCAATAGTATATGTTCAAGCCATGCAAAAGAACTTAGTCTTAGAAGGAAAAATTCTCCGACACAAGAGTTCAGAAATAGACTGGCATGGTTATTGCAGTTGACTGTGCAAATCCAATATTGGACAGATAAGCCATGAGAGAAGCTGGAGACTCAAACAGTGCCCATAGATCCTCACTGCCGCTGCTAACTTCTGTCTCTCGAGATGAAAAGGGGGCCACATATACATAAACCATTCGCTGCAAATGTTAGTGAGGTTTATAAAATAGTTACACTGGTAAACCATAAAATGGTCATCAACAACAACAACAACAAATCCAAGGACTTTTGGACCCAGATAGTCTCACAAGTCTCTGAACTACATGTCAAAAGGTGCGCATGCGCTTGCTCTTACGTAATGATGTGTACAGTTAGCATGTGGGCTTGCTTGTACAGTTTAACATAGCAGTTTTTTTTAATGATGTTTCAAAGGTTCTTTTGAAAGCTTGATACTTCTAGTTAAGAATACACTAAAACCCCAGTCTAGCAGGTAAACATGTAAGCTTATGCTTAATTTTAAGTATTTGAGTAGTCCTATGGAATTTAAAGGTATAAATCCAGATTGCTTTGCATTTCAATGAGTTGCTCAATTTTTTTGTCTAAGCCTTTTTCAATGACATTTTTCAAAAGATAACTTTTCAAGTTTCCACCACAAAATTCTAAAGTGATTTAAAATTTTTAAAATTGGAAATGTCCTTTTCAATGAAATGCTATTAAACTTTGGGGAAATTAGGTTTTCATCTTCACAAAAAAGCGGTGGGTAAAGTAATTTCCTGGCTACAATGGGTAATGTGACTTGTGCATGGTTCAACTACACAACGATTATTGCCAAGTGTTTTCAGGCAACAAACACCGGCTCATTTTTATTCTCTGAAGAAAATTGATTTTTTATTTCAACTTGCTCTTTAAGATTAGTACACAAGAGCACTGAGCAGTGGAGTGAGCAATATATATGTAGTATTTGAGCAAAAACACTCCAGGCAGCCTGCCAAGTTCAATTCATGCTCAAGAAGAGCAATGCAAGCTGGGAGTTCTACAAGGAGGTACTCACGTTCTTAAAATAAACCTCTCAAGTGTATGTCTACGCAGAAGAAAAAAAAATCAGACCCAAACAACCCCTGCTGCAGTGAGTCTCAGTGCCTGGGCCACCTAACTTAGTTGGTCAGGGTTTGTGTTGTGGGGTTATAAACAGCAGCGTAGAGGTTCTGGCTCAGGCTGCAGCCTGGGATCCGAGACTCTGCCAGTTCACTGAGTCTCACTGCCCAGGCTTCTTGTCCAATCCCAAATGTCTATACTGCTATTTTAACACCATCATGTGAGCCTGAGACAGTTAACTCTGGTGCTGAGATGAGCTGCCACCGGGTGTTTTTACTATGGGCCCATATCCAGCCTAACTGTTGAGATATCATGGCTTTGTTCTGTGTATCTGACAATCAAGAATCTCATGAATGAGATACTTTTCTTTCCCCTGTGTCCAAAATCTCAGAATTGTATTCTGCAGGGGTGAAGAAGAGAGAAATATGCTTTGGGATGGAGTTCTTGACAGACTCTGTCACTGGGGCAACATCACCCTGAGAGTACTATTGGAGGAGTAATTTTTCAGGATAGATGGCTGACTTGGGTTGGGGTGCACAAGGATGAGCACAGTGGTGAACATCTCTTTCAAGTTTTGGGAATCACATTTCCAATGTCCAGATGAGTTTTGGGGAGGGATGGGGGTTCTGAAGCCAGGAGGTGACTGGAGTCATTTTGAGACTAAACCCACATAAAATGCCTATATAAGTTTGCAAATCTGATGTAGTGTTGGATTTCTTGTATGCTTCAGAGCGTTGACTAGTCAGGAGTTTCTTCTGACTTACAGGGATCCACCTGGATCTCTCTGGGTGACTGTATATGTTAAGAAGGTCTCTGATCGTGGTGCTTGGAGATATATTTTCCTCACTTTCCATACAGTCCACATCCCTAATACCTTGTGCACATGCTGCTTGTGCTTGGGTTAATTTTCAGAATAAATTAAAATGTCAGCTAGGTAGGCAACCAAACAGTGTTCCAAAACATTCCTGGCAATGTGTTGGAAGGTGTCAGGTATGTTAAGGCCAGAAAGGTGTTACACCAAGAAATAACAAATTAATAATTTAGGGACTTCGACTACGCCTTAGCTCAGTTAGATCGAGATCCGACTCCCTCCCGTATCTCTATCACCAGTAGTTAAATTAGTACGTGATGCAGAATTTAGGGCCAAACCATGTATTGGATAAGAATTTGGAAACAAGGCAATGAACTTAACCATACAACACACATAAACATCACCTTAAACGACCTTTACTCTCCCAAACCCTAACCCTCTCAACCCAGAATTCAATACTTTCCAGTATATGAACGAGGCTCATGACCTTCACTCTGCGACTCCTTGGAGCCTTAGAGGAGGAATAGTGAGGCGATCCCATGATGTCGGTGGTCATGGTGATGATGTCTGGGTTGTGGCAGTATAGTGGCGCTGACACTAGGTAACACTGGGCAGGTGGAACACGGCTTGGAACATGGTGAATGGTGACGTGGAATGAAGACGGTGACTGGGAACATAGTGTACAGCAGCTTCACTTCCTTCAGGAACAATGATGTTGCGGCAGCAAACAGCATGACAGTAACCAGGAGGAGTTCAGGTGCATGATCAGCTCATGTGAGACAGCACCGTTGTGCTTGTCATTAATGGCAGATCAGTGCCTGTATAGGCGTATCAGGGCCTAATGGCTCCGGACAGTGACAGTGGAGCCAAAGTGCATACCGTTGACAGGCAGCTCCAACTTGGCTTCTTAGCTTTCAGCTCTGCTTCCAGAGATGTCTTCTTCTTCTTTCTTCAATCTTCAAGAGAGGACTGGTGGAAAAGCAACCTAAACAAGGCTCAAACCTCCGCCTTATATACTCTCCCCGGCAGTTGCGTGCCATGTGCACAGATGTTGTGCTCTGTGTGTGTAACCACAGTCCTCAATTAGGTCCGCACTTCATACTGAGTTAGCTTGCCAACTACAGATGGTGCTGATGACAGTTCTCAATCAGGTCTGCCTTTTCAGTCTGCTGTAAGTTGTCAAAACATAAAATGGCACCATTTCAGACCCCACTTTAGAAAACAACATGTCTGACTTATTGACTCAACAAAGGTATCACCTAGTATTAGAAATGGCCATAGTGTGTTTGAAAGGCAGTCTCATTCTCTGGTCAGATCCTGACTACATTGTAGGCTTCCCTGAGGTCTACTTCGGTGAATATCTGGATTAGTATTACTTGGCCTAGGAACCCTGTGACTGGAGTAGTGGGTATTGACTTTTCATGGTGTTTTTGTTTAGCACATGGTTGTTCACATACAGCCTCAAGGATCCATCCTTCTTTTTTTACAAACAGGACTGGGTTCTGTCTGTGGAGATGGAGTGGTCTTTTAATCCTTTTTTTAAGGTTCTTATGAACTGAATCCTTAAGAGCTGCCAGTGCAGACTGAGATATTGAGTCTCTTAATTATAATTGTTTCTTGGATCCAGATGCAAGTTGATTGGAGAGTTGTATTGACTGGGAGCATGTGTGTGGAGTGGGGGAGCTGGAGAATGTCTGTGGTCTGCTTTCTGAAATTCCATGTATATTATATCCACTGATTTACAGTAGTCTGCATGCTTGTTGATATTCTCAAAGAATTTTAAGAGATTGTAAGGTATGATATCCCTTTACAAAAGCCATTGCCATTCTTACCTAATGATTTAGATCTAGAGAAGTGGTTGTTCCCCTCTATTTGGCACTGGTGAGGCTACATGTGGAATAGTGTGTCCAGTTTTGGGCCCTCCGGTATAAAAGGAAGTGGATGTGCTGGAGCAGGTTCAGTGGAGGGCAACAAAAATGATTAAGGGACTGGAGCACATGACCTAGGAGGATAGGCTGAGGGATTTGGGCTTGTTTAGTTTACAGAAGAGAAGACTGAGGGGTGATTTAATAGCAGCCTTCAACTTCCTGAGGAGCAGTTCTAAAGGGATTGGTAAGAAACTGTTCTCAGTGGCGTCAGATAGCAGAATAAGGAGTAATGGTCTGAAGTTAAAAAGGGAGAGATGTAGGTTGGATATTAGGAAAAAGTACTTCACCAGGAGGGTGGTGAAGCACTAAAATGCATTGCCTAGAGAGGTGGAATGCATTGCCTAGAGAGTTTCCATCCCTAGAGATTTTTAAGTCCCGACTGGACGTGTCCTGGCTGGGATGACTTAGTTGTGGTGGATCCTGCTTGAAGCAGGGGGCTGGACTAGATGACCTCCTGAGGTCCCCTCCAGCCCTATGATTCTATGATTTGTTTTCATCTATGTATATGATAATTCTGTACTTTACTACAGTTTCAACAGGTTGCCTGGTACTCAAGCTAGGCTGACCAGCCTGTAACTGGCAGGATTGCTTCTGGAGCTATTTTTGAAAATCAAGATCACATTAGCTATCCACCATTCATAATGTATAGATGCTGATTTAAATAATAGGTTACTGGTTCTTCAATTTCGTATTCATGTTTAACTTTAAGAAGTAATAAAGAGGTACATGCTAACATGCTATATATATTTGAAATTTATGAAGAAGATGGGAAAGCAGGGTTTAAAATGTTTTCAAGGAGGTGTTGGGCATGCATTGCCTGATGAGGGATTGCATGAATTTGCAACAAATTGTTAGGGCTCAGACAGCTTGTATACTTATACTTATGTTCCACTGCCAGCAAAGTATGTTCCTGTTATGTATTTATTCATGATTTGACTCTGGCCCATTCCATCATAATTCCCTTCAGGCTTTCAGAGAAAGAGATTATTTAAGGTGATGTAAGGGTTATAACTAGAAGTACTAGTAATGAAATGAAATTAAGCCATTGGAAACGATTTGAATATCAAAACGTTTCATATAAATAAAACCTGTGAGGGTACAGAATCGGCCCCTAGGAAATGAGAAAGCCCAATCACAAGACAGATGTTCTTGCCTGGTGGGGGAATTATTACTTTTATTTGTGTTACAGTGGGAGGAAAATGAAAATCTAGGTAATTCATATAATTACCATTTGAACTGGTGTTTTAGTTAATTTTCAGTGATAAAGGATTAGATTAGATTTTTATTATTGGTGGCAAAATCGGCAATTTAATAAAGCAGCAACCTTTAGAGATGTGAGCAATCAGTGACTGCATGGCTCACAGGAATGCATTCATTTCTATAAATGCTTCCCAGTTCAGTTTCAGTAAGTGAGTTGAAAAGGAAGTCTGAAGAGCTATTTAAGTATGAATCAAAATGTAGTGTTTAGAGAAGAAAATATTAGTGTCAGAGAAAGCAGAGAATGGAGGTGAACTTCATTACATGAAAAATATTCATTCCTCTGCCACTTGCAGAATGGGGAATGGGGGTATGTGAGAGAGCTGGCTTGCCTTAGTGTTTCTGGATGAATCTGAAAAACAAATTTGGCTGCTCCTTCATACCTATCCACTCTCTTTGGAATTTGTGGGAGGATAGGCAAGCTAATTCTCAGTCTTCTTCTGCAACTGATTCTTGTCCACTTTTGAATCCTTACAGCACTGCAGCATTGCAGCCTAGTGAAGATGTGATATATGGCAACAGGTGAGCTTCTCCTATTAGTGGAGGTACTCCACCACCCTTTGAGGTAATAGGGGAAAACCCTGCTGTTGATATAATGCTGCTTGCACTGGGGGTACAGCCAGTATCAATGCATCTATAAGATCCACACAGCTGAATGGTGTACTTATACCAACATAGCTTTCTAGTAGACTAAGGCTAAGTCTATACTCAGTAAATAAGTCGATTTAACATATGCAGTTCTTGCTACAGTATTTGCATAGCTAGAATCGACATTATCAGAATCAACTTATTTCTCTAGTGAAGACCTAGCCTCTGTACTCTAACATCGACCTCCTGTATTCCGTGTAATAGCTGGATTACAGGGGTTGACTGCTGACCCCAGAGAGATAGATTTTGTTGTCTCTTCACTAGACATGCAAAATTGAACTCCAGAAGATCAACTCCAGATCGATCTTCCACTTGTTGTAGACAAGCCCTTCAGCTTTGTCTCACAGAGGACAAAGTCTGGTTGAGCCCTTCTTTTCTGTGAGTGCTTCTTATGTGATTCACTCAAACTTCAGACTTGCTTCTCCTGAGCACATTACTTCTCATACCATGAGAAGGAAAGTCTTTGGCTTCTGACTGGGCTATTTCCTAAAACAATGGGTTTCTATTACTATGTGAATTGGTGTCCAATCCTGAGGTCCCATCAGAAGCCTTGGGGGAGGTTGCCCTGGAATTTCCACTGTTGCAAGTGGGAACTCTATTTACAGAAGCTTCTCTCTCTCTACAGAGAATGATTGTCAGCTTGCACAAATCTAAGTCACTTGGGTGAGAGAAGGGAGAGTCTTTATTTTGAAAGAAAGGCGGTTCCTATTTATATTCTTAGTGCCCCAAATCTGGATGGCACATTTATCGCATCACCTGCATATTCACAAGACATTGATCAGCTGCAGAGGCTTTAAAGGTTATGTTTTGTTTTGTTTTTTAAAATGATACAGCACCCCCGAGTGCATATACAGTAACAGATAAACATAAAGAAAAATACTGTTACATGCCAATGGGATGTGATGTTGGCAGTTGAAAAAGTTCAGATAGGCCAGACTCTGAACTGTTGCCTCTGGGAGCCCTCATATACTGCAGTGATGTTACATATTTGCATAGAGTTTAGAGGTCAGCCATCCTGGAGAAGAAAGATCACAGACTTAGGCCCATAGGGGTTGTTATCTTTACTCTGAGTTTTGATTGAATCTGTGTTACTTCAAAGACTGATTTAGTCTGGTTTAATAATAGTAGGTTTTTCATGTCTATTCTGATGATTTCATTTAGTTACTAGTTTAATGGGATTTGTAATTACCCTTTTTTACTACCTTAGGGCCGTTTTTTCTTTACAAGTCTGTTCACAGTTATAGGCAATATTTGCACATTAACCAATTCATTTTGAAAGACCGTGAAGAACTGAGCAAATCAGTTGTCCTCCACACACAATAATTCACAGAATACTCAGTGTCCACTTCCACATCCCTGCTATAAGATATTGGAGTGCTACACATCTGTGTTCCAAAGCAGACCAATTTGTCATACCAACAGCTAAGCATTTGTTACAAATCTAAAAACACAGCTCCGATGCCAACATTTTGTGAAACAATAACAGACTTCTTCCAGTCTGGTATTCTTCTTTCAGGCTAGCAACTTCTGACTGCATAAAGATTGTAGTCAGTCTAACAGTATTAGGAGGAATCTTTCCTAAGCCATTTTATAATTCATCCATAACATGTAAGAGATGCTTGTCCTTTTATCCTTATGCAGATCATGTATTTATATATATTATGGGGGAGACTGGAGAACGCAGGTCACATCAGAGCCCTGTGATGTTAGACACTGTACAAACACAAATTGAAACACTCTAGGGCTATGGATAGACTATTGTTGCTGTTTTGGGACACAAATGTACCCTGAAATAGCAATTCCGGGGCTAACCACCACACTCGAAACAACAAGGTTATTTCTAGCATGGTACTCCATTTTTGCTACCCCTTATCATGAGATGGGTGGTAGTAACCTTCCACTTACTTTGAACCTTGGTGTCATCTGGATGGCACCGGCTTCAAAATAAGGTAGCTCGAAATAATTTACGCAATTTGCATTGCACAAATTGTGTAAATTACTTCAAGCTATGGCTACAGCGTAGCCATAGTCCGGCAGTCTGTCAAGACAAGGCAGACAAAGGGTGGGATGAGAAAGCAGTGACACAGAAAGTCAGTGGATTGGAATCTAAGGGCAGGTCTACACTAGACCTATAAGTCAATCTTATATATGCAATTCCAGCTATGACAATTGCATAGCTGGAATTGATGTATCAACTTATCATGCTGTCTCCACAGAGGGAGGCTGGCGGGAAAACCTCTATCATCAACGTCCCTTACTCCTTGTGAAAGTGAGGCATACCTGGATCAACTGCTGAGCCTTGATGGTTCGATTTAGCACATCCCCACTAGGCAACCTAAACTGAGCCCTGAAGGATCGACCCTGACCAGGTCAATCTTCTGGTAAGTATAGACCCGAGAGAAAGGGGATATTATTAGTTTTGTTGAATCTGGCATTTAAGAAATTTCTGACATCTCTTTTCCATCCCTATACTGTTTTTGGTAAGGTTCCTATCAATATCAATACTGAAGTGCTGTACAACACTAATTGGTAGGATGCAAAGGGAGGATGATTTTAAGAGTAACGTATTGGCTAGCATTCAAACTGCTTGGTTTCCATTCCCCAGCTTTGCCATTAAGTTCTTGGAAAAGTCACACTCTTCATACCTCTGCATGTTGAACAGTAACAGAGAGGGAGCTGTGCTAGTCTATATACTATCAAAATAGAAAAGCAGTCAAGTAGCACTTTAGAGTCTAACAAAATAATTTATTAGGTGAGCTTTCATGGGTCAGACCCACTTCTTCAGACCATAGCCAGACCACAACAGACTCGATATTGAGTCACCTAATAAATTATTTTGTTAGTCTTTAAAGTGCTACTTGATGGCTTCTTCATACCTCTGGTTCCCTTAAAAATGTAGATTATAATACTCCTTTCTCCCACCAATTGTCCATTTTGTCTATTTAAAGAGTAAGCTCTTTGTGACATGGACTGTCTCTTATTATGTTTTTGTACAGTGGCCTGATCTCCAATGTCCTAGTAAAATAATAATGGATTATACTTTAAATAGCAAAGATGAAATTCCTTTTTCCTATTTTACCACAATATAAATGTATTAATAAATTATAAATGTTTTTAAATGGTGGCAGTGGGTTAGAAAATTTTGGAATGACGTAAGGCAAGAGAGTCTATCATGTAAGTGCAGAGCCAGTGACATGATAGGGACACTACTTCCACCAAGAATGTGCTAATATGCCCGTGAATATCTGTATTCATTAGATTACACCTCTTACCTAAACATTGGAATGAATAAAAACTAGCTGCCTACATTTTCACAGAATAACTGATAAAAAAGGATGTACATCTGACTGGATAAGGTGGTGGGTTGGATTTTTCAAATAAGCTTTCGAATAGACTTTTCCACTGTTCACTGCCACGCTTTCCCAAGAAATGTGCAGCTTCTAGGAGATCTGCTGGCATTCTTCAATCACTCTTCTAACATTGTGTGATGACGTATCTATTACTGAAACAACCTTTGCAACAGGAGCAGGTGTATTTACCCATCTGAGTCTTGTGAGTGTGAGGAAGACATGTACTGCCCCTGAGCATTTCGGATTTGAGGGAAGAAATAGTCTTTGTCTGGGGGGTTCCAAGAACTGTACAAGAACCCCCTGAAAATTCCAGAATTCATGAGAGAACACAGTGGGGAGGGTGGGGTTTCTTTTTTGGATGGGGGCACAGGGAATGTCGGCAACTGTGGTAAGATCTGACAGCAGTGTCGTTCCCCAGGAGAAACTGGGTATGATATTTTCCATTGACATTCAGGATAAAGTAACAAGGGGTCATGTGTTGCTGGGCCTTCTGAATGGACTCAGTACGGTCCAGTTCATGAAACTCATAACAACTATTATTTATAGCAGTTGCCTGAACTAATATATCTTTGTAATTCATTGTCGTATATTGCTGAAGGCATCTTCTGGGAGTGGAAGCAACTGCCTTTGTGTTCATCTTCCCAGTCTATACCTACAGTAATAAAAAAGGGCATGTTCTCTTTCCAGGCAGCTACCTTAGCACTTCCTCATGGCATCATTTGAAACAGAAGGCAGCACAGAGTTGAGAGGAAAATGATTTCTATGTACATGTTTGGTGGTGGAAATACTTTGGGCACCACAAGTATTGCTAGTGGAGCTTCTGAAATTTCCTGTTCAACAATACAATGAGTACTCAGTATAGCACCTAGTTCACTAACCAAATTGCCTGTTTGGAGAAGAGTATGAACATGTTTTCTGGCCCCTCACTTCCTGATTAAGAAATGAAGTCACAGGACAAAAATGGAGTTAGTGTTGTAGTTAACCATAATCCCATTATCTTTATTAACACCATGACTTTTAGTATCTGGAAAAGTCACATTTTTAAGCTCCCAGGCTTGTCTTTTAAACATGTTGTACAGGTTTCCTTTGAGGAAGAGGATTGAAGTTTAGTTATGGAGTGATTGTTTTGCGAAATGTTTGCCAGTGAGTGATATGGACTTTTCTCATTTTCTGTGTGAATTTATTCAAAATAGTTTTATTTTTTTTTGGGGGGGGGGCATTCATTGGACTGGGTGAAGGATGAAGGACATCACACATTGTGATAGGCACTTGTTGGACAAATGGATTTTTAAAGGTGAGTGAAACATGGTAGCAGTGGAGATTTCTCATACGTTTTTGAAACATGACTGCAAAGGTATTTATGGGTCACTTCATGTTGGATGGGCCCCCAGAATGTGTGCTGACTACCTCCAGTAATCAATCTGTTCCATCTTGTATTTAGCTGTGGTACCCTGAGTATCTTTCCCAGACCTGAAGAAGCATGCAGTGTAGCTTGAAAGTTTCTCTCTCCCTTAACAAAAGACATTGGGACAATAAAAGATATTACCTCATTCACTTTTTCTCTCTTATATCCTGGGACCAGCCTTGATAGCTACATCACTGTTTCCAGCAATCATTTTTATTGTCTGTCTGTTTAAAAAGAGCTAAGTAGAGAACATGAATATGCTGTACCATACCTGATTCAAAGAGGCTGTTAAAGAAACCAGGGACTGTGTATTTGGTGCCGGAGTGATTCACTGCTGCCTTTTCACTCATGAAAGTGGTTGCACTGCTCCCCTGCTCAGATTTCTCCTCTGCAGATACTGTACTGTCTTTCTCACACATCCATCAAGAAAGACAGCTCTGCTTTTTGGTTTACACAATTGGCCCAAACTCCCTAATGTTATAACGTGAACATAAGTAAGACCTCATGTAACTTCTATTAAAATCCAATCATGGAAAATAAACTGCAGACATCTGCTCTTCACCATGGTGTCATGTAGATATTTTCCCCTTGGTCTGCACAAAACTGCTTAGGCAGCTTGAATAAATTCCAGGCCAACATTTCAGAATTTGATCAGCTAAATAGCCATGTGAACAACAGCATTGAATAGATACATGAGAAGGTGAAGGCATTACAGGATATGGATTAGCTGGCTCCCACTTCTTATTCAAAAATTGCTAGTGAGTGATCTTTTAAAATCTGATTAGAAGGAAACATTTTCATTCACTTAAGGAGACGATGGTCACCTTTATTTTTTAGAAACTTTTGAGGCCGCATTTAGGTGAGAGCAAATCTCCTGGGTAAAACTGAAAATAAAAATAACAAATGACTCTGAAAAACTAAATAATGATAAAACATACTTTAAAAAGCAAAAAAAATTCTCCCCTTTCTACCCACTCTTAAAACTCCTTTAATTGTGTTATTAGGTCAAATTTATCCCTGCTGTTATTCCACTGATCTCAACTGACTTGCACTTGAGATAAATTAGGTCCAGTAATTTTTCTTTTTAAATTATCTGCCTCCTCCTCCCAGAATGCCTAGGGCACAATTCACAGTGTTAAAGGACAGTCACAACGCTTCACTGAGCAGCATTCCACTGTTGGATCAGAGATGCTGCAGTCCTCTGGCATCAGGATGGGGCTATGGAGCTGCACCCTGTCAACTCTGTCATCTACCCTTACTCCTTTTGTCCTTACCTGCTAGCAAATGCATGGGGGTTGTGTGTTGCTTCCATCACAGGGGCAAATTGATGACAGTCAGGCATTTTTGATTCAATTCTGTTTATTAAAAAGACTGTACAAGTCCTTATTTCCCTTGATAGAGTAGGATTGCAAGCAGTCCTGTAGCACCTTAGAGACTAACAAATATATTGGGTCATGAGCTTTTGTGGGTAAGACCTACTTCTTTAGAGCTGTGTCTACACTACCCCCTTCCTTCTGGAAGGGGCATGATAAAGAGCGAGGTCAGAAGATGCTAATGAGGCACTACTATGAATATGCAGAACCTCATTAGCATAAAGGATGGCTGCAGAGATTTGCAAGTGCCACTTTCAAGTTGTGCGCCACCCGTGTAGATGGGGGCCTTTTGAAAGGAACCCCCCATTCTTCAAAAGCCCCTTCTTCTTATCTGGTGCAAGGAAGAAGGGGCTTTCAAAGACTGGAGGGGGTCCTTTTGAAAGGACCCCATCTACAAGGGCAGTGCATGATTCGAAAGTGGCACTTTCAATTCGCCATGGCTGTCATTATGCTAATGAGGCACTGCATATTCATGGAAGGTCCTCATTAGCATCTTCCAACTTTGCTCATTACCATGACCCTTCTGAAAGGAAGGGGGCCAGTGTAGACACAGCTTAGATGAATAGAGCAGAACAATAGAATCCAGGGTTAATATAAACAGTAAAGGTTGTTGGGGAGAAGAAGTAAAAAAAGAAAGAGTTCCTGATGCTGGATTTATGTCCATCATCCTTTGGCACAGAGACTGTCTGGTTTGTCCTACATACGTGGCAGAGGGTCATGGCTAGCACGTGATGCCATACATCAGTGTGATATATGCCTTTGATATTTGCAGGAATAGGACATAGCCGATGTCATTTGCTTCATCAACTGGGTCATACTAGTGACAGGTAACCCCCTCTGCTTGTTATTTGTGAAGATACAGACTAATATGGATGCTTCTCTGAAAGTAGCGATCAGACAGGAAACAGTTCCCTTACTCAGTAGTGCAGGCCTCTTTCTCCTCGTCAGTACTCTACCCCCAGACCCGTTTCTCTCTCCCTGTCTCTCTGTCTCTCTCTCTCAGCTTTTCTCTCAGTTGTGTTTTGCTGGCTGGCCTTGGATTTTGGCTGCCGTGTCTGTGGTACTTCTGGTTATTCATGCACACACACACAGCTAGCTCCAACAGAGCAATACCCACCCCTTAGCTTATCTCCTGCCCTGTTTCCTATATGTCCTGCTCTGTTGGGGGTAGAGCTCATCGTTTCATCTGTTTTACTCTTCAAGGAGGTTAACTGGTTTCTTACAGCTATAACAATGAAAGGTGGCTGGTATGTTCACCAGTTCCAGCAAAGTTCCACCCAATTTCTAGCTCACAAATATGTGTTCAAATGCTAATTAACTGGACCTTCTACCTTCAGCAATGTTCCAAGTGGCCATGAGCGTACCTCCTGGGAGTGCTTTTTAATTGATCTTTCTGATACCAGGCAGGATGTTTGCAGAACATTTCTCTTTAGAGGGTCAAACTGGTTCCGGGTGCAGGGCTTGGGAGGAGACACAACCCTTTTATGTGCATGTGGGGTGTGAAAGTATCCACAAAGGATGGTGGGGCAGCAAGAAGTATGTGTGGCCAAGGCCAAAACACGTGTTTGCCCACAGAACTTATCTAGTGCCTTGGAAGGAGAAGGTTGCCTCTGCAAAAGGATGGGACCAAGTGTATGGGAGTATGTACTCTGACTTCTTTCTGGAGAGGTGCACCTCCATACTCCTACCAGTCTGAGTCAGTGCCTGACTGACTAAGAATATGTCCACACTGCAATCAGAGGTATGACTACAGTATGTGTCAAGGTAGCTAGAGTAACAAGACAAGTGAAGCCAGGCCTGCTGACGTGGGGTGGGGGAAGGAAACAACTGCTCTAAGGCCTGGCAATACAAACTGGGCTGAGATTCCCAGCTGCCACCACCACTATTACTGCAGCAGTGGCGGCCTTAGACCTGGGCCCTTTAAATCACTGTCAGAGTGCTGAACATTGTGCTCTGGTCAGCAGTGAGGGCTAGGGAAGACACCATGGTCTGGGCAACACTGAAGAGTGGCTGCCTCCAGCCTCCCCACATCTGCCTGAGGCCCTGTCCAAGGTCTTGGCAAAGCTGTCAGTCATGCTGAGTAAAGCCTTGGCAGCGAGGAGCCCTGGGTACGTACTTGAACAAGCTTGCTTGTGCAGCTACCCATGCTACTGAGGCTTCACTGCTATTGTCAGACAAGCTAGCTAGAGCTAAGCTAATTCAGGTGTGTCTGCATATTCTGTAGTCACATCTCTGACTGCAGTGTAGAAATGTCCTGTTTCAGGGCATCTGAAAATGCTTGTCCAAACCAGACTTCCAAACCCTGTCAATCTCCTGAATGCTGTTGCCTCTGTGCCTTAGTTGGAAGTGCTGGGACCAAGTTCTGATGTCCTTATTCAGGCAGAACTGTGACTCATGGATGACTAAAGGTGACACAATGTTCTCTTGGATAATGAGACCATGCAGCATAATCTCTGAAGAGAATGTGCTGAGTATAGCATGTCCTTCATCTGCTCTTTAAAAAGGCAAGTGACAGAGAAAACCAAGAGAAGACTGTTCCCATATCACAAGCAGCAGAACTTGTAGTGTGGGTCTGTCCAAAAGTAATCCTTATTGAAGGTCTAAATTAGTTATTAGTTTTTGGGTAACTATGGTGCATTTCTTACTCCCTGTCTGTTCTACTCTGTTTATTTGCAAAACAAAAAAGCAGTCAAGTAGCACTTTAAAGACTAACAAAATAATTTATTAGGTGATGAGCTTTCGTGGGACAGACCCACTTCTTCAGACCATAGCCATACCACAACAGACTCAATATTTAAGGCACAGAGAACCAAAATCAAGGTGGACAAATCAGAAAAAAAAATTATCAAGCAAATTATTATTAGCAAATCAGAGAGTAGAGGGGCAGAAGTGCGGGGGGGAGTCAAGAATTAGATTAAGGCAAGTATGCAAACAGCCACCTATAATGACCCAGAAAATTCCTATCCCAGTTCAAACCATGTGTTAATGTGTCAAATTTGAATACACAAGAGAGTTTAGCAACCTCTCTTTCAAGAGTGTTGTGAAAATTCCTCTTCAGTAAGACACAAACTTTTGTCATTAACAGAATAACCCACTCCTTTAAAATACTGGCAGACTGGTTTGTGGATCAGGAGTGTTTTTATGTCTGGTTTGTGCCCATTAACTCTTTGTCTAAGAGAGTTTGAAGTCTGTCCAACATACAAAGCATCTGGCTTAATACTTGGCTTAATCTAATTCTTGACTCCCCCACTTTCCTCCCTCTGCCCCTCTACTCTCTGATTTGCTCACCGTGATAATTTTTTTTCTGATTTGTCCACCTTGATTACTATTTTTTGTTCTCTGTGCCTTAAATATTGAGTTTGTTCTGGTACGGCTGTGGTTTGAAGAAGTGGGTCTGTTCCACGAAAGCTCATCACCTAATAAATTATTTTGTTAGTCTTTAAAGTGCTACTTGACTGCTTCTTTGTTTCGATAGAATATAGACTAGCATGACTTTCTCTCTGTTTCTGCTTATTTTGTGTATGATAGTTAGACAAAGTCAGCATTTGCTCAGATCACTGAAATGAGAAAACAAGCTAGTGGCTGCATTGTTTCATACCCCATGAGAACTACAGTGTTGTTCTTTGCTCTCTGAACCGTTGGAGCAACTACAGTAAAAAGCTATAGGTTAAGGCAGAAAACTAGGAACCTGGAGAACTGGATTTCAAACCTGGCTGTGGCACACAATTCCGTATGATATTGGACAACTTCCTTTACCACAATTTCTTTATCTGTAAAACTGGACTAATACTCGTCTGCAAATGTTTCACCAGCACCTAAAATCGTTACAGGTTTTTACAATAATTTGAGATGTGGTAAAAATAACATGGGGAGGCTGATAGCTCTCTTCTTATTTCACTACAGTGCCATGAGAGACCAATGTTTCAGAATTTTGCTGCTTAATAATATAAACACCTGTTTGTTATTGTTTTCACTGTCTATGTTGTATGGTGGTAGCCAGAAAGGCCAGGGGCTTAAGTTGCTAAATTGGATGTGAAGCTGTAATCAAGAGAGTGGAGATATGAAAGAACTTGGCAGCCCACTGAAGTATGTTATGCTACAGCAGTTGTTCAGACAAAGACTTTCTAAATCTAGCAGTTGCCACAGCCTGTCACATAGACTTTCTACAGCTGATATTTTTCCAGTGATCAAAATACAAAGCTTGTTTATTCTTATCACTCGTATCAGTAGCAATACTGGAGGTTACACAGCAGCAACATCATTATCACCACCAAACCACACCACTGTTGTGTTTTTTAAGTATTGTATATCATTCACTGTTAATCTCACTTGATTATTAAGTGACAGTTGCTATTCTCCATTTCAGATACGAGAGGTTAAAGGTTGGCAGCACAGACATAGAAGATGAGACATTGAAGATAACACTAAGACCGAGGAGCACCTAATACATCATTTTTGCCATACTTTGCTTTAGATCTAGATTACTGATGGAAGTTGGGATCTTTTTTGTTTGTTTTGTAATTTAAGTTTTTCTGTCATTATTTTCCCCTTCTTCTGGATGGGGAGGTGAGGAAGAAGGATGAATTTGGGTTTGTTTTTCTGATGATAAAGCTCACGTTTTTTCCTTTACCTGCTATACACAGTTACCTGATGTTTTCATATATGCATTTGATAAGAATGTTTGCAAAGCAATTGCACTGGTATACTGGTATCCAAAATAATCCAGATTTTTATAATCAGTGTTTGAAATACACATCTCCTCTTACTTTTCAGTTACTGTGTATTGATCCTCAAATGACCATATGGGATATTGATTCTTGTATCTGAAGAGCTAATATTGTTTGTTTACAGCCCTTATTTCTATGAAACTTTTCTTATCATTCAAGTCTTTCTAGCAAGATTTTATATCACATCTGTAATCAATTTGAACATATGTATTATATATTTGCAAATATGCAGTTAGGTTTTAGAATGTATGTATTATGTATTTGCAAACATGTACTTACTGAAAACATTGCAACATATTTATCCCGCACCTGACTTCAGCTCTCATGTATGTTAACATTGTTGACTGCATCCATGTGGCATGAGTATCCATTTTATGTTCTTTCTGAATGCAGTTAAATTATAAAATGAAATGCTGGAAGAAGAGAAGCTACTGAGATTATCTAAAGTGACCAGGGGATGACCAGCATAGCTCCCCAGAAATAATTGGAGTGCTGTAGCCATTAATTCCAGTGAGAAATGTGTGGCTAGATCCTCTGGTCAATTTTGGAAATACCAACTTTACTTTCTTATGTCTAAATCTGTGGTGGGCAACTTGCAGCCCATGTGATATTGGGGAGTTGCTGGAGGTGAGGCAGGTGAAAGGACACATAGAATGTGATGACCATTGGTTCCCTCCAGTCCCATTGGCCAAGAACAGAGCACTTCAGCCACTGCAAGATGCAGGGGACAATGACTGTGGATGGTCAAGTCAGCAAAATGTCTCATCGCCTGCACTCAGATTATCCTGGTGGCCTGCACATGGTTCATGGGCCACAGATTGCCCATCACTAGCCTAAATGGTATTATATAGACTCAGCCCTGCCATGGGATTGGTGGGAACTGCACTAGCCCAAGGAGAGCACAGAGAAGGAGGGAAAACCAGCAGGTTTTGTTTTAAAAAAGGTCAAAAGAAAATAGTTTTATAATTAAAACGCTTAGCTTGTTTTTGAATTGAAAGCTTTGAATTGAATTGAAAGCTTTGTTACAACTGAAACTTTTCCTCAATAAATTTCTTTTTTCACAAATAGGCATTTTTGGTACAAATAGGCATTTTTGGTACAAAAAGAAATTTAATTGAAAAATGACCAGACAACTCTATCCCTGGAGTGCCTGGGAGAAGGAAATATGTATGATCCTTCTGATGGTGCTATAGATTCCTTCCTTTCTGGCATGACTTATACGTAGAGCAGGGGTGGGAACCTTTCTCCAGTCAAGGGCCAGGGCTATACGACCTGGGCTGGAGGGATGGTGCAGGAGAAGCCTGGGAACTGGGGGTGGGGGTCTGGACAGGAGGAAGGGTGCAAGAATGGTTTGAGGGGGTGGTCTGGGCCAGAGAGGGTGAATGAGTGGGCTGTGGGTGGGAGGAGGTGTAAGGGAGGTGTCGGTGTCTGGTTGTAAGTGGTGCAGGAGCAGACTGGGGATATGGGTCTGGGTGGGAGGAAGAATGCCAGAGGGTTGGGTGTAGGGTCTGGAAGAAAGGAGTCAGTGGGAGTGAGGGGCCTGGGAGGATCAGGGAGCTGGTGGGGAGCCTGGGCAGGAGGAGCTGGAGGGTTCGGGGTCTGGGAGGGAATGGTCAGGGTCGGGGTGAAGGGCCTGGGAGGGTGGGATCAGGGTGGGGTGGGAGGGAGAGTGCAAGAAGGGCTGAGAATGGGTGCAGGAGTAGTCAAGGGGCATGGAGTCTGAGTGATGGGGGGTGTAGCTTACCTGCTCACCTCAGATACACATGACTTTGTGCCCTCTCCCCTCTGCTCCCAGGCACCTCCCTCCATGGCTCTGATTGGCCAGAATTCTGGCCAATAGGAACGACAGCATGAAGCCTCCAGGCCATGATGCTGAGGATACTGCTGCCCCCCACCTTCCCTTCCCCTGGCTGGCAGAGAGCAGCAGTAGAACTCAGGGCCACTTCCTGCCCCCTGGCTTGCCTGATCCAGCTCACAAGCCTCGGAGCTCCAACCCTCCACCCCATTGTGAGCCAGATGCTATGTATGGGAGCCCCAAGCCTCGGGGTCCAGATCCAGACAAGCTGCGTTCCAAATCCAGACCATGGGCCAGCAGTTTGCTTCCCCTAACCCAGAAGGATGCACAAGCGGATAAGTCATTCCACTCATTGAAAGTCATTCTAAGGGGTAAGTAAGCTGAGGAAAGAAATGTTTCATCTCCCCTATACTCTTAAGAAAAGATCAGCCCATCCAGTGCTTGGCTTTTTTCATAACAGAATTACATTAGTATTTCTTAGAGTATTTCTTACCAATACCATACTTTTATATGTGGGGAAATTAAAAAAAAAAGAGCTACTGTCAGTTCAATGCCTTAAAAGCTCAAGCAGAAGGCTGACAAAGCAGCCCTCTCTCTTTGGCCCTGTGGATGTCAGTTGGAAATTTGGACACTGACTTCAGTAGGATCAGAACTTGGCCCAGTATATAGTTACAGAGACCCAGTTTGTTAATTCCTAAGATTCCTTCACCAACACCCAATATTAAGAAACTGCCACTACTAATGCAGAACAGATGGAGAGCATAATGTTCACTCCATCAGAAGTGCTTTCTGAGAGTGAGCCACATCTGCCTATCAAAGGTCTAAAGGGAAAGTTTTGAGACTGGAAGCAGACCAAATCTATGCTATAAATCTGAGAACTGGAAGTCCAAATCTGTGCCATAAATCTCAGAGTATGACACTGCCCATGTCATAAGCAGAAGGCACTCATATCAGATAAAATTGCCCTCCTGATAAGACAAACACAGAACTCCATGCCTGTTCCAAATTCTTTACAGGACTTATCAGCTATTATCCTTTGCACGTCGCATATGTACCAGGGATCATTTTAGGGACAGGTTCTGTTCAATATCTTCATCAATGATTTAGATAGTGGCATAGAGAATATATTTATAAAGTGTGTGGATGATGCCAAGATGTGAGGGGTTGCAAATGCTTTAGAGGATAGAGTTATAATTCAAAATGATCTGAACAAACTGGAGAAACGATCTGAAGTAAATAGGATGAAATTCACTAAGGACAAATGCAAAGTACTTCACTGAGGAAGAAACCATCAGTTTCACGTATATAAAATGGGAACTGATTGTCTAGGAAGCAGTACTGCAGAAAGGAATCAGGGGTCATAGTGGAACACCAGTTAACTATGAATTAACAATTTGATACTATTTTTTTTAAAGAAAAACAAGCCTCATTCTGGGAGTGTTGTGAGACATGAGAAGTAATTCTTCTAATCTAGTCTGCTCTGCTTAGCTCTTAACCAGTGTCCCCTTTAAGCTGAGCGCATGGGAGGCCACTCAGGAGAGATTCAGGTGTCACCTAGCAGGAGAAGAGCACCCACAGAAGCATTGTTACAGAGTGACTGACACCCTATTCATTTAGCCTTAAAAGGGCGGGTGGGAAGAGAGAGAGAGAGACAGAGAGAGCGCTTATCTAAGAAAGCTATTTATTTCCAGGCAGTAGCTGTACAAGGGGAGTTAAACAAACAAAACAGTCACAATATTAAATCTAACTTAAGTCTGAGTACAAATGTTAGAGCTAGTAAACTGATTGCATAAGGCAGGGCCCGGAGGCGAGAGAGAGAGAGAGAGAGAGAGAGAGAGAGAGAGAGAGAGGGAGATCCAACCACTCTATGAAGCTGGAACTGATTGGGGTCCCCAGGCGATGATGGTAGCTGCGGGGGACCAGAGTGTTGGAGATAGGCAGAGCACTAGATTTGTTTCTGGGTAAACAGATGGTTCAAAGGAAGTATTGTAAAGTGGCTTTGTTTAGGCTAGACAAAAGAAACTGATCATTCCTAGCTATGGGTGGTGTTCCTCTGAGGGAGCTCATAGTGCAATTAGGCAATTTCAGTATTTCGCATACCAATAGAGGATTTATTCCGGAAATTGTTCTGATAATTACAGATCTGGGTGTGGGCAGGCCTGGGTTCATTAGCATCTGAAGCAGAGATTTCCCAGCAGGCGGTGCTCTTCCTTCTGTATCTCAGAATTCAGGACAATTTAGCTTTTCTCTGTTCTGTATGCTAATGGAGCTGTCTTCTCTCCTATCTCCAACACAGATGGGGCTAGGGATGCTTCCTTAATCCAAATACCCTTGTTGTTGGGATTTAGGTATGTCCTTCCCTGCAGTTTCCATGTTTTGTCTTTTGTTCAAGCTGAGCGGTGGGGCAGGTGGTGAAGGGGGTGTCTTCAGGGTGTTATGCCCTGATTTCCCAGAAACACAGAGCTAGTAGGTAGCAAACAGATTAGATAATGTTGGAACAAAGTCTGGACATCATGTATGAAGCAAGCAGGAGGGTTTATTACACACAGCACTGGTGGAGTGTCAGTCCACTTGTTAGGGCTTTGTGAACACTGCCAAGCAGCACGTTACAATTGATTATATAGGGTACTGATGGGCAGAGGGAAAGATAGAGGCTAGCAGCAAAGAAAATAAGCACAATTAGCACAATAAACTAATAATCTGAAAGGTTGCATAGTGGTTCTCTTCCCATAGTTTACAGAACTTTTTATCTATAGAACATATGATTCAACAAGTCCTTTGAAGAGAGCAAACATCAATTAACACTAATGTGTAAAGCAATGATGTATAGAGCTGGCAGCTGGATGTTATCTTCTCCTGGATATGAGCATTCGTGTTATACGTACAGAATCAAAGCAGAAGGTAAGGAAAGAATCGTGACAATTGCATGGTTGCTGTTCTCTCTTTGAGATAGCCTAATTCCCCACCACAGACTCCCTTCCTGGAATGTGGTTGCCTAGGAAGTTATCTCTGTTAGGGCTGGGATGACCTTCCCAGATGGCAGAGTGGGAGGTGGAGGGGCAGGGCAGTGAGGGAATCATGCTTCGGGGCCAGGCCTACCAGACTCCAATTCTGAGCAGTAACTCTTAGCAGAATATCCTGGCCTGTCTCAGAATTCCTATCCTACAGATAAACTTCTATCAGGGATGATCTAGATGGTGCTGGCTCCTGCCATGAGTGCAGGGGACTGGACTCAATGACTTCTCAAAGTCCCTTTCAGTTCTAGTATTCTATAAGTCTATGATTTTTAGGTCCTATCCAGGACTGGAGGTAGACATGTTGAGAAAGAGAAGAAGTCTTGCTGTATTTCTAGCCGAAGAAGAAGCAAAGGAAATCTCTCAGAAACCTGTTCTTGTGCTTAAACACCTAGTGGAACCTCTTACATTTTCCTCACATGAGTCCCGAGGCCACAGTTCATTGGTGGATCTGGAAAGACAATGAGCTGACCACCTGTCATCCCCACATATAAGGAATGATAAACCAGGCTGTCATACGTCATGAATTAAAGGCTTAATACTGGGTAGTAAATCACTGGAATGTTTACTTGGACAAGCATCTTGTCAGCAGGGCCTGAATAGAGATCACCACAAACATGGGGGATTTTATTGCATTCAATAAAACACATGTTGCAGAAATGACATCTCTGTTTTTCAAATGGCTGAAATTGCTGAGTTTAATGGGTACTGGAGTGATGATATAATCATAGTTTTCTCCAGCACACAGCCCCTATCATTTATTATTTCCACTCCTGTACATTGAATCCGCTTAGCCTGACAGCTCTGCCTCACCACGGGTTAGTTTGATAGAACCAGCCAGGAATGGGTAATAACCAATTGCAGTGACAGCAGGCTTGGCAGGGCTAACTCTAAATGTAGGAATTGGCTTAAACTACATCAGGAAAGTGTGACAAAAATGTGAACTTGACCAGGGCTTCTCTCCAGTATTGAATAACTATTTAGATTTCTTGATTTCAAGACATCTCCACTATAACATATTCTCTTCAGAATTTTACTTTAATTACAAAATGTCAGTCACTCCAGATACTCAGGGATATCATATTGAAGTTATTTTGCTTCTGATATACAGCAATCAGCCTGCACATTTAGGTGGAGTGTACTCTTATCAGTCCTGAAGAGGAGATTTCCTAAGGGACTTCAGTGGTTCCTATCCTTGGATGTTGAATGAAATTTTAGCCATATATTTCAAGACAATGCAAGTTACATGGCTAAATCATGGGACATGCTTTGAAAATGTCAAGGTGCACTAGTCAGAAGGCTGTTATTTTTTCAGAGAATAGCTATTTTGAATCCAGACCTGGCAGTAGATAGTTGTGTCTGGTGCTATGTTAAGAACATGAGAACAGCCATAATGGGTCATAACAAAGGTCCATCTATTCCAATGCCAGGTGCCCCCAAGGGAATGAACAGATAACCATCAAGTGATCCATCCCGTTACTCATTTCCAGCTGCCAACAAACAGAGACCAGAGACACCATTCCTACCCCTCCTGGATGATAGCCATTGATGGACCTATCCTCCATGAATTTATCTAATTCTTTTTTGAACCCTGTTAAAGTCCTGATCTTCACAACATCCTGAGAGAAAGAGTACCACAGCTGACTATGGCTACGTCTACATGAGCCAAAAACTTTGAAATGGCCATGCAAATGGCCATTTCGCAGTTTACTAATGAAGCGCTGAAATACATATTCAGCGTCTCATAAGCATGCGGGCGGCCGCAGCACTTCGAAATTGACGTGGCTCGTCGCTGTGCGGCTTGTCCAGACGGGGCTCCTTTTTGAAAGGACCCCGGCTACTTCCAAGTCCCCTTATTCCTATGAACAGAAGTGCCGCAGCCGCCTGCATGCTAATGAGGTGCTGAATTTGTATTTCATGGCAATTTCGAAGTTTTTGGCTACTGTAGACATGGCCTATGCATTGTATGAAGAAGTACTTTGTTTTGTTTGTTTTAAAGCTTCTACCTATTAATTTCTTTTGGTGACCCCTAGTTTCTTGTGTTATAGGAAGGAGCAAATAATTCTTTTTTATTCACTTTCTCCTCAGCAGTCATGCTTTTATAAACTCCTCCCTTAGTTATCTCTTCTCCAAGCTGAAAATTCCTAGTCTTTTTAATCTCTCCTCATTTGGCAGCCAGTTTTGTTGCCCCTTTCTCAACCTGTTCCAATATATCTTTTTTGAGATGAGGTGACCACAGCTTCACACAATATTCAGGATGTGGGCATACATTTGCATCTAGTGTTCACACACTTTCCATTGTTATACCACATTATATTATATTATATACCATATTATATTGTCTTCTCTGAGCAACACTCTATGTAAGATTGCCCAGTCTGTCTATCCCAGGCTATGTCTAGATTGAAGAGATCTATCGGCAAAATATACACAAATTGTGCAATGTATTTGCATAGCTACTTCTAACAGTTCTGTCAGGACAGGCTTTTCCCACATTTGGCCCATCTACATGTGGCCAAATGTCAGGAAACCCCCCCTCTGCCAACACGTTCCTTCTTCCTTGTGGAATGAAGATGACCAGGATTTTGGCAGAAGGCTCCCGGAGCAGCAGACTTCTTTTGGGAGCCATCTGGGCTCCTGACAGAAGTCTGCAACCTAGACATAGGCCCGGTTCAATAAATTCACCACAGACATTGCTCTAATCATTTTCATTGTGAATCCCTAATTTCCCCTTCAGTTTGTGCACATATCAGTTTCACCAGGCCTTGCTCAGAAACTGATAAAGTATTCCAGGTTAAATTGCAACAAAGTCATACAAAGAGAAACTCCTTTCTATTCCAAGTCTAGGTACTTCTGTCCATTATTTGGATTTTATTCTCCCCTCTGCCCATCCCCCATGATATCATACTGTGAAGTCCTATCTCATATTCTGGTATCAGTTTTGTCCAAGTCTCTTTCGGTGTTTGACTTTTCAAGTTATAACCTACTCCGGAATAGCTGTGGTTTGGATTATTTCTTCCAGAACACACTTACTTGCATTTTTCCAAATGGAATTTCATTTTTGTGGAGTTTCCTCCTACAGTGATCTGTCAATAGAAGTCACTGTCGGAAGAGATCTTCTGACAAAACTTACATTGACAGAGAGCATCCACATACAAAAGCAGACCGAAAAAGCTGTCCGCTCTGTCAACAGAGCGGCTGGACTACCTGGTCTTCTCTTGACAGAACAGCTGATTCTAACTGAGTTATACCAGGCTACCCAGTGACCCAGAAGTCTTGTCAGTCAACAAAACCCCTTCTCCCCCCTGCCCCAAGTGTCCACATGGCTTTTTTGTTGACAGATTCTGTCAAGAAAGGCATTCTGCTTTATGCATTCATGCAGGAAAGGCAGAAGGCTGTTGACAAATGTGCCACATTTTTAGTGTGGATGCTTCATGGGTTTTGTCAACAGAATACCAGTTATGTAAAAAAAAAAAAAAACCACTCTAGTGTAGATGCAGCCTATAATCCCTTTCCATTGCTTTATTCTCTTAAACTGCATCTACACTACATAGTTCAGTTGACAGAAGTCACTGTCAACATATATTTCCCAACAGAACCTCTTTCTACAGAAGATGTCCACACCTAATACAGGCTCCCCGTGTCGAAGCCCTCTGTCAACAGATTGTGGACAAACTGTCCAGCCCTCTGTCTCCAGAACAGCCAACTGGAAGCTCCTCAAACAGGGCAGCTCAGTGAACTGGAAGCCCCCTCTGTCCACAGAGGAGGCCCCCCAGAGTGTCTACATGATTTGTTGTTGGCAGAATCTGTCGACAGAGGTGCTATGCCTTGTATAGGCAGGACAGAACTCTGCTGGGAAAACTGATGCGTTCTGTCAACAGATTTGCGAAAGAACACATTTGCAGTGTGGACTCTCTCTCCTTTTGTGAACAGAAGGCCTCTTCTGTTGACAGAATGCTGTAGTGTAGACCCAGCCTTAGAACATCCTCTGGTTTATCAGAGGTATTATGGTTACAAGGGCCTATGTCCTTAGAATACTTGAAAACAGATTCCTCCATCTTCCTTCATTTTCTGTTTCTCGCTTTGCCGTCTTTCATCTGATGCATCAGATTACCCAGTTTAGTTCACTTTATCACTCTTGATGATTTCAGCTACCATCAACCCCTACAGCTTTTCCTGCAGAACACAAAACAGTTTGACACTTCATCCATAAACACTTTATTCAAGATCAGGAATACTCTAATCCACTTTGGATTTCCCTGGAGCTTAATTTAAGAGCTGTCTTGTTTTTTTTGTTTGTTTTGTTTGTTTTTTTTAATGGGGGAACATGAAAATACTTATTTAAATATGTCTGCAACAAATTTAATTTATAATAGTCTATGCTTGTATAAAAAAAGATACTCAGCCATCTGAAGGAGTTGGTATTCTCATTTGGAATAGTGGAGGCCATATTATTTTGTTTGGTAATCTTTCTTCTTATTTTAAAAAGGTTTCTTCCATTTATTCAACTTCTTATGACGTGCCCATCTCTCCTTGCATGCTAACACATTTTTAAATAAAATAAATAATGAAAATCTAATTTGTAGCCTAAGCAAGGACCAGTATCTTATTTTATATGGAAAAGAGCAGCATTTAACATTAATTTATAGTAGAATTATGCTAAAGATGTTGAGTAAAATGCTCCCAACCATTGTGTGTGCTTTTGTCAAAAAGCTACTCATTCTGAGAGCTTTACTGCCACCTGCTCTCTTCTAACAGGAAGTGGTCTTGACCGTGGGAACTGGGTGCAGTGGTTAGATCTTTGTCCATTTACTATTTTCTGCTGGTTACTTCCATTAGCCTTCACAGTGTCTTGTTGACTGCCGGATGACGATCAAAGTTCTGAGGGAGGATGCTCCAGTAATTCCTGCCATGCAAATTGTTCCTTAATTTACCAAACCAAGCCCTTCTTTGGAAAGAGTTTTATGTTACTAAAGATGGCATTTGATGTCTACAATTATGTTTGCAGCTATGCCTTATTTTGGACATGACATTTGAGGATTTCAGGGGGAAAGTAGTTTGAAAACACTAGGAATAGTTGTGGCGGGGATAAAGTGTTTGAGCCTTTTTGGTGAGACTAGCAAAAGGGAATATCCTGTTTGCACCTGGACACAATTCTTTGTTATAGATGCCTGTTGGACATGGGGAAAATAGTGATAGACTGCTTATTTTGACAACTGATGCTATTCCAGAGGCAAAGTCAAAAATGCTGCTAAAACCAAGAAAGCAGATTAAAATATGTAATAATCTTGGGGTTCATTAAATAACGAGACAGTGAACAAGACAGGACTAAAACATTAAGAAAATATACTAGAGTGCTTCTGTAGTGAGCTGTTTCACACACCCATGTGGGGTTCCCAACCTAGGCCTCTAGCCCACATCTCCAAACTCCTATGTTCATAATACTGTCCCTTATGGGAGAGCATCTCTAAATTATACTCTTCTACAAACATATCTCTACAGCTTCCCTCTAAAAAAAAAATTAATTCTTCTATTCATACATAGCTTTTTTGTGTGTGGACACACTCTATCGAAAGAAGTTCTTTCAGAAGAGAGCTTTCGGAAGGGCTTCTTTCGAAAGATGTCTGTAGTGTAGACATAGCCATATAGCACACAAAATATAGTCTTCTGATTGCCTATTAAAGTCACCCCCTGCTCTAACTCAATGCACCCTTGCCTCCAAGATCCAGGTACTTCCAGCCACCCCACTCTAACCCAATCCTTCTGCCCTCCCGCAGAACCAGGCATCCCCAGCCCTCCTACCCCCACTCTAACCCAATGCCTGGGTTTCACCAGAATCACCTCTGCTGCCGCCACCATATGCTTCTCCGTCCAGGTGCTGGAGTGCATGTGCAGAGTGATGGTAAGCAGTCCAGGCATGCGTCTCTGAGCAGGAGCCACACTGCATTGAGCAAAGAGCTGCATGCAGTTTGGCCACCCCTGCATTAAATTCTCACTCCATCTTGTACCTCTCCACAAATTCAGTGTGTCAGTTACCTAGAGAGGACAGCACATCAGCACAGATAGTCTTTATCACTCACTTTCTTCAAATATCCCTTCTCCAAGCAGGTTAGGAAGTTTCTATGAGTCTTTCTGGATGTTTAATTTCCTGGTCTGATCTCCTCAGAATCAGCTGTTAATTTTGAGCTGTTCTCTTGTTCCTTGACATGTTTTCCTTTGTGCATTCATAAAGAATCAATCAGATGGGACCAGCCAGAGTCCACGTCAGCTGTCAGTGTGCTGAAGCTATTTAGACTACTTGTAAGTCCCTTAGATCTTACTGAAACATGTTCCCCCCGTGTGTCTGGATTACACAAAACCTTGGATGCAGCTGTTATTTAAATGGGCTTTTGCCCAAAGTACAGTAAACTCTTTTGTATCCAGCAACCCCGTGACCTGGAGGTTGCTTGATATGCAAATATTCTGGTTTATGAAGAGTAACTGGAGGGAGGCACAGGCAGGGGTCAGTGCCCCCCCTTGAGAAAGTTCAGCTCCTCCCACTCTCCAGCACTGGCTCCCCCCCAACCTCTGCCACATTGGCTAGTGGGGCTCGGAGATCTAACACAAAAGTCTGAGTAAAAGAGTTCAAGAATTTTACAATTCCATAGTGTTAAAGAAGAAACATAGGACTGCCAAGATAGCAGTGATTAATTTTGGAATAATAAATGGAGTCATTCTGACTAACTAGCTATTGAAGCACTCAACATTTTGCCAGTCAAGTTCAAACTGATGTTGCACCATGGCTCAGGGTTTCCCAGCATTACACTGGTTATCTGGGAGGTCCAGTTCATCAAATACCAGATGAACATAAGTTTACTGTATAGGAGTGATTCCTTAGGCAACCTTTGTCACTGGGTTAATAGATGAGAGATAATGGCCCTTTCGTCAAAACAGTATTTCTGCTTCCATGTCTGATTTTCTTTCATCTTTTGCATGGTTTTATTGTTATGAGATATCATTAAATATCACTAATATGTAAATTAGAGCAGATCTTTCCATCCATTAACAATGAGCTGGAGAAAAGCCATTCTCCAGAGGTGGACTTTGGTAAACCCAGAAAGCTTTATTAAAATCACCCCCACTGTCAAAAGTCTCTTTTCATAAGGTTCTTTACTGTCCATATAACATTTCCACAAGTCCATTTAATTGAGAACAATTTGAATATGATGTTTTGTCACAAAAATTCCAATCTATGACAAATTGCCTAAAATCTACACTGGAAAATTTCAGCCAATTATTGCTAAAGACATCATGTATATTTCTATGTCTGGGTGAGGTGTCAGGGGTTGGGAGGGTGGGAATTCCCCTCATGCCAGCTATCAGTGACTTACTCTTAGCATTTTGCAGTGTGCAAATTTCTGGATTCTGAGAACAATAACCTGTGACTCTTAAATATCCCTTTGATTGCTAGGTAAATAAATTAGTGGTGAGCTTTGATTGCTAGGTAAATAAATTAGTGGTGACCTTCCCATAAAGTCTTTGTGGAACTGGATGAGGTATCAGTGGTTCTGCCTGTTGGTATGGTTTGTATTTCAAGCATGAAAGCAGTTTCCTTCCACATTAACAATGAGTTGATTGATCCACATCCAATATAGCATCTCTGGTGCTCACTGTTTGCACTTCTTAATTCCTAAATGACCCTAGTGGATCTTCTGTAACATTTATTTTCAGAGGCTCATTGTAACTCTACTGCCCTTGAAAACTACTGCATCTATCACCATAAGTTCACCCTTAAAATTCCAATAGTCTTATATACTTGGAGAGCAACTGCTTCTTTCTGCGGGCTACTCTTCAATTATTACTTCTTTCAGGGCAGCCAAATATTCACCTTTCTCTGTTCTTCTGTTACTTGCTGCTGTTTGTGAACCTGGATGAAGTTATTTTAGTATATCGTTCAGAAATTGTTTGATTACAAGTGTATGCAACTACTTTGTTAGTGATTTATTGCTGTTAGTTAAGTTAGCAGTATTGTATTAGGCTTGGATTGCTTTGTTAGAAGTTTGTTTTTTTGGGTAAACAAGAAAGAAGATACTCTAAAGTCTCTCTGGTTTCATTTAATCCACTGCTCTGGAAAGTGCATCTGCAGTGAACATGAATTTTCCAGGCATTTTGGTCACAACCACATAATATTTTTGCAGGACTATCATCAGCCTTTGAATCCTTAAAGTCAAGTCATTTGGCAGTTTGCTAAATGCAGTAGCAAATATGAATACCTAAGGAATGGAGGTTGTTCTTAATTCAGAAATGGTCATAACTCTGAACCATACGTTATGGTTATTTTTTCACAAGTTTAAAACTGAAAATTGACTTGATTCAGCACTGAAACTTCACTATGCAAATAAAATGATGCTAATTAACCACACAATTTAAATGAAGTCAGCACAGAAGCAGTTTCCTTGTCAACTTTTTTACTTTAGTTTTAGTAGTTTGCATTTAACACAATCCTGTACTCTTGTACTGTATAGTATATGTTTTTTATTATTTGTTATTTGAGGGGTATATGTGTGTCTCTGCTCTCTGCTTGTATAGCTTCCACTAGCTTAATTGTAGCTTAAAATGTAATTTAAGTGAAGATTTATTTTATTATAGGCATATGCAGTAAAAAGCCATTTTGGTATATCTAACTTATGCTCTAAAATGTGTACTCTTTGTATTTTTCCTGTCAGCAGTAACACAAGCAGCCTGGCAGTAAGACATAGCATAAGGGGCTTTTTCCAAACTGTTTCTTTTCCTTCATCCTATTTTTAAGAGACGTTAAAGTCATATTAGTAATGTCAAACATGTATGTAAATTCTCGCTGTCTGCAACACTCTTTTGGATGTCAACTGGTGTTTTAGCTTTTCCCCTTCTACCCTAACCAGAAAACTATGGTATTGCCAATTAAATTAGAATAAAGGTAATGGTCAATTGTGCTTCCCCTTCGACCTTTTATCAACAATAGGTCTTAAAAAACATAAAAGTTAAAATCATCAAAAAACTTGGGGTTTCATCAGTTGTCACAAATCCTGTAAAGTCAAAGCTTAATTTAGCATCAGTATTTAACTACCATAAGGTAAATGGAGTATAAAAACCCCTTGCTACCCTAGGGTGTGTGGGTGTCAAACAAAACCTACACCAAAGCTGTATGAGTCACCTTAGATCTCTCTCTCTCTATTATCTTCAGCACTAGTATCTTTGCTGTCTCTATTATCTTTGCTATCACTTTTCTTAGAAGAAACTCTTGTTTTCCCTTCTTAACTTAACCAAATCTTACCCTATGCTGTAACACCTTCCCCACTGAATTGAAGTGAGCTGGTCTTGGCTTCTAGAGGGTTCAAACAAGTCAGTATTGCATCCTGCTTGCCTAACATAAGTTTAACCCATAAGTGCAGTTAGTCAAGTAACTTGTATTATTGTTATAACCTTGTTAAGTAAGATCCTTAATAAAATCTTTAATTATAATTTAATATTAACTCTGTGAAACATCTTTAGTTTGTCTCTGTTAAGTGCTGCTTAAATGTTATAGAGCAGTTAAAATAAACAAACCATAAGTGCTGCTAAAAGTATTGTCTGTGTAATCACTAAAAAGCCCCAAAAAACTCACTTCTAGTCTGAAACAAACTTTGGCTCAGACTCTTGCTGTTGACTCTGAAGAGGTGCAAACCTTAATCTTCAACTTTGTCAGATTGGCAAGCCTTTCCAAAATCCATAAATTACACTACCTTTCCCTGCAAGTCAACACTTGTATACACATATGGTGCCAAATGAGGTGCAGTTGACTGGTCAGTTTGTAACTAGGATGTTTGTAACTCTGAAGTTCTTCTGTAATGCTATCAAGAGCTTGTGATCTGTTTCAACTTCCACTGTCTGTCCATAAATGTACTGGTTGAATATCTGATAGCTGAACAATATTTCTGAAAGCTGCTTTCTGAGCTGTGCATATCTAGTTTCTGCCTGTGTCAGTGATTTGAATGCGTATGCCAGTGGTTTGCTGGAAATCTTCATGCTTATGTAAAAACTCTGCACCTAACCCAGACAGTGAAGCATCTGCTGAATTTCGAATAGGTCTTCCTGTGCACACAACTTCATCGCTGTGTTTTGTATAAGGTGTTTTTTTTTTAAACCTTCACTTGATTCTTCCAGTCCTGCAACCTAATACTATTCATTTTTATTTTGTAGAGCTATGTCTGTACTACAGCGATCTTTCAAAAGAAGGTCTTTCAGAAGATCTCTTCTGAAAGAACTTCTTTTGAAAGAGTGAGTCCACACACAAAAAAAGTGCATCAAAAGAGTTGATCTGCTCTTTCGGAGAGAGTGTCCACTTAGCCCCAGCTCTTTCAAAAGAATCATCCAGGGATTGAATAATCATGTGCCATGAAGACTGCTCTTTAAAAAAAAAAATTAAAAAAAGGGCCCTCAGAGCATCTACATGTTTTCTTTTGAAAGTAGCTTTTGAAAGAAGGCGTTTTTCCTGAAATGGGCTAGGAAGAGCGCTTTCGAAAGAAGCACCACGTTCTTTCAATTTAATTTCAAAAGTAGGCTTTTTGAGTGTTTGCTCTGCTGGATATTTTGAAAGATGCCCTTCTTTTCAAAATATTTCTGAAGAACTTGCTAGTGCAGCTGTGGCCAAGGAGTTTTCTCAGAACTTCTACTTTGGTAGATAGATATACAAATTTAAAAAATAACTAACCATTCATAGAAATCTTTGGAAATCTTTTTTTGACTGGGGAAATAACATCATTTATTGAAATAAAGACTGAATGAAGTCTTCCTCTTACCAGGTATTGCACTTTGTTGGAAGTAATGTCCAGAACAAAAGCAAGTTCTGTAATCCCTAAAACACATTTCTCTCTATTTAATTTGAGGTTTGCAGATCTAGTTGCATCCAGGACTTCCTGAAATCTATGGTGATGATGCTTTTCTTCCACTGAGCTCTACCTGATGATGTCATCCATTGAGGTGTTATCACTATTAATATGTTCATCGATCATATATATGGTTTATGGTACACTTCTGGTGCTGAAGCTGTACCGAAGGGTAAGAGTATGACTGTATCTTCCAAATGTTTTTTTAAATGTGCAGTTTTGAGCAGTCTTCATTTAATTTTAGCTTCCAAAAACCTGAGAAAGCATCCATTTTGCTGAACTATTGAACATTTCAAATTGAGCCATATTTTCTTCTCTGCTAAGTAATTTGAACTGTTCTCTTTGGATAGTCCTGGTGAGGTCTCTAGGGCTGTGTCTACATTGCCAAGTTATTTCAAAATAACAGCAGTTTGAAATAACTTGGGTGTTATCTAAATTATGCAATTCATCATATTTCAGAATAGCAGGTGCATTATTTTGATTCCAGTAAACCTCATTCTCTGAGGAATAATGCCTGTTTTAAAATAGGCGTCATTAAGACACAGAATAGCGGTATTTCAAAATAAGCCAAAATGGGGTTCAATGATATTATTTCAAAATAGCACTATGTGTCCGGAAATGCTATTTCACAATAGCTGGGTGCTATTTCAAAATGCATTTGGCATGTGATTGTGCTAAGATTTTATTTCAAAATAAGACCACTGCAAGGACACTGGCTCCTGCTCCCTCTCTATCCAGGAGCATGAGGAATGTAGGACACTTTCTTTATGCATCTCTGCCTCTACTGTTTCTTTGAGGCTTTACCTCCTCCCCATACTTGCCCACAGCCATGCTGATTGAAAAGCTAGTTCACCCTTCTCCCACCTCCCTCTGACCCAGGGCTAGATATTCTTTGCTCTATGACCTGGTAATGCTTCAGTGTAAGAGCATCAGAGCTAAGGAATGACCACCTGCTAGGATCTTTCCATGCTGTCAAAAAACAAAATACTGTCACACCACAAACGTTGTTAAATTACACTTAAAACTTTTCTATTTTTCCAACTGTCCAATTTTGAGGGAAATGACATAACCCCAGGGGAGAACATCTATTCTTCCATTCAGTTCCACTTTGCACTTGTATGAGAGACTTTTTTTCTTTAAAATGGGCTGTGTTAGGTTAACAGGGCTGAGACTGTTACACACAAGTATTGGTTCCTCAGCAAAATAGCAAATGCACTTTTGAATTCTAAGGACTTTTTCCCAGAACTCCTTTGCTACTGGTTACTGTGCAGAAACAACAAATCCTTGCTCTAAATAACCAGCCATTTTATAGCTATGTGCCTCCTGTTCTATCCTCTTCCAAGTAGTATGTAATCTTATCTCCTGTGTATTTTTCATTTCTGAGGGTAGCAGTCTCTCAAATTGAGTACCTTGAGTGAATGTCATGGAAAGAGAAGTTACTCACCTGTAGTAACGATGGTTCTTCGAGATGTGTCCCCGTGGGTGCTCCACAATAGGTGTCGGGCTCGCCCGGCGCCGCAGATTGGAAATCTTCCAGCAGTTTCTCCTGGATCGCGCATGCGCCGGCGCGCGCCGCCCCCCTGCACGCCCCCGACCGCGTGCACGATCCGGTCCCCGCCAGTTCCTTGACCAACCGCCTCGGATGCTCCTGAAAAACACTAGACAGAGATCCGAAGCGGGGAGGATGGGCGGGTGGTGGAGCACCCACGGGGACACATCTTGAAGAACCATCGTTACTACAGGTGAGTAACTTCTCTTTCTTCCTCGAGTGGTCCCCGTGGGTGCTCCACAATAGGTGACTATGCAGCAGTAACCCAAGTAAGGAGGTGGGTAATCAGTTTATGTGCAGCTTGCCCCCGAGAGGACTGCTGTCGCCAGACGGGTATCCTCTTAGAATACCCGAGGCAGGGCATAATGCTTGGCGAAGGTGTCATAGGATGACCAGGTTGCCACTCTACCGATGTCTGTTAACGTGATGCCCTTGAAGAAGGCTGTTGACACCACCACCGCCCTGGTGGAGTGAGCCCTGGGCGGGGCCAGCAAAGGAGTCTTTCGAAGTTCGAAGCACATTTTTATACAGGACACAATGTGCTTTGAGATTCTCTGGGAAGAGAGACCTTCTCCTTTTGACCCGGGAGCAAGAGAGACTAGAAGCCTGTCCATTTTCCAGAAGGACTTAGTTCTGTCTGTGTAGAAGGCCGACGCCCTCCTCACATCTAGGAGATGCAGGTGTGCCTCCTTGCCGGAGCTGTGAGGCTTCACGTAAAACTATTGGCTCGTTAAGATTGGACTCCGAAGAGACTTTTGGAACAAAGGCTGGGCGCAGCCTTAAGGTTACCGCCTCCTTTGAGAATACTGTGCAGTGCGGCATTGCTGTCACTGCCGCGAGCTCACTCACCCTGCGGGCTGACGTAGTTGCAAGGAGGAAGGTTGTTTTTATCATAAGGAGACGTATGGGAACTGTGGCTAATGGGTCAAAAAGGTGGACCCGATAGCGTGCTGAGCACCAAGTCCAAATTCCACAATAGTGGAAGCGGTTTCTGAGGGGGGGGTAGAGGTTTACCAGCCCCTTCAAGAACCTGGTAACGATAGGATGGGTGAATACCATGGGCCCTTCCTCTGTATGCCGAAAGGCTGATATAGCAGTGAGGTGGACCTTTAGCGAGGATAGAGAAAGCCCGCCTCTCCTGAGGTCCAATAAGTATTCTAGTATTACAGGTATAGGAACGTCAAGGGGAGCTAACTGCTTGGCGGAACACCAGGCTGTGAATCGAGTCCACTTCTGCTTGTAAGTCCTCCTGGTGGAGGTCCTTTGGCTACATTCCAGGACTTGTTGTGCTCCCTCCGTACATGTGGTCTTTAAGGAGCTGAGCCATGGATTAGCCATGCTTGTAGGTGCAGACCTTGAGGGCGCAGGTGCACTGTGGACCCTTGAACCCGTGTGAGTAAGTCCGGCGCCACCAGTAGAGGGAGCGGTGGGCAGTCCAACATGCGCAGACGCAAGGGAAACCATTGCTGCCCATCCCAAGTGGGACTATGAGTATCATGCGAGCTCTCTCCCTTCTGGCTTTGTGCAAGGCCTTGCGGATAAGCGCTGCAGGGGAAACGCGTAAAGTAGGGAGCCCTTCCATGAAAACATGACCAGGGACCCCCACACCACTCCTGCCCTGGAGCAGTAGTGGGGACACTTTTGTTGTTGTACTGGGTGGCAAACAGATAGATCTGGGGAAAACCCCCATGTACGAGAAATGCTCTGTAGCAGATCGGAGCAGATCTGCCATTCGTGCGTGATTGCGAAGCACCTGCTCAGCTGATCTGCATTCACATTGTGAGCGCCCGGCAAGTACGAGGCTTTCAACGTTATGTTATTGGCGATGCACCGATTCCACAATCGGAAGTGCTTCCACACATAGGGCACGGGATCGTGCTCCTCCTTGTCAATTGATGTAGAAACATAGTGGAGGTATTGTCGGTATTGAATCCTGACTACTTTGCCATGTAGGTAATCTCGAAAATGTTTGCAGATGTTGAACGCTGCTCTGAGCTCCAGTATGGATATGTGCAGTGTCTGTTCCGCAGGGGACCATAGCCCTTGAGTTACCTTGTCGCCGATGTGCGCTCCCCATCCCATGTGGGAGGCTTCGGTAGTAAGAAAAATAGAAATTTGTGGTTGGTGAAAAGGCACCCCCACTAGCAGATTCTCGGGGTTTTCCCACCACTCCAGGGATCTGCGCACCTCTGTTGTGGGCGACACCATCCTGTGGACAGTGTGAGATGCCGGTTTGTAAACGCTCGCCAGCCAATGCTACAGGCTTGACATGTGCAACCTGTACCACAAACGTCGCTGCCGCCATGTGGCCTAGCAGCCATAGGCACGTTAAGACCGGCACCGTGGGGCTGTATGTGATGACTTGCACCAGTGAACTGATTGCGCGGAAGTGGGTGTCGGGTAGGTACACCCTTGCTGTGATAGAGTTTATGCGTGCGCCTATGAACTCTGTATGTTGTGTGGGTTCAGACTTTGACTTTGTGAGGTTGATGACTAGGCCCAGCGAAGAAACGTGTCAGCTGTGATGCATATCATGTGTGAGACCTCTGCCTTCGAGGTCCCTTTTAGCAGGCAGTCGCCCAGATATGGGAAAAATAAACACCCCCTGTCTGTGCAGGTAGGCTGACACCACTGCCAGGGTTTTGGTAAAGACTCTGGGGGCCGAGGAGAGGCCAAACGGAAGAACCCTGTGCTGGAAGCGCTCCTGGCCGACCGTGAAGCGGAGGAAGCGCCTGTGTGCCGGGTGGATCGTTATATGAAAGTAAGCATCTCAAAAGTTGAGCGCTGCAACCCAGTCTCCATCGTCCAGTGCCGTGAGTATCAAGGCAACTGTGATCATCCGAAACCGTTGCTTGCGCAAGTAACGGTTGAGGCCCCAAAGATCTAAGATGGGCCTCCGGTGTCCTGTTTTCTTCCCTGGTAGGAAGTAGCGTGAATAAAAACCTTCCCCTGGAATTATTCCGGCGCTCTTTCCACCTCCCCTATGAACATAAGGTGAGTCACCTTCTGCTTGAGCCTCGCCTCGTGGCAGCGTCCCTGAGGTGAGGCCTGGTGGGAGGCTTCATCGGTGGAAGCGACTGGGAGGGGATCGTGTAACCCGTGGCTATGATCTTCAGCACCCATATGTCTGTGGTGATCTTTTGCCATTGGGAGTGGAACGGTCTGAGGTGACGATGGAACATTAGATGAGAGTGGCATTGAGCGAGGGTATTGATAGTGCAGCCCCCGACATACCCATCAAACTTGTTGCCTTTGGGCCTGACCCAAGGGCATACGGCTTTGTTGAGAACGTCGCCTAGGAGTTCTGTACTGTTGCCGCTATTGATAGCGCCCTTGGCTGTAGCCCCATTGATATTGAGCACGCTGTGGTTGTAAGCGTAGCCGTCTTTGCTGAGGATAAAATTTTTCCCTCCTGTATGGGGGAGCATAAATGCCCAAGGTTCTAAGTGTAGCTCTCGAGTCCTTACTGGAGTGAGGGACCGAGTCGGTTGAGTCTGCAAACAGCTTTTGTGTATCAAAGGGAAAGTCCACGATCTTCGCCTGTAGTTCCCTCAAGATACCCGACGTCTGGGGCCAGGATTCTCTATGCATGACCACTGCTGTAGCCGTTGAACGTGCCGCCATGTCCGCCACGTCCAGGGCAATCTGGACTCCCGTCCGCGATGCTGCGTAGCCCTCTTGAACAGTCACCTTTAACACCGGCTTTTTATCTTCCGGAAGTGGATCCATGAGGGGAGTAAGCCCGGAGTAATTATCAAAATTATGGTTTGCTAGGTGTGCCCATAATTTGCCATTCTCAGCAGCAGGATAGGTGAGGAATATACCTTCCTGCCAAACAGCTCAAGCTTCTTAGCATCTTTGTCCGATCCCCCGATTTGTACTGAGAAGCCTTTGACCTCTGCTGGGACGACCCGACCACCAAAGAATTTGGTTGTGGGTGACTGAAGAGGAACTCCATGCCCTTTGCCAGGACGAAGTACTTCTTATCCGCTCTCTTGTTCGTAGGCAGAACAGAGGCTGGAGTCTGCCATATAGTAGTGGCTGACTCCAGAATGGCTTCATCCAGTGGAATAGCAATTTTGGATGAAGCCGGGGGTCTCAAATTTTCCAGGAGTTTGTGATGTTTCTCTTGCACCTCTGCCGTTTGAATGTCTTGCGTGAAAGCCACCCTTTTAAACAGCTCCTGAAACTGTTTAAGGTCATCCGGGGGAGAGACATCCCCGGGGGCCATGGCCTCATCTGGGGAGGATGAGGAGGAACCACTAGGGTAAACCTCCCTCGAACCCTCGGGTTCCTGCGGTCGATGATACACTTGCTCGCTGGAGGATTGTGAAGGAAAGTCTCGGGGTTCTAAAATTAACTCCCCTTGAGACAACTGTGTTTCCGTCCCCGATCGGGAGTGCCCATGGGGGTATGCGTAGGCCTGTGGTTTGTCTGTGTCCAGCATGATAAGGATGACCATGGCAGCATGGGCAAGGGTCTGGGGATGGAGACCTGGACCACTCACGGGGTGTGTACCCCCAATATCTGGGAGAGCGAGACCTCCACGACGACACAGATAGAGATGAAACTGGCTTGTGATAGTACTCCAGGGGATCCAATCCCAGAAATGGTGAAGGTGTCCCAAGCCATGGTGACATTGGTTGGAGGAACGGAGAAGGTGGTTTTTTTTTTTTTTTTCCAGATGGGCCGGTGGAGACACAGGCCTTCGGTGCGGCGTGTGTATCACAGGGAGAGGGCTTGGTGCTAACAGCAGCGCAGCCCTGTCCAGAGATGGACTGCGGTGCCGGGTTTTTGATGTTGCCTTGCCCCTCCACTGCGGGGCCGGCACCGCCCCGTCCCGTGCCGGGGATCTCGGCCCCGCTGTCAGCGCCGCGCTCGGCACCATCAGCTGCAGTGCTGCGCAGGTATCCCCCTCCGGTGCCTGCAGGCTCCGTGCCTGGCGCCCCTGCACCGCTGGTGCTGCGGGGGTCTGTGCCACCTGTGGCGGTGCCGCCGGTTCCGGCGCTTGCCTGGCTGATGCTCTAGGCACCGCATGTGCCGGTTGTTGTCTAACCAGAGGCTCAGCCTCTGCCACATGCGCTGCTGCGCTGCCACTTGCCCGAGTATGCGGCTGGTGACTGTGTGCTCCGCTCGTCTGCTCGCTGCAAACACACGGCAAGGATCGAGCCAGGGAGAGTTTCTTCCGTTTCTGCACTGAGGGGGTCAGAGAAAAACTGCCTTCCTCTTATGCAACCCAGCGGGCCGTTCCGGGTGAGGCTTCTCCGGCAAGTCCGGCTGGAGAGCCTTATCAACAAGAGCATTTTAAGCCTCAGCGCTCTGTCCTTCCTGGCCCTGGCTGTGAGCTTAGCACAGTGAGAACACTTCTGGGTAGCCTGTAATTCCCCCAGGCATTGGATGCCTTCGCCATGCCCCACGGAGGCCGGCATAGCTTCACGGCATGACTCCCACTTTGTAAGACCTGAAGAGGCCACTGCGATGAGTCCTTTATTGTTAATAGTGTACTTAGCACTTAATCCGTGCCTTTCCACCCCAAATAGTGATCACCGGCCTGCGGCAGCGGGCGGCTTAAATGGCCTTCACGTCCGCTCTTCTCTTCTCCGCTCCTCTCTTTTTCCTTTTTTTTTTTGCTGATATTCTCATTGTCTTTGCTTTCTCTCCTTTTTTTGTGGTTTAATAACAGAAAACAACAAATTACACATGGAAAAAACCCAGTAAGTAATCTGATTCTGGCCTTAGCCTGAGTAGATTCTGTCTGCAGCCGATGGCGGTTGAGAAGGAACTGGCAGGGACCGGATCATGCATGCGGCCGTGGGTGCGCAGGGGGGCGGCGTGCACCGGCGCATGTGTGATCCAGGAGAAACTGCTGGAAGATTTCTGATCTGCGGCGCCGGGCGAGCCCGACACCTATTGTGGAGCACCCACGGGGACCACTCGAAGAAGAAGTGATGTTTATGCTCTCAAATCTTTAGAGAAATACCAAGATTGGAACCTCCTTCCAAACCTTTGCAATTATTCATAGTTCCGTCTAAGATTTTTCATCCATGAGTGAAGTCAGTTTTGTCTTGTGCACCAATACTGAGGTCATGTCTGCTTGTTCAGATGTGTGCAAACATGGCACTGCACCCATCAGGTACTAATGGAGGCATTTTTAAAGCAGGCATGCACACACACTCCCCAGCTCCCAGGGAAGAGACAGCCCAGCCACATATACACACACATGCATGCACTAGGGAATGGGGAAGCCCCAGCCCAGAAACACAGCCACACCTGCACACACAGAGAGGGAAGGAAGGAGAGCCAAGTCATATACTCACACCCAGAAGGAAAGGAGAGCCCAGGCATGCACAAACACACCTGAGAGGGAAGGAGGAAGCCCAGTTTCTCTTGGTCTCTGTATGTCTGTCTGTCTGTCTGTCTCTCTCACACACACACAGAGGAAAGCAGGGAGCCCAGCCACATATACATATAAACCCAGAGGGAAGGGGTGAATTCAGCTCCTTGGCTTGTGCTTTCAAAATTTCCACTGCCCTTCACGTTTGGAGATCATTTTCTAATGCTGAGTATCCTTCACAAAGCAGTCTCTCACTTGACATACTATCTTTAATGCCACAAAGGAGTCTATCACTGACCACAGATTCTGTCAGTTCACCAACGTTGCAGGCTTTACTCAATTCGGTGAAACACTGCTCTATAGTGTTATCTTTTTTTTCATGCATGTAAAAACACATATCGGAGAGGTAACCAAGTTAGTCTGTATCTTCAGAAACAACAAGGAGTCCCGTGGCACCTTATAGACTAACAGATATTTTAGACCATAAACTTTTGTGGGCAGCTCACCACAGTCTTTGCCCATGAAAGCTTATGCTCCAAAATATCTGTTGGTCAACAAGGTGCAACAGGACTTCTTGTTGCTTGTGCAAAAACATGGTGTTTCTCAATGGCTTCATTCCTTTTGGCATGCAATATTCCTCAAGTTTGTCAATATTTTACTTACAACCTCATGTTTTCCTCTTCATCAAACTTAATGTTATTTACATATCCAATGTTTCTTGCCCAACCACACGGAAAAAGATTGAGAATTTCACTTAATCATTTTCTCCTCTGCTCCTTTGGTTGCTAAATATAACTCAGACCTCTGAATTGTTTCCAGTTCTCTGCCACATTGCCCGATGATTGGAGGCTGGATGGTGGTTGCAACACTTATATTTCTGGTGTGCTGGAATTCCCCCATCTTAGATTATTCAGGCTCACCAAATGCATGCAAAAGCCTCTGTGCCTCTGCTTGTAGCTGCAAATACAGAAGTTAACTTCATATTTGCTTCTCTTTCATTCTCATTCAGCATTTCTGACACCATGGAACAATATTGGGGTTCATTAAATGACACAAACAGTGAATCAGAAGGGAACAAAACTAATGAAACAAACTGGAACGCTTCTGTGTTGAGCTGTCATACACAGCCATGTGGCGTTCCCATCCAGAGCACAGATCCAAATTCTTTTGGTCATTACACTGTCCCTTATGAGAGAGCATCTCTAAATTATAGACTTCTACAAACATAGCTCTGAGAAATACTTGTGATTGCAGTGGTTGTTCCTTGGTGTTAATTAATGAGATCATAGGAGATAAGTAAAGTTAGTACATTACCTACTAGTCAATTAATATTATATGCTGAAATGTGCCACAAGGGAAGAATTGGCTTTGCTAATATTGTATGAAAGATATTGCCATTGGCAAATGTTTCACGGTAAAGAGTTCTACATTAAAAGTGGACTCAAGAAAGAAAATGACACTATGTCATGAATTCTTGATGGCCTAGAAATCATTTAAAGAAAGATAAAAGCATGACTGTACATCTTTACTTCCTTTTGATTATCTGTATTGGCCATGGATCTTGAGTTGGTTTTAGAAGTGCTGTGCATTATTGAATCAGTAATAGACTGCTTTTGAAGCACATTGTTTGGTATTAAATTATCCTTTCTGAAGAATGGCAGTCTAAATATGCAGCCAGACAACTCATATTTGAATTTCACCTAAAATATCCTTGGTAAAGCATACTTTGTTTTGAAATTCACAATCCTAACTTATGATATTTGTGTAATGAACCTACCTTCCTTTTGTTGTTGATTGTATGTGGGGTTCACGCATGTTGTTCACTGTGTGTGAGATGGGGAGGGAAAGCTGCATTAAAGCTGGGGTTGAGTATTTTTAATATTTGGTTTTATAGGTGATTAGTACTTGTGCTTTGTAATTTTGTAACAGGCCCAGTGCATTGGAAGTTTGTAATAAAACAAATTTAAATAAAAACTAACAAATGCTCAGAAGTAAAATTTTGTGTTTGTTGAATGGGAGCAATTTCAGTCACTCAAAGCAAACTCTGCATAAAACTTTCACGTTTTGCCTTATTTCAGATTTAAAATAAACAAAACCAGGGCATTTTACAGAAATCCACTCAATACCATAAGTCTGCCTCGCTTCAGTAAAAAGTTCATTTAGCTCAGTAAACTGTATGGTGAATTTCACTCAACTTTCAGTTTTATGATGGAACATCAGAAAAGGTGGATTTCAGAATTCATTATGTCAGAAGTGGTACAAAAAACTGCACAGACAGCTGACTACTGCCAGGAAGAGGTACAGAAATCTCACAAATTTCCAGCCCAGTTTTGCAGACCGAAGAAATCTGGGTAATTCAGGTAGCCTAGCTATAAGAATATGAATTTGGAGTTGCTTCTCTGAATCAGTCACAAATATAAAAACTCTGAGTCTTGTTACAGGCTGAACCTCTCTAATCTAGAACTCTCTCATCTGCCAACATCTGTGGTCCAGCATGATTTCAGTTAGCCAGACAACCACTTAGCATGAGTGTGGCCACGTTTCCTGCGGTCTCATAAAATTTGTTTACAGCCACCAGTTTTGGCTCTCAGTGTTCTGTGCTGTTATTTAGCCGTAACTTACTCCTAAATGTCTTGTAAGTGTCCACTAAGCAGTGGAAGTATAGGTAATGCGCTAGACAATATTGACCTTCCATGGTCTAGAAAATTCTCTCATCCACTACCAGTCAGGTCCCTAGGGTGCCGGACAAGAGAAGTTCAACCTGTAGTGATTATAGTCAGCTGACGAAATTCCCATTCCCACTCATTCGGTTGCTTAATGTCACTACATAATACAAAATAAACACAAATACACTTGGTGAATTGCCATTTTGTACTGACTGAATAGAATAGCTTTTTGGAATTTAATCAGCTGCATGGAAAACTGGACATTTATCACTGGTTTGAGTATTTGCTAAATACCAGCAATATTCATTGAATAAATTATTCGGTAAGTATTTTGTTCTGGTATTTCATGAGCTGTAGTTGTTTTTAAGTTTCAAGTTGACTGAGAATGAAACATTCAGCCAGCGTTATCTGCCATAGCTCCATTGATCTCCATGTAGTTCAACAGATATACAACTAGTCTGGATTATGCCCAATGGAGATTGGGCTCTCTCACTCCAGTTGTTTTGAGATCATAATTAACGGGTGCTTGAATATATTTAATGATGTTGGAGCACAAAGTGCACTATGAAGAGAGGTTAAGTACACCCAATATGGCTTTCATGTTTGGCTTTATTTTGAGAGGACAGATTTGTTTATCTAATAGGAGTATAAATGCTGAAAATTAATCATCCCTTGAGATTTGCATTGTGACATTTCACTTGTTTATTCCAGCTCTTTCTTATGCCTATTCCATCCTCTGACATTATTTATCTAGTGATTCTGTTGCTGGCCTCAGTCTCCTGTCTCCTTGTCATTTTCTCCATGATGTTACTTGGCAGTTCATTGGCTGTTGTTTAGATGTCCCAACCGGCATTATCAACTGGGACAAGGTTCAAAGAGGCTTGTGATATCAAAAGCACAAACATAAAACAATGACTGAATGTTTCCAAAGGTCTGATTCAGAGCAGCATTAGCTAACATTACCACCCATCAAAACTAAATAGTCACCTCCCTCCTTTTAACCTTCTGATTTGAAAAATGTGCTAATACAACGAGTTCAGCTCTTTGCATTGCAATTTCTGATTCTTGGCTCTGCAGAGAATGAGTTCCCAGCACAAACATGATCAGCGCACAGAGCCCAGTACCATAGCGTAGCCACAACAATCCAGATGCAAGTGATGCGAGTGAGAACGAATTGGGTAAGAACGTGATCAGTGGATGCAAATCGTTGTGACCTCCTTTGATTTGTAAGTAGCATAGAAATACAAACCAAGTTTGCTCTCTAATGAAGTAAATGCAGGTAAAGTCATTCTGAATCTTGCCTTAGCAATCACTCCCTGATCTACCCAGGAAACGTATAGAACGTAGCACTTTTTTTGGCAGTGTTTTGCCTCTCCCTCATGAGGCAGAACGCCTCTGTTGACAGATTCTGTTGACACAAAGCCAGTCTGGATGATCTGAAGGGCCCTCTGTTGACAAACAGGGCTTCCAGGATGCCAGGCAACCCTGTCTGTTGTGCTTCCAGTTGGCCGTTTTGTCGAGAGTGTTGCCGGGCAGTACAGCCACTCTCTGTCGACAGAGTGGATCACTCTTTCAATCTGCTTTGCAATCTGGTCATGATCTGTTGACAGATCACTCTAGTGTAGACATCACCTAAGAGGTGGGACTCTTTGCAAAATGATTTTCCTCATCGTTGATATCACCTGCACCTAAAGATGATATTGAAACTATTTTTTCTTGTTCAAGTTCCTAGGGGATGGCTGGTTTGCAATGTGACTTGCTGGTGCTTAAATAGTGTAAACAGTTCTGGAAATTAAAATGATTTGCCTCTCAGGTCTTGCCTGCACTAGGGGTTTGCCTTTTTTTGTGGCCAGTAGGTGTTAGACTCAACTGCAGCTGCTCTGGTGCAACCACCTAGCATAGCTCAGCAAAGGCACTCTAACCTGAGATTTGTTCTGGTAAAATCCCCAAGCAGGACTAAATTGCATTGTTTCATATCACGGCTGATAGTATTTTATGTGGGATCACAGTGATGTGGCTATACTGGTGGTTGTCAGCTAGGGTTATCAGCACTCAACGGACAAATTCCTGGAGGTTTCACCATATGACATCATCTTTAATTAAAGATATATCTTTAATTCCTGGCAGCTCCAGGACAATCATGGAAGGCTGGCAATCCTATTGTCAACCTGTGGCTGAAATCTCCAGTGTAAACAAAGCTTCACTTGCACTTATTTCATACCACTACAACTGTAGTGACTTCAGTAGAATTATTTCAAATATATATTGATGTGAGAAATTAAGAGGGCCTATGGGGGAGGGATAGCTCAGTAGTTTGAACATTTGCTTGCTAAATCCAGGGTTCTGAGCTCAGTCCCTGGAGGGGGCTGCTTAGGGATCTGGTGCAGATAGCTTAGAAAAGAGGGGGAAAAAAACCCTCTGGGTTGGTGACTGATTGGCTGTGGCCCCAGTTGGCTAAAGCTTCAAAATCATTATGCTAATGGCCAAATTGAAGAATACTAATGAGGCATTGAGTTGAATATGTTCTTTCATAAACATCTGACAGCAGTGTCTATAATAGACCCCTTTTCAGAGGTGCTATCCTGGCTTATGGGTAAATTGCAGTTGTTGCAGATCTCATTTGTGCCTGAACTGCAGCCACATAACTGGAGTTATAACTACTCAGCTTTACATTCTCAGCTGGACTTCAGGCAAAAAATGCCATGTAAATTCTCCACAGGCCTCCAAAGGTGGCTACCTGTAGCCAGACATGAACCCCCCATTTGGCCTTTTCATCCTCTCCCCCCCACTGGGAGAGACAGAGAGAGAAATAAGCAGGGGAGACAGACAGCCTTTGATGTCCTGGGAACACAGGTGTGCTGTCTCGCCCAGCCTCTCTACTATACACAAAAACCAGACAGTGAATGGGCTAGCTAATGGCTGCCCTTCTGGCTGATCTTGGTAATTGACACGCCTTGATCACTTCCCCAGCCTTGATCACTTCCCCAGGAAGATTGGGGAACCCCGCCCATCACCTCCAAAGGTGCCCAATTGTCCACACCTACTGGTCAGGTCTGGAATTAACTCCCGAGACTGGGGACGCCTGGTTCGTATCTACTTCTTCCCGAGGGATTGAGAGAAAGATTCTGGGTCACACCGGATCTAGGAGGCAGGGGTAAGAATTACACCTGTATTGCACTTCTTTCCTATAGGAATTGAGGGAAAGACTCTGGTTCCACCAGGTCTAAGATGCAGGGGTGAAAATCACACCTGCAACTTGCCTTTCTTGTGTACACATTACTTGTATTAGTTTAAGCTAGCTAGTTTGTCTAAAACTTTTCTTAAGTTAAATTGTGTTGTTTCCCCTTTAAAAACTGCTAGTACTAACTTGTACTTTAATCATTTGTCTTAGTTAAATTGTTTCTATCTTTGTATAAATAAAAGTAACTGTTAAAGCCTCTATAAGTGTAATTTTTCCTCTTGCTGCTGTACCCGAACTAAACACAAACCAAATAAACCAGCCTGCCCTGGCTGCTTAGCGTAGCTGCTGGTGTGGCATCACCCCCCTTTGCCCCACCAGACCTTAAGCTGGCACCTGGGCATCGGCTCACACTACCCTTCTAAAATATAATGCAGAGAGAGTTAGCTGTGTGTTAAAAAAATTCCACTTCTTTGGAGATTGCTAGCTGTAGAAAACGGAGCCTTACCTATAACCATGTAAAGGAATCATTCCTGTAAGTGAAACATTCTACTGTAATTTCATAAAGGCTTGAGAACTGTGAAGGCAGAGTTAAAGTACTAACAGACAAGTTGTCCTCCCATTTATTAGGGTTCCTTCCCAGTAGGGCTGGATTCAATTATGCTTTTCAGAGCTTTGCCAAAAGAGCTTCACAGTTAATCCAGCCAAGTCTGCATTCAGATTTTCCTCTTTAGTTACAAAGTCCTGTTTTTTCAGGCTTTTCAGCTGATCTAATGTGACATACTAAAGATACTGTTTATAATTGCATTTTTTTCATATGTGCAGCTCTGCTTACCCGTTCTACATTATAAAAGCGATGTGCCTGAATAAATATATATGGAAACTAGAAATCTGTGACAAAACTGTTCACTTTTTTAGTGTTTAGTCCCTAGATGCTACTATTAACTCAAATTTGTCTTAAATTATTATTATTGGAAATTAATGGAGGGCCTCAGTAAAAGTAACTTGCTCTATTAGTGGCAAACCAGACACATTCTGCTGCAGGTGTTATACTTAAATATTCCTAAGTTCTCAGTCTCTCTCATCTGCAAGGTAGTGAAGTTCAGTCCCAGTAGTCTGAATGTGCTGAAAATGATAAATGTAGATAAACCAGGTTTTGTGGGATTCTTGGGGAATTTTCATATAAGTGGAAATTACCTTGATTTAGCTATTCTGTGTCGTACTGTGTTCCATAGAACAGGTACAGATTGAACCTCTCAAGTCCAACAACCTCAGGACCTGACTAGAGCGGAACGAGAGAATTTGCCGGATCACAGACAGTTAATTTTGTCTAGCAGCATTACCAATACTTCCACTGCTTACTGGGCTCTTAGAAAACTGTTAGGGGTAAGTAACAGAACAGAACACTGAGCCAGGACTGACATCTGCACATAAACTTTTTGGGACCACGGAAAATTTGGCCATGGCCATGATAAGTGGTCATCCAGTTAACTAAAATCATATCAGATTGTGGATGTTGTCAGACAAGACAGTGCATGTCTAGGGAGGTTCAACCCATACTTGCTTTACACAATACTGTCTCTCTGTTAAAGAAAATGGTTAGTTACAGCCATATTCAGGAAATAGACCCAGGAATATTCCTTATGCATCACAGAAGAACATCAAATGTTAGCATTATGCTCAATGTTCCTTTGCATTTCATAATCCCTTGAGACTTTAAGTTCATATAAAAAAGCTGTAGCAGAAGTACACACAAGGCGAGGTACCTTCTGTATTTAGGCAGAAGTATTGTATGGACCTGAAGATAAAACACACTTATTCATGTAGAACAATATTGCTGTTTAGTAAAGATTATTGTAGAAAGTGAGCAAGGCTCAACATTTTTTTCCTTGTGTTGAATGTTAGCTGATTCTTGTTAAAGAAAAAAAAAGAAGAAGAAAAAGAAGTTGAGTCCTGGCTTCTGCACACTGAGCTAAAGCAGTAGAATGTAAAAAGTAAAGGCTGCTGAAGATGGGCTATTATTGTTGCTGTTAAATTTTTTTCCCTAGAAGGTAAAACAAAAGGGGAACAGCCATGTCTCTGGTGTTGACTCTCACTTGTAATCTTCTTGCTGCAGAAACACAGGCATGACATATGGTTTCATCATCCAGTCTGAGACCTGGAAAACTTTATCAACATCAGGCTTTTACGGGATTGTTTTAAATGCTTCTTTCTGGTCACAGGCTTACAGAAGTGTTGCAAAACACATAGTCTTGGCTGGCTAAATCAGACTTTTATTAGCTGGAAGGAAAAAGGAGAGGACTGGTAAAGAAGAAACAAGTTGGAGAAAGAAGATGACATAAGAGGTCGAGAAAACTCACATCCCAGATAGTGCATGAGATTTAGCCAGAGCCAGTGGAATTTGCAGAATCCCCTTCTGTGGACCAGTCAGCTCAAAACATCTCTCAGGATCAGGTCAAAGAAGGCACAATAATGTCACAGTAGAGCCCCTGGAGAAGGTGGGGTTGGCAGATATGATGGTCATGCTCACTCCTGCCCTTTCTCTCAATCTGTAATTATTGAGAGCCAGCCTCCTGATCGTCCTTGCCTCCCCTCCAAAGTCATTTGTTTCAATGGCCTGTGAGAGATGTCCACCCCAAACAAGCCCTAAGCAGGTTAATATAGACCAGAGAGACCTAATTAACCTTGGATGTTGCAGCTGGGAACCAGGAATTTAATGGCTCTAGTACCAGTTAAAGTCTGGGAGCCAGAAGAGTTTGCCTAGTATTACAAAGCCACAAGCTACAAGGGAGTATCTTCAGTCATTTCGTAAAGGGAAAAAGAGTTAGTGAAGGGCAAGGAGGAGAGCAAGCCCTGGGGACCAGCAACAGCCCAAGAATGGCAAAGTAGCCACAGGAAGCAGAGGAATCTTTGGAGGTAAACAGGCAAGGAGATAGATAGAGAAGTGAGGTAGGAAGGAGCCAGGGAAAGAGAAAGAGGGTTTGAAACTGAGCAGATCTAGATTGTAGGCCTCAGGTCTCTGGGCTGAAACCCAGAGTGGCAGGCAAGCCTCAGTTCCCTTTGCAGCCACTGGAAACTGGCAACTGGATCGAGACTTGGCATAGAAGGCCATCTGAGACAGCATATGGACAGCTTGTGCTTTGTAACACTAGAAGGTGTGGTGGAGGGGAACCGTAGAGTGAGCTGGTTGGAAGATTGAGTCACAAAGAGGGAAGACTCTGAGTCACAAAAACAGAGGGTAAACCACAAGCAACCAACAGAAGGGGACTCAAGACTTGTCAAGGGCCAGTTCTGTGACCCACCCACAACAAGGTTCACTTCTGATCAGCAGAACCCTGTTATTGATGTCAAAAGGGAGGTGATAGGTAGAGTAGCCCATTCCCCTCATTTTGTCTGCCAATTAGACCTCATTTTCAACTCACATGTTATTGTTCATTGATCTCCAGTCCCACACATTTCTTGCTTACCAGCCTGACCACAGCACATTCCCTGAATGATAGCCCGAGGCCTCTTTGTCTCCTGAGAGTCTGTATCCCTTTTACGACTTTTTCTTCAATGTTACTATGATATTCTATGAACTTCCACTCTTTTTTCACAACTGAGCTCACAATTAAGGTAAATTTGTTGGTGAAGGTTTCATAGCAGGTAGAAGAATGGGCAACAAAGGGCATGAGGAAAAGATGGGTCTCAGGTGGCCATGATAGAGCATGTGGGTCTTTGGCGAGTCATGGTCAGGTACGTCCACACTATACAGGTCTTACAGACAAGTCTGTGTCAACACAGTTTTGTTGCTATAAGCATGTATGAATGCTGTGTCAGCACTTTTGCTGATAAAATACTTCCACCCACTACATGGGGGTTTTCCTGCTGACAACTCACTTTCAAACTTTCACATTAATGGGGGAGGAAGGTGTTAAGCACCCATGACTGAGAGAAATTTTGTTGATTAAGTGCAAGTGTAGACACAGCCTTAGGCTATATGTGTAGGATATTTGAGGAGGGAGGGTGGGGAATGGGTTTGATGAACCCTATGTGGAGTGGAGGGAGGTCTGTTGTAGGAAGGAGCCAGTTTCTCTCATATTGAGGTATTGTCACTTAAAGCATTCCTTGCGCGTTACTTTCTTGGCTCCCTGGACAATAATACAAAAGCCTGAAAAGCCCTGATTCCAAATCCTACGCCTTTACAAAGGGACCCTGGGCTCCCCTGCAGCTGCTGAATTGGCTCTCTTATGCTTCAAAGCAGCACTTGAACTTGCAAAGTTGTTCCATGGCTCTGCCAGAGGCAATGGTGAACCAAGGGATCCCCAGGAGACTTCTGACACCAGTGTGCTAGTGATCTGAGCCAGCAGTCCTAGGGGGGGCCTTTCAAGTGTTGATACCTCACTACAGAGGTATTCAGAAAAAAGAGCACTATGAAGCAGCACCACCAATTCCTGAAGCAGCAGATTTTCCCTGGAGGTCTCCCCTTCAAGCACTGACCAGCAAAGGGAAGACCTGTAGCATTTAGTACCTGTGGAGGAGTAGTCCTCTGAGGTCACCTCTGCTCTAGACATTAAAGTCAATTGTAGATACACAATTCTAGCTATGGCAATGGTGAAGCTAGAATTGATTTATCTGCCATTGACTTAACCTGACCATCCTCACAGAGGAAGATCAATGGGAAAACCTTTCGTGTTGAACTCTCTTACTCCTTATGATATTGAGGAGTACAGGGGTTTACTGCCAACACCGGATAGTTCAATTTCGCACTTCCCTACCAGGCATGCAAAATGGAACCCCAGAAGATCTTCCCTGACCAGGTTGATCTTCCGCATAGTGAGACTTACACTGAGCTTTGTGCTTAAATACATTCAAAACTGGTTTAAAAATAAAACTACTTGCATCTGCATCAGCACTGATGTCTTCATCCAGGTTTGTCACACTGTTGGAGTATATTTTCTATATTACAGGCAGGTGCAAGGACAGCAGAGGGATTATAGAAACTTGGCCCAAAGTGTCCCCTGAGTAGTTTTCCCTGCAGCCCTCTCAGATGTTTCAGAGAATGTGAGTCAGAGTTTGTCTGAATGTCTTATTGGCCCTGCAAAAACAATGAGAATTGTATTCAGCTTTACACAGTGAAGTGGTATATTAAAAACAAATAGTTGCTTGGATTCTAGAAGACATCATCATATATCATTTTAGACAGGCAAAGGTAGGTTCAACATTACAAAACAGTGCGGTTTAAAATAACATCAAATTGCTTCATTTGTTCCTTATTTTCTTGCAGTCTGAGCCACCCTATCTTGTGTTGCTCCCTAAAGCAATCCTGAAATATACTCCAGGCTCCAGAGGGCAAGGGAGAAAAGGATTGTAAACTAAAGGGCTCATGCATGAGGAGTTAGAGCAGGCAAATACCATCATGAGCTGATCTGAATGAATCACAAAGCTATTATTGAAGTTTATCTGGCAGTAGACATAAGGACCATGGAAAGAAAATTTTCTTGTAAATTAGGCAAGGCAGATGAAAGGTTCATGTCAGAATTCAGAATAAGAGTCATTGATGGGCAGACTCAAATAATTTATTGGCATATGCTTTATAAGCAGGAAATATGTGGTAGGGCTTTTTGGAAATCCACTGGATTTAGGAAGTGTGTGTTATTGCTTAAGTCTTTATTCTGCAGGCAAGCTCTATATCCATAGTTCAGGGATATTCTGTCAGCTGTATGAATGACTTGCAGATTCCATTGGAATGCTTCCGCTGGCAAATAGTTCACAGCAGACATATTGCTATGAGGGACTGAAATTGCATTTTTAGAACTTCCACAAAGTTCTCCTCTGAAGCCCTGCATTTTATGTGTCCACTGAGAAAGAGGTACAATTTGGCGAAGAAGGGGCTCTTTACTGAATATAGTCTTACCTTTTTTCTTACTATATGAAAAGTTATTAATTCATTGTGATGGATGAACTGGTTTCTTTCAAATAAGGGACATTTCAGACAATCTCTCAAACCTTGTATGAAACCAAAACTTTTTGAGATTTGAAAAGTTTATCTTGGGAACAAATCTCTTTATACTTATCATAGTTTAATATGGGGGTTAGCAGTGGAAATACTGCAAAAAACAACCCCAAACATTTATCACAATATTTGTGAGTAGGACCCAATTGAAACTCCAAAGTAATAAAAATCTTGCTTTCAGACAGTTTTTTATTTGGTCTAGGTAAGCTTTGGATATCTACCAGAACTTTAGAGGATTGACATCTGAAATGAGCATTTGAACTATTTGAATTTACCCATCACTAGGTCCTGTTCCAGAGAGGTATTGAGTGCCTTCAGTTCATAATTATTTAATTTACTATAAGGATGCCCAGTATCTGGAGGAAAACAGTACTTTTTTATTTTTCTTAGTGAAATAGGGTTTTCTACAAGTTATGAATGTTATGAAATTCTATAAAACTTTGAATGCTGGATTTTTCAGTTTTCTATATTCCAACATCTGCTGTTAAAGCTACTCGATTGTCAGTGCTTTGGGTCTCAATAACTGAAGCAATAACCTTACCACAGCATCAAGCTGGTGACCAGAGGCATAACATGTATAGTTTCAGTCACTCAGCTGGCTCTCAGCATAGTCACTTAGCAACTCAATGAGCTCAGCTGCACCTAATAACACTTAATTAAGGTTATATCTACACAGGAAAGTTATTTCAAAACAACAACCATTATTTCAAACTAACTTTGCTAGCATTGACACAATGCTAACACAGCTAATGCTACACAACTAATTTTGAAAAAGTGGCTGGCCTATTGTGAAATAGGTAAACCTCATTCCAAGAGGAATAACACCTATTTAGAAACAGGTATTTTGAAATAGGGGCTGAGTAGACAGGAAATAAAGCCTATTTTAAATTATGTCATAGTGGCAGCATCTACATTAGCCATTTCAAAGTTTACTAATGAAGTGCTGAAATACATATTCAGTGCCTCATTAGCATGCAGGTGGCCGTGGCATAGGAATAAGGGGACTTCTAAGTAGGCAGGGTCCTTTTGAAAAGGAGCCCCATCTGGACAAGCCGTGCGGCGGCGAGCAGCATCAATTTCGAAGTGTCACAGCTGCCCGCATGCTAATGAGGCGCTGAGTATGTATTTCAGCACTTCATTAGTAAATTTCAAAATGGCCATTTGCATGGCCATTTCGAAGTTTTTGGCTAGTGTAGATGTAGCCAGTGGCTCCATTTTGAAATAGGCTCTATTGTGTGTAGATGCTCTATTTCAAAATAGCTGTGGGCTATTTCAAAATGGGAAGAAGGGGCCTCCGGAAGGAGGACTTCCTTCAGGAAGACCCCCGTGGGGCCACGCTTCTACACGTCGTTTTGGAATCCGGAAGAGCATCTTCTGGACTCCAAATCACGTGATCTTATGCTAATGAGGTGCTGGGAATTTACATACATGCCTCATTAACATATTTCGGAGTGTTTATTAGCATGCCTTTTTTGGAAAAAGTGGCATGTGTAGAAACAGCCTGTGTAGCAGCGTTATTTCAAAATAAGCTGTTCCAGAAAGTCTCTTCCGGAATAGCTTATTTCAAAATAACACTGCTGGGTAGAAATACTTTAAGTGACTGCTCCCTTATTGGACAGAAAGGTGAAGAGATCATCAGCTGAGTCCTGGTCTCTGCTGCACAGGTAGGATGATATTAAGCAGCTTAACTTCAACCTGATTATATCATCATCTACTCTCTAGCCCTGCTATTTAAAATAACGTCAAATTGCTTCACTTGTTTCTTATTTTCTTGGAGTCTGAGCCATGCTGTGTTGGGCTGCTCCCTAAACCAATCATGAAATATACTGCAGACTCCAGAGGACAAGGGAGAGAAGGACTGTAGACTAAAGGGCTCATGCATGAAAAGTTAGAGGAGGCAAATGCCATCATGAGCTGATCTGAATGAATCACATAGGTATTACTGAAGTTTATCTGACAGTAGACATTTGGGCTATGAAAAGAAAATTCATCGTAAAGACTAAAGATTCAAAATTGGGGAAGATCAGACAGAATAATAGTGGGAGAAATTGCTAACAGCACTACATCGCTGCAGCATAAGATCTTCTACTTGAGTCTTACAACAGAAACCTCCTTTTTTCAGTGAGGAAGGGGGTGGGGCATAAGTCACACTCTCAAAAGAGCCTGGTTTATCCAATAATGGTTCAGCTGTCTTCAGTCTTGCTCCTAACTTCCCCCTTATTTCTGAAAAGATGAGAGAAACCACCATTTCTGGTACATGTTCAAACTGTGGATACATATGATTGCCTTCCTAGCCTCAACCAATATTATTGTCTCACTACGCCCCAGAGAGGCAGTCAATGAACAGTTAGCCTTAAACAAGGACTGTGCTTTAAGGGCAGGATTTAAAGTCCACTGAAGTCAATGGACAGCCTGCCATTAATTACAGAGAACAGGAGACCAAGCTCTAAGTTCTGTGAGGGCACATATCTAATCCACTCCAGAAAGGCCCTGAGAAAGGAGGCATGGCTCAGAATGCTAATTCCTTCTCTGCTTTCCCCTTGCTCCTGGAGCCAAGACATTTACTTCAGCATTGAGCAGTGTTCAGCCTCCTTCTGTTTGCACCTTCTCCATGCTGCTGGTCAGTGCACTGGGGAAGAATAACAGGCATGCAGATGCAGATCATCTCATATCTTAGTCAGGATGCCTCAAATCCTAACTCCCTATCATCCAGCTGGGCAATAACCACAGGGCCAGTCACAATCTGACCACTGATGCCCACGCAGCCATTAGAAGATGTGTGGTATATGCACACAACATGTTCTTATGAGCCTTTGAAACAAATGCTCATTGTGGGTGAGGGGGGGTGGGGGGAATCACATTTTAATTGACTGATGGAACAATTAAACCATTCATTATTACATCAGAGGCTTGAGAAACAGTATTTTACTGTACTGCTATGAAAATGGCAATGGATTTTCACTTAGAAAGATATAAAGTGGGGGAAAATTCATGAGACTGTATGGGGATTTTCCTAAATAGAGAAACTTTAGCTGTCTAATCTGCTGGAAAGGTTGAAACTTTGGCCTGGATCAAATCTGTGACCTTGATACTTGCAAAACTATCAAATTTTGTGCATCATAATGAGTGTCAAAAAAAAAGGTTGGTTATATAACCTACTTCTTCAGTTTGATTTTATTTCTTTAAGCCAATAACAATCTTCATATCAGAGAGGTAGCCACGCTAGTCTGTATCTTCGAGAACAACAAGAAGTCCTGTGGCACCTTATAGACTAATAGATATTTTGGAGCATAAGCTTTCATGGGCAAAGACCTGTTTTTGATGAAGCAGGTCTTTGCCCATGAAGCTTATGCTCCAAAATATCTGTTAGTCTATAAGGTGCCACAATAATCTTTGTAAGTCTCATGAGAAGAACATGTTGATATTCTTGTTAATGCACTTTTATATTTGAGTGAAAGGCATTGACTGTATGTGCTACTTGACTTGGATTAGTTTAGCTCTTTATTTCTGCAGCCTTTCTCAGCATGGCACCAACTGCTTGCAATTCTAAAGCTTCAGTGTTACTTGTGACCCAGTAAAGCTAGTCTGAAGCATGGAGAGTTAATCTAAATCAGGGGTGCACAAAGTGAGGGGCAGCACCCCCTGGGGTGGAGTGAAATTTCACAAGAGGGGCACAGTATAATTGGTTGCTGGGTCTCAGGCTCATCCATCTCATTCAAATGTTGAAATATGATACTGTTTTTGTGTATGTGTATTCACATTTATATGCCAATTGATGAAGGTTTTACATTCTACATACTTATTTTCTTACATGAGCCAATTTTTTCTTCATATGAACATAACCATAATTTTCCTCAGTTTGTATTCCATTAGATGGGTGGGGGGTGGGGGACTGCTAATTGTAGGGAGAAAAAGTGAAGCTGGATATAAAAAGTTTGCTCACCCCGATCTAAGTCATTGCCTCCTCTAACTTGAGGGGAAGAGGGCTTTCAGAAAAAAATGGTGCCTGGATCCAAATCATAACTGGTTGTAGTTTTGCTCAGCTATGAAGTGCTGGAAAAATAAAACCACTGTTCTCCAGATCCCACTAAATAAACTCATCATGGTGAGTCTGGTTTAGCTTCTTTGGAACATAGCTAGGAAATTGAGTTTGAGTATTAAATCAATAATGGCTCTCTTCTAGCTAGTAATCCTAAGAGCAAATGAAACATTAATGATCTTTTTTGGCGCCAGGTAGAATGAATTCTGCACATCATCCATTTTTTGCCTCACATATAAAATGCAGGATCAAGCCACAGAGAAAAATGACCCAAGTTTAAACTACCAAAGCAAATCATGATGACCTACTCAGCAGTTCTGGATTAGTTTGAACTATGGTGATTAGAATTGAGTGTTGGTGAAAGTAGGAAAAAAATGTTTCTGTGTTGCCTGACAGTCTTAAGAACAAACTCTTGTTCCCAACTAAAGATCTATTGTCTATGACCAAAAAAAATTTCACTGTCTGCAAGATGTGGGTGGCCACCTGGAAGGTTTAGGAACAACTTTACCTCTTTAAAATACTTTGCATACTTATGTATTGCTTGGGACGAGGTATAGAACTAATCTGAAGGTGGAACAAAAGCAATTCCAGCAAATAAGGCTGGTTTAATTAATGAGCTATGCCTAGAGTTGACTTCTTCTGTGGTTAGTAATCAAGCTCGGCCTCATTTTTTCCACTAGTTAAGAATGGGCACAATGTTTGTGGATGCAGCTCTGCACTTATTTATGGGTACACTTAATATTACTTGACTATCTCAGTATTTGCTAGCAGACACAATCATTTTCTTATGTCTTAGTGACATTTATGGCACCCAGAAAACTACAGACTCAAAAAAAAATCCAGATTGAAACTGGCCTACAAGTCAAGCTCTGTGTTCACAGTTTCTCCATCTGAGTTATTGGCCTCCCTCACAGGCTGTTGTGGGGCTTTGTTAATATAAGCACAGTGCTCTGATAAAATGTGCTGTAATCTGCAATGAATACAAGAGGGTTTTTTCTTTTTTCTTCCCAAGTCCCAAGTGAGCAAACAAAAGGCTTTCCTTAGTCAGGATGAGGCACAGGTAACTGCCATGTCCTCTCCTCCAAACTTCAGCTCTTTCTATCTCTTTCCATCTTGCCAGTAGTAGTCCACACAGGGAGTAGAAGCTTGCCAAATGTAGACTCTGATTTTTTTCCTCACTAGCCAGTTTTGGCTCATCAGGGTAGCCAGTGACCTTGCCAAACCAGTAGTCATACCCAGACTAATGCACAGTTTTATCCACCTTGTTCCTGACATTGTCCTGTGAAGACTTTATTCCCCATTGTATGCCGGTGAGCCTGCTCACCAACATGGGGAATAATCAGCAACAGCCAGTGGGTACAACAGCCTTGCTGGGCTCTTAGGCAATGCTGGGTGTGGGGGATCTGCTCCATGCCCCCTACTTTACCTTGATCAGGCTCCTCCCTCACCTTTGTCTAAGTATGTCCTTTTCTCAATGTCGGGATCCCAGTGCTGCTAACCTCCCCCTAATTTCCTCCTTTCTCTCTCTAAATCCAGACTGCAATTTCAGGACTTCTGTACTGTAACCCACTTCTTACTATCTGGATCCAGGTTTTATAGCCATTGGACTTCATCAACAATAACAAGCCTATCAACCCTGCAGCCTGTCAAAAGGGTTAGTTGACTGTCTCTCTACTCAAGCTGTGTGGGGATAAGGACCCCATCAAAGACCAAAGTAGGAAAAAAAACTCCATGGTGTGCCATAAGTCATGATGGGTTTGGAGGAACAGCTTGGATCTGAACATTCAAAAACTACTGAGAAGATCTGGCTCCTAAATTCAACTTTGCAGTTCAAACTCACATTTAACTACAAGATCTCATAAGCCCGCCCACAGATTAACTCCTTACACTGTGCCCAGGGCTGAACCAGTCCCTGGGGAGTAGAATACAACAATTGTCCAAAAATTTTTGTACAACTTTTTTCTGCCCTGATCCTTGTCTTATTGAAGTTAATGAAACCTTTGCCCTTAACTTCATTGGCAATAATATCAAGCCCTGTGTGATGAAATTTGTAATTAAAAGCCCCTGCCACAAAGGGAAAGTGCCTTTCAGACTTTGATTGTTGAATTTCCATATTTATTTCTTCAATGCTTTATTTCCATGCTTTTTTTCTTAACAAAGTCACTCTTCCAAGACTTTAACCTCATACATATGTATATTTCTAACATTATCAAGAACATCACAGGGTAGGTAAGTTGACTGTGGTTTTCTGAAAAAACACTTCCATTTCAATCTGAAACCTGACTGCATATTGTAACATAACAAACAGTAAAAAACTGAATGGAAAAGATAAGCTTTAGAACTGAAAAGCTGTGACAGCACCTTTGCCTTTCTCCCCAGTACTTTCATCATTTTAACACAATGTTAGAGCAATGCTAGTTTATTTTTACAATTTCTCTCATAGATTTTTGAGCTTATAAAGAAGGCCTTCTTAAATAGAAAGTCAGTATAATAGCAAGCGTGGCATAGACTAGTACTCATAAAACAAATTTTAGCAGTAGATTCAGGTTTGCACAACCCATAATTGATAAGTGATAACATTTGTGAGGGTACTTGTAAGGCTGGAGACTCACCATAGCAAAAAACAATCATATGCTGTTGCTATTTCTTATCTTCATCTTCTACCAGGAACTCACTGTGATAGAATTCCAAACTCAGATGGCCAATGTATTCATTAACTACTGAACCAATGGTTGACATAGACTTAAAATAAAAAATTTCAATAAAAATCTTCACTTCTTGCATTGTTTGCTAAAAACTGAATTTCTAATAATTGAGCAGATGCATTATTTGACAGCTGTAGTCATCAAAATCTCCTGGTGGGTAATTCAGGTTTATGAATATTTGGTAAAGTTCTTGTAGTTTTTGGTCTCTGTCAGCAGGATCAGAGCAAATGCGATTGTACCTAAGAGCTTGACTGTAAACAATGGATCTAGTCACGTGTGCAGGATGGAAAATAGAAGGGTGTAGATAAAAGCTACTGATCGCTATACTTATCTACACCCTTCTAGTTTCCATCCTGCACACGTGACTAGATCCATTGTTTACAGTCAAGCTCTTAGGTACAATCGCATTTGCTCTGATCCTACTGACAGAGACCAAAACCTACAAGAACTTTACCACCAGGAGAAGTAAAAAAACAAATTGACAGGGCCAGACGCATACCCAGAGACCAGCTACTCCAAGATCGGCCCAAAAAAGCCAAGAATAGAACACCACTGGTCATCACCTACAGCCCCCAACTCAGACCACTGCAACGAATTATTAAAGACCTACAACCTATTCTTAAACAGGATGCTATACTCCAGAAGGCCCTGGGTGACATGCCTGTTCTCTCCTACAGACAACCTCCCAACCTCATGAGGATCCTTACTAACAGCCACAGTTTATACCCCAGGAACACCAGTCCTGGAACCTTTCCCTGCAACAAAGCCCGCTGCCAGCTTTGTCCACATATCTTCTCTGGAAATACAATCACTGGACCTAGCCAGCTTACTCACAGAATCACGGGCACTTTCTCATGCTCCTCTACTAACATCATATATGCCATCATGTGCCAGCAATGCCCAGATGCTTTGTATATTGGACAGACTTCTAACTCCCTTAGACAAAGGGTCAACGGGCACAAAACAGACATCAAAACACTCCAGATCCACAAACCAGTTAGTCAACATTTTAATGGAATGGGGCATTCTGTCAATGACCTCAAGGTATGTGTGTTACTGAAGAAAAATTATCGCTCCATTTTAGAAAGAGAAATGGAGGAGCTGACATTTATATTCAAATTCGGCACATTAACACATGGTTTAAATCGTGATGGGAACTTTCTGAGTCACTATAGGGGCTCGTCTGCATACTTGGCTCAATCTAATTCTTGATCTTCTCCCCCACCCCTCCACTCTCTGATTTGCTCACTTTGATTATCTTTTTCTGATTTGTCCTCCTTGCTTACTGTTTTCGGTTCTCTGTGTCTTAAATATTGAGTCTGTTCTGGTCTGGCTATGATCTGAAGAAGTGGGTCTGTCCCACGAAAGCTCACCTAATAAACTATTTTGCTAGTCTTTAAAGTGCTACTTGACTGCTTTTTGTTTTGATAGTGTATAGACTAGCACGGCTTCCTCTCTGTTACTCTTCAATCATTTTGTTAGTCTTTAAAGTGCTACATTTCTGCTGCTTTGTTTTGTTGGAGTACAGACTAACGTGTCTACCTCTTTGTTAATGTTAAAATGAGATGTTTTCACTTTGCTCTATTTTTGTAATGTTAGCCATCAAAAACAAATTTTAATCCACAACCAAAAATTCATTCAGTTAACTGCTCCCTTTAATGCCTGCATGCAAATTTTTCACAGATTAAGAGAGTCTTAGATTTATTTCTTCAAAATAATCCATTGATTTCTTCAATAGACTTTTATCTACCACAATTTCAGTTATATCTGCAAAATTTGAAAAAAAAAGCAAAAACAAAACCACATACATGCAAAGGACAACCATTCTTGTCTTCCTGCTGTGAAACTGACTATGGCTGGGACTGAACCTGTGACCTTAGGAGTGAAAGTCATGTACAGCTACTGTACAAGTTAAATACTAATTACCTTTCAGATAAAGCCATAACAGACACATCACTCCCCCTTGTCTGTGGGCTGGTTGCCTCTGGGGTTATATAACATCCCTCAGTTGAGGTGGCACATCCTGAGCTTCAGAGACCTCCCAGCACCTGGACCAGACCCCAACTTGTAAAGCCAACAGGCCTTGATTGTACTACATGAGCTAAAAACCACTTGCCTTTCAGCTTAGGCTGTATAGTAGACTTCGCTGTTCCTTGTCAGAGGTCTGAGTGCCTCTGGGTTACTCTGGCTTTTAGAAAAATGTGCCAGTAACAGTCCAGAATGCTTAAGTTTTCATTCTAAGAAAAGGTTTCTTTCTTACACTGTCCAGAATAAACATACTGCCAGCTTCCCAATCAGCAATGTCTTGTATAAAGAAGTACAGTACTAAAATTTAAACTACCATTCCAGGGCAAAATTAATCCTTAGAGTATCTCCACAGACACCAAGAATGAATTGGCTAAAGCTTCCACTGATTTCAGCTGAACCAAGTGGACGATAAGTTATACCTGCATGACTACAAATTCTGGGTTCATTACAAACCTGAAGTGAGATTGAGTTTGTAGAAACTGCTGAGTTTTCAGTGAACTCTGAGAAAATTTATGGATATGGGTAGAGATGTGAGAAACGAGACTGTCCCAGCGAGAAATACCAGTGGCTTCAGTTGTACTTCTCTTAACAATTTTGTTTGAACACCAAACTCAAAGTACACTCATCCCTCATTTAATGAGTACTTTACTTATGAGTACTGCTAAAAGGAGGGACATACATACCTACCTTTGTTCACTAAAAGAGTGAACTTCCCCTGCTTATATGAGCCAGCTGCAGGGTCTCTGGCAGGGGTGGGGAGACCCACAGCTGTCTGTGCACCAGCCACAGGGTCCCTGGCCAGGGGGTGGAGAGACCCGCAGCACCAGCCCAGCCCATCCTGGCCCACTCCCAACACCACCCACCCACAGCTCCCTGCACACCCCCTGGCTCGGCCCACTTCCAACTCCCAACCTGGCCTGGTCCCCGAACCCCCAGGACCACTGGACACCCCACAGGTACCGCTGCTGCAGCCTGAGGAATGAGCTGCCACCTCCTCCACTGGAACCGCCACCAGGTTTTAACCCTCCCTCCCACTCATGGCCCCAAATTGCCCCCAGCCTTCAACCTTCTCCAACCCTCCCGCCACCTTCGGTTCACTTACTTTCCAAAAGCAGCGCCACATGCTGCCACTCCTTTCCCCAGCTAGGAGCACTAGTAACCAGTCAGAGACTTTAATGTGTATTTAATGGTAGTTTAGTGTCCCTCTTACGAGTTTTTGCCTAGGAGCAGAAGGTTGGGAATCAATTGTGCTCGTATAGCAAGGGATGAGTGCAATGAAATTTGGGAAGTGAGAACCACTGGATCAGAACAACATTCATTTAAATAGACACACGCAGCTGTCCTCACAAACTGAAATTGTATCATTTCCTCTAGCTATTGCAATCCTAAGAAAATTGGCCAGACTTCATGCTCAGATTTCTGGGGTAGATAGTTGATGTCCCATGACATAAACCACCCATCCAGACCCTTACAAAGCACTAGCTCGATTTGTTGGTCATAAAGAATTTAACTGAGAATCCATTAAAGCTTGGTGAGCTTTTCTCATGTAGCTCTTTGGAATAGATCCATAACCCCTGCGGCACGTATGCTATGATACTGCTGCTACAAAGCAGACAAATATTTACTATTTTATCATCTAAACTTTGCCATCTGTTTAAAAAAAATGGCTCTCCAAATGTATAGTAACCCTTTACTGCTTTGGGGTTAACTCTGACCTTTACAGGCTCTAAAAATATTTAACCAGCTATACAAACCAGACAGAAGCTGTGATAAACACAAGCTGAATCTGCTTTTGCCATTAAATCAGGTGTCATTAAGAGTTCTATTGCTACGTCTCCACTACGAAATAACTTCGAAATTCCTTACTTTGAAGCACAACTTTGAAGTAAGCAACTTTGAAGTTGAGCTTCTACACACAAAAAGCACTCTCCCTTACTTTGATGTAGGGTCCCTCAACTTCGAAGTAAAGTGTCTACAGGCCAATAGCCCCTACTTTGAAGTAAGGGGACCAGAAAGGATACAGGCAAGTATCACATGACTGACAAGCCCTTCTGGGTTCGCAGTCAGCCAACCCCTTAAAGGCTCCCCCATCACCCCCACATTGCTTGCGCTCAGACAGCAGGGCACACTGCATGCTGAGCAGCAGAGCAGCATACCATGCCTACCTAGATGCTGCCCTAGGAGGACTTCCTCAGCACCATGGTCAGCCTGCTGGCTGTTGCTATCCGTGCTGTTTCAGCAGCACAGCCAGGTTGTTCCCATGGGCCCCATCCTCCAGACCCTGGCCACGGCCCTGCTGCCACTGCCATGAGCCCCCCGATCCAGCACAGATGGGCCTTTGCAACCAGCACTGAGTGGTGGGCCCGGCTGGTGCTGGGGGACTGGGACAATGAGCAGTGGCTGATGAACTTCCGCATGACCCGGCAGACATTCAAGGACCTCTGCCACTGGCTCACCCCAGTTCTCCAGCACCCAGATACCCAGATGCAGCCAGCACTCCCAGTGAGGAAGAAGGTAGCCATCGCACTATGGCAGCTGGCCACCCCCAACAGCCACCAGTCCATCAGCCACCAATCTGGAGTCGGCAAGTCTACCGTCAGAGTGCTGCTCATAGTGGTAAGCCTGGCCCACACTACAGACCCACCCTGGGAAGCGGGCTACTGGGCAACGGGAAAGGGGAGGGGGGTCACCCAGTCTGGCATTCAGGGACGTGTCTTCCTTCCACCCCCGCACGTCATCTGAGACATCAATGTGATGCACCTGCAATGTGTCGTCACCCTCGGGGACTGGGGTGTCACCTTCACTCTGTGTTCGGATCTGGAGTTCCTGAATTGTTTTGGATCCCTGGATGGGATGCACATGGCAATCCGTGCCCTAGACCACAGCAGTGGTGCCTACATTAACTGGAAGGTGTACCACTCGGTGGTACTCTGGGCCCTGGTGGACACGAGGGGCCTTTTTCTGGACATGTGAGTGGGGTGGCTGGGCAGGGCCCATGACACCCAGGTGTTCCGGAATTCATGGCTGGGACGCCGGATGCAGGAGGGCACATATGTCCCCCCATGGGAACTTCTGCTTGGGGACATCACAATGCCCTTCTGCATCATGGCTGATGCCATGTACCCGCTGCACCCATGGCTCATGCAGCCCTATACCGGATGCACCACCCTAGCCTAGGATACCTTCCACAGCCACCTCAAACACACCAGGGACACAGCAGAGTGGACCTTTGAGAGGCTGAAGGGGAGGTTTCTCAGCCTCATGATGAGGCTGGATATCAGCCCCCCAAGCGTCCCTGTGGTGCTCATCCCCTGCTGTGACCTTCACAATCTTGGAGGTCGGGGGCCAGGTGTGAACGGCTGTTCAGGCTGTCAGGCTTGATTATTGGATTATCAATACAGATGTATGGTATGAACTGATTATCAGGCCAGGCCAGGTATGAATGGATTATCAGGCTGTCCTGTGCCACCAGGCCCAGAGGGATGGAGTCAGGATCCAGGAGGCCTTGTGCCAGGCCTTTGCCCAAGGCCTGCCCTGACCCTCCCAGACAGATGCAGCACCACTCCTCCCACCCACAGTCCCCAACCAAATACACCCCTCCTGCTCCCCCATCACCCACTGTCCCACTGCACACCAGGGACTGAGGGTTAGGGTGGGAACAACACATATATCTGTTGGGGAATAAATATATTTGACCAAACAAAACAAAATGTGTTGATCTATATACAGTGAATGGGAGGAATGCTCCACAGAGTAGAGGCAGGGGTCTGGGATGGGGGACCAAACCTGAAGGGGGGTGCTGAATGGGGGGACTGGGATGGGAGAGGGCTCAGTCGCCCAGCAGTGTGGAGGGCCAGGAACCACAGCGGCCACAGCTGCCTCTACTGCCCCAAGTCAGGTGCCCCCTGTGGGGCTGTGATAGAGGTGAGACCATGGGGAGGTAGGGGTGAGGTGGGCATGCCACGGGCTTGGCCTCTACATGGGTGGGGAACTGGGGCTGGGCCAGGTGTGTCCACCCTGGCCAGGACCCACCGAGCCAGCTCATTGTGAGTGGCAGAGGATGGGTCTGCCACACGGTGGGCACCTTCGGGGGGGGTGCTGTCAGGGAGGTGAGTGGGGAGGATGCTGGAGGGGCGGCTGCAGGGGGTGGTGGTTGCTGGAAGGGTGTCTTAGGGGGGTGGCTGCAGGCTGGGCTGGAGAGGGGGCAGGATGTTAGGCGAGGCAGGTGAACAAGACCTGAGCCAGGGTGTCCAGGCTGCTGACCAGCCACACACATACCTCACGCTCCATCACCAGCCAGTCCCAAAGCACATCTGTCATTTCCTCCATGCCTGCCTGTTTGGGGGCCACCTCCTTGTCCTGCCAGCACCATGCTGTGTGGCCCGGCCGTGGCCATGTTGGGATGTGGGCTGGGGCAATGGAGCGGCCTCCCGGCCCCTTGCGGCTGTGGCCTGCTCAGATGGGCTGTGGTGGCTGCCTGACAATGGACGTCTAAATCATAAGGGAACGGGGGATGGCCAGTGAATGCTGGGTCCCAACTCTGCTAGCCCCCACCCTGTTCCCCTGTCATCCGGTGGCCTGTGGGCCCCATGGGCTCCAGGGTGCTGAGGGGTTCCTGACTGGTAAGGGTTGGGCCACGTTTGGTGCCCCCACTCCTTTCCCAGGCATGTGGATTGCAGGACTGTTCCTGGGGGGCACCTGTCCCCAGGCTCTGTGACATCCTGATTGCCCTGTACCTACGAGATACAACCTCCAGAAGCTCAGGTGAGGCTTGGGTAGATGAGGCTCATCTGGTCATCCTGGAGAGGAGGGTGATCATGAGTGTCCCATCGCTGGAGCCCTCATCATCATACTTGATGTCAGTGGCCTAATATAATATAATATAATATAATATAATATAATATAATTTTGTAATGTAGATAATATAGTATATCCTATAGGATATCCCTACAATATTGCATGAATGTTAACTGGATATCTCACCATCCCTCCCACATTGTGGGATAAAAATAAATAAAATAAAAGCCTGATCCAAATGTGACCACTTTCTATAAAAGGTACATGGTAAATCTTCATTCTCTTCAATGATCTCATAGTCACAGCCTACCTTACAGGTGCTGATTGCTTTCCTCATTCCTGCAGTCACATCTTGGATACATTATGGTCTACAGGAACCAATAATAACACATTAGTGCCAATACATCCTGAAATTGCATTATGTAGTTTAGAGGAGGGGGAAAGAAGCAGTGTCACTGGAACATTGCTTTTGAACTTGTCACATGAGTAGCATAAACCCATAGAAGTACAAATATGATTGACTGGGCTGAAAACTGAGGTCTGAGGTGCCTTTCTTGTCTCACAGTAAGTCTCACTGCTGTTTAAATATGACTGAAGAAAATGTGACACCTACAATGACTGAAATTACCTAGTCCATTGTGGGCACTCTGTTGTTTATTATTAGTCCCCTCTTCTACATGGCTAGGTATTGGTTAATATTCTGTTTTGGAATCTTGTGGAATAAACTAATAATTCCTGTGAAAGCCAATACATGCAGTTATTTAGCTTTTGGGAGATCACTATATAGTTTGATGATACAGCCTGAAATGAAATTACATCTTGAAGAGCTAAAGTAAAAAAGATGGTGTGCTTCACCAAATGAAATAAAACATACTGTAGCACTTTGACAGCCTTGAAGGTGACTTTTCCAAACCATTGATTATCAGGTTCATGCCCTGAAATAAAGCTCAGTGAAATTCATTACAGTTCCCTCAGTCACTGGAGTATTAAAACGCAAAATGCATCATTAACTCACAAGTGGGCTTTAACCATTTGGCAATAAGGGATCAACTTGACTCTAGTGACAAAACCATCTGCAATAATACTTTGGACTTCTACTGTAAGAGGAAGTAATTGCTTCTACGCTAATGAAGAAAGAACTCATTTTGCTACAGTTAATAGCCTTTGTACTTTTTGTCACGAAAAATAGTTTACTATATAAAGGCCCTCCTCTGGAGTGCCATAGGGAACAGAGGACAAGTCCTTTTCAAAAGAGACTTTTTGATCAATGAATCCTAAGTTTAGGCACAGCTGACAACAGAAACAAAGTGGTTAGATAAAAAAGCTGTCAAATTCTATCGTCACATCTACACTTGCAAGTTATTTCGGAAGAGAAGGGGTCTCGTTAGAAATACCCTTCAGAATGCCTGCACACAAAAAGCATTCTTTCTAAGTTAAATTGAAAGAACACAGTGCTCCCTTTGAAAGTGCTCTTCCACGCCTGTTTCATGAAGAATGTCTTCTTTCGAAAGCTTCTTTCAAAAGAAAATGTGCAGATGCTTCACAGGCCCTTCCTTTGAAAGAACAGTCTTCATGGCACCTGATTTTTCAATCCCTGGCCTGTTCTATCATGATAGCAGGGGCTGTGTGGACACTCTCTTTGAAAACAACAAGAAGTCCTGTGGCACCTTATAGACTAACAGATATTTTGAAGCATAGGCTTTCATGGGCAAAGATCTGCTTCTTCAGATGCATCTGATGAAGTGGGTCTTTGCCCATGAAAGCTTATGCTCCAAAATATCTAGTAGTCTATAAGGTGCCACAGGAGTTCTTGTTTTTGAAGATACAGACTAACACGGCTACCCCTCAGATACTGTCTTTTGAAAGGGCACATCACTCTTTTGATCAGCTTTTTTGCATGTGGATGCACTCTTTCAAAAGAAGTTTTTTTGGAAGAGATGTTCCATAAGGACTTCTTTTGAAAGACTGTTATAGTGCAGACGCCACGCTTATGTCTTGACCAGCCTTCACCTTACCATTTGTTTATGCATAGTGGTACAAGCAGAGGTGAGAATCAGTCATTCTGAGACAATTTCACTTCTGACATTTCGCTAGGTGTGTAGATCACTGGCATAGCTTCTGAGTGAAAAAATTAGGAATTCTTGTTCATTAGACATTTTGATAATTTGGGTTTGTTCTGAATTGGAATGAAACTCAGTTTTTAAATATTTTTGCAAGCAATAAATCATGAAAATGTTTTGTTTTGGAAATAATGACATTTTCATTTCTGAAACAAAATATGCTCCCTGAGACAGACAACAACTGACTGAAGCTGCTTTGATTAGCAGTGGTGGAACTGACAAGCATGTCAGTTTCAGTCAGCAACTGTTGGTGCACCCAGAGTCCATTCTGGAGCAGCTCTGATATCTGGACAACCTCAAGGCTGAGCATCCCAATGCTTCCTAACTCCCAGGATAGCAGGCTGTCCAACTCCCAAACTGAACCAGGGAGTCTGGAAGCTCCAGTGTTCACAAAGTGGGAGAGCCTGCATGGCGGGACTGCTGAGGTGCCATGGACCCTTCTAGCCCATCCTAGGACTTCCAGAGCCCTGAGTCTGTAGCTCTGTGGCTTCTCAGTAGGTCCTGGCAGATTTCTGGGGATATGAAACTACAGAGGTAGGTCAATTTAATTTAAATTGAGATGCAGCCACTGCACTACTTAAGTTGGTTGGGCACCTCCACACCAGGCTCGTTGTCTCAGTGGAATGCATCTTCACTAGCAGTGCTTGCATCAATACAGAGAGCAGGGCATCTTGGGTACCCATCTCACAGTGCAACTAGCCACTGAAGATTTTGGGAAGGGCTTACGGACATTCATGGGACTACAACATTTTTGCAGGGTGGAATGGGAACATGGCTTCAACTTCCCACAGTGAAGTTTCCTCCCACCCAAATCAATGGCAAACAAACTGTAATTTTTGTGTCTATATTCAAAGTCTGGTTAATCATACATATACCATAACCCAAGAAGTAAGGATCCCAGGAAAGCATTGTGGCTGAGGGCAGTACCAGGGAAGGCACCTCTGGTGACTGTGTAATTGCAGTCAAACTGTTGGGGTTGTACCCTCTTCTGTTTATGTTTAATATGAGGAAAAAGTGCAGTGCTTCCAAACGTGCACTGCAGCTACACAGATGGTGCCCCCAGAACAGCCCCTGTGTGCACGGGTGTGGCCTGGGACTTATATATGGAGATAGCCAGGAAACTTTCATGGAGGTACTCAGTAATCCTGTTGATATGGTTTCTGGGGAGTGCTATGGTAGGACCTTTTCCCACATCACTCCAGTATTAGCTTATTGCAGTGTACTTGATCTGTACTCAGATACTTGCAGTCTGGTGATGCACACTCCCACAGAGCAATTACCACTCACTTCCCCACTGTTAAAGCAGGTCTCACTTTACTGCTGCTGCACTTCCGAGCTGGGGAATGCGCCAGACCCAGCTTCAGGAAAAGGGTCATTCCAAAGTTCTGCAGCCACTATCTGTCATCTGATAACTCCATCACAATGTGATCCCACCAATCAGGGCTTGTGTCCTGGAACCAGAAACAGTGCTCACTCTACTCAGGTGCTGCACGACTGCCAGCAGCAATTGGGAATGCTTTGGTTTTATGGCTTCCAGCAGAGCTGTTTGAAGGACATTGCAGTGTTCTATGCAGTGGCTTCTGTCTCAGCTCTAGAAATAATGCAGGATAAGTCATGAGGTGTTTGGTAATGCTCACAGCAGCACATAACTGAGTGGGGTCCATGCTCCTTGGACTATGGTATATGCATGATTAGCCTCTATCTACCTAAGTTTGTAGGGTTGACAAGGCTTGACAGACCCTGCTTGTGATCGGGGAGGCCGGGGATGAAAATTTGTCTAAGTGGACTTGATTTTAGGAGCTGTTTTGAGGCAATGAATAGATGTTTTCTGACTCATCCAGACATCTGGATTCAGTGAATAGCTCAAGACAGTGTTGTGTTCCCCAGCGTTAATTTTATCTTATGGTTAAAAATAAAAATAAAGCAAACACACACTTGAGTAGTTCAATACAAGCCAAGAACCTATGTGTGTTTATCCTGCTTCAGAACAGGAAGGCACCCAGCAGCAGCATTTGCAGGGTAGCTAGTATGGTTCATTAGATTAAGTGCTATGGGACTCTGGCAAACACGCTGTGTTGAAATGATGCCATGTCTCAGGTGTTAAGTCAGAAGGTCAGGGCTGGTTGCTTAAACTAGCCAAGAGAGAGAACTTGTGAAATGCACCCTGGAGTGCTTTACTGAGGTCCAGGTGGCTTGAAACACTACAGTCTGACTGTGACACTCTTGTTTATGTAATGTAGGAGTTCACCTAAGTGAGTGGCTGAAGTCCTTGTGGCTACTCACCTGTATAATAATAGAATTGGGGCCTGATTTTCTAAAGGATTCACATTTTTTTCCCACCAGCAGCTTTGTTTCATGGATGAATTAATTCAACTCTGCATTCCCTACACACAAATCTATTTTGTAAGGGGTTTAGTTTCATAGTATTTGAGATTCAGGAAATATACTACATATTGACATGGTATATGTCTCCATGCACTTAATAAAAAAAACCATATAGTTATGTAATAATTGCAAAAATGCTCACCTTATGCACAGAGAATGCTTGTAACAGGATAAAGCAGTTTTAGGATCTGGATGGAGGAGAACTGTACGCATGTCTCATGGGACTGATCATCAGCTTTTTCACCTCTAGCTTGCTGGTTTGTATTCAAACACCCATCATAACAGAGCAAAAGTATTTGCTCAATGTCTAGTTGGCAGTTCCTGTGAAAACAGATTTGTGGTGTTGATTTAGTTCTCAGCAGTGTGTTGTTCATGTCCGAATAGTACCAGCTGACGTCCTTATGGGCAGTCTCAGTGTCAAAGACTCAATGGTCATTGGAGTTGAATTATCCTTCTTCCCCCTAGAGGTGGTTTCCCCAGGACAGGGGTAAGTTTGCCAGCATGGACATTAAGAGAAGATTCTACAAATAGTGCCTATATTTGTTATTTGGATAGAGAAATTTTCTTTTCAAGGATATTAATGCTTTATCATCCATTAATTTTTGTTATAGCTATTATCAATGTACCTGGGAGACCCAGTTATGCACCAGACCCCCATTGTCCCAGGTGCTGCAGAAACACATAATAAAAGGACAATCCTGTCCCTGAAGAGCTTCAGTCTAAGACAAATGGACACAGAAGGACAGAGTACAAGGATACAATTATTGATATATAGGAGATGTTTCAGACAAGAGACCTGAAAATGATGAAAGGGTTGCAAACATGTTAGAGTGATACACTCAAGAAGTTCAATCTATGAGCTTGCCCACTCTTCCTCCAGTTCCTCCTAGTCATTGCTTATTTACCTTCTGTGGAGCTTAACAGGGAAGGTTAAGGGGTGACCTTGATTACAGTCTGTAATCGCCTATAGTGGAACAAATATTTGATAAGGGCTCGTCAGACCTGCAGAGAGAGGTATAACGTGATCAAGTGAGTGGAAGTTGAGGCTAGAGAAGTAGAAACTAGACATAAGGTCTATATTTTTAACAGTCAGAGTAATTGACCAGGGTAACAATTTATCAAAAAATATTGAGGACTCTCTATCACTGACGATGGTTACATCAAGACGGGATGTTTTCCTAATTCCTCTGGAAATTATTTGGGGAAGTTCTATGGCCTGTATTAAGCAAGAAGTCAGACTGGACTATATCACAGTGGTCCCTTATGGACTGGTAGCTAGGGCAGTGCAATATTGGACATCAAGATCGGCAGAGTTCTCCTGTCAGTGCCCAACCCAGGAATTGAAAGAGAAATAATTACCATGAATTATCACGATTCTCTCTGATTGTTACTGTGTAACTACTGACTTCAGTCAGGTTTCACCTGTGCAAATCCCACAGCTTCTGTGGGAAGCCAGGGCCTTCTGCATGGAAGCTGGGACCTCACTGTCTCTGCTCTGGTTGTCATGGCTGCTCATTCATGTGTGAAGAACCTCAGCAGAATGGATCATGCAGGCTGAAGTTGCATAATATTTTCTGCATGAGCTCTGTGAGACTGAAGGGAACACCAGATGTGTCCCCTGAGATGGTCCACTATCCCTGCTAGTCTCTGCTTACCTCCCTTACATGGAACCTTGACAGACAGAGCATCATCTGCAGAGGAAATGGTGCCATTGAGGGAACAGCCCAACATAAACACACATGGGCTGGGTGGAGGTAGTGAAGTCCTATGCAGGGGTCCAAATCATCCAACCCTTCACTTAGACATTGGATGTTTTATGGGCTTTCAGCCAGGGCAATGAGTTGAGGATTGTGCCTCAAACCTTTTGAAAGGAAAGCAAAGTTCAGTTTTGGTCTGACACCACAGTTTTGTATTTGACTGTGAACCTGCTTTGTTCTGTAAAAGGCCATCTGGAATGTGTTAGAAGATTTCTTAGAGCAAAGCCATTATACAGGATAGATTTAGTAGTAACAAGCTTAATCATCAGCTATTAAATTGCCATTACTTTGTCTCCCATCAGCCCAAACAAGCTTCTTCAAAGGGGCTAGGGCAGCACTCTTTAAACATTCCTTTTTGGGGAGAGAGTTTTCCATCAAAAAGCAGAAAGAAAAACAAATCCCCCGCCTCAGCTCTTTTGCCCTAGGACAGCAAAAATGCAACTGTAGTAAAAATGAGTAAAAAGCAGGATCAGCACCAAGTCAGAGAGGCTAGGAAGGGGCTGTTGGGGAAATCTGTTTATTTTAATCATTGCCAGAGTTATTCTTTACTTGCTCCAGGTCCTATCACTTGGATGAGGCTGTACCAACCTGTAATAAACACTTCTTTGTTAACTATAGAAATGTGTCATGGAAAGCTATTAATGAAGCCTATAGTGTGATGCTTCAACACTTTTTCTTTCCTCATCATCGTATACAGACAGAACACACATACTGTCTTCTCCTTCCTCCCCCTTTTTCTTCTCTCATGCAGCTCTTTAATTTGTAAAAGTAATTATCCCCTTCGATAACTCTGTGCATGATGTACATTTCATTCCAAAGACAAGAGACTGGGAAAGTGCAGGCTGGGTGGGCAGGAAATCTAATATCAAACAAGCAAGTGTGCGGTTGTGGTACTTAATCTTGCATGTGTCTAAACAGTCTGAGGCTGGATGGATTTTGACATGTCCACTTCCTGACACACTATTCATTACTAAGGAACAGTTTAAAGCCAAGATCTTCAAAACTAGGAGTCTTTTGCGAGGCTCCTAAACCCACACTAAGCACTTATTCAAGTGGCCTGATTTTACATAGGGTTTAATGCTCAGCAGCTCAACATATATACCGTATGTATTGAAAAAAACCCACAGTACTGTAGTAGAACTATACTACCATTGGACACCCATGGCTGATCATGCCAGCTGATGTGGGCTTATGCATATTGGGCTAAGAAGCTGTTTAATTGCAGTGCAGATGTCAGGGATCAAGCTGCAACCTGAGCTCTGGGTTCCTCCTGCTCTGCAGGAAACAGCTACACCATAATTAAACAGCCCCTTAGTCTGAGTCCCATGAACCCAAGTCAGATGGCATTGTAGCTTATAAGCATAGATAGACTGATTGACAGATTACTAAATAGATAGATAATTTATAACTTGTAAGCCTATCTGTTCTCTGAACATCTATTCTCTAAATCTTTCACTATTTTATTCTATTCTAGCAGTAATGCAAGGACATACGAGTTACAGGACTGAAAGAAGTTAGCTTTAGAACATTTTTATATTTAGGTAGGTGTGAATATGTAGACATTTCCAACACTTCTAACTACATTAGTCTAACTGGGATGGGGTCCGTGTGCTGAGGGAGAATGTGACTATTTCGTGTGCTATCTAAAGGTACCAAATTTACAATGGCCCTTTCAGACTGGACATCCTGCTTTACCATAAAGTGGAGGGTGGGGAAGGGGTGTCACCATGTGTTACTTCTCAGCCTTTTAACCACAGATGCCTATTTTTGGAGTTTGTCTACATGGGCATGAAGTGACATCTCACACATATTCAAAGGCGTGTCTTAGTCTAATCCTCCAGTCAAATGTTCATAACCTTAAAATCTTAGGGTTTGGAAGTCTAGTTTTGGTTTTGGGAGGCCCGGCCAAAGTGAAGCAGGAAGGCCTATAATACCCCATGGTAGATAGCACTAAGGACAGTCATTGTGATTCTTCTCCTCAAGGAGAGGATTTTCTTCCACAAACTCTCTGTTATCTTTTCTGTCCATGAGTATTAGTACCTCTTTAAATCTTTCAGGTTCTTCTATAATACTGTCTCACCTCTTATCATCAGCGGAGTGAGGCTGGTCCTTCAAGTCCTTGAGTCTTCAAGAAGAAATATGAGTATGGCATTAATATTAGGCATTTGTAATTGTATGCTCAGATTGTATTTGTGTTACCAATGGGGGGATTGAATTCATTTACATATTCATCACTCTAGTCATATTACTGTGTGTGATTTTGCTACCAATTACAATAAAAATTGTGCTGCAGTTACATTGTTCACAGCGTAAGTGTGACTGCTGCAGGTCCCATGACTTACCTCCAGACACTGAGCTCTTTTAACTCTTAATATCAGCAGTCTGGGATGCAGGGTGAACCTAGAGATTCTCAGGTCAGATTGGCGAGCCTACACCCCAAAAAATATTGTAAATCAAATTCCCAACCCCTGTCAACAGCATGAGTCAGCTGTGGGGTTGTAATTGCTGTACAGACATAGCTTTAGTGTGGACTACCATAGTGCTTTGGAAAATCAGGCCACTTATTTAGGAACCTACATATGTATGAAGGTACCTTATTTAAGGGTTTTATTTTTCGAAATCTTATATGTAGGGCTTATGCCTCTAGATGAGGACTTATGCATCTAAATTCTAGAGTTAAGTGTTGAAGTCCCAGGTTTGGTTCCATTTCTAGCTACAAAATTTGGCTGCCACTGAATCCTATAGGCACCAAAACTCAGCTCCTAATTTTTCAGGCTAAATATTCCCTGGGCATTTAAATTCCTGCCTCCATACAAGTGCACAGCCATATTGCTCTAATTATAGTGAGACTATCTCCCACCTGGTTCCCAGGGTGATCCGAACCTGGGGGGATGATAAGAACTCCTCCACCCTGTTGTCTGTGGGGCCCCATCAAGTAGGCAGTCTCTGAGCACACCCACCAACCTGTGTTCCTTTCAAAATAGGATTGCTGGAGGCAATACTGTTGCTGCCCAGCTTGTAACTTTTAGCTCTGAGGGCAGGTCACTCATTCAGGATATGAAAGACATGTTCAAGTCCCACCTGCCGTGTGCAAGATGAGGAGAAAATATTTCTTCATCGCAGAAAGGGGTGCTAACCACTGACTCATGACAGCAATAGGCTACAGAATCATACTTGTTCTCTCACGTGAATACCAGGTTGCCAAAAGGATTTGTGAGTTGACCCTATGGCCTGTTCTGCGGTGGGAGGGGGGGGGAAAGTGAAGCAATAGGGGAGGAATAACCACAAAGTGACCCTTACAGACATTTCCTCTTCTTTTGCCCCAGGTTTTCCAGTGGGAAGAGTTGATGTGATCTGGAAATATGAACACGCCGCACTTTCTGGAATCTCCTAGAGTAATAAGCAGGAATTTCCCCCCCACCTACTTTATTGAAACTGAAGTAGCAATCCCTCTAAATCACAACATACCACTCACCTAAAAACAAATAAATAAATAAGCAGACATGGGATCCAGAACAGCAGAGTATTGCACTGTTCATGGTTTGCAATTTAAGTACATTGAGTTCAGGATTTCACTTTCAATGCAGTAGAACCTTGTAGGTTGCACTGGTTGCAAACCCCCAAACCCAATGCATCTTACAGCAAATGCTGAAGAGGAGCCTGGAAACCATCACTGTTTTTAGACATATACTTTTGTTTGTTTTCAATTGAAGTGTTAAAGGGGTTCAGGAAAGCTGGTTATTTCTCAATGAGATAATATTAAAGGCACAACTTCATGTTATCCTGATCCAAAGGAAAGATAGGCAGAATTGTAAGAGGCCAATATGGCTCTAGTTGGAGATCTTCAATGACCTAATTTTTTTTTTAAAAATGAAATTCAGCAACAACAACCACAACAACAAAACCCATCAACAAATTTCAAAGGAAGAGTAGGAAAAAAGAGCACACACATTGAGGTATAGAATCACAAAATGAGTCTCTTGGCGGTCACTTAATAATGAGTAGGATGTCTTCATGTCAGCCTCCTATTTGTGAGTACATTGATGGCTGATCACCCCAATTCCAGAGCTGCAGATCTTATCACAGAAGGGGCATGTGTTAGTAGGTTGTGAGAGGGCACAGGGCAGTTTTTGACACTCTTTTCTTCTTCTTCACCTCTTGTTGTTTGCACTGTGGTGGGGCCTCTCAAATTGCACCAGTCCCTCAAGGATTACTGTTCTCCTCTTGGTACAATTTTGGGCAAGGTTGTCCCAAGCGTCAACACCAATGCTGTACTTTTTCACGTGTACCTTCAGCATGTCCTTATACTGCTTCCACTGGCCTCCAATGCTCCTCTGTCCTTCCTTCAATTTGGAAAACAGAATCTGTTTTTGGAGATGCTGATCAGACATTCAAACCACGTAACCAGTCCAATGAAGTTGTTGATGAATGATGATGGCTTTAATGCTGGTCATGTTTCAGGACACTAGTGTGTGTGCACCTATCCTCCGAAGAGATATTTAGGATTCTCCTGAGGCAGCATTGATGATATTGTTCAAGTGCTTTCAGGTGATTCATATATGTTGTCCAGGTGTCACGTGCATATAGTAGCAATGGAATAACCACAGTGCAATATACAAGAAACTTTGTCTTGGGATAGATATCCTGGTTCTTGAAGACCATTTGTCTCAGGTATGCAAGAGCAGAGCTTGCATGGCTCAGACAATGCTAGATTTCTGTTTCAATGTTGACATTAGTGGAAAGATTAGGCATGGGAAGGCATGGGAAGAGCTCCACATTTCCCAGCAGTTCTCCATTGACTTCAGTAGAAGGTACATGATATTGCCTCATGGGTGAGGGTTAATGGAACACCTTGGTGTTTTTGATGTTCAGTGTGAGGCTGAGGTTCTCATATGCTTCAGCAAATGTGCTTAAGATGGGCTGAATGGCTGAAGGAGAAAGACCAGCAACCATGTTGTCATCCACTTACTGTAGCTCCATGACTGAGGTCGTAGAGGTCTTGCTTTTAGCCTTCAGTCTCCTGAGATTGAAAAGTGTCCCATTCATTCTATAGACAATCTTCACACCATCTGGAAACTTGTCATCAATGAGGTAAAAGGTCATGGCAATGAAGATGCAGAACAAGAATGGGGTAATGATGCAGCTTTGTTTGACTCCTGTTTTGACCTCAAAGGGGTCACTTTGGAATCTGTTGTTGTTCAAGACTGTGGCAATCATGTTGTTGTGAAGCAGCCTCAAAGTGCTAATGGATTTTTGTGGCAATCAATCATGGAGGGAATGGTCCAAGGAGGGCTATGATTGACTGAGTTGGTCAGGTCAATAAAACTCATGTACGAGTCTCGATTTTGTTCATGACATTTTTCTTGCAGTTGCTGGGCAGTGAAGATCATGTCTGCTCTTCCTTGGAATGGTTGGAAGCCGCACTGGGATTCTGGGAGAATTTCTTCTGAGAGAGGCAAGAGTCAGTTTACCAGGATTTGAGCCAAGATTTTCCCTGCTGGTGTCAGGAGGGAGATGACACAATAGTTTGCACAGTCCATGTTGTTACACTTCTTGAAGAGACTGATGACCAGAGTGTCCCTGAAATCTCATGGCATCTGCTCCCTATTCTAGATCTTGAGATTCAGGAGGTAGAATTGTTTGTAGAGCTCTGACCCACCTTCTTTGAAGACTTCAGCAGGAATTCCATCTAGTTCAGTTGCCTTGTTGAACTTCATCACTTTGATGGCAGTTTGGATCTCATTCAGGGCAGGAAGTGTTGCAAGATCATTCTTTGGTGGTTGCTGAGGTATTTGGTCAAGGGATTTTAGGACCATGATGGAGGGGCAATTCAAGAGCTCCCTACAGTGCTGCCTCCAGTGAGAAGGAATGGCTTTATTATCTTCCAAGAGTTGGGTACCATCCTTTTTCTCTTTTACCTTCACTGAAATTCCTTCATACAAAAAATGTGTGCACGTCACCTGCCTAAACAGTGTCGAATGGTGAGCAAACGTAAGGGAAATAAAAGCACAGAATTGTGGTACTAACAAGAAAACTCCAAATCATTGGTGTTTTAATTCTCTTTTACCTGTATCAGAGCGGGTGCAGAGTGCAGTTGATACTGTTGATGGAGTGAGGTACGAAAGCTCAAAACTGACTCTTGAGACTGACTCCCCACAACATTGTTGTGGATAGGCTGTAGGACATCGGAATGTCACGGTGAATGCACAGGGCTCATGTGAGAGGACAGGTGGAAGACCTATGCATAGATTCTTGGGATTGGTTGTGGCTGTATGTTTTCACTCCAGTGGATAGCAATATGTGGGATAAGCTACATCAGGATGTGTCCTCTACCTTAGACCATGGTGGCTTACTTACTGTGTGGCACAGAAGAAACCATGTGGTGCATATGATTGGGAAAACAAAACAAAACAAAACAAAACAAAACATGTTTTAACCCAAGCTGAGTCAGCAATGAACTTGCAAGAAGACAGTCAAGTAGGGTAGTGGTGTAAGGCCTCCCATTGCAATAAAACAATTCCCTTTCGATGAGCTTATTTAGTTTTCCCTCAGCTCAGCAAGAGCAACTTGTCAGATTTTAAAGAAAAAACTATTCTTGCTACTGCAAAGTCATTTAGAAATATGTGGCAAAGTGACTTGGAACCATTACATTCAACAAGGACCTGGCAAATGGCCAGCATTCTCCGTTTTACTTTGTGTGCGAATATTTTCTCACAGCCCCAGTCCCAGCTGCCTACCAAGACAGGGTCCTGATCCCTTTGGGCTCATGGGACCACTCATAGAAAATTAAAGCATTGTAAAAAGGGATTTCTATATATGGCCAAACTTAGGAAAGGCAAATAAAGAGCAAATTTTGATGATTTTGTTTGTTCTTCTCCCTCCTTTTGGCTTTATTATGGATACATTAATATCTGTGCCATAAAGCAGAACTGTGCCTAGCTGTGAAATCATCGGCACAAAAAACATCAGTGGTTCAGGTTTGCCAGAAAAGTCTGTGAGCATAACAAAGGTAAGCAATCACAGACCAAATTAGGGCACAGCACTAAGCATCTTTAATACGTCAGGACAGAACTTAGTGTATTTATCTTGCTGCTCAGTAAATTAACAAGACACAAAGAAAATCAAAACTGGCAAAAAAAAATTGCGGAGTTATTAACAGTGGTTTGTAACCTATCCTTTAAATCCACTTTGGTACCAAATGACTGGAAGACAGCCAATATAACGCCAATATTTAAAAAAGGCTCTAGAGGAGACCCTGGCAATTATAGACCGATAAGTTTAACATCAGTACCAGGCAAATTAGTAGAAACACTAGTAAAGAATAAAATTGCAAGGCACGTAGAAGAGCACGAATTGTTGGGCAAAAGTCAGCATGGTTTCTGCAGAGGGAAGTCGTGTCTAACTAATCTATTAGAATTCTTTGAAGGGGTTAATAAACATGCGGACAAGGGGCACCCAGTGGATGTAATATACCTAGATTTCCAGAAAGCCTTTGACACGGTCCCACACCAAAGGCTTTTATGTAAATTAGGTGGTCATGGGATAGGAGGAAAGATCCTTTCATGGATCGGGAATTGGTTAAAAGACAGAAAACAAAGGGTGGGAATAAATGGTAAATTTTCACAACGGAGGAGGGTAACTAGTGGTGTTCCCCAGGGGTCAGTCCTGGGACCGATCCTGTTCAACTTGTTCATCAATGATCTAGAAAATGAGGTAAGCAGTGAGGTGGCAAAGTTTGCAGATGACACCAAGTTGTTCAGGACAGTCAAAACCAAAACAGATTGTGAAGAACTACAAAAAGATCTCAGCAAACTGAGTGATTGGGCAGCAAAATGGCAAATGAAATTTAATGTGGGTAAGTGTCAGGTAATGCATGTTGGAAAAAATAACCCAAATTACACGTACTACATGATGGGGTCAAATTTAGCTACGACAGATCAGGAAAGGGATCTTGGAGTTATAGTGGATAGTTCTCTGAAGACATCCACGCAGTGTGCAGCGGCAGTTAGTAAAGCAAATAGGATGTTAGGAATTATTAAAAAAGGAATCGATAAGACAAAAGATATCATACTTCCCCTATATAAAACTATGGTACGCCCACATCTTGAGTACTGCGTGCAGATGTGGTCTCCTCACCTCAAAAAAGATATATTGGCATTAGAAAAGATTCAGAAAAGGGCGACTAAGATGATTAGGGGCTTGGAACGGGTCCCATATGGGGAGAGGCTAGAGAGACTGGGACTTTTCAGTTTGGAAAAGAGGCGATTGAGGGGCGATATGATAGAGGTATATAAAATCATGAATGGTGTGGAGAAAGTGAATATAGAAAAATTATTTACCTTTTCCCATAATACAAGAACTAGGGGACACCAAATGAAATTGATGGGTAGTAGGTTCAAAACTAATAAAAGGAAATTTTTCTTCACACAGAGCTCAGTCAACCTGTGGAACTCCCTGCCCGAGGAGGCTGTGAAGGCCCGGACTCTATTAGGGTTTAAAAAAGAGCTTGATAAATTTTTGCAGGTTAGGTCCATAAATGGCTATTAGCCAGGGATAAAGTATGGTGCCCTAGCCTTCAGAACAAGGGCAGGAGATGGATGGCAGGAGATAAATCACTTGATCATTGTCTTCTGTTCTCCTTCTCTGGGGCACCTGGCATTGGCCACCGTCGGCAGATGGGATGCTGGGCTGGATGGACTTTTGGTCTGACCCAGTATGGCCATTCTTATGTTCTTATGGTCTAAAAGACACTCACCAAAAATAACATAAAAAGGGAGGCAAAACAAAACAAAATCAGGAAGCACAACTACACTATCTGCAGCTTGTGCTTGCCAGTCATCCGACATGAATTGCCACCTAGAAAGTCACCATGTCACATCATGCTTTTCCCTCAGTGGTTTCAAACTTCATGCCCCAGAAACTTCACACACACACACCTTCTCCAGTGGCAGAGACACTGCAGCTGCTTGCCAAGAAAATGATGTTGATGACACAAATACAGCATTGTGCTCAGCCTGCACTTAAGGAGCAAGGAGAAAGATGGGGTAGGGGTGCTTGTGTGTCCAAGAATCTCTAAGTCAAATACGATGAACAATTTTAAAAAGACAACTAAGCCTTAAGCACTGGTATTTTAAAGAAGCAGTGCTGGAAAGTTTGTGCAGTTCACAGCATGTGTAGCAGTAGTTTTTCCTAGAGGAAGGATTGTTGTCCAGTGGTTTCAGCACTAGCCTAAGACTGTGAAACCCACCTTGGATTCCCAGTTCTGCCATATACTGCTTATATGACCATGGACAAGCTAATTAGATTTATTGTACCTCAGTGCCCTATCTGTAAAATGGGGATAATATGGCTATGCCTTCTTCACATATGATGCAGATTGTGAAGTGTTTTGAGATCTACTAATGAAAAGTGCTACCTCAGAGATAAGTGTCTTGGTTTAGAGAGGCATTAGCTAAGGCACACTGACTTCTGCTAAAGCAGGTCAGAGGGGAGTCATGCTGGTAGCCTAGGAGATTTGCTTCTGCTCTTCTCTCATGAGTGCAGAGGGCACTGGGTTCACCAATCAAACTTCTCCTAGGCACCAATCTTGCAAATGTTAATTTGTGTCAATAGTAGGATCACTTGCCTAAGTCACATTATTCAAACACAAAAGCTTGGTAGTGAAATCCTCTCCTCCCCTGGCACCCCAGAAAATCTATAAAGCATTAAGTACAATTTTTCTGGATGAACGTGCCCAGGACACTAGGCTTACCTGTCACAGCCTAGGCACCATCTCTGCAGATTGCAGTATGCTACCCCCATGAAACCTTTCCCTGCCTCCTGAAATGTCATGAATAATTATCTTCCTGTTGTGCAGCCTGGCACAGTTCCTTCAGTCGAGTTATCAAAAACATACCTCACAAATAGATGCTACTGTGCAACCCCACAGACAACATTTGATTTATCCAGATGAATGTCTAAATAGTGGCTTTGCCAGAATATGGAAAACAGTTGCTTTCAGTCATGTCACTGATGCTGTTTGAAGCAGTGCCAGCTGCCACAGACACTGCCTCCATTTGGTAGCTGCTTTGCACAGTACTGTTTTCGAAGCCACATCTATTCCACAGGCAGGGATAAGCCTTTTTGCCATGGCATGTGCCTTACAGTGGTGTGGGCTATGCAGAGATATGCAGTTAGCTGCCTGAAAGGTGCCTGTGTTTGACATCGCCAGTTTCAGTAATCAGGTCTGGTTGTTTTTTGGCTTTTTTTCATTTCCCCCTAAAGGCTTTAAGTTTCCTTTGGGGAAAAATTCTCAGGTTTGTCTAGTGACAGAGAAATAGCTGTGTTAGTCTGTATTCCATTGAAACAAAAAAGCAGACATGCAGCACTTTAAAGACTTACAAAATAATTTATTAGGTGATGAGCTTTTGTGGGACAGACCCACTTCTTCAGAGCAGTCAGTTCTGGTAGGCTATGATCTGAAGAAGTGGGTCTGTCCCACCAAAGCTCATCATCTAGTAAATTATTTTGTTAGTCTTTTAAATGCTACATGACAGCCTTTTTGTTCAGGTTTGTCTATCAATAGCGGATGTCTAATTTTTAAATGGTTCAATGTTTTCAAAAGAAGCTTACTCTCCGTTAGTCTTCACTACAGAACCTGGCACACATGTGCGTGCACGCGCACGCACACACACACACACACACACAACAGCAGCAGCATATCAATTGATTTAAAACCCAGACCTAATCTATTTGTCATAGGCTGTATCTACATGAGCAAGTTCTGTCAGAAAATCTGGCCCTTTTTCGAAAGAACACATGGAGCATCTCCAAACAAAATGTGCTGTTTTGATCTAAAATTGAAAGAATTCAGCTCCTCTTCAGAAGCCCTCCTCTACTTGCCAATCAGGAAGAGCACTTTTTTTCAAAAAAGCATGTGTAGACTGTCTGTGAGCCCTTTTTTTCTCGAAAGAGCAGTCCTTGTGGCACCTGATTTTTCAATCCCTGGCCTGCTCTTTTAAAACACTGTGTGTGTGTGTGTGTGTGTGCGCGCGCACACGCATGTGTGTGTGAACACTATCTTTGGAAAGAGCAGATCACTCTTTTGATCCATTTTTCAGTGTGTGGATGCACTCTTTGGAAATAATTTCTTTCAAAAGAGATCTTTCAGAAGGATTTCTCTTGAAAGATCACTGTAGCGTAGATGTAGCCAAAATGTTCTCACCTTTTCCGATTTTTTTTCTGAGCCTACATTAGATCCAATTGCCTTATCATAAACGGAGCCCCTTTTCCAAGTTACCCCTGGGCAGAAGTCAGTTTCACACATGGCCATGTGACATACACAGTAGGGTTGTGTGCTGCTCCATCATACTTTTGAGCTTTATAGATTACAAGCATTTCAGTTCAGTGATGTGTCACCACAAATGGGTACTTACTTCCTATCATTATATCTTAAGTAATGGGCCAGATTCCCAGGTAATGTAAATTGACATAACCCTGGTGGTGTCAGTGGAACTGTAACACCAAATGATCTGTGCCATTGTTTTAACGGGGTTTATCCTCTTTTGGCTAAAGTACATGGAAGGGTGTATGCATGTGATTGTCATACACTCACAAGCAAACACACACAGCTAGCTACAAAATTAATTTTATTCTGTTACCAGCACTCCTTAACTGGGCTCCTGCTTACATCTCAATATGGGTTGAACCTTCCTCGTCTGGTACCCTGGGAACCTTAACAATGCCGGACAGGAGAATTTGCCGGGCCACAGGGGATCAATAGCGTCTAACACCTTACCAACACTACCATGGTTTACTGGGGTCTTAGAAGACATTTAGGGGTACATTACAACTAAATAACAGCACAGAACAATGACAGCCAGGACTGGTGGCTGTAAACAAACTTTATGGGAACACAGGAAACTTGACCACGCCCATGATAAGTGGTTACCCAGCTAACTAAAAACATGCCAGATTATGGATGCTGCTGGACAAGAGAATTGCATATTAGAGAGGTTCAATCTGTATTAGCTACACGTGCCCACTATCTGGTTATAACAATAGAATGGCCTTAAAGTGTCACACCACAGAGGCCACATGATGCTCATCTCATTATCATTGTAAATGGTTTGAGGGTTTTTTTGCAATCTTTTTAATTTTTTTCTAGGCCCTTCCATTTCTCTCTCTGGGGTTGAGTCTGACTCACTCCAGAGGAAATAAGAGACACATCATTTGGACAAGCTGACCTGAACATGTTCATGTTTTCCAAGCACTATCTTCCCTGCTCTTTTTTCTGTTATTAGTCCTGCCAGGTATTCCATATATCAGAGTTTGTTGAATGCATCTTCTACATTCAGCTAATGTAAAGTTTGGAACTTCCATCATATGAAATTTTTGTTAGTTTCATTCCCCTCTTCATAATGCCTCTGACTTAGGAAAGCATTCCCAATCAAGCTTGCACTTCAGAATATTCTTAACAGTAGTAATAATAAGGCCTTTTATATAATAATGGCTTTTATATAGTGCTTTTCATCAATGCTGCATATAATAATTTATAAAGGAAGTTGGCCTAATTATTCCTAGTTTGTAGATGGGGAAAATGAAACACAAAGGCTACAGTTACACTACAGTGATCTGTTGACAGAAGTTACTGTCAGAAGAGATTTACTGATAAACTTCTGTTGACAGAGTGCAGCCACACACAAAAGCCAATCAGAAGAGTCCTTGACTCTGTGAACAGAGCAGCTGGACTGCCCGGCTTCTCTCTCAACAAAACAGGCACCCAGAAGCACAGCAGACAGGGCTGCCCATTGTTGTGGATGCCCTGTCTGTCGAGAGAAGGTCCCCCAGAGCATCCACAATGCTTTTTTGTCTACAGCATCTGTAGATAGCAGCATTATGCCTCATGGCTGAGAGGCAGTGTGGGTTTTCCGAGACACATTGCTAACCACTGGATTATAGAGTTAATCCTACCCTCTTTCTTCACTCTAGCACATTACAAAGAATTCGCTCTTCAAACTAGGAGTAATATTAAAAGCCAGCCCTGTATCTTTCTACTGTTCGACATTGTGCTCCTGATCAAGCTGGTTTTATTGCTGATCCCATAGCCAGTATCCTACATAGTCTGCTTTTTCCTCAGTGGCCATTACCTCTGCAAATATTATTGTCCAGACACATTAATAAAATCATATCAGTAATAGTTCAGTTCATGACCGATCTTTTATCCTCTCCCCAACGACATTCCTCCCTGTCTCTCCTTCCCCATCTGTTCCAGTTCAGGCCCTGTCCTTAGCTCTGAATAACTTCTCACCTTCTCAGGGTGTTTTGGTTTGTTCTGGATACTTTGTGCTTATGTTCCCAAAATATTTTGGCAGTTCTTTGCATGATTACCAACTATTGGACAAGAACACATCTAAGAACTGATCTATGTGGTATAGCTCTTGGATTTGCAAATAACCACGGAGGAATATTCTTTCCATAGCAACGTGATTTTATAACCTTGCTTTTTAAAAATTGTAGATGGTCCAAACATAAATGTAATGGTGAACAAACATTCAAAATCTCTATTGGTGCAGCATAAAGGGCCAGGCGAGGTCTCCTAGGTGGCCTTTGAGAAGACAGTATTTCCAGTAATGACACAATGGTTTTGTTTTGAGGAAAGGGTTTTGTTTCACTTGAGATAATGGACCTGCTCCCGCAAGACTTCCTTGTGTGGTCCTCCTAGTTCACCCACTAACTAGGAGTAGTGCATGAAGAGAACTTCCCTCCACCTGGGTATGTCTAAAATACCAACCATTATGTTTTCATGCCTTGTCATTGAGGTCTTTTTCAATGATGCACTGAGTTAAACCAATATAAGTACAAAAAGATTGCTGCCTCACAGATAGTTATTCTATTGTGACCTTGCCAGTTAAATTGTTACTATGGGGTGATAAAATTCTTACAGTTAGTGTGATAGCTGGCTTGCAGGATCATAAAAGTCAATTAGAATATCCTAAAAGTTCTTCCCCATACTGCCATCCAGCCCACTTGTGGAAGTTATGTCTCTCCTGGTTGTGTGTAATACGCTTCACTTCTTGCAGTGACATGGTGCTCAGCCAATTTCCCAGCAGTGCCAGTAATAGCGCATTAATAGCCCGCCTGACTGCTCCCTTACCACAAGATTGAACCTGTCACCACAACAAATTGCAGTCCGGCGACCTCATAGGGAGATGTTTAGTATTGTCTTTGGCCTTTATGTTGTAATTTTTGATCCAAAACAGAGACAGAAACTCAAGATAAAAAGTGATATTCTATGCTCCTCAGACCTCATGTTTTAGAACTAAAAACACACAATGAGAACTACATTTTCAGCATAAAAATATGTGCTTTTTATAGCTCCCATGTCATGTATTTTTGATATTTCATCCCCATTAGGAAAGCTTCAGAATAAAAAATAAATATAGTTTGCTTTTCTCTGAAAGCAAATAGAGAGAAACAATGTCCTTCCTGAGGCAAATCTCGATCAGATCACTGTCTAAGTTGGCCCATGTGGACTCCTGGGGCCAAATTGTGCACAGAGTCCTACATAAGCCCATAATAATAATTCACCTACTTCAATTCGTGTGTTGAGAGGTATGAATACCTAACGTCCAAAAAGCACTTTGACAGGCTCCTATATAATGTGTGGTATCAGTTTAAAGTATGATGATCATTATATTATAATGCGGTTAGTAGTCACTCTAATCTTTAATAAATGGTATGTGACCAATAGAGATTGTGTCCCAGCATACAAAGCACCAGGATGAGATATACATTTGAATTTAAATAGGATACTGTATACTGGAATATGTGGCTTTTCATGGTATATGCTGTGATATTTTAAAGACAAGGGAGGTTGTTATTTTAATGCAATTTTGGTGTGACCCTAGACTAGTTGCTAAAATGGTCCTCTGGTGGGATATCATTCATGGCACCAGAGTAATGAGTTCTGCTCTGTTATTGTAAGGCTGGGTGCATTGTGTTGCATCTCAAATGACCATATAGCATATGGTGATTCTGCCCTTGGGGCATCTGAGGTGCTGTCCCACCAGAATAAAATGTATCAGTGCGGTATGCTATTCACAATTCTTATTAAGATTAAACTATTCCAGATACGTCATCCTTGCAAGAGCACTTGTTCAGTGCACCCCGACTATAGTTCTGTAAGGTTTGCACCAAGGGGATACTGCAGTGCAGGACTTCAACAACTTGACAACCACATTAGAGGATCTCACTCCGGGAGCAATGTGATTACACCATACTCCCAGCTTTATTTTACAGAACATAAGTGCTTAGCCTTCTTGACTGTGAAGAACAACTTGAAAAGATGAACCAGATGTAACTAGAGCAGATGTGGTTCCGTGAGTCTGCTGGTAGTTCAAAAATCCACCATGGAGAGAGGGAACTGCCCCATGCATCTCACTATTTCAGCTGCAAAACTCCTCTCACTATGCAGTAATCCCTCAAAATGCGCGATTCCAAGTTGTGCTTAACTTGCATTAATGAACGTTAAGCACAACTCAAGATCCTGCTCCCCCCAGCCCTGGCTCAACCCCTCCCCAGCCCTGTGTGGCCCCGGTTCAATACTCCCCTCCCCGGTTCAAGCCCTCTGCCCCTGTAGTCCTGGCTCACAGCCCCCCCATGGATGCAGTTCACCCGTCAGCCCTGGTTCAAACCCCTGAGCAGTTCCAGCTCACTCCCTGCCAGCTCCAGTTCAGCCCCCTGAAGGGCCACATGGCCCTGGCTCAACTCCACCTGCTACAACCCTAATCCATCCCAAGCTTAACCACCCTGCCCCGCCTCCCATGGCCACAACCCACTGCCAGGCTTAACCCTCCCCAGCTGCCTCCAAGTGCCCCTGCTGTTTCCCCAGCTGCAGAATATGTGTTCCACTGGGGAAAAAATGTGCCCCTCTGACTGGCTTGAAATTTGAATTATGCAAGGGTGTGTGGGAATGCAACCCTTGCATAACTCAAGGGACTACTGTGCTTGTTGCTCTTCCAACATCACCTCAACTGAAGAACTCTTGCCACACGCAGAAATAAAAGTTCACTGGGCCTATCTGATGTGGTCAAGCAGACACATCCCAGTTGCTGCATTAAGTATTTTATATAAGCTTGTCCCATACTGGGGCAGACCAAAGGTCCATCTAGCCAAATGCCAGAGAGTAGCTCATGCCAACTGCTTCACAGGGAATGAGGTGCCTCTTAGTCAGAGTCAGATTAAGGCAATTGTTTTACATTTATCAATACTAAATTTCAACTGTCATTTTGTTGCCCAGTCATCCATTTTTGTGAGTTCCCTTTGTAAACCTTCACAGTCCACTCTGGATCTAACCATCTTGAGTAGTTTTGTATCCTCCGCAAATTATGGTCTCCCCATGACCATGCTTGGTATTTCCAGGACCTTGATACGGCCCCCATCCTTGGGCCTCCCTGCTACCACCACTCCATTCGGATGTGAGGGACTGGACTGTAAGATGTATGGACACAGGGCACTCTGTCTCTTGATATGACTTGATCCCCAGGTTGCCTTAATCTGGCTTTGACCAAGGGTCACTCTCAAGTGTGCTATTAATTGGGCCCTCATCACATATTGACAGGGTATGAACTATTCCATTTAGCTTCAAGGAATGCCATGACATGCCAGTTGCATGAAAATAAGTTTTAAGCACTTGTCTGTTGATTGTATATGCTTGTAACATGAAATTAAATGCTCTTCTCAAGCTTTTTCATGCCAGGACTTCACGTTAACATAAAATAAAATTTCAGGATCTGCCTTCCATCTACTCAGTTTTTGGACATCCCTCTCCCACTTGGCCCTTCATCACCAGGTCAAGGACTCATGTTCTAGGTAAAGTAATTACATTTATCCAAAGGTTCTTGGTGACATCCACAATTTTTGCATAGCCAGGTGTTCAGAAGAAAAGAAGTGTTACTTTGAACCTGCTGTTTCTGGCAGGAAGGGTATGTCTATACTTACAGGATGTTCAACATGCCATGATCCATCTTCCAGAGTTCAGTTTTGCTGTGTATGAAGACATGGCAAAAATTGATCCTTCTGGGCTTGGCTGTCGACCCCGGTACTCTACACTATTGCATGAAGTAAGGGACATCAGTGTGAGCCTGAAGAGCCACAATCTACACTAGGGCAGTAAGTCAAATCTCATTCAGGATGAGGTATAGCTCAGTTGTTTGAGCATTGGCCTGCTAAACCCAGCCTTGTGAGTGCAATCCTTGAGGGGGCTATTTAGGGGTCTGGTGCAGATAGCTTAAAAAAATCTGCTAAGGATGGTGATAGGCTGTGTAGGGGACAGGGCTCAATGACCTCTGACAGTCCCTTCCAGTTCTATGAGGTAGGTATATCTCCATATTTATGTCAATTCTAGCTACACTAGTAGCATAGTTAGAATTGCATAGCTGGGATTGATTTTGTCCCCTAGTATACACCAGGCCAAAGAGATGCCTCTTTGCTGTTCAGCTCTTTGTGGGCTTGTTTTGCCTTCTCTTTAAGCATGGGCCTGGATAATGGTGCACATTTCATGTGACTTTCGTACAGACTTTTTGTACATCACTTTTGAGGGCTTCACCATGGTGTGTGTGCTTGGTTTTCCTTTCTCCCATCCCAACACTGGTGTTAATGGGTGCGGCAAAGCTCTGCAGCTCAGTTGTTGTTTAATCTTCCAGATATCACAGGGGGTGTCATATCGTTGTGCAATGTTCACAACTTTCTTTTCTCTTTCTAGTCCTATATAATCATAATAATAAATAATAAGTTTTGTCATGTGCACCAAAGCATGTGTGGGTGTGCACCAACAACACACATATGCTTCCCATTGTGGGTAGCTATGGGTGGCTCTTCTAACCAGCTGACTGGCACCTGAATCTCTCCCAAGCTGCTGCCCATATGCTCAACTTACAGGGAAGTTACGAGTAACTGCTTAACTAACATAGGGCAACCTGGGTGACATGGATTCAGAAAACTAAGAATTTTGCACAGAGAAAATTGAGAGAACTTGATTTATGCTCCATTCATATGTGTTTTCCACCAACAACATGTGAGGTAAAGAAGGAATGATATATCCACAATCCCTGAATAGCAGGATGTTTCTCTTAAATTGATATGACCAGTAATACTGGTTAGTATTTCTAAAGCTTGGCTTTCAAGTTAACTTGGCATTTTCATATGTGTTGATACATATCTCATAGAGCTGGAAGGGACCTCAGGAGGTCATCCAGTCCAGGCCCTTGCCAAGACCAAGCACCACCCAGACAGATTCTTCTTTTTTTTAAATCTATTTGCCTAAGATCCCTAAATGGCCCCTTTAAAGATTGAACTCACAATCCCGGGTTTAGCAGATCAATGGTCACACCACTGAGCTATCCCTCCAAGCTACTGTTGCAATTTGCTTTCTCTAGATTCAAAGAAATACTCCATTGTTTTACACTTAGAAGCTTATCATTACAGTCACAAGTTTTAGAAGTTGTAATTTTGCAGAAACCAACAGGACCACCAGAGAAGAACTGATATGTGCTGCTGCGTATCAACTCAGTGCGAAAAGTATCTGTTGGCAAACCAGCATTGTGACTTTTTGCTTTTGAAAAGCTTATTCTATGTGATTTTCTTAGTTCAGTGTGAAGAAACAGTGAAGGACTAAAATGTATTTTGTCTAAGTTGTACTGTTTAAAAGATGCAAATAAAAATAGCTTCTGTCAGACAGAAAACTGAAAGTGTAATGAGAACAGGACAGGAAAGTTGCCCATAATGTTAGAGTTTGTGTTATTCACAAGCTGGTAATTGATATTCCTTTTATGTCAGTGAGGTTTCTGGATGTTATATATGGGCTTGATCCAAAGAGAGTCACTGGACTAGGGACTGTACAGAGTCCCTTCCCCAAAAAGCATATAATCAAATAACTGTAGAAGACAACAGCTACAAAAGGACCAGAGCTGAATTGCGTGGACCAAAGTTACACAACAGGTGACCCAACAGAGCCAGTAACAGAACCCAGGTCTCCCTATGCTATCTACTTCCTCAGCAGCTAAACTCCACTGCCTTGGTTTTTGAGGATGACAATTATTCAAAGACTTGCAGGCCTTTTTAAAAAGGGCACAACCTTATTTCCATTTCTGACCATGTTCTCAGCCGGTGTAGGCATCTTACCTCAAGTGAAGAGGCTGTCTGTTCCCTCTTTGTTAGAATCTTAAATTCTAAATCCAAAACTAGATTATCTAAAATGATGGTTTAATGGTATAAATGCTCATAATATTTTGGCTATATGCCCAGAAATAACATTCAAACGGTCACAAATAGGCTTTTAAGCTCACAGCCTGCTCTCCCTGAGAATAAATGGTGGAGTTTGGTGTGTCATCCAGTGCTATCCTTTCTCTGACAAGCTGTAGACTCCCTGAGACAATAAGGCCCAGAATCACATTGAGAAGGCTGTTCTGGAACTGAGAACAAGCTAGGGGAAAACCCTATCATACCTAAAAATGAAACTTAAATTCTGACTAACAAGGCAAACATTACAGAGAAAAGAAATGTGCAGCATTATTTGGTGAGAAATTTGGTGCTGTTTTTGTTAAGTTTTGCACAGATAATATCAATAAAACTAAATATTGGTTCCTCTCAAAGTAAATCCATTTTTGGTAAACTCAGGCAGAACCCTTATTCCCAGCAAGAACACAGGGCAGTACAAAGGCAGAGACTAGCAATTCTTCAGGCTGCACAATTAGCTTAAATTCCCACGATCTCTCTGATACCCTAAAGAAAAAAAAATGCTTCATGAAACTCTCATAAAGCAGGACATAACACCTACTTGTTCCATGTTTGTCCAGCCTCCCAAAAGACCCACCAAGCTCCATATATAAATCACAGAGTAATATGATGGTTTTAAAGTCGACGCGTAGCCAGTCATTCCAAATGGAAACACATGGTACAGGCTCCAGAGAAGGGCAAGTGGTGATTAGAATTATATCTGGGCAGAGGTTATTGATTTGAGAAAATGGATTCTGTAGCATGTATATCGCATTGTTTTTCAGAGCTATTTCAGGAAAAAGAGAAATGTTAACTTTTAAAGGGATGTCAGGTGTTAGTAGCTATTTGTCTCATTGAGGTTCCTTCCCTTACAAAGGTACTGTTAGCAGCAGAAAGTAGCCTTTAAGGGATAGCTTTTACCTTCTCTCTCTCTCTTTTTTTTTCTTTTGCCAAGGGAAAGCATGCAATATGTACAGTCCTTCTACTACCAGCCTCTCTTAGATTGAATCCCCTTGGATGGCCTTTCCTTGTCAATGGATTTAGAATTGTAGATGTTCAGGTTGTGTTCCTGCAACCTCCGCATAACTTGAATTTTTGTGCTAGTTGCGGGGGGCGGGGGGGAGCAGAGATGGGAACCAGGCAGCTGCTTGGTTCCCAGCTCCCATCCGCTTGCGGACCTGGGAAACTGAGCAGTCCACCAGGGCCACTCAGTTTCCTGGCTGCTTCTCCCTGCCTTCCACCAGCGGCACAGCTAATAGCCACGCCACTGGGGGAAGGCAGTGGGATGGCTTTTAGCTCGCCTAGCTGTCTGCAGCTGTGGACAGCTAGGCAAGTGAAAAGCTGTCTGCCTACCTTCACCCAGAGGTGCAGCTCTCAGTTTGACAGCCGTGTGGCTGGGAGAAGGCAGGGAGAAGGGGCTGCAGAACAGTGGCAAGTTTTGCTTAACTCACATTAAAGCAAGTTACACACAGCTTGAAGCCACGTATGTCGAGGGTTTACTGTAAATATTTCATATGGTAAAGGCTGCAGGGCTGAACAGAATTATGCACATATTTACCTTTATGTAGAGTGGAGTGAATAATGAGTTTCCTGTTCTTGGTTCATTGGAGATTCCAAAACTCAGAAAAAATAATTGGGGGCTGAACAAAATGTTTTCTTTGACCTGAAACTGAGTTTTTGGTTATTTCTGAGCATTTTAAAATGACTGCTTGGATATGAAAAAACAATGACATTTTAAAGTGAAAACTCATTTCAAAGAAAATAAAAAAACAAACTCCCAATTTTAAAAAATCTGTGTTAAAAAAGTCTCTATTTAAAAAAGTTTCCAGCTGCAACTTTTGGCCCTGCATTAACTTACTAGGAGTAACCCTGTTGCCTTCCATGGGACTATTCACAGAGCACAAAGATTAAGTACGTGCAAGATTGTTGGCAGGATTTGGGCTAAGATAGTTTAGTGTTTGCAGTCACAGATTACAGTAATATGTCTTTAAAACAGTTTATAGTTTTTCTTCATGATGTCATTACAGCGGCCTGCAAGGAATGTGCGACATAGGCTTGATTACCTTGAGCCTGCTCCAGAGCCTGCTCTGGCTCTGTGGGGAATTCTCTGCAGTGTCTTACACTGCTGCAGTGATAAATAGGGATGGAGACTAGCAGAGGCCAGAATGGGTTCGGCAGCTTTTTTTTTTTTTCATTTTATTTCTTTTGTTAAATGGGATCGGGAATTAAATACACACAAAATGTAATAGTGGCAAGACTTTGCAAACTTCTACCTTCAGTGTTCTTTAAGATAAGAATAGATCTTTAAAAATAGTAATTGTAGTAAAATTGTATTAAACTCTGTATGCAACTGCTTCTTTGGGAGCAGCTGATTAACAAGAGTCTGCTCTTATTTATGATTTCTGACATAACTTTACCTCAGATTATGATATTACTTTCATAAATATTGTATCAGTTGACTACAGCAATAAGCAGACAGTGTCATGACATCAAGCAAGCTAGTTGCATCTTATTTTCCATTTGTGTTGTTACGTACATCTTGCAAGGCAATGCACTTTGTCATTTTCGAATTTATTCACATTCCTCACTCTGAGAATGTACTAATGGACTTGCCAAAATTTCTACTGTACATCAGATGAATCTGAAACCCCATAGCACAATGCTGAAACAGCAATCTGGGGGTGACTTTGTCCTCAGTCCAGATTCTAATGACAACAGTTGCAAAGAAAGCAAAGAAACCTGAAAAATAAATGTATCCTTTCAGGAGACTCGTTATGAGAACAATAGATACAGGAACAAAATGTATCCATTCTCAGGACATGGACAAATAGGTGCTCACATCACAAAATACACTGGTAAACATGGCATTAACTGGGCATTCTTGCATGCACTCTCAGCAAATGGTGTCAAGTTTATATAAACACAGCTGCTCCATCACACATAAAGAGGGGCTCTCCTCGCTAGGTGTTGAGGGATGAGACATGCATTGTCCCAAACCTGTCTGAGGGTACAGAGATTCCTCCAGGTCTGAATCATGAACAGTTCGTTCACTTTAGTGAAGGGTGGGAAAAAATCTGTTCTTTTTGCATGTTCGTGAAGAAAAGCAAGCACTACAGGAGGCTTTTGGAGATACAGTTTCCTCCCCACGTTGTGACTCCATGGATAAGTGCGTAGATCTGTTGTCACTTTCCTTTAAGCATTAGCTATCTTACTGTGTAGTTCGTTGCCCACAGAGAGCTGCTTCAAGAGTGAGCCTGAGCTTCCTGATACGAGTGGCTAGCAGCCAGGTTGAGATTCAAAGTGGAAGGCATTTGAATGTGGGCCTCTGCTCCTGCTTAGAAATATCTGTATTCAGTACTGTTTTTCATCAGCAGGTCCGCTGAGGAGTGGGCAAAATGGACAAGTGGCCCAGGGCCTGGTGATTTGAAAAGGCCCAGGGCTCCCAGCTGTTGCTGCTGCTACTCTGGTAGCAGCAGTGGCTGGAGCCCTAAGCCCTTTAAATTGCTGCCAGAGCCCTGTGCAGTATGCTCCAGGCAGTGCTGAGGCCTGCAAGGGGGGGAGGCTAGGTTCAGCCACACCCCTTCCATTTGAGCCCTCCTACTTCAGAGGACATGGAGCTGCTCCTACCTCATCTTTCCCAGGAAGCCCAGAGAGTCTGTCAGCCCCACTCTTTGGCAGACATGGTCTTGATACAGCTTTCTGTTCATAAGGGCAAGGCCTACTCTTGTTTGGATGGTCTACTGCTTGTGCAGTATGTGCGCTACAGTAGGCAGTCTGGGGTAGGCAACATCACCAGAACAATGTGTGGACTAGTAACATACGTACATTTGGTGCAGTGAAGTGACATGGAAATCTGACCTGCTGCTCACCTGTACAGATGCAGGGGCAGCTGGGCCAAATTGATTATGATTTGGTGTATCAGAAGCTGTTTCTGTGTAATGGTACACAAAGGAATTCTCTAAGAACTTGGCTCCTGTCAGCAACACCTCGTGCTCTCTGTGAGAAAAAGGGGCTGAAGGAGACCTGAGATCACTAGGGAGAAGGGGGCATAAACAGCGACCTGAACAGAGTCCCTACTGAAGAGGAGCCACAGTCCCCACTCCATGAAACATCTGAACGATTTCACCGAGGGGGACTAGACACTGATAATGCCCATGTCTGCCTTAACTGTGATCAATAGCAAATAAAGCATGACACACCCAGTCCAGTGCCCATTGAATCTATCCATTGAATTATAAAACTGCAACAAGAGAACTGCAGTGCTGGCATGCTGGCAGCCTCAACCAAGTAAACTGCCTATTTTAAATATGGATAATTAAAAACAGGCCTTCCTTGATCTAAACCAGTTAATATGCAGTCACATCTGGAAACAACGGCTAAATAAAAACGTAGCAAAGAAAATATCCCTTGTGGGTTCTATAAAACTTTTTACCAGCCATTTAATAAAATTTTCTTGACATCAAGCAAATGCCATAGCTGAAGCTAAGGTCAAATCTGGCCCTAGAATCCAAGCCAGGGGGTGGTGGCAGTATTAATATGTGTTAGGTGCTATCCAAATATAATAGGACCCCAATCCTCAATGGGGTTTTTGGGTAACCCATAACACCATAATACGTTATATTTTTTTTATTTCACTGTCACATTTGGATAATGAAAAATCTCCCTCAACACTGTAGTTCCAGAGAGTCAGAAGTCCTAGTGTTCCAAGGCAAGACAGCCTGAACAAGAGAAACACTAAAGCGGAAATCTTTGTCTCATCATCTATCTAGCTCATTATCTCTTCTGTCCCATTATCCATCAACTCCTCCAAAAGCAACCATAAATAAATATAAAATGCCAGACACCCTGGCTCAATTATTGTAAAAACACACAGGATTTGTGATTTCATATTTCAGCAAGTTCCCTTCACTGCAGTGAAAAATGTTTTTTTTAAAAGAATGATAGCACTCCGGTCTAAATTGTTCATTTGCCTCAGCTCCCTTTGCTTTAACTCCCAAAAACCATTTGCACAGTACTTGAGAGTGACTGTTATATAACAGGTGTGTAAAGAAAGGGGTGAACCCATCGCAACACCTGTCAAGGTTTAAACTTAGATTGAACTTAACTTTTTCTTTAATAGGGTTTGATCCACATTAAAACCCTGAATGGATTTCTTCACTGTCTGACAAGGTTCTGACTTGACAGTGTAATTGGGTTCAGTTAGAATCAACACGAGCCCAGGAGAAGGAGAGCAAATGAAATGTTTCCCGGCCAGAGCCTGGTGGTTTTTATGTGAATTTGCAAAGAATCTGAGAGGACAGGAAAAGCATACCTTGTGAACTGACTCCAGAGGAATCCAGAATCGTGACAGTTAAGCTCCCAGAGCGCAAGAAAGATGGGTGGGGGCTGCCAATTCGAACACTGAACAAGCGTGCGCTACAGTGTGTTACAGGGTGAACTAAGGGCTTCTCCTAGGTTGTTTTGGAGGTGACGTGGCAGCTTAGTGGTTCTGCTACAGAAAAAATAAGGGAACTAATGCCAGTGCCAGCTAAATGAAAGCCAATAGCTGAGAAGCTTCTGTGCATTGTAATCAAAGTCCTGGCTTTATTTCCAGTGATGAATATACATGCAGTTTACTACAACAGTCCATGTGGATTTGTTTATACTGTAGGGTTTTTCCCCCCTGCAGCGCATACAGACATTCTGTATGCATGTGTTCAGGGCAGACATTCTACCTCCAGGGAAGTTCAAATTATGTTAATCCTTCCCTCTCCACCTGCCCCTTCCAAAGTACTGGATAAATGAAAACAGCCATTTATGTGGTTAACCATCATGTCTCCAAACTTCAGCTGTGAAACACTGATTAGACCTCAAGTCCAACTGGTTAGAACTGTGCATTCATATAAAATCATGCACATAAACCAGCACCAATATTAGTGAAGGGTTTCTGAGCTTGCAGGGGTGAGAGCAAGAAGATGCAAAATTAAGCCAGACCTGCCTAATCTTCATCTTTCAGCCGTCTTTCATTTCTGTTCGCGGGGCTGTAATCATGTTGGGTGGCTGCTAGCACGGGGAATGCTAGTGGCAAAGATTCCTTCCTCTGTGACAAGGGAAAATCAGAATGTACTGTGCCCTGTGCCCTGTGCTCCTCCTCAGTGAGACAGAGAGAGTTTTGCATAAATGGAGGAGATGTTAAGAACAAAAACTGTGTTCTCCTTCTCCTTCTTCTTCCAACTTCAGAACCCTAATGAGGCCCAATGTACCAGGAACAGAAGTAGTATGGATGTATGGGAGAGTAGTAGGCATCCTTTGATCCCGAGGGATCATGGGTTTGTGCCCCAGTTGGACTGATTCGAGCAGCGTCTTCTGTGGCTATGCAATCCAATCCAGGAGTGGCAGTCCTTTCCACACTGTGAGCAGCATTAGGCAGATGTCGTTCAGGTATCACGGGCATGGATCTTCCTGAGGGCTCTCCTGTCTTCCGCTTCCTTCACTGAGGTAGTTTCATACATAACAAGAGCTTCCTTCACTCCCTGTTTCCAGGCATGCCTGTCTGAGGTGAGCGAATGCCAGGTGTTCACACTGATAGAAAGCGCACTGAGGTCATGCTTGCACATGTCCTTGTAGTGCAATTTAGGTCGCCTTTTCAGCCTCTTTCCAGACGCCAGTTCACCGAAGAGGAGGTCCTTCGGTATTCGGCCATCCGTCATGCATGAGACATGGCCCACCCAGGGCATACGCCTCTGTTTGAGAGGGGTGAACATGGAGGCAGTGCCTGCCCTCTCAAGCACTGCGCTATTGGGGACCTTGTCCTGCCATGAGATATTGAGTATGCGCCTAAGGCAGCGCATGTGGAATGCATTGAGCCGCTGCTCTTGTTTGGAGCACAAAGTCCATGTTTCACTGGTGTACAGCAGTGTGCTCAAAACACAGGCTGTGTAGACCTGCACCTTGGTGTGTACAGTGAGCTCATTGTTAGCCTATACTCTCTTCGTCAGCCTGGAGAACGTTGTGGCGGCTTTTCCAATGCACTTGTTGATCTCGCTATCAAGTGACAAGTTGTCCGAGATCGTCGAGCCTAGGTACATAAACTGATGGACGACTTCCAGTTCGTAGTCTAGCACGCTGATAGATGGCTTGTTACCCACATTTTGGCCCATCACCTGGGTCTTCTTTAAGCTGATTGTGAGGCCAAATTCCATACATGCGTCCGCAAAGCGAGTTATGAGTGAGTTATGTATGGGAGAACTGGTGGGCTATTTCAAGGAAGATGGATGGATTTGGGTGGAGCCGTGGAGCTGGATGCCTACCTTGGATTTTGGTGCAAATAACGTAATTTTTTCCCCATTGGGCTTGTTTCTGAGCCCTTGTTGGCAGGTTGGCTATGAAATCCTGACCTCAAAAGGCAGTTTTCTCAACACAGTATTTCCAGGAACATCCTATTTGGTCTGACATGACGTTGGAGGTGGGGAGGGGGTGGGAGTGATGAAGGGTTTCAATGACTTACCCACTTTCCTCAGAGCAGAGTGGCTCCAGTCCCATAGTCATTAAGTGACCTCTCTCCCAAGCTTTGCAGATGGCAACCTGAAGATTTTCCTTTGGGCTTCCATATTTAAGGGATGATTTTCATATGAAACTTTACGTACTTTTGTGCAAAAATCTCACCTTCCTACTAATCTTTCTTCCAAGTATCCCAATTTCTTAAACCATTGTGAAATGGAGTCATTTGTGTGAGAAATGTATATTTATTTTGTGAACCTGTTGTGGTAAGCTAGTTTTCCATGAAAATTTGGAATAATTACATGTTACTAGCAAGTCTCTGGCTAGAACACTGACTGTCATATTGAGCCAGAGCCAGGCATATATTTAACCATGCCCACATCACCTCTCATGACAACAGCTGTTTATTGCCCCATTCTCTTTAACGTCTGCTTCAAAGCAATAATCCTCTTGAAGCTTCTGATGTATCTGCCAGCTGTTTCTAATAGACCAGGCAAGTTACTACCCTATAAATGATAATAATTCAATGTTCTTTATAAATCTGAAACTGCATGGAAGAATCAGGCTAAGTCTGAATATGAATATTCTGATCATGTGCTGTTTTCTCTAGAAGGTTATTCGTTTTGAATGATAATTGTGAAGAGAAAATAAAACACAACTGCGCATTGGAGTCAGGCTTACACCCAGCTGCAATAATGAAGGTGACTAAAGAAAACTGCTGTACTATAAAGTGAACAGGAAATTGCAGAGATGTAAAGTTTTAGCATGACAGTTTGTACGAAGGTCCTGAATGCATCTTTTTTCTCTAACAGCTGCACATGGGCCAAAATGCAATGAAGAATGGTAAATCAGAAATGCCCAGAACATGGGGTTCATAGTTATCCAGGACTTCTAAAGCTGTCACTTTGAAAATGTTGCTAGTCAAGAAAACTCACTTTAACAAAATCCTATCGCTTAACCAGTATGCCAAAGGGATTTCAGCTGCCTACTATGGTGATAAAGGGCATCCTTATTTGCTCTGAGATAATATGAGCACCTCCATTTAGTGCTCAGAAAAATTATATATATGTGTAGGAAAATACAGAGTTGTGCAGTTAAGACACATTTCTCCATGCATTCAAAATCCTAGCAGAGTGTGAGAGTCATTTGGAATGTGTCAATATCATATGGCAAAGCACTGTAAGTGAAGGAGTGATGTTGCTCTGAAAAGACTGGACCAAGGCAGCATGAGGGATTTGCTTCTGCTAACAATAAAGATGGTTTTAGAAGCTGAACGACCAGAACGACCAGCTCTATAGGACGTATTCAGTAGCAAAGTCCCTTGGATGCAGCAGCTAGATTCTTATTACAACATGACTCTTTAATTTATCTGCAGGTTCAATCAGACATTTCATTTTCTTTTTGAAAAAGGCAACATCATACATAACTGTTCTCTCAGTCATACTTCCTCTCCCCCACCTCGGATGGACTTTTTTCTGAATGCCTTTACAAGCTTGTTTACAATTCTGAAACCAAAGGATTCATAGATGTAATGTAAATTTGCACTGTTAAGGAGGATTTTGAGTTGGGGGACACTAGGTCACATTCTCCAGTGAACAAGTGGTCAGGAATTGGAATGGTGGGGCTACCTTTAGGGCGATAGAAAAATAAATATTATACACAAATATCAGCTAAAACTAAATATTCACTAATGCCATGTTCTCCTTTGTTGTTCTGATCCCAGGATGCTGCTGCTGCTGCTGCTGCTGTTGTATTTGCACCAAATATCATATTACAAAATACAAAAGAAAGAGAAGAGGATATCTTCAGGCTCGCTTGTATAAGTTTGGTCTCAACTCATTGTGCACATATTTCATTTGGCTGCATTTCAATACAATAAGCTACCTCAATTACTTTGGCTCTTTGGCCACCAACGCAAACTTGCCATTTCATGTCCTTGACATATTTTTCTTGTGTGTATGTCTTTTTCCTTTCTCAATGATACCTCAGTTCCACAGCATAAGGAGTCGTCTTAAAACGGCAAATGTAATGAACAAGGTTTATCAACACAGAAGCTGTGTCTACACGTGCACGCTACTTCGAAGTAGTGGCACTAACTTCGAAATAGCGCCCGTCGCGGCTACATGCGTCGGGCGCTATTTCGAAGTTAACTTCGACGTTAGGTGGTGAGACGTCGAAGTCACTAACCTCATGAGGGGATCGGAATAGCGCCCTACTTCGACGTTCAACGTCGAAGTAGGGACCGTGTAGATGATCCGCGTCCCGCAACGTCGAAATTGGCGGGTCCTCCATGGCGGCCATCAGCTGGGGGGTTGAGAGATGCTCTCTCTCCAGCCCCTGTGGGGCTCTATGGTCACCGTGTGCAGCAGCCCTTAGCCCAGGGCTTCTGGCTGCTGCTGCCGCAGCTGGGGATCCATGCTGCATGCACAGGGTCTGCAACCAGTTGTCGGCTCTGTGGATCTTGTGTTGTTTAGTGCAACTGGGTCTGGGAGGGGCCCTTTAAGACAGCGGCTTGCTGTTGAGTCCACCCTGTGACCCTGTCTGCAGCTGTGCCTGGCACCCTTATTTCGATGTGTGCTACTTTGGCGTGTAGACGTACCCTCGCAGCGCCTATTTCGATGTGGTGCCGCACAACGTCGAAGTTGAACATCGACGTTGCCAGCCCTGGAGGACGTGTAGACGTTATTCATCGAAATAGCCTATTTCGATGTTGGCTTCACGTGTAGACGTAGCCAGAGAGAGATGGCTGCTTGCAGTCACTGAAAAGTTCCCATTCACAGATCCCCAGCTTACTTCAGAGGGCATGCCACAGTCCTCCCACATGCTGCTGCTCACTCATTATCACTGAGAGATTATTTAGGCCTGAGTTGCTGAGTTCAGATGTGAAGCCTAAGTGTCCCTAAGTTTTAGGGTTACTTGATTCTGGGTGTTGCTTCTATCACTAACACCGTTCATCAACACAGCTAATTGAGAAGGGAGCTAGCGCTGACTGCCATCTTGGGCAAACCAGGAACACTATTGACTCCTACAGCCTTAAGGCCTATTTCCCCTTCCATAACCTTCTTAGGAAAAAATATGAATACTAATGAAGCTGAGAGAACTTATGGGTCGAGCCCTGCATGGACACAAAATTTGTATTTGCACCTCTATCCACAAAAGTGAGCTGCGGATATCTACATCCATGTCTGCAGATGCAGATACCCATGGGTATAAAGTAGATTTCCACGGACTTGTAGGGTTCTACTTAAGGGCATTTGTTCCTGTAACCTGCTATCTTACATATTAACCAATGTTCTGATACTGGACCATCCTTGGATCTAAATTCTGTTCAATAATTCGCATGCATAATTCACAGTGACTTCCAGGGAAATTGCACACACACATCTGAGTATGTGGCCATTGACATAAACATACCATGAGCCTTCCTTTGCTATGGATGTTTTCTCACAGCTATAGCAATTGTAGAAAGTTTGGTTTCATCAGAGCAGTAACACTGATCAGTCAGTTTATAATTATTGACCTTTATAAATGGAAAAATAACTGGGAGATAAATGGGAGAGCAAATAATGCCCAGTTATGGATAAAAGAATAAATGATTTCAGTTCTCTGACTCTCGTGAAACTATAGCTTAATTCTCCAATCCAGCAAGAGCCCAGGGCTGAAAAGATGTGGAGATTCCAATCCCATTGTGCACTTGGTGTATTCAGTGAACAGGCTGAAAGCAAAATACAGATCACCTCTGTCAAATTGGTCTTGGAGCCCATTTTGTCATATTGGCAACCTTCTTCCTCACTATCAACTTTCCATTTCAATGCCTTAGTAAGAGGTATTGATATTCTAAATTGTGAAAGAAAAAGTCAAGTGATTGATATGAAGCAACTTCCATTTTGTGGTAGAGAAGAAAAAATAATAGGCTGTTAGAGAATGGAAAATTACTAGCTGTGGGAGCCATATGTGTTGCTGCAAAGGCACAACTACATCTCTTTTTTGTCTTTTGTTTTCCTTTTCTTTACTTGTTGAAAAGGGTTTCTCATTGCCACAATAGGATGACTCAGGTCGAGGAAACCTGAAAACTACACAGCTAGTAATCAGCATAATTCTTAAATTCTTATTTATGTATGAACCAGTGCAAAAAGTCACCCCCACCTCTCAAGCAATAAAATTCACATTCACACTTAGGAGTAAGTGTTCATAAGAGCAGCTTTTCCTCCACTGGCACAATTTACTCCGACAGTTGATTTACAAGTACAAATCTGCATGTTAACAACTCAAAATATTTATCTGCCAATACAAAGCAGGAAGTTAGAGGAGTAAGGACACTCATCTTCATTTAAATCCTTTTTCAGTTGCAAAAATGGTGCCAAATCCCAGCTCTTTTGAAAATTTAACCACTTGTGCGCTTTCTCATGAAAGGTCGTCTTGACTGAGGGCTGCTGTCCATTAGAAGCGATAGATGGGTCCAGGAGCATCTGTGCCACTGGACCGCTGTAGCGTATCTGAGGAAGCTGCTCTATTCCAATGGGAGAGAGCTCTCCCTTTGGCATAATAAAGCCACCTCTATGACAGGAAGTACAGGAAGCAGCTATGTCAGTGAGATAAGCACTCCTGTTGACATAGTGCTGGCCACAGTAGCACTTCAATTGGTGTAACTTGCATCACTCCGGGGGTGGCTTATTCACATCCCTGTGGAGGCTGGTTGACGGGAGGCAGGGGAGGTGAAGGGGGAAGTTGCCCCAGGGCCCAGCCATTCAAAAGGGCACAGAGGTCCCGGCACTGTTACTGCTATTGTGGCAGTGGCAGTGGCTAGAGCCCTGGGCCCTTGATATCACTGCTGGAACGCCGCATTGCATGATCCATTCAGATCTGAGGAATGAGGTGAGCAGCATGCAGGGCTGGCTGCCCCTGGTCCTGCCCTTCTGCCTGAGGTCCCATCCCTTCCTGGAAGGTGGAGCTAGTCCTTTCCACACTTTGCCCCAGAGCCTGACGATGCTGCCGGCTGCCCTGTCCCTGGTCAATATAAGTTATACTGAAGTAAGCAGGAATGTAGACCTGGCCTAAGAGTCATAGTTTAACCTAGAAGGTGGCAGGCCAATCTTCAGCTGGTATAAGTGGCATCACTCCATTGACTTGAGTGAAGTTGTACTGATTTACACCAGCTGAGAATCTGTGCCAGAGATTTATAATCCGGAAACTCACATTTAGAAGCTTTTTATGGTTATGAGCTAGCCTCCGTTTATACATGTGTATCATCACTGTACTGTGCCATATGTACCTTTGATACCATTTTGATTTCTACTGCCCTGTTCAGCTTACATCTTCAGCTCATGCACTCGGAGTGCTAAACAAAGAAAAATCATAGTTGTCACCTTAGCTTTACACCAAGGGCTTGTTATAGAATTGCAAACTCTCTTTGCTGTACAGTGTCCAATGCAAACAGTGGCCAAAGGGTGTACCTAGCTGCTACCCACGAACACTGAACATCCTACTGAATTTTAAATTCTTCTCAACTTCCCAACTTACTTTCAAAATGCAGTCAGAGAGTGGTGCCTAACATGACTATCTGTAAATGATCAGCTGGAGACAAGTCGAGCTCATCAGCATTCTGCACCATGGCTATAAGCTGTAAGGGGTTGGGGAGCAGAAACATAAAGAGTAGAGGATATAAAAGGAGATCAGTGAGGTGGAAAATAAGGACACTGACAAGTTGTTTAGGATCAAAATTTCACATACCTTTAAAAGTTGTACATTATAATAGGAGCACATATCACTCTGATTCTATTGTTTCCCTTGAATTTGATGGTTGCTGCAAGAAATAATCTAGGGAATGGGCAGGAGACAGCCACACTTAATGTAGGTCCTACTTATAAACAAGTCTGCATTGCTGTCACTGATTCAAGAGGAAAAAGATTCATCCATACTTCTCAGTCAGAGCATGAGATGAATGCATCTAGAGTGGAAAGAGTAGGTACAGCCATTTATAGCTTGGCTTTTGCCTCTTGTTCTTCTGACAATAACAAAAGCTATAGGGTCATTAGTAAATTTTCCTTCCCTTCCCATGTGATCCCAATGAAAACTGTCCACAGCAAAAGAAAGATACTATTTTAAAGCAAATGTGCCAATGTATTCATGCACATATGTGCACTTCATAATGACTTGTGGGAACAAATATTGGAAGTCAAAAAACCTAACACGCTGTTTTCCTGGGAGAGAACCCCCACCTGACCCCATCCCCTCAAACCCACACATTTAATTATAACCTTTGAGCATAAATCCAGTAGTTAGACATCTAACGAATGGAATTTGTTCTGTATTTATTACTGTTTCTGAAGAGTTATGTCATGCTTTCTCCTCAACAGACGCCAAAGCATTTAAAGGTAGGGAAGCATTTTTTATTTCCATCCTTACAGGTGAACAAACAGTAGCACAGGTAAGAACGTTGCTTAAGTTTATGTGGTTAAAAATGGTGTAAACTGGTTTCCTTAGTTCCACTCAGATGCCCAGTCTGGTGTAAAAGAAATGCCTAATGCTGCATGTGGCAAAGAATGGGAAATATTATTAATAGGTGGTTTCGTAGTGATGATGCATTTGAGCCCCAGTACTCATATTTGAGACCAAATGATGCAGTCTATTTCACTAATATGCTGACAATTACACAATTCCTCTTCCCATTTCTAACAACACAGATATGCCAAATATTTATACTTTTATTACTTTATTAAAGGAATTGCTAGACAGATGCCATTTGCTTTTTCTTCAAAAGAAGCAAACTATGAGAGTTAGGGGTGGATGGTGGCAGACACAGAAAATATCATAAAGAATGTAAGAAAACCCAGTCTTCCATTAAGTTTTAAGATCTCCTCCCAGTCTTGCTGTGCCACCAGTGCCTCCAATTTTCATATATACTAACTTCAATTTCTAAATCCCTGTGGTTTTATACCTTGGTTTTCAGCCTACAAAGAGCTAAACATATGCCTAACATTACACGTGTGAGTTCAGTAAGACTAACTATGTGCTTAAAGTTAAGCATGCCTGTGCCTTTTGAAGGATCTGGACTTAAGCTGCTAGACCAACTATACAAGGAAGAACTCCAAGTACTCAAAATCTTACTATCTCTGATGAGAAACATGGTTTTCTGGAATAGCAGACAGCACAATTTTGAGAGAGATGAGTAAAACTGAAAAAAAGAAACAAAACACTTCTCAAGAAATAGTGAAACGGAATTTATAGAAGCCAACTATTACTATTAATGCATATGATGAAATCTAGCTAGGTCAAACACCACTAGCTTTACTCAGACATACTTTCCAGGAACTTCTATTGACTATAACACATCAGCTCTTTCTGGCTCCAGCAGCTCAGTCTCCACAGTGTGCTTACAGCTCAGCTGAGAGGAAAGCGTGACACATACTGAAGTACCGGACTGCTTCCTGAAGTGTCCAAGTAGATTTTAGAAGTGTGCCACCCAAATACAGCACCAGCCCAGTTTTGTTAACCCATACAAACAAGCTGGTGAATTCAGAGTGCCAAGTGACATGGCTGCAGGAACACCTGAGAAGTAATACATATCTTTTAAGGAAACACCAATGGTGTCTATTGAAATAATTATCTTTGGGAGTGTCCAAAGTAAGTTACCAGAGCCCAAGTGCAAGGGGGAGCGTACACACAGGCCTTGGCATAGGTTGCCAGAGCAGTTTCTCTCCAAATCACAAGGTAGCAAAATCCCACACTTTCAACAAACTACGTTCCCACAAAGTCAAGAACAAGAAGGCAAGTTCTGCAGCAGTGGACAGAAGGTTCTCCATGATGTGGCCAAATATGGCAATTCCACTTCTATATGTTTCTCTTGGCCCATGGTCACCATTAAGTTTGCCGAAGAAAAGCTGAGAAGCATTTTGTGGTGTGCTGATCATGCCATTCTCTCAGACCATCTTCTTGTCTAACATACATGGCTCTCAACATACAGGTAATATCAGGCATGAAAGTCATTTGAAATTACTCCTTCTCACGAATTATTAGAAGTAAAAGAAGATTTATAGCCACAGGCAGGATAAGACACTGTGGACTTCCACTGAACCTTTCAAAACCTAACATTTAGGCTGCCTTTTCCCTAGCGGAATCCACAGCCCCATGGTAGGCACACATGTTCACTGTACAATGTCTGGGGACAGTAAAGTGCCTAAGGGTGGGGTTCACAGTGAGCAGAGCAGGGAGCTGCCTAAACTAGCCACTAGGAAACTCTGAGTAGAGGGGATGAGTCCCAGGCTCCACTCCTCAAAGAGATTTAGATGCCTAAACTCAGGTCAGAAGGAGACACCCATCTCTGCTTGGGATTTACAGCAGTGAAGCCTCTCCTGGAGTTACCTACTTAAACCCCTTCCGGCAAAAACAGAGAACTTCAACCCCACTTATACACTTAACCCAATGACTCATGCACTCACCCCCAAATGTGGGAAACCTAACTTCAAATTCCCCTTCTACCTGTTGTGACCAAGGATTTGAACTTGATTCTTTCAGCTCCTAGAAAAATGCCCGGACAACTGGACTATGTGGTATTTGCTCTCCAGTATTGAATAAGTAAAGAGAAAAATAGAGACAATGATGCTACGTTTAGGGTCTCCTACATCCTAGGTGAGTACCCAAGTTCTAGTCCTTGCTACACGGCAGGCAGAAGTCAAATAATATAAACACAGGACCCTCCCATATTCTGGGTGTGTATTCTAACCCCTGAGCTAAAGTTACCATGGCATTACCACAGATCATTTGTGCCAGGCCTAGAGTGGCAGACAGCCTCTGAAAAGGCCTACTGAATCAGGTGAGATAGATGGATACAGTCTGTGTTGGGGATCCTGCCAGGACTTAGTCCTGAGTTTTCCACCCCAGCATCAGAACTCAGCTTTCAGTTTCATACACAGACATCTAAGAGCCTACAGTACAATAGTCCCTCAAGTTACATGAGGGTTGTGTTGCCATGTACCCTCCCATAACCTGACTTTCGGGTAAGTTGGGGTCAGCTTTTTCCCTGGCAGAACTCAGGTTCTGCAGCTGAGGAAGCAGCAGGAGCACCTGGAGGTCCTTTCGAACCTTAAGTCCTGGGACTTGGTGGGGGCAGTTGGTGAGGGTTAAGCCTGGTGGTGGGTTGGGACCACGGGAGGGGGCAGGGGAGTTAAGTCTGGGGTGGGCTAGGGCTGCAGGAGTGGTGGAGTTGAGCCGGAGCTGCACACAAGTTGGGGTGAGCCAGAGCCACATGTGGGGGGGGGGGGGTGAGCCAGAGCCATGCACAGGGGTGGTGAGCCGAAGCTGGGCCACGGGTGGTGAATCGAGTTGCAGGGGGGTTGAACTGGGCTGTGCAGGTCCAAGGGGTTGAGCCAGGGCCAGGGGGAGTAGGATTTTGAGTTGTGCTTAACTCACAACAGTGCATTTTGAAGGTTTACTGCATTAAGTGGGGAGGCATTATGGTTCTGCATTTCAAATGTAGGTGTTTAATTCTCTGCAGCTCTACAACTACATGTCTGACTCTACATTCTTGTCACTCGTTTTGGACTGGCATACAATAGCAGACGTCTAGATTTCCATCGGCGGGAGAAGAGGATCAAGAGCCTGGTTCCAGAAGTTCACATACAGATGGACAAAGGCCCCTTATTCAACACTGCATTCTAACTGTCCACTCCTCACCCCTGTGTCTCTCAAGGACGGAGGGGAAGATGCTGGGTCCTTGAAATTGGTTTGGACATTATAGAGAACATAGTCAGCTCTGAAATTTGGATTTGGGACTGGGATTTTGGTACCGGGATTTTGGTACCAACCCCCTTTAGTTCTGTGTTACCCATATGCCAATGAAAAGGTGACTATATCTCCCTCTCCCAAATCTGGGATGCAAATATGGGACAGGGAGATGGGGGGGAGGGCCTCTGCTAGTGCTCTTCCTAGCTTCCCCGAGGCACAGGGAGATGGGAAGCAGGCAGCAGTCACTCCCTGGGCCCCAGCCCATCCTTCTTTTTGCAGGGCCCCCCTGCTGGCTTGCAGGCGCCTTGCTGTCTCCCTCTGGTGCGGCCAGAGAGCACATCCATATGTGCTCTCCGGCCAGCAGTTATGCCTGTGCACCAGCAGGGGGCCAAATACAGGGCAATTAGCCCCTTTTTAAAAATAAATTGTGACACCTTCTGGGTGCCCGAAGTAGGGGGCTGTCCCACCCAAAACAGGATGGATGGTCACCTTAGTCAATGATAGCTCAGTTTCTTATTACATTTGGAGGGAAGGGAGGAGGGGTTGGTTGGTTGGGGAGTGAAGAGGAGAAGCAACACGCTTTTGTGGAAGTGGAAAGAAAATGAAAAGCTTATGCTCAGAGGGAGGACAAATGACAGTAAATCACCAGAAGCTTATGTAATAGAATATAGATTTCATTGGTACTCAGCAATGCCTATTAATATATCAGTGAATCACTACAACAAGCAAGCTGTAAGCAGTACCATTTTAACAGGAGGCACTTGGAATCAATCTTTATAGTATAAGAAAAATGTTTCCATTTTCCTTTGCTAATCAACAGCTTTTTTCTTGATTGCCGTTTCCTGCTTATTTCTTGAAATAACTACATGCCCGGCTATACAAGCATCACTCAAATTAAAAATACACAGTATTGATGTGTTTTTAGAGCACTTTGTGATTGCATACAAATGACACATCGGGCACACTTCACAATAAATGCATTGTGGGTTTTTTGTTCTTTTGTTTATAAGGCAAATGACTAACCAGCACTGAGCGAGTAAGAGATCAGAGTCAGGGGACTCAAGAGGGTTTATACATCTCCACACACATGCAATTGGTCAGGACAGGCTTTTTAAGTGGTTACAAAGCAGGGGTTAAAGGGCTCTCACCATATAACTCAGCCTAACTCTACGATTCATCTTACTGTTTTAAATCATTTCAATGCTTCTTCTTCTCCTGCCTCTACTCCCAGGGAGAATAGAAGGTACTAAACTGCTGATCCCTCTACAAGGAAGGTTTCCCTTATTCCCTGCTCAGCAAAATTCCAGGTCTTTTACTCCTGGAAATCATGCCTTTTATCCTTCTAATTACTCTGGACACCTTGGGTGTAAGTTACAACCAAATAACTTCACTGCCACATACTGCTATCAGTTATTAAATCCAATTCCCATTAAACCGTGGGGAAGGAAAAAAAATGCTAGTATGACATTGCCAGTATGGAGCTTACAGTATGAAACAATTCCTTCCTCACCCCAACATGGATGATTGTTCAGACTCACTGAATTTGCAAAATACCAGAACTCCCAGTACAGCTGTGCTGGAGGAAGGGGGCAGGATGCATGTGCAACAGCAAAAAGAGGCACAACAAAAGCTGAGCTTGGGGTTTATTAAGGAAAGGAGCAATGAGGGGCCAATCATATTCACTCCTTCCCAGGCTGGTCAGTGAGGTTATGTTTACATGACAGCCTGAAGGTGAAATAAGCAAGCAATTTGTGCTATGCAAATTGCGTAGCTTATTTCTAGTCAATTTTGAAATAGGCTATTTTGGCTTGTCGTGCTGTCTAAATGACACCACATGTCAAAATAAAGCACTATTTCAAGGCATCCCGTACTCCTTCTGTGATGAGGTGTACAGGGATGTTGAAATAACGTACCCATTATTTCAAAAACTATTTCAAAATGACAGACATGTTGCATAGATGTGGGGCACCTATTGCAAGATACCACTGTATCCTGACATCCCTCCCACCATGTAGACATAGCCTGAGTGACTAGAGACTTTGGAAGGGGAGAAGCTATCCCTACATCCACTGACATGTGTTCTTCTCTCTTTTGCTAGTAGGGCTATGCGATCTCTGGGCCTACCACATTTTCCACCCATGGAGGTGTTGGAGAGGCAATGGCTTCCACTGAAGTCATTTCAACTAATGAGGGGTCAGATAACAGCCTAGCCAGCAAAATGATGCAAGCGTATAAGAAGGCACTTTTTTGCCAGGCTACATTCAGCTGAGGCAGGGAAGCAGGCTGAGTCTCTCACTGCCTCTCTGATTGCATGGAAAAAAGTATGGCTGTCCTCACGGTTTAGCCATCTGACCCTGAAGAAATGCCATTTTTCACAGCTGGCTCCTGCATTTGCATTGCAGAAGAGAGTGGAATATTACTCACTGTGATTGCTGAACTGAGCCATTGCTTCTGGTTAGTTGCAACAAGGAATTAAGGCAACAAGAACTATTTTCCCTGACACCGCATTAAGAACTGGCATAACTAGTTGCTGTGAAGAAGTCATTTTCTGTAAATCAAATAAGTTTTACTGGACCTACAAAATAGAAAGAATGTGACATGTTCTTGAGGGCCACATATTAGCACATTATGAGCTAATCACCTACTCCAAGATGTCTCCCACTATGCTCCTATCCCAGATGGACAGGATGAAACAGAACAGGATGAAAACTATGGGTATGTCTTCACTAAATGGAAGGTTGACACAGTCTGGGTGGATCTTCCAGGGTTTGATTTTGCATATCTAGTAGGGATGTGAGAAATCAAACTATATGGGATTGACAGTCAACCTCTGTACTCCTTAATATCATGAGGTGCAAGGGAGGGTGCCAGGAGAATTTCTCCTGTCGACCTCCCTCTGTGAGGATGGCCAGGTAAGTCAATTGCAGATAAGTCGATTCTAGCTATGCATTTGCTGTAGCTAAAATTACATATCTATAATTGACTTTTAATGTCTAGTGTACACCTGGCCTGAGTGTTGCCCTCAGTATGCCACTTGACGTAGCTTTGTCAGTATGCAGAGGAACAGAAACTGTGCCAAACATAAACCGATTTACTTTCATGATTTCCAAGAGAAGGAGAAGCAGAGTCATAATTTCCTTCCTGAGCTGTTCTTGGGGCAGCACAGCAATGAGCATGTCTTACCCTGGATGTGTGGCAAAGCCACAACTAAACTCTAAGGAACAGATTTTGTCACATCACAATGAATGCACCTTCACTATATATACTCAGGTGATTAAATCCTTCATAAAACTGAGATGTGGAACGGAAGGCTTGCAGCACACACTGCACCAGGGAATGGCAACGAGCAGTTCCCAGGCTGGATGTGTTTGCTAGGGTTAAACCCTGCAAGCTGACAGATATTTTATTTTCCTAGGCAGCTGCAGATACAGCCACTTGCAGCTCCTGCCTGGCCAATTCAGCATGGGTCAAACTACTGCTTCCCGCAGCTCCCATTGGCCAGGAACAGCAAACCATGGCCATGGGGAGATGCGAGCTGCCATACCTATGGACACACAGGTAAATAAAAAGTCTAGTGGCCTGCTGGGTGCTAACTCTGATGAACTATATTGGGCTTGTGGGCCACTTATTGCCCACACCTGCTCTGCACTACATGCAGAAATGTCACATGCGGACTCTTTCAGTGGAAGTGTGGAAGCATCTCGTTGCAATCAAGGTGCACAAATGTAGGCTAAACCTCTCTAATTCAGAATGCTCTCATCCAGCAAACCCCATAATCTGGCATGATTTTTAGTTAGCCAGATGACCACTTATCATGGGTTTAGCCAAGTTTCCTGCGGCTCATAAAGTTTGTTTACAGCCATCAGTCCTGGCTTTCAGTGTTCTGTACTGTTATTTAACTGTAATTTACCCCTAGATGTCATCTAAGAGCCCAATAAACAGTGAAAGTGTTGATAATGTAGCAGGCAATATTGACATCCTGTGGTCTGGCAAATTCTCTTGTCCAGCACTGGTCAGATACCCAGGGTGCTGGACAAGGGAGGTTCAACTAGTACTTTTGGATGATGGCAGTATGTTTCACGCATGAAGACCACACATCATCTAATTTTTAATGAGGTGAGTCCAGATATGTGAAGAGTTGTTCCTCAACTTGCTGCCATGTTAAATTGCTGAATTAGAAAGCAGCTGTTTTATACAGAGAGAAATTTGTACAAGCTCAAGAATGTGTTTTTAAAGCTCTTAAAAATGTATGAATTGGATTTTCATGATGTAAATGTACTTTGTATAGGAAGATTAAACTACTGATGAGAGGAGCCATCAATTCAAACCTTGAGGGTGAGGGAACACAATTAAAGGAAATGCAATCTGATCTTTTGATAATAAAAAAAATATAGTCAGAGCAGGGCGTTTTTGGTTAAGACACTGGCAAAAATTATATGAAGTCTGAACTCTTCCTAATTTCTTTTTGTTTAACCTTCTCAGAATTTTTTTAAAGACACCATTTAACCTACTCTCACATACTGTATAGTACCATTAAATCTTTAAGAAGCCTGGTAGTAGCTCATTTCATACAAAGGTTTAATAAGTTGCCTCTAGGCACGCTGGTAATAGAGGTCTTCAATGCTGCCAACTTTGCATTATAAAGATAAATTTACCAAAAACACATCTCCAGACATTCCCTGGACTTTCACTAACACAAAAAAAGTCTAAAATAGTAAATGCTTCATTAATGAACTGCAATGAATTTAACATGCATGAAACAGGATTAGAACTGTAAAATATACTACATATAATTTTTAATCTATTTATTTCTGGTTATTCATTCTGAGGCTGATCCTAAGCCCACAGAAGTCTGTGGGCATTGCCTGCAAGGCTATTACTTAGGAGATTTAAGAAGAAAATGTATTTGTGATGCATTGGTTGATCAACCCATTTTTCAATATACCATTTATTTATCAGCTGACCTTTTAAACTAAACTTTCCCCCAAATGGTTGTCACTAAAAACAAAACAGCAAAGAGTGCAGGTATATAAATGAAGAGGCCCAGTTCTGTATTCCTCTACCATTCAGCATTCTCATTGAAATCCTCTGGTGTTTTGTGTGTAGAAAACCCAGGAGCTGACTCTGGGCTGAATCCTAACATCATCTTGGCCACCTTATGATCATAGGTGCTGGAACAAGGGTGTAGGGGATGCGGCATCACTCCCTGGCTTGAAGCAGTTTCCATTATATTCAGGGTTTGCAGTTTGGCTCAACAGCTCTCAGCATAGCTGCTATAAAAAAATCATTCCAGCACCTATGATGCTCTTAAAACAGGCAACTAGGGATTCGTCAAAGTGCAGGTGGACTCCCAGGGGGTTTAAAGATAGCACAGCCAGCCTAAGTCATCCTTTCTCTTATCCCAGCACAAGGGACACACTGGGGGAAACCACAGCATGATGCATTTGGGAAATTCCCGGTTGGCAGATGGTCCCTTGCATGGGGGGAAGTAGTTCAGGAAAACTGCCTCCTGCCCAGCACAGCACCTACCTCTGCTGTGGTAAGGAGAAACTGTAGGCCACACACCATAGCATTAATCACTGAAACTGTAGTGATCCACCAGAGTGGGATCCCTCATGGAACTAGTTGGATACTAGTAAAACGGCAATCACAAAAATAGCCAATGTATTGCAAAAGACAGTCTCCGGCCCAAAGAACCTGAGTCACTTAGGCTGCGTCTATGCTACCTCCCTACTTCGAAGGGACGATGGTAAGTAGGGTGTTGGGAGTTTATTAATGAAGTGCTGCGGTGCATACGCAGCACTTCATTAAGCAAATTCCCCCCCCCCGCCCCCCGCGGCAACTCCGAAGTGTTAAACTTTGAAGTGCTAGCTCATGTGTAGCTGTGACTCAGCGGCGGGTACTTCATACTGCCTGGGCAACTTCAAAGTCCCTTTACCCCACAATATTTTGAGGAGTAAAGAGACTTCGAAGTACCCCAGGCACTTTGAAGTACTGGCGGGTGAGCCATGACTACACGCAAACCAGCACTCGAAGTAACACTTTGGAGTTGCCGGGGGGGTGGGGAATTTGCTTAATGAACTGCTGCGTATGCACAGCAGCACTTCATTAATAAACTCCCAACACCCTGCTTACTATCCTCCCTTCGAGGTAGGGAGCTAGTCTAGACAAGCCCTTCGGTTTGTAAGTTAAGCTATATTCAGTAGTCATTCAGCAGCATTGTGTTTTATACACTGAACATCCCAGAGCATGTTCATCTGTGTATATTAAGAAATAATGAAAAGTAATCCACTGAAGCACATTAGCTATTTCTTATAAAAATTAACTGCCTCCTGTGAATAAACAAATTATGCACTACACGTAGTTTCCTATATTGTTCATCCAAACTATTTTCTTCCAACAAATGGATGGAACCTTGATTTGAGTGACATCCTGACTTCTAATTTACAGAAGACTTCAGGAATATTGAAGGGTTTTAATCAGTGATAATATGGCACATTATCAGTTTTAATTGCTCTCATCATTACAGACACCTTTTTCCATCTCGTTAAAGGAATCCCAACATAGTATTGTTTTCAGATGTGCATTATCAGAAGGCCTTCTGTACCAGATGTGAGAAGTGTTTATTGCTCCAAGGAAAGAGTGTGAATGATTTCACTATTAGGCTTCTCTCAGTTTCCCCTCTTACAATATTTTGCTACTTTTTCTGAACACTGTGCTTTTGGCCTAAGCTGCTGGTTTACCAAATAGGAGAACTCACTCAGAAGGGATTCTGTCATTTATCTGCTGCTTTGGCTGTATTTTGCAAAAATACATTTGTCTTTTCCTTGGGTAGCAAATGTTATTCCTACTGACAGGAGATTTAAGCAGATTATTTAAAAATCAGAATGACCGTTTAAAAGGTTCGGCTCCTTTTTGTACTCCATTTTATCATATACATGTATCCTTGCCAAAAATAATAAAAAGATTCCTCATATTTGCCAATCAATTTGGGGCTCAAATTTAGGCTGTGATGTATTATTTGAAGTGGACCAGACAACCCTACCAACACAATGGCTACATCTCACTACACTCCCCTTTTTAGAGGGGAAGGCAAATGAGGTAAACAGGAAATGAAAATGAAGCATCAATTTACATATCTTGTGTTTAATTTGCATAATCACATTTTTGAAAGAGTCTTGAAAGAAAAACAGCAGTGTAGATGGGGTTCTTTCAAAATAAAACTCTTTTCGAAAGCACCCTTCTTCCTGTTTTTTTTTCAAATTTAAGGGACTGTCAAAAAATATGGACAGCCTTCTCCCCATTAGTCCATTAAATGGAGAGTTTACTGTACTAGAAGGAGCTGGGAAACTGATAGCGGCTGGGCAGGCTGGCCACTCTCTGTCAACAGGGCGGATTGCTCTTTCGATCTGCTTTTGTGCGTGGACATGATCTGTGGACAGACGTTTTGCCAGAAGTTCTCTTCCAACAGTTACTTATGTCAACACATGCCTCTCATGTAGACTTGGCCTTCTAGATTAGCTTATTCCGAGAAAACGCTGCTGTGGATATAGCCTGAGTGACTGACTTGAATTCTTTCTGTTCTTGTGTTTCTTGCTGTTTCCTATATGCATGTATCTATGCAAGAACCAATACTGAAATTTCAGAAAAAAAACATGGATTCATCATGCTTCCCATTTTAGTGCAACTGCTATTGTTTTTCTGCAACATGTATCTCATCTCTTACTGGGCTAAATCCTTTAATGGATCTTACATAAGGAGTGGCCCGACTGCCCAGTCACTATCTTGACAAAATGGCCATTTGGAAACTCAGTAAACAGGGTTGCCAACGAAAGGGCCCCTGGAGCATCTACACAGCTTCTTTGTCAAAAGGAAACTCTCAACATGGAGAGGCACAACACCGCCAGCAAATGCGTGACAGTTGGTCAACAAAACACACTTTGTCTGTACATGATCTGTAGGTTTTTTTCAACAAAAGCCCAGTTTTGTTGGGAAAAACCATCTTGTGTAGATGTAGCCAAAGAGATTTTCAGAATAGCTTATTCTAAAATAGCATGTCTATGCACAAAATGCATTTTGAAATAGTGCTGAGCTATTTCAAAATAGAATGTCCAGACACAGTAGAGTCTATTTTGAAATAAGCTATTACTCACCCAATCGCTCTATTTCGAAATAGCCACATTCCCTGTCTACACAGACCCTATTTAGAAATCTCTCTTTTGAAATAGGTGCTATTCCACCTACAGTGAGGTTTACCAAATTTGAAATAGCGGAAATTCTTTTGAAACAGCAGTTACATTGTGGCTGAGCCTACACTGAGATAAACCTGAAATTATTAAAATTGATTTTATAATGCTGGTTTTTTTTAAATTCGATTTTGCGTATCCTCACGTCCCACATGCTCCCAAGAAATTTGAAATGCTTCCACACTGAAATCACCAGGCATTGACTGTTGCAGCAGTGGATTGTGGGAACTTATCCCACAGTTCCCTCAGCCCTGCATTCTGAGCCAGGACCCAGGTGCAAGAGTGCTGTCAGTTTCCCTGGTCTGGCAACTTGGGGCACCTGAGAAACTGACAGTGCAGGAACCCTAGTCAGTTTCCCAGCTCCCCCTAGTACAGTAAACCCTCCATTTAATGGACAAATGGGGAGAAGGGCTGTCCATTCTTCCTGATAGTCTCTTAAATGTGAAGGTTTACTCCTCCTCCCCGCATGCTCCTCCCAGCCTCAGTCCCACCCCAACTTCCCCCTGAAAAACTACCCCCCAAAAAAACCACCCAAATATACTCCTTCCAAAAAAAAAATTCTCCAAGAAAACCACAAGCCCCTGCCACTCACTGTCTCCAGTGGAAGAGTTGCATGGGCATCTGGCCCTGTGTGGCAGGAGCTGCCTGGGTGCAGGGTGCCTGACCCCACGTAGCTCAAGCAGCCCAGCCGTGGGGTGCTTGGCCCCACGTGGTTCGAACTGGCTGGCTGCAGGGTGCCTGGCCACGCACCACAGGAGTGCAGCAGCCCTGATCAGTTTCCCAGCTCCCGCTGATAGTGGGGATCTGGGAGCCATGTGCAGTGCACATAGCTTTGTGGGATACATAGGGGACACTAGTGGAGGATAATTGATTTGATTTTAAGATGTGGCACTTCCACAGTGGCTTTGAGTTCAACTTCTGTATTTGAGCTTGACACTAAAACTGTCAGGTAACTCCATATTAGTGCTCCCAAAAATCGAGCTAATAGTATTTACAGTGACGACGGTCACATAGTAATGTTGAGCTAACTGCCTTAAATTCAAATTTATCTCAAAGTGTAGACGCAACCTGTGTTGTTGCTTGCAAAGTTATTTTGGAATAGTGGGTGTTATTCTGAAATAATGTGTAGAGACACGCTTATACTCCTGGAGGGAGAAATACTCAAGTTGCCCAAAGAAAATGCAAAGAACATGCAGCATAACAGTTTTGTGGATTATTGAGTCAAAATAATGAAAAATTAAGCTCATTGTAGTAAAAAAAAAAATTAAAAAAAATCAGGAATTATGGTTACTATGTAGAAATTTTAATATCTCTATGGGGGGGCTACATTGTTAGGTGATTAATTATTAGAGGCTTCTATGAACTAGTTTACTCATTTATATCCAGCCCAGATCACTAGTGACCAGAGTTCATTACCATTTGAAAGATGTGAATCTCATGGTGGTCTTGAGCCAACTTCTGGAACTCTCAGGAAGACCAAGATTAAATGGGTACCTAGAATTTAGCGTCCACTCTCCATTACTGGTAATGCCACCAGGGTGGTGCGGAGACATTGGGAGAGTAGCAGGAGGAAGTCTGTGTTGCTACTTCCTGTGTTGTAGCTATTTGTGGGATAAACAAACACTTAAATATTTCAGCTCTTGAAAAGAGAATATGACTGAATGTAGTATGTCACTCACTGTGGATTTTGGGCAGCACCCACATTCTTGTAGGTATGTCAAACATGTTCCCACCTTCCCATGGCTGTTTAAAGCAAATATAGTACTTTGAAAAGGTTATTAATGCTTTTCATCCTGTTTCTATGCCTTTCACCATTGTCATTCCAGCACACCCCTTTAAAAAAAATCACAAATCTAATGATGAAATTATACAGTTGTGAAAATAAATTGAGGATATTTCAGTTCAGCTTTCCCCAAGCACACAAGATTCAAAAAAAGGAAAAACAAAAAACTTTCCATTATGTTGTGAAAAGCATTACCAAAGCAAATGGAACTGCTTGCTATATTTGCATGTTTTACTGTTCTCTTTTAAGCCATAATTTTCCATTATATATTCCCACCATACATTCCCACAGTGGAAGAGTATGGCACTAACTATCTCTGGACACTCTAGTTATTTGAGAATAAGAAGGGGTGTCCTTTAATGAACTGATTACATTCCTTTAATTAAAAAAAATCCCTGCTCTGACTGAGTTAGGTTAACATTTCTCTTTAGGAGACATCATGCTTAGTTATACAAAGCAACATCATTGTTATGAACATCGCTACATTTTTCTTCTTATTTTTAGTTGACTATTTTTAGCAGTTATGCTCCATTTCAATTTAGTCATAAATTCTGTGTTGTCCCCCTCAGTCTAGGAGTTCTGTTCACGCAGGGGTACCCAAAGCGCTACTGAATTTGTTCTGTTTTTGGAAAGAAAAGCAATATAAACAGAAGATCAAATGCTTGTTGCCTGCATCTTTAACATGTCAGCACCTTCTCTCTAGGGGGAATGTTGTGCCAGACAGAATGCTGCATAAATAGTATAGAAGACAAATTACATTATTTCTTGCAGTGTACACAGTGACACACAAGTACCTTGAAATAACTAAATTACATCTTTTGTCCAAATCTCAGCCATTACATTTCAAGCCAGGTAAAAGTAAGTGTATATTCTGTTTGTTCTCCTCAAAAGCTAATGAATAAAAATTGCCCTGTGTAGTAGTAAAACATATACTTTCTGTTAATTATCTTCACATTAATGCTTACACTAACATGTTTCCAAACACAGAAAAGGTATAAATAGGATGATATGATTACCAAAGTGATTAACTTTTAAAATACTATTATATTTTTATAACTACAGTATTTGAAGGTGACTATATGAATATATCAATTCACAGAAAACTGAAAAAAATTGGCGTATTTTTTCTGGTATTTTCAGTTGAATAACTGAGTTTATATCTGAACAATATTCTAATTTAAACGTAAGCCAAAATGACTAAATAGTTTCATTCCTATATTATGCTGATTAATATTAGATACTGTGAATGGACTCCATTGTATACACACTGCATTGTCAGCCAGAGCTGGAAAAGGGAATTTTACAGGTGTGATTTATCTGCAGAGTAATGTTGTTCTTATAGCCTTAGAAAATCTAAATCCGATTTACTCCTATTTGAACAGAAAACAATAGAAAGAAAGGAAATAACCCAATAACCTGCCTCTACCTATTCCCATGCCTAAAATTAACAGAGTATTTGAGTCTAAAATGATTACATTTTAGGATGGAGTTAATCTCAAAAGATTTAAATGGTTGATGTTCATTCAATAAACTTTCCAAGAACTAGATTTTGACACCTCTGTACACATTTTCAGTGCTGGAATGAAGAGCTTTTAAAAAAGGGGGAAAATATTTTCCTTCTTCAATTTTTATCCCCTTATTTTTATTACTACTATTTACTGAATCGACTAGAGAAATAAAACTGACAGAAAAATATTATTTTGCGTTAGTAAAATATATTGAGCTAGCCTTTACTTTGGTGGAATTTTCATGTTTCTGTTTTAAATACAATTTAGCTGGCAGACACAAGGGTTTATATACTGCTTGGTAAATTCATGGATTAAATCCATCTTAATTGTACAGGCCATAATCTTACTGAATAGAGAATGAAACTCATAGCTGCATGACTAAGTGCAACATTTGACTACTTTTTCAATTTTGTACACTAAATTAAAATTTCATTGAAACTGATTGCAGGTTAATTAAAATTCAAAATTAAAGTGAATTAGTTATGTAAATAAGATGTTGCGTAAGTTATGCAGCAATCACTCAGTCTACATTTATAACTATTGTTTTTCAATAACTTACAATAAACATAAAACCTGTACTCTACACAATTAAAGAAGGAATTAAATGTAAGTAGATATGTGCAAGGGTTTCGGCTATATGTATTTTAGGTACTCTTATGGTTTCCTCCACAATCACCGTATTGAATCCAGTTCTGGCACATCCCCAGTATAAAAAGGATGTAGATGCATTGACGAGGGGCCAGCAGAGGGCATTCAAAATGATTAAGGGGGCTGGAGCACATGACCTACAAGGAAAAGCTGAGGGATTTGGGCTTATTTAGTTTGCAGAAAAGAACAGTGAGAGGCAATTTGATAGCAGCCTTCAACTTCCTGAAGCAGGGCTTGAAAGAGGATAGAGAGAGGCTGTTCTCAGTACTGAGGGATGGCAGAACAAAGAGCAACAGTCTAAAGATACAGTGGGGGAGGTCTAGGTTGCAAAAACTCTTCCATTAGATGGGTGATGAAGTGCTAGAATGCATTACCTAGAGAGGTGATGGAATGTCCATCCCTACAGGTTTTTAAGTTTCATCTTGAAAAAGTCTTGGCTGGAATGATATAGTTAGGTTTGATCCTGCTTTGGACAGGGGGCTGGACTCAATGACCTTCTGAGGTCTCTTCCAGCCCTAGGATTCTATGATTCACTGTATTAGATGGGTACCTCACAATTGTGAATGTACTTACCATCACAATACCCATGGGAAGTGCTGTTTAGCCCCTGTGACAAGGTAAGGATGGGAGGGGGTGAGTACAAGAGGGAAAAGCAGGCTGGCAAACAGGCAGAGTTTGAGCACCTATTGAAGGCCGAAGGAGTGGGTGGGTGCAGCCCGCCCATGACTAAAAGGCCCCTGTCATGAAGAGGGGGGACCTACTAAAAGAAAACAACCCCAAACGAGTCTGGGGGACAATGAAAGAAAAAACAGGGGTGGGAGTGAGGGTCAAAGGTTCAAAATGAGGGAGCTGGAGGGGGACATGAAGCAGAGAACCCCAGACAGCGCCCACTGCTCCTCAAAGGTGTCCAGGGAGTTGGTGGATGCCTCCCAGAGGAACTCTGCTCAAATTCATGACCGGAGAGAGGAATGGAAGTAGGCCCCACAGTCGCAGGTCGCCCCCTCTACCAGGTTTTGTAGATGGCCACTTTGGCCATGGCCAGGAGGAGGCTGATGAGGAGGTCCTGCAAGTTTGTGGGGCCACAGATGGTGTGTGACAGGATGAGGAGGTGTGGGGAAAAGTGCAGCCAGAACCTCAAGAGGAGGTTCTGGAGGAGCCAGAAGAGGGGCTACAGCCTGGTGCACTCAACATAGATGTGCGTCAGGTCCTCCTTCATGCCGCAAAAGGTACAGGTGTCTGGGGTGGGATGAACTATGCCAGGTACACGCCCGTGCTCCCCAATCCATGGAGGATCCTCCAGCTGTTGTCTCCGGCGGGCTGTGGGACCAAGGTGGAATAGAGACTGGCCCACCGGGGCTCCCCACCCTCCAACGGTGGTAAGAGGTCCTGCCATTTGTGGTCAGGGCAGGACACAAGGGTGGGGAAGTGGAGCATGTGAAGCACAAGCGTGTACAGAAGATGTCTGGGCATGGTTCAGAAGGGGATCAGCTGCAAGGTATGCAGCCAGCTGGGATGGTGAGGGGGGCAGGCAGGGTCATGAAGTCAGGGGCCCACGGAGAGGTCTGGAGGGCTAGGAGTGAGAGGGGGGCAGGGTGCACCCTCTCGCAGGACCCAACTGAGGTAGATATGAGCAGTGGGCGGCAGGGCGGCCTTCACCTCCTCGAGTACGCACTGGGGGAAGTGTAGGGTGGAGAGCCCCATGCACCGGGCGAGCACTGGGGCCCCCATCCAGTCCTGCTGGTCATAGTCCAGGAGGTCTCCAACCCTGGTGGTTCCACCAAGGACCAACCTCTGGCACACCACGGGAGACTCCACCGTCTGCACATGAAGCTAGGGGCTGCGTAGCAGGAGCTCCGCGAGGAGGTCTTCCCCCGCGGCAGCCCCTAAGGACCCGGAAACTGCAAGCAGCAGCAGCCGCCAGGTGTGGAGGAGGTCCTGGTAGAAGGCCAGAAGCTCCAAGAGACCTTGCGGATGGTCTCTCAAGGACAAATAAAGGAGCTGCCGGTCGTATTGGAGCCCTTGGTAATGGCAGAGGAAAGCATGCGCCAGCGTGCTCCATGCACTGTTGATGTTGAGAAGTCCCTACAGGGCCTGGAGGCGGAAGACATGGACCTGAGTGTGCAAGCAAGTCAGGCCCTGCTCTCCCTCCTCTGGGGAGAAGATGGAGAACCCCTGCAGAGACTCAGTGCTCTCCTGGCCAGAAGAACTCCAGAACTAACTTCTGCAGCTGGGCCAGAAACTCCGGGGGTGGGACCAGGGTGTTGAGATGGTGCCAGAGCATGGACAGGATCAGCTGGTTAAGCACCAGTGCTCTCCCACGTGGAGAGAGACACTGGAGCAGTCCTGTCCACCTCCGCATCCGCTCAAACACCCTGCTCCTTAAACCTTGACAGTTTTCCGGTGGAGAGGGATGCGTGGTGGATAAAAAGACACCAAGATAGAGCAGCGGGCCTGTGCTCCACAGGCTGGCCTGAAGCACGGGTGGGAGGCGGCCCACCTGCCATCCAGCCCTGACCACCAGGCCAGAGCTCTTGACCCAGCTGACCTGGGCAGAGGAGGCTGCTGAGTAAACAGCTTGGCAGGCCCTCAGCCACGCCAGGTCTCCCGGGTCCTGAACCACAAGGAGCTCATTGTCGGCGTATGCCGACAGGACCAGCTGCAGCCTCAACTCCCGAAGCACCATCCCCGTCAACCTTCGACGAATGAGACAGAGGAAGGGCTCAATGGCCAGGGAGTAGAGCTGTCCTGAGAGCAGGCAACCTTGTTGTACTCCCCGTCCGAAGCTGACCGGGACAGTCAGGGTCCAGTTGAGCTTGACCATGCACTCTGAGGCAGCGTACAGCACCGAGAGAAACCCAACAAAGCGGGGCCCGAAGCCAAAGGCCTGCAGAGTGCACAGCAGATACCCATGGTCCACCCTGTTGAATGCCTTCTCCTGGTCCAGGGACACGAGGGCGAACGACAGGCCATCCCTACACCCAAGCTCTGGGAGATCCCAGACCAAATACAGCTTATGGAGGATGGTATGGCCCGGGATGGTGTAGGTCTGGTTGGGGTGGACCACATCCTGCAGCACGGACCCCAAGCACCGGGAGATGGCTTCAGCGATGATTTTGTAGTCCATGCTGAGGAGCAAGATGGGACGCCAGTTCCTAAGGTCGCGGGGGTCCCCCTTCTTGGGCAGCAGGGCGAGGATGGCTCGCCTGCACGAGAGGGGGAGGACCCCGCTTTGCAAGGACTTGGCCCAGATGCTGAGCAGGTCTGGGCCGAGGACATCCCAAAACATGTGATAAAACTCCACAGTCAGCCCGTCCATGCCCAGGGATTTATTGGTGGGCATGAGACAGAGGTCTTCTGAGAGTTCAGCTAGTGAGTGAGTGACAGAAAGCTCCAGCCGGTCCCGGTCGCCCGCGCTGACCGAAGGGAGTCGGTACCAGAGCAGCCTGCAGGCATCGGCGTCAGTGAGATCCAGGGAGAAAAGGGTGGTGTAGAAGGTGCGGGCCCTCTTGCGCATCTCCACCAGATCCGTAAGAGGGGTGCCATCCTCCGCAAGAAGGCAGAGAATATGTTTCTTGGCACCCCTCTTTTTCTCCACGGCGTAGAAGAAGTGGGAGCCGCGGTCCATCTCCTGAAGGAGTTGGATTCGTGACCTCACCAAGGCCCCCTGTGCCCGAAGGGCGTCGAGGGCCCTGAGCTCGTTCCTCTTCTCCTGGTACATGCCATGGATGGATGGATCTCCGGGGCTGGTGGCTAGCCGCCTCTCCAGCTCAAGAACCTCCTGCTCCAGCCGCCCTATCAACGCATCCCGCCGCCAGCTGGCCCCTGGGTATAATTGCAGCAGAGGAGCTGTGTGCGCACCTTTCCCAGATCTCACCACTGCCGTGCTAAGGGAAAGGCATGCCGTTGCCCTTGCCAGGCCAGCCAGAGCTCCCAGAAGGATGCAACGAATCCCACATCCTCCAGCAGGCTGTTGCTGAAATGCCAATAGGCTGACTCCCACTTCCCCCATGAAAGGGAAGCCTTCACGACCACCAGATGGTGGTCCGAGAAGGGGGCCGGCCGCACGCTGGAGAAGTGGGCCCGAGAGAGATGGTGCAGAGAGATGTAAATGTGGTCTAACCGGGAATGTAAAGATTTATGGCCCACCACCCGGACGTAGGTGAAGACGGTGTCCTTGTCCGGGTGGTGGCTGCGCCAGACGTCCACCAGGGAGCAATGGTTGATGAGCTCCCTGAGGACGTCCACAGCAGCCTGGCACTGCTCAGTCCCCATGCGGTCCTGTTCCTCGAGGGTGCAATTGAAATCCCCACCGAGGACCAGGCACTCGTGAGGATCAATAGTGTTGAGGAAGGCCGCCGCCTGCCGGAAGAAGGGTGTTCTCTCCGGGGGGAGTGTCGGGGCATAGATATTGAGGAGGTGAAGGGGCAGCCCCTCCACCCACACCCAGAGATACAGCAGGAAGCCTGGCACGACCTCAAAGCTCCCCAACACCTCGGGCTGCAGGTCTGGGGAAAACAGGGTTGCTACCCCAGCCCGGTGGGCCGAGAGATGGCTAAAACAGACCCTGTCTCCCCACTCCAGCCGCCACTTGGCTTCAGCAGCTGGGGTAGTGTGGGTCTCCTGCAGAAAGGTGACCGAGTACCCCCGCTCCCAGAGGAAGGAGAGCACTTGGCACCTGCGGAGACCCAACCTGCAGCCCCTGGCATTTAGTGTGGCAAAGATGATCGGCGCCATTTGGAGGGCTGGGGAGGATCCTCACCAGAAGGAGTGCCGATGGTCCCCGTGGGGCCACACAGCAAACTGTGACCAAACCCAAAAGAAATTAGGGCATCACAGAAGCTGCAGGCCTGTTGGTAGGCCATGGCGTCCCTCTTCCCTGTCCCCTTGCCCTCCTTCAGAAGGGCCCTCATGGACTCTAGGATGGAATGGAAGTTGCCCCAGTGCTGGAGGGTGAGAGCTACCTTGTTCTTGGAGCCGCGAACATCCTCCAAGAACTGGAGCATCTCGCTCACCAGCATGTGGGGTGCTGAGGCCTCGGGGTCCTGGGTACCCATTGGCCTCATGTTCTTCTGCGCCCCATGGCCAGAAAAGAGATCTAGGCGGGGGCTGAGGTTTAATTTTGGGCGGGATTGGGGCGGCAGAGGGAGAGCAGCCCCAGAAGTGCTGGGAGAGGACAATGCAAGGGGGGTCTCCCAAGGAGTCGCAGCCTCAAGGACAGTTATCGATAGGCAGGGGTCTGGGGGAGGGGTGGGGAGAGGAAGGGTAGGGGCAGGGAGGATGGAGATTATAAGGGGAGGGGGAGGGTCACGTGGGGGGGAGGGGGCAGGGGAGGAGGAGGAGAAAGGGTCTGGAGGGGGACATTGATTGGAGGAAGGAGTAGGGGTGGGAGCAAGGGGAGGGGCTAAGGTGGGAGCGGGGGCAGGGATGTGAATAGAAGGGGTCTTGGGAGGGGGGGCTTCCTCAGGTGGTGGGAGAGGAGGAGGGGTTAAGGGCAAGGCGCCAGCGCACTCAGCGGCAAGCACCAACAATGTGGGGGGGGTGTCAGGGTTTTTGGCTCCAGGAGGGGAAGTGGGGTACAGGGAGAACACTAATTCCTCCAGGGCAGCCAGGGGCTGGCCAACCCCCGCTGGGAGGTCATCCCTGCTTGGGGCGGGGGGGGCGTCGCACCCTGCAATGTCCCAGAGCAAGGGGGAGTGGCAGTTGGAGGAGTCGCTGGTGGGTAGGGAAAAGGGAAGTGAGGGGAGTGGTGGGAGTGAATGGATGGCCCGTGAGCCTCCAATAGTAGGCTGTCTGTGTCCAGGGCCACCGGGGTAAGGCCCAGGGCCTTGACCTCCTGTGAGAGGAGGGCGAGGCCAAGGCTCACCTCCTCCAGGTGCTCCACAGCAACAGTCTGGGTAGCGGCCAGAGGGGTGTCGGAGGAGGGCAAGGGCACAGAGAGGGCTGTCCCTGCCTCTTTGGGTTCTGGCTCCGGGGCAGAGGGGGTGGCGTCTCTTGTTGCCGCCGCAGCGGCCTCGGTTACCCCCAGCGGGTGGTCAGCAGCCGGGGGTTCAGCGGGTGGATCGGGGCTAGTGGCTCTCTTAAGTGCCTTGCGTGGCACATCCACCCCGTCTTCTGACGGGGTGGAGTGCCAGGAGCATGCATTCCTTTTTTTTCCGCTTCCCCCCCAACCAGCACCCAGCCCTCCAAAAAGGTGGGCTGGGCAGTAGAGGAGAAAGGGCCAGGGCACAGAGACAATGAGGAGGGAGGGAGGGAAAGAGAGGGCAGGGTGGCAAGGGAAGGGGCGACTCACCCTGGGGTGGGCCCTGTCCTGCTCCTACCACCAGCCCTGCCTCCCTCTTCTCCGCGGGCCCAGCTTTAGTGGCCGCTCGGGCACCGGCACCCACTTCTTCTTGCCCCTCACCATGTGTTTGGGTGTACTCCGAAGCCCGAGCGGCAATGGAGCCGTCCGGGGCGGGAGGAGGAGGGGCAGTCCCAGGGCCTGTCACGGTCAGGGCACCGCTGGTCTCGTGGCTGACGCCCCCCGGGTCAGAGGAGGTCCCAGGCTCCTCTTCATGCCAGGCCAGGGGGAAATCCCTCCGGACATGCCCTGCCACCTGGCACACGAAGCACCGGGCCTCCCCCAGCATGTAAAAGACCCGGTACTGGGCCCCTTGATAGGGCACCAGTATAGTCCCCTCCTGGGCTACCCCGCCCTGTGCTGCCTCCAGCAGCAGCTGGACGCAGGCCTGCCAGCGGAAGGAGAGCAAGTGCCGTAGGCCGGGGTCTTTTCAGCCTAGGGGGACGGGACTCAGGATCGACAGAGGCCGGCCCAGGGCAGTAAGAAATGGCAGAAGGGCGGGATTGGGGATGAAGGGTGGGACAGAAGAGAAGACCACCTGCACGCCCAGGTCTTCAAGCGGCTCCAGGGGCACATTAACACCCCCAACCGCCAGGCCCCTCTCCACCGCCTCCTGGGCAGCGGCCTCCAACACCAGAAAGAAAATGATCTTCCCAAACATCTGGGAGGCCACCACCACGGCTGCGGGCCCCACCACCCGCATGTTGGTCTCCACATGGGGCGAGGCAGCCACCAGGATGCAACGGACTCCATGCCTCCTGGTGAGCGCACGGAAGGGGCCGTGACCGTAGGGGATGGTAGTCCTGGCAGAGGCAGAAGGAGCAGGGTGTGAGGCGGCAGCCGCCACCTGGGCGTATGACCTGGGGGCCGAGAAGTCAGAGCCCCCAGGATTGGTGGAAGGAACGGGGGGCAGGAAGAAGGGGGAGCTACACTGGATGTATTAGCAGCTGGGGTGAGAGTCCTCACCGTGGGAGATTTTGCCTTCCAGGAGGGGCTCTTCCCTTTTTTGGTCCCCTGGCCCTTCCTGCCCTTTCAGGGGGGTGAGTTCGGGGCAGGATCGCTGGAGGATGCTGCGGCAGGTGTGGCAGGAGCCCCGGAGCCTGCGCCCGTGCCCTCAGCCGACATGATGGTAACAATCCCGGCAGCCCTGGACGAGTGGGCCACCATTTCAGGGGTGGGAGGGGTAGCAGTGGAGGGGAGGGGGAGGGGGGCATCACCAGATGACCCCCCAGTGGGCACGGAGGCCATGATGGAGGGTGTAAGAGGGACGGAATTTATTGAGGGTGAGGGCCTTTAAGAGAGTGGGGGAAGGTGGGGAGAGGAGAGGGGAGGGAGGAAAATAGCTGCTCCTCCCCCACTGGCCGGGCTGAGGACCTGGTCAGGTGGGGGAAGGGAAGTGAGACCAGGGAAAGGGAGCTCAGAAATGGCCACAACTCCCAGCACTAGATGGCTCCTGTTTCTGCACTGGGATGTGGGGGGAATTCAAAATATGTGCATGCGTGGGGGTGTGAGTGAGAAATGGGGGGGGGTCAGGCACCTAACAAACAAAAAGGAGGAGGGGTGCAGGCACGTAAAGGGGGGGGTGGCAGAGCCAACCAAGGAGAAAAGGGTGGGGCTTAAAGAGAGGGGTGTGCCCACAGCAGCTGCTGCAGAGCCTCACGAAGCAGGGGGGAGGAGGAAGGGGCAGATGGCTGGGGGGGGCAGCAGCTGGGTGTGGGGAGGGCAGTGAGGGAGGCAGTGGCTGCAGGGGTGGGGCAGGGACTATGCCCTAACACCCCACCCCTAGCTATGCAGCCACCTCTCTGGAGCCCCTGTGGGGAGCCCCACCCAAACCACTCCACAGGAGGCTGTGGAGGGAAGCCCAACTGACGCTTTAAGAAAGCCCCTTACCTCCTCCAAAGCAGTGAGGGTGCAGCAGCTGCCAGATGAACAGGTGGGCCCAAATAGATGGCCAGCAGTCTCCCCCTCCAAAGGATGGAAAGGGGGGGGCCTCCTGCCAAGGGGCAGGGGGCAAGAGTCCCCCACACTCCACCCACCCAGCAGCTCCTGAGAGAACTAGCTGGAAAGGGTGTAGTGGCAGGAGAAAGAAGCAGCCTGCCTGCCAGGGGCAGGAGGGAAGCTGGCCCAAGAAGGAGGGAGTGGGGGCTAAAAAGACAGCCCCACAGGGGGTTTGAAGCAGCCATGGGTTGTCCACACCCATCACCGCACCTCCTGACCGGTGGGGGTCCCACAGCAGCCCTAGCAGGAGACCAGCAGGGTGTGAGCAGCTGGAGAGGAAGCTGCCCTGGGTCAGTTGGGGCCAGCTGGTCCTATTTAAGCCTGCTTTTAAAAGAACACTTTGCCCAGTAGGATGGGGAGAGGAGAGTGATAGAGGAGAGACTAGAAAGCAAGAGGAGAGAAGTACAAGGGTTTTTTCCAGAAGCACTGGAGGAGGACAGGAGTGCTCCACTGTAAGGGGCTAAGGCCCTTTCCAGGAGGCCCTGAGATTCGGTATAAGGCCAAGCAGGCTGATCACACAGGAGGAGCTAATCCAGGAAGGAGGATATGCTGCTGCTGCCACTACCTGGAGGAGGTACAGGGGTGAAATCATCTGGAGAAGTGGCCCAGGGAAGAGCTGTGGCATGTGTGATGAGGGGAGCCCTTCCCCACCATAGCAGCCACAGAGGGTCCCTGTGCTGGAACCCAGAATGAGTGGGTGGGGTCTGGGTTCCCCCAGACCACCATTCCCCCGCTCCATTTCTAAAAGGGCAATGGTATCCTGGCTGTGGGGTTAGTGGACTAAACAGAGGCCTGGAGCCCAGGAGCGAGACTTGTCACACCCAATTTTATAGATGTGGCACTGAGGTGCAGAGAATGTGTGTACAAGCCTCCCAGCCTGCATAGTCAGACTTATAGTAGTGGGACTCTGAGCATATTAAAAAAACCTGAGTGCACATAATGCTTCACTCTTTATTGCCATTAAATCATTGCTTTCCATTCCTTTTAAGCTAATTCTGTGGCCAACAAAGATCTAGAGGGGGTACAAGTCTTAAGAATCACTTCTAGTTTCAGTGTGGAAAATGCCAGCATTCTAAGAGGTCCCATATTTTACTGAAGGAAACCTAATAGCCCATCTGGAGGCAATATGGAAACTCCCTTAGTAATGATTTTATTCCTCATTACGAAAGATCAGAATGCCTGTGATGTGTATTTGTTACACAAGCATTCATTATGACATGATTTATTTACCTGATGTTTTATTATAGCAAGGTGGGGACATTCCAGATCTCAAGACAGTTGGAAGTACAGGGGAGGAAGCCAACAGCCATAGTCTGCAATAAGAGAGCATTTTTAAGGGTCTGGCTTGGGGATATTCGTACGAAAATTACCCCTGCCCCTCTCCTGCCATTGAGTGCCTTGGAAATGTGACCAGATTTTCCCAGTGAAGCAACATCTTAGCTCCAGAAGCAAAACCTCCCTTCTGATTATGGACAGAGAAGTTTGGATTACCACAGCCACATTGGAAGAGCATTCTGAAAACTTGTGATCATCATTGTAGGGCCAGGACAAATTACCTGCACCTCTGACTGCAAGTCAATAGTTCATGGGGACTAATGCCAAGTCTGTTATGCTTTAGTTTTGTTTGGTTTCACATGCTGAAGTACTAGGAGTACAGGAGGCACTGTGTGTCAAAATTTGTGCTTAGGACTAGAGCAAAGCAAAGAATAGTCAACAAAAATTTGGTTTGATTCAACCTGAAAATGATTTTATTTTTTACAAAAATCCAAAACAAATAAACTTGTTTGACCCAAAGGGTTGGGTTTTTTTTTTGTTTTGTTTTCCATCATCTTTTATATTACAAAAAAAAAAAAAAAAAAAAGCTAAAGAATGAAACGGAGCTGCATTTCTAAACAAGATCCATTTTTTTTTTCTCAAGCAGAAATGAAGAATGAATTTTGACCTAAACTCACAGATAGTCTGAATGCCTGCTGCACTGCATGTTTTAGCAAATTTAATAACAATAATAATAGCAATAAAGCCAGCTCCACACTGGACATCTCTTCACTTACCTTCACGAAGGTCGTGGTGGTGGGGGGGGGGAGAAGAAGTGAACTCATTGTTGGACAATGTCAACATTTCTTCTGAGTTTTGTCACAAAAAACATAGCTCTGGGCATAGGGCCTGCCATGCTGTACTTGGCAGAGCAGCCCTCCGCATGTGCAGGCCAGGGGTGTTTGGGAGGGCCCTTTAAGGGAGCGGCAAGATGCAGGGCATGGAAAGGCTTGTCCACTGTGTGACTCTGTCTGTGGCGTGTCCTGGCTTGTTCTTTCGAAAGGGCTCCCAGGGCTGTGTGGACACTCCCTTTTGAAAGAGCACCTCGCACTTTTGACAGAATGGATCGGAGTATACAGGTAGTACACTACAGTGTCAGACAAATGTAAAGACAGGGGACTCAAAATGAAGTATAACTATCGCTAATATGGGATAAATTCATTCTGCTTCCAGATGCCTGTCCATCCACTTAACTAATCATGTTTTTGGACACAGATGTTGGATAGTTTAAAAAGGAGTCGAAAGGTAATTTACTGGACTACTAGAAGAATCCAGTAAAATGAAGAAACCCTATTCTCAGATAGTTAGCTCAAATTATTATTTAATAATAGATTATTATAAGAGCAATACCACTACTGTAAAACTAATTTTTTGAAAAGAGCTATGTGATTATTATAACCGTTTCTCAAAGATGATTGGTCTAATTTTGCTCTCGGGTACACTGATGCCTCTTCCCAACAATGACATGTAATATACTGAGAAAACTTCTCCAGAGGAAAGTGATGGTACTTGACACATTCAAAACCAAACAAGGTAAAGCAATAGGAAATATACTGCAGGATATGCAAACATACACGTTTCTATTAGGGAGAATGAAATAAGGTATACCCGTTTATCAGAGAACAGAATTTGGATCAATGGGTAACTATAACTAAGTATAATAATTACATTGTAACATTTAATCAAAGCTGGACCAGTACACTAGACCCTGGAGGTAAGCACACTCGAGTTACATGAATCTTGGGTTAATGCCACTCAGAGGAGCATAGAAACCGAATAGTGCCGCTGCACTGGTCATTTTCCCAGCTCCTGTTGAGGTGGCAGCCAAAATGCTGCTCCAAGAGGAGCGGCTGCTGCTTCTGAGAGAAGCGGACAAACTGCTCTTGTCAGGGGTGGCAGCCTGACTGTCCCTGCCCCCGACAGGAGCAGTTTCCCTGCTCCTGTCAGTGGCACTAGTCAAGATTCAAGCTCTCAGCTGTCGCCACAGGCAGCAGCACAGAAACTGACCAGGGCTGCAAGGTTGCTGCCTGGTTCCCAGTTCCGCTCCTCTTGCTGGAGCCAGGAAGGTGACCAGGGCTGCTGCCCTTCTCAGTTTTCTGGCTCCCCCAAGTTGCCCAAAATCTGACTCCTGTGGGGGCTGTGAGAACACAACCCCTGCATAAGTCAGGGGTCTCATGTATGGGGGCTATGCCTCCAACCAGCCTCTATCAACTGCCTGGCTGCCTACTGCTTCACAGGGAGGCCTTCAGGAGAGCCCTGGGAACCAGGCTGAAAACATGCCATGCCCCCTTTCAGATTTTGATAGCAGGGCTGACCTTTGTATGCTGTGATGGTAGGAGGCAGAGAAAGGACTTGGGGAGCAAAGTGAGAACAGGGACTTTAGCAGTGTTACTGAGCAGGCAATCGGGAGGTGGCGAGGAGACCAACCCCGTCTGCTCTCCTCTCCGCACACATCACTTCTTTCCATGAACTACTAAGGCATTTGAAAACTCTAGGGTTTTAGCAGATGACTGAGCAATTAGCTCACAGGAGCACAGTATCTAATTCCTATATAAAGGCTCTAATACTAACATATTCTGACATCTTGTGGCAAGTCATTTAGGAGTTTTAGGCTTAAAATTTTGACATGTATTCTTCCTTCGTTACTAACTCTGTAAAGAGAGAAACAGACAGGCCGTGTCTACGCTACAAAATAACTTCAAAGTTGCTTCGAATTTACAACTTCGAAGTAGAGCATCCACACACACAATGCACCCTCCCTTACTTCAAAGTAGGCTTTCCCCTACTTCAGAGTTAAATGTCTACACACAATTAGTCCCTATTTCGAAGTAAGGGGACAGGAAATGATGAAGGCACGGGGTCACATGGCGTATAAGTCCTTCCGGGCTCACAGCCAGCCAGCCCCTAAAAGGGCCCCAGACAACACCCATAGCCCGCATGTGCTCTAGGCTGACAGGCTGAAGACAGCAGCAGCACATACACAGGGGAACAGCCAGAGACCATGCCAGCTCCCTCCTTCGACGAGGATGATGTCCTCTCGATCCTGATCAGCCTGCTGGCCATGCTGCTCGCCATGCAGCACCAGCAGTGCGGGCGGCTTGATTGCCCTGGGACCTAGCCTTGAGGCCCTTGTCACACTCACTCTGCCCCTCCACCATTCGCCCCCGAGCCGGTGCCAGTGGACCTACACCACCAGCACCAGATGGTGGGACCAGCTGGTGCTGGAGGACTGGGAAGACAAGCGGTGGCTGAGGAATTTCAGGATGACTTGGCAGACATTCGAGGACCTCTGCCACTGGCTCACCCCAGTCCTCCAGCACTGGGACACACACATATGGCCAGCACTCCTGGTGCAGAAGAGGGTGGCCATCTCACTATGGCGGGAGGCCACCCCTGACAGCCACAGATCCATCAGCTACTAATCTGGAGTAGGCAAGGCCATTGTCGGAGCAGTGCTGAAGGAGGTATGGCCAGCCCCCACCATGGAACCATCCTGGGGAGGGGGTGACCAGGAAGGGGGCCCCAGTCTGGGGTCATGGACATCCCCTCCTTCCCCCTACAGGTCATCCAAGTCATCAACACAGTGCTCCTGCTAAGTGTCATGACCCTGGGGGACCTGGACAACACCCTTGCTGGGTTTGTGGACCTGGGCTTCTCCAACTGTTTTGGAGCCCTGGCCATGATGCATGTTGCAATCCGGGCTCCGGACCACAGTGGGGGTACCTACATAAATCATAGAACAATAGAGCTGGAAGAGACCTAAAAAAGCCATCAAGTCCAGCCCCCTGCCCTAGGCAGGACCAAACCCATCAGATCAGCCCAGCCCGGGCTTTGTCGAGGTGAGACTTAAACACCTTCAGGGATGGAGACTCCACTACTTCCCTGGGTAGACCATTCCAATGCTTCACCACCCTCCTAGTGAAAAAGATTTTCCTAATGTTCAACCTGGATTTTCTCAACTGCAACTTGAGACCATTGTTCCGTGTTCTGCCATCCGTGACCACTGTGAACAGCCCCTCTCCAGCCTCTTTGCAACCTCCCTTCTGTAAGTTGAAGGCTGTTATCAAGTACCCCCTCAGTCTTGTCTTCTGCAGACTAAACAGTCCCAATTCCCTCAACCTTTCTTCATAGGTCATATGATCCAGCCCCCTAATTATTTTGGTCACCCTCCGCTGGACCCTCTCCGGTGTATCCACATCCTTCCTATAACTGGGGACCCAGAACTGGATACAGTACTCCAGATGCGGCCTTATCAAAGCTGAATAAAGAGGAATACTCACTTCTCTGGATCTACTGGCAACGCTCCTCTTGATGCAACCTAATATGCCATTAGCCTTCTTGGCTACAATGGCACCCTGTTGAGTTATGTCCAGCTTCTCATCTACTACAACTCCCAGGTCCTTTTCTGCAGAACTACTACTGAGCCAGTAGGACCCCAGCCTGTAACAATGCTTGGGATTCTTCCGGCCCAAGTGCAGGACTCTGCACTTGTCTTTATTGAATCTCATCAGATTTCTTGTAGCCCAGGCTTCCAATTCATCTAAGTCACTCTGGACCCTATTCCTACCCTCCAGCATATCTACTTGTCCCCCTGGCTTAGTGTCATCCACAAACTTGCTGAGGGTGCAATCCAACCCCTCATCCAGGTCATAGATAAATATGTTGAACAGAACAGGACCCAGAACCGAATCTTGGGACACTCCACTAGAAACCGGCCACCATCCCGACATCGAGCCTTTGATCACTACCCGCTGGGCCTGACCTTCTAGCTGGCTTTCCATCCATCTTACTGTCCATTTATCCAATCCACATTCCTTTAACTTGCTGACAAGAATATTGTGGGAGACGGTATCAGAAGCTTTGCTAAAGTCAAGATAAATCACATACATTGATTTTTCCGCCATCCACAAAGCCAGTTATCTCATCACAGAAACTAATCAGATTGGTCAGGCATGACTTGCCCTTCATGAATCCATGCTGACTATTCCTGATCACTTTCCCCTCCTCCAAGTGCCTCAAAATGACTTCTTTAAGGAGCCCCTCCATGATTTTTTTCCAGGGATTGATGTAAGACTGACCAGCCTATAGTTCCCTGGATCATCCTTCTTCCTTTTTTTAAAGATGGGCACTACATTTGCCTTTTTCCAATCATCCAGGATCTCTCCTGATCTCCACGACTTTTCAAAGATAATGGCCAAGGTCTCATCAACGACATATGCCAACTCCCTGAGAACCCTCGGATGAATTAGGTCCGGGCCCATGGATTTATGTACATTTAGCTTTTTTAGATAGCTCCTAACCTGTTCTTTCCCCACCAAAGGTTGTCCACCTTCATCCCACAACGCATCACTTATCGCATTAGTCTGGGAGCTGTCCTTGTCCATGAAGACAGACGCAAAGAAAGCATTAAGTACTTCAGCTTTCCCTACATCATCTGTCACTGGGTTACCTCCCTCATCTGGTAGGGGACCCACACCCTCTCTGATCACCTTCTTCTTGCTAACATGCCTGTAGAAACTTTTCTTGTTATCCTTTATATTCCTTGCGAGTCACAATTCCAATTGGGCTTTCGCCTTCCTGATAACTGCCCTACATTCTCGAGCTATACATTTATATCCCTCCCTAGACATCTGTCCAAGTTTCCACTTTTTGTAAGCTCCCTTTTTGTGCCTAAGTTTTCCAAGGATTTCCCCAGTAAGTCAGTCTGGTCTCTTACCTTATTTACTTCTCTTGCTGCGCATCAGGATGGTTTCTTTCTGCACCTTCATTAGGGTTTCCTTCAAATACTGCCAGTTTTCCTGGACTCCTTTTATGTTCATGGTAGCATCCCAGGGGATTCTGCCCATCATGTTCCTGAAGGAGTCAAAGTCTGCTTTTCTGAAGTCCAAGGTGTGTAATTTACTGCTCTCTTCCCTTTGTTTGGTCAGGATCCTGAAGTCTACCATCTCATGATCACTGCTTCCAAGGTTGTCACCCACCTCTACTTTCCCTATTAGTTCCTCCCTGTTTGTAAGCAGCAGGTTGAGCTGTGCACGACCTCTGGTCGGGTCCTTCAGCACTTGTACCAAGAAGTGATCCCCAACATTCTCCAGAAACTTCCTGGACTGCTTGTGTACTGCAGTATTGGTCTCCCAAAAGATGTCAGGGTAATTAAAGTCCCCCACGATAACGAGAGCCTGCGATCCAGAAACTTCTCTCAGTTGTCCGAAAAAAGCCTTATCTACCTCATCATCCTTATTTGGTGGCGTGTAGCAGACACCAACCACCACATCTCCAGGGCTGCCTACACCACTAAGCTTGACCTATAGATTCTCAAAAGGCTTTTCTCCCTCTATGTACTGGAGTTCCAAGCAATCATAGTGCTCTCTTACATACGGTGCAACTCCTCCTCCTTTTCTCCCTTGTCTGTTTTTCCTGAACAGTTTATACCCTTTCATGACAGCACTCCAGTCATGCGAGTCATCCCACCAAGTCTCTGTTACCCCAATCAAGTCATAGTTCTTGGACTGGGCCAGGGCTTCTAATTCCTCCTGCTTGTTACCCAGGCTTCTAGCATTGACTGGTTATCTAAGGTGTTTGTACACCAATCTCCCTGCCCTCACTACTCAAACCAAGGGTCCACTTTTGTTGTACATTCCTCTTTGCATTTCTTCCCAGTCTCCAAGTTCCTTTCCTCCCTCAGGGTTTTGGTCACCGTCCCCCAGTGAACCTACTTTAAAGCTGTCCTCACTAAGTTTGCAAGCCTGCTTGTGAAAATGCTCCTTCCTGTCTTGGTTAGGTGGACCCCATCTCTTCCCAATAATCCTTGTGCTCGGAACAGTTTCCCATGATCAAAGAATCCAAAGCCCTCTCTCCGACACCACCTGCATACCCATGCATTTACTTCCTCAATTCAATGGTCCCTACCTAGCCCTTTCCTTTTGACAGGAAGGATGGACGAGAACACCACTTGCACTCCAAATTCTTTGACCCTTCTTCCCAGTGCCACATAATCCGCAGTAACCCGCTCAAGGTCATTCTTGGCCGTATCGTTAGTTCCTGCATGCAGAAGTAGGAAGGGGTAGTATTCTGAAGGCTTGAGCTGTTTTGTAAGGCTCTCAGTCACATCCTGAATTCGAGCTCCCAGTAAACAGCACACCTCATGATATTCCAGGTCTGGTTGGCAGATGGATGCTTCAGTCCTTCTTAGGAAGGAGTCCCCAACCACCACCACCCATCTTTTTCTTATGGGGGTGGTGGTCATTGAACCCCCATCCCTAGAACTACACATCCCATGTCTTGCACAACCCTAGGACTACACATCCCATGTATAAACAGGAAGAGGTGCCACTCAGTGGTACTCCAGGCCCTGGCTGATGCAAGGGGCCATTCCCTGGACGTGTGTGTGGGGTGGCTGAGCAGGGCCCATGATGCCCGGGTGTTCAGGAATTCATGGCTGGGGCAGGAGGGCAAGTATGTCCCCCCATGGGAGCTCCTGCTTGGGGACATCACAATGCCCCCTTGCATTGTGGCTGACGCAGCGTACCTGCTGCACCTGTGGCTCATGCGGCCCTATACTGGGGACACCACGTTGGCCCACGACACCTTTAACGATCGCCTCAACCATGCCAGGGTCACAGTTGAGTGGGCGTTCGGGAGGCTGAAGGGGAAGTTTCACTGCCTCCTCACTAGATCAGATGTCAGCCTCCCAAACGTCCCCACAGTCATTGCCTCCGGTTGTGCCCTCCACAACCTTGTGGATGGTCACCGGGAGCCCTTTATGCAGGGCTGGGCCGCAGACCAGGGGGGGCAGCTATGAGCAGCCTCCTGCTGCTCTGTGCCATGAGGAACAGCAGATGGGGTCAGAGTGCGGGATCCCCTATGCCAGGCCTTCCCACAGTGCCTGCCCTGACACACCTCCAGCCACACCCTGAACCACACCCCACCCCACCCCACATCCCTCACACTCCTCCCTCACCACCATCCCCCAGGAAGTGCCAGGGACACAGGCTAGGGTGAGAACAGGAAACTTTAATGGGGGAAATAAAGTATCATACAACACAGAACTGAATGTGGAAACCTTTGGTGTGCATGGGGAGACTGGTTAGCAGTGCGGAGGTAGGGGCTCTGGTGGGGGACTGAACTGGAGATGGGGGCTGGGATGGGGACCAACCAGGGAGGGGCCTGGGTGGGGGACTGAACTGGAGCATAGGGCTGGGATGGGGGTTGGGTCAGTTGGTTTGAGGCATGGGGGCCTGGGAGCCATGTCGGCCATGGCCGCCCCTACTACCCCAGGACCAGGGTCCCCTGTGGGGCTGTGACAGGGCTGGGACCACGGGGAGGTAGGAGTGGGGTGAGGGTGCTGCGGGGCCTGCCCCCATGGGCTATGCGGGAAGGGCCACTGGAGCTGGGCCAGGTGTGCCCACCTGTCAGCAGCCACTGGGCCAGCTCGAGGCGCTTAGCTGGCAACAGGTCCACCACACATCGGGCAGCGGCAGAAGGGGTGGTGGCTGGAGGGGCAGCCATGGGAGGGACCGGTGAGGGGGCCCCCCACATGCTGCCTGCACCACAAGCATGGCCCAGGCAGCTCCCATTGGCAGGTTTCCAGCCAGTGGAAGCTAGGAAATTGTGCTGGGTAGGGGGCAGTACACAAAGTGCACCCCCCCACCTCCAGTGCACTGCATACAGAGAACACATGGTCCCCACAAACACCTGCTTTGAGCAGTGTATGGGGTGAAGGGGTGCACCAGCCAGGCAGCAGCTGGGCTGTGGGACAGTGGGGGTCTGGATGTGGTGCTTTGGCAGGCCAGTTCTGCCCTATGGGCCATATTTTGTCTGCCCCGTATTAGAGGTCTATAAAAGCATGAATGGTGTGGAAAAACTGCATAAGGAAATGTTATTTACTCTTTCACTAACATAACACAAGAAGGTCTCCCAGTGAAATTTGTAGGCAGCATATTTAAATTATTCCTTCCCGGTCAGCCTGTGGAACTCTGCGCTGGGGATGGGAGAAATGCCCAAACTAGAACTGGATTGTAAGGCTAACAAAATGCTTAAGAGAAAAACAGGTTCCATGCACATCAGGCTCCAGGGCTCTGTCTACACTAGAGGTTTTTCCTGGCAAAACTGGGCTTTTTTCAGGAAAAACCATGCAACGTCTACGCGCAAAATGTGCTTTGTTGACAGTTTGTCAACAAAATCCAGCACATCTGCTGGCAGCGTTATACCTCTCCCCATTCAGGTATAACGCCTCTCTCAACAGTGTTCTCTCAAACAAAACAGCCATGTAGATGGTCTGGGGGCCTTCCAGTTCACCAGGCAGACCTGTCTGCAGAGCTTCCTGTCAGCCGTTCTGTTGAGAAAGGGCTAGACCAGAGGTTAGCAAACTGTGGCTCCAGAGCCACATGTGGCTCTTTAAGTAGCCACTTGTAGCTCCTAGTGCTGCCACTGCTGACTCCATGTGGCTCTGGAGGCAGCAGCTGCTTAAACAAAGCCTTCAGTTAAAGCTACGTTTAGTTTTTTTTTGTTTAAGTGGCAGCAGATCCAGAGCCACTGAGCAGTCAGGAGTAGTAGAGTAGGAAGCTTGGAAGTGAAAGCCACCCAGCAGGGGGCCGCCCCACCTGGGTGGAAGTCAGCTGTCAGGAGAGTAGGGGCGGCAGAGCCTGGCCCTGCGGTAGCCATGCAGCCCGCCACAAAAGCGGTGGGGAGCAGTGGAGGAGCTGTGTGCACTGAGGCAAGTTAATCCTGCAGGCAAGGGGGGAGGTTGGGACTGAGAGGGGTTAAACCTGGGGGTGGGGGGTTGGGTTTGCAGGATGCAGAGGTAGATCCTGGGTGTTGGGGGTGAATTTGGGGGCTGAGGCAGGTACAGCCTGGAGATGGGGGTAACGTAATGGGTACATATAATTGTGGCTACGTCTACACGTGAAGCCAACATCAAAATAGCCTATTTTGATGAATAACGTCTACACGTCCTCCAGGGCCGGCAACGTCGATGTTCAACTTCGACGTTGCTCAGCCCAACATCGAAATAGGCGCAGCGAGGGAACGTCTACACGTCAAAGTAGCACACATCGAAATAGGGATGCCAGGCACAGCTGCAGACAGGGTCAATGGGCGGACTAGCGCTTCCGGGGCAACAGCTAGCCGCTCCCTTAAAGGGCCCCTCCCACATACACTCAGCCTGCACAGCACGTGGTCTGAGGAGCCATAGGCACACAGACCCCAGGCGCTGCAGTCATGGACCCCCAGCAGCAGCAGCAGCAGCAGCAGCAGCAGCAGCAGCAGCTAGAGGTCCACCCAGCCCTCCCAGCAGGAGCAGGGCTTCCCTGGCCCATGCCATGTGGGAGGCAGCTGACTACCTTCTTGCCCCAGGGGAGGAGATGCCCCCAGGGCAGCAGGGCTCAACCCCTACCCCTGCAGCACCCCGCTCCACCCCCCGCCTCACACGCTGGCGGCTGTGGAGCTACCCCCACCAGCACCGACTGGTGGGAGCGGCTGGTGCTTGAGGAGTGGGACGACGACCACTGGCTCAGGAACTTCAGGATGACCCGCCAGACATTCCTGGAGCTGTGCCAGTGGCTCACCCCCGCACTCAGGCACTGGGACACTGCCATGCGGCGTGCCCTCCCTGTGGAGAAACGGGTCGGCATCGCTGTCTGGAAGCTGGCCACTCCGGACAGCTACCAATCAGTGGGGCAGCAGTTTGGTGTCGGAAAGGCCACCGTCGGGGCTGTCTTCATGGAGGTAAGAGAACCCACAGGGGGAGGCCAGGGCAGGGCAGGGGGGCCAAGGCAGAGCAGGGGGGCCAGGGCAGGGGGGCCAGGGCAGGGCAGGGCCACGCACACCCTGCTCACCCCTCATTGGGGCTGTCCCATGTGCTTTCTCTGCAGGTCATGCGTGCCATCAACGCCATGCTCCTGCACAGGCTCGTGAGGCTGGGGGACCCACATGCCACTGTCACCGCCTTTGCCACCCTGGGCTTCCCCAACTGCTTCAGGGCTCTGGATGGGACTCACATCCCCCTCCGCGCCCCGCAGCACAGTGGAGGACGATACCTCAATCGGAAGGGCTACCATTCTATCGTCCTGCAGGCCTTAGTGGACAGCCGGGGACGTTTCCAGGACATTTACGTGGGCTGGCCTGGCAGCACCCACGACGCCCGGGTTTTTCGGAACTCGGGCCTGTGCCGCCGGCTGGAGGCGGGGACCTACACCCCCCAGCGGGAGATCCCTCTGGGGGACACCACCATGCCCTTCTGTGTCATCGCAGATGCGGCCTACCCGCTCCGGCCGTGGCTCATGCACCCCTACACGGGCCATCTCTCCGCTAGCCAGGAGCGCTTCAACGAGCGCCTGAACCGTGCGCACCAGGTGGTGGAGCGCTCATTTGACCGCCTCAAGGGACGCTGGCGATGTCTCCTGACTCGCCTGGATGCGGGCCCCAACAACATCCCCCAGATTGTGGGTGCCTGCTGCGCCCTGCACAACCTTGTGGAGAGCAAGGGGGAGACCTTTCTGCAGGGCTGGGCCGCGGAGGCCGGCAGGGCACACGTGCAGCCACCTGCTGCCCCCAGTCGGCAGGTGGACCCAGAGGGGACCAGGGTCCGGGAGGCCCTGCAGGCCCACTTCGACCAACAGGGTGTGGGGTGAACTCTGCCCAGGCCCCCTACTGCCCGCCCCTTCCTCCACCACACTCCTGCCCCAACGCCCACACCATGGAGCACCCCACCGCCCCCGCCTCCCACTTGTCCTGGACAAATGACAGCACGAACTTGTGGCTGAACGTAAACTTTTTTTTGGTCTTTCAGAACCTTTTGTTTTTTGTATGTAAATAAATAAATATGTGAAACACAAAACAAAAAGTAGGGACAAACGTTCAACAAAAGCAAGATGTGCACAAATAAAACAATACAACAACAAAGCAAACAAGTGTGCGCCATCAACAAAAAAGAAAACCAGGGAGGAGAACGGGGAGAACTATTTACATGGGGGGGACGGGGCAAACGGGGGCACCAAAAAAAAACAGTCCAACTATATACAACAAGGGGGGGGCCACGTCCCGGGCCCCTCGCCCCTATAGCCCAGCACTGGGCGTGCCCGGCCGGGAGCCCTGCCGTGCCTGCAGTCTGGTCCGCGGCTGGGTGGGAGCGGGCTGGACTGGAAGGTATCGGTGCCGGCGAGTCTCAGGTGGCTCCAGGGGTCCCTCGGCGCTCTGGCCCTCGCGGGTGGGTGGTGGGGCGATGGCGGACGGCCCGGCGACGGCCGGAGCAGCTGGTGGTGGGGCTGCAGGAGCGGGCAGGGCGGGCGATGGCTCGGCCGGCGCGGCATGGGGGGCCAGGTAGTCGACCAGCCAGTTGAATGTCTGCATATAGGCCCCCCATGCCTCCTGGCACCAGGCCAGCGCCCGCTCCTGCAGCTGGAGGTGCTGCTCCAAGACCTCCAGCTGCCGGCGGAGGATGGCCAGCAGCTGGGGGTCCGTCGCCGTCGCCGGTAGTAGGCGCGGGGTCTGCCGTCTAGCCCTCCGCGGGGCCGGTCGTTCCTCGGCCGAGGGGCTGCCCTGGAGCGATGGTCCCGGAGGGCTCTCCGGGACAACTGAGGCCTCGCCGGCGCTCTCTTCCGGTCCTTCGGATGGTGCAGGTGCAGGTGCAGGACACAGGAGAGGAGGGGGGAAAGAAGAATGGAGACAGGCGTTAGTGTGGGCCCCGAGCCGTGGCCTCTGTCCCCCCAGCCCTGTGCTGCAGGTTCCCCATCCCCGTCCCTGGGAGATGCTGCTGTGATGGATGGGGTTCAGGGGTCCCCCTGCCCTGCACCCCGTCCCCTGGTGGGAGCGACTCTCACTTCACCCCGCAGGGTCTGAGAGCAGGAGAGCTTTCTTAGCCCACAGATGGCCAGTTTCTGGCAGGAGTGACAGCACCAGCTGTTGGAAGAGACAGTCCTTCCAACCCGTCGTGGGGAGAAGACCCCAAGGGGGGCCCCTCTGGGATGCAGCTTTCCCCCTCCTCAGGCTGGCTGCCTACCAGCTCTCCCTTCCCCTAGCCTCCACCTGTGGCCCCCGCCCTCGCCCCCCAATTCCAAGCCAGCTCGGCTCCTCCCTCCTGTTTGTTCAGGGCAGAGGTGTCACCTGCCAGCTGTAGCGCCAGGATCCTCCTTTGGCCCTGGGAGCTCTTCGGCTCTTGTGGCTCATATGTAGCCTGAGTCTCCCTTTGGCACTCCCCCCACTCCATCACATGCTGCTGCTGCTGCGGGGTGTCCCACCCCCTCCGCCCGGGGGCCCCTCGAGGTTCCGCTCCCCCCTGGCCCGGGGATGGGGCATGGCACTGTCATGCAGGGTGGGGGGGCAGGGGCTGATGGCTGCAGTGCTGTGAGGGCCATGGCCCTGGTGTCCTTGGGGCCATGGCCATGTGAGCGTGTGGGGGGCCCTGGACACATCTCTGTTACCCCTGCCCCTCCAGCCCTGGGGTGTCCACCAGAGAGGGGTACCTACCTGTGGGTCCGCTCCCACGGTCCGGAGATCCCCGGGGGTTGGAGGCCCTGCTGCTGCTCCGGGATGGCAGGAGGAGGATCTGCAGGCTGGATTCTGCGGAGGAGGAGCCCCCCTCCTCCTCCTCCTCCTCCTCCTGCCGCGATGTCCCGGGGATGGCCTCCGGGGGGGGCCCCCCGGGGTGCGGGGCTTGCCTCTGGGGCGGACTCCGGCTGCAGGGCCTGCTGGGGCTCGTCAGCTGAGGTGTCAAGGGTGGCCGGAGGGGAGGAGGTGTGCTGGGGGCCCAGGATGTCCCTGAGCTCCCTGTAAAAGGGGCAAGTGACGGGGGCGGCCCCAGATCGGCTGGCCGCATCCCGGGCCCAGGCGTAACCCTGCCGCAGCTCCTTGACCTTACTCCTCACATGATCTGGAGTGCGGGCAGGGTGACCCCGGGCAGCCAGGCCATCGGCCAGCCGAGCGAACGCATCCGCTTTCCGCCTCTTGCTCCCCATTACCTGGAGCACCTCCTCCTCGCTCCAGAGCCCTAGCAGGTCCCGCAGCTCGGCCTCCGTCCAGGAGGGGCCCTGCTGCCGCTTTCCAGACTGGCTGCCCTGGCTCCCCTTGGGGGGGGCCCTGGGGGCGCTGGGGGGGCTCCTGGCTAGCCATCGCCGCTGGGTGGGTGGCTGATGGCTGTGCAGGCTCGCCGCGTGTGCAGGCTGCAGCCTGCACATTGCCTCAGCTTCCTGCAGAGTCAGGGCGGGGTAGGGTACCTTTAAGGGGCTGCTCCACGCGGCCACCAGTGAGCTGAGGGGCTGGAGAGAGCGTCTCTCAACCCCCCAGCTGATGGCCGCCATGGAGGACCCGCCAATTTCGACGTTGTGGGACGCGGATCGTCTACACTGTCCCTACTTCGACGTTGAACGTCGAAGTAGGGCGCTATTCCTATCCCCTCATGGGGTTAGCGACTTCGACGTCTCGCCACCTAACGTCGAAGTTAACTTCGAAATAGCGCTCGACGCGTGTAGCCGCAACAGGCGCTATTTCGAAGTTAGTGCCGCTACTTCGAAGTAACGTGCACGTGTAGACACAGCTTGTGTGTGCACTGGTATTGAATGGGGGTGATAAAAAGCATGGATTGATATTGTTTATTAAATACTGTCTCCTATTCACTTGCATTGTGGCTCTTGGAGGACTAATTTTGTAACTGAATTTGAAAAAAATGGATCTTCTTGCGATTTCGGTTGCAGACCCCACAGCTAGGCAGTCTGGCTGCTCTCTGCCAACAGAGCGGATTGCTCTTTCAATCTGCTTTTATGTGTAGACGCAATCTGTCAACAGAAGTTTTGCAGGGAAATCCCTTCCAAAAGTGACTTCTGCCAACAGGGGCTTTTCATGTAGATGTAGCCTGAAAGACTTCCGTATAGAAGGAAAGGTACGCTCAGAAGTGAAAGGGGCAGCAGGGGGCTTTGCCATCTGATTGTTTCAATCTTAATGTGCTAAAGTTCTGTATTCCTTCTTACGTATTTTTGTGCCCGGTTATTCTTCCTAATCTTTTCTTTTCAGAATGGACTGGTTACACCTTGAAAACTTTGCAGGGTGAAAACAAGAAGAGCAACTAAAATTAGTATCAAATAAAAGACAAAGGATACAACAAAATTTCTTGCTTTGAGAATTCTGTGAGCAGAGAGTGGTAAAAATTGTTGAAAGGAATAAACATACCATACAGAAAGGCTGAGAGTATCAATTTTCTTTTAACTGAACAGATAAAGATGTTTCTTTGCAGGAGGAAAATAAATTGCACTGAGACTAAAATGGTTTGATTTGGCTTATGCACACCTTTATGGCTGTGAGATATGTACAAAGGAACAATAGCAAAGCCACATTTGTTCTGGTGAGTTTTGATACTATGTTTGACAATGAATTTTATATATTAGTCTGTTCAAATAAATTAAAATCTACTTTCTAAATAAATGGAAGCTGGAAGAGAGCAAAAAGGAAGACAGCAGCTGACAGTATCATTGATCTGTGCAAAAAAATTAATATGTCCTTTGTTGTAAATTCTTTTTATCATGCGAATTTCTATCAATTGAAACATCATGTTCAGCATGAATATCCTGAGGGCAACAACAGCCGGAGAAATTCACTCTGTACCACACAAATGCTGAGCTTCAGCCTGAGTAGGGGTGATCATTTCAAAGTGTAAACAATAACGTTTAAAGAAATAATAAAAGGGAACTGAAAACAAGTAATAACATAATTAAAAAGCAGCCTCCTGAGATACATGAAGAGGCTAGGGGGTGGGATGGGGGAGAGCAGGAAAAAAATATCCAATCCTTCAACAGGAGGACTTCTGCGAGGAAAAAAGCAGTAAGAGAAATTGCTTTCAGAGGAAAATGGATTTTTTTCCACATTGTGGAGAATTGGGTTTGAAAACCTGAGGATCGGATCCAATCAAATCCAAGTCACGGTAAAGACTAATCAATGTGACTTTTGATTTGTTAGATGGCTGAAGGCACTCATTCAGCTCAGATTCCTGTTCTTGAAACAATGAAGTGGGGTTAATTCCCAGTGCAAGCAATTCTCCCTGCTCCTCACATCAGCCACTCTTCTATAAAATAAGTATATGAACTCTAATAAACAGGTAATAGGTCATTTCAATAGGGAGACCAAAGATGGAAGAGGCCAGGCACTGAATTACATTTTCATCTCTACAGAGGATTCATGTGGGTCAGGCACAAAATTTGTGCCAGCATAGAGTTTAAGGCCAAAGGGGACCACCACATGATCCATTTTGCCCCCCTGGACATTACAGACAACGAACACCATCCAGCACCTGCATGTGAAACACAGCAAATGAAATTAGACCAAAGTAGCACAGCACTCAGGAGACCAGACTTGAGAATAGGAGACAGAAGTACCAAAGTCTATGGCTCCTGCAATTGCCTGGAAATAATGAAGCGAGAAATACTCCGAGAATCCTGTCAAGTTGCCCGCAGCCATGTGCTGCAGAGAAAGGTAAGCTTTCCCCCCCACCCCCGCTCCACGACTAAGTTCACTACATGTCTGATCTGGGGGAAAATGCCTCAGAATCCTGGCCCTCCCAGGCTCCATCTGCAACCATCTTTTCCTGTCTGATACTGTGTATATCTCAGGCTTTTGATACTGTCTTGTATGACTTTCTCATGTACGCTCTAGGGAAATACAATATACACGGAGCTACTATAAGGTGGGCTCATAACTGGTTCCCTGAGAGTAGTTATCAATGGTTCACAGTCATACGGGAAGGGCATAATGTGTGAGTTCACACGGGGTTTATTCTGGTTCTGTTCAATATCTTCATCAATGATTTAGATCAGTGAGACTCAAAGTAGGGTCTGTGGACCCTTGTGGATTCACAAGGGCACTGCAAGTCCTGGAGCTGAGTGTGGAGTCCATATTGCCACAGCTCCGTGCTGTCTCTGTGTCATTAGTGTGGCCACCCACCCTGCTGATAAACTGCACTCCTTGAAACTGTACATGGTGCTGGCCATGACTCTCCTTTTCTCTCTTACTCCCAGCAGAGATGGGGGCAGCAGGACAGCTGAAACAGGGAAGAGGCTGGGCTCCACACTCACATGCAGGAGCTGCCCATACTCCACAGCTCCATCATGCAGTTCATCATCCCTGGCAACCTTGACTCCAGGCTCAGCTGCAGGACCCACCTCCATTCCACAGCTAACTTCCTTTTTCATCCAAATTTCTTTTGATAAAGACCCCATAGGTGCCTACATTTCTGGCACTGGACATGTGTAAAGCTACTTCATTCCTGATCCCTGGCATCTAGCTCATTCCCAAGCCCTGGTAGAATATTTAAACTAGATGTTCCCCTGCCAATATTATTTGCAGTGCCTGTTCTGGTAGGAACTGTCAGGGCAGGGAGTATTAGATCAGGACCCAAACAAACACAGGCATGGGAGGAAGTACCAAGGTATTAGGAACTCTTGTTAATAGCTTGGATGGATTAGATTTTTATTATTAAATGTCAATTTCACTGTACACACAAACCAACACAAAATATTTCCATTTGTCACCTTCAAAATTTACAGATAGGAAAAGTAAGAACATGCTGCTTGAAAACTTTTGAGTTTGATCTATGTACTTCCTATATTATGACAAAGAAAGCTGACCATTTTCATTTTAATGTGTACAAACTGTTAATTTTTTGAATCTCAGTTTCTAATGCCATTTAATAATATTGCCTCATCCCACAATTTTCCCAAAGTATGAAAATTTAAATCAATAAAATAAAAAGTGTAAATAAATATCAATGTTTTTATCATGATTTTTCATGTACTATAGCTTTCCATGAACATTAGTAGGCTTGGGCATTCTTGAAAAAAATTTAAACCAAAATGGGATTCTTCAGTTTCCTGAAGTTTGAGAACCACTGATTTAGATAGTGGCCTAAACAGTACATTATAAAGTTTGAAGCTGATACCAGGTTGGAGGCTTTGGAGGATAGCGTTATAATTCAAAATGATCTAGATGAACTGGAGAAAAGGTCTGAAGTAAATAGGATGAAATTCTATCTATCTATCCATCTATTATACATGTTAGATAGATCGATAGATAGATATCGATCTAATATAGATAGATAGATAGATAGATAGTGAGCAGATTACTAGATATTCTGGGCATTACAGAGAAATGTAGTGGAGTAGCTGCCAAGACAGGCATACAGATATGGAAGACTGCCGGTTTCAAAACCCACAGCACCACATTCCCACCCACCCCTCCACCACTGTAGGAGATGCCAGGGTTGGGCAGTGAAGGATTGGGCATCACTCCCATGGGCAGCCTCAGCAAGCCCTTTAGACCTCCCAGTCCCTGCACTGAGCCTCCTGTACTTAACTGTAGAAATTATGTATATATGAATTACTATTATTAATGACCACCTTATTACTGTTCTTGGGTTAAGGAGGCAACTTTGGGCTCCCTTACAGTAAAAGAAGTAGACAATAAATTGGATGCCCTGATTTTCTTAAAGATTATTATTCAGTCAGTGAGTTGCTTGTGAGTTCAAACCAATTCTCCAAGAGGATGTTTTTCTATATTATAAGAAAAGCCAGTGTGTCCTGGGTGAAGGTAGAGATCAAATGGGAGGAGACAGAAAATGAAGTTGTGCTAGAGAAAGGTCTCCATAAATAGTTTCTGAAAAAGTGTGTGTTTTCTCTTTCCTGCTATCATATATAAATGCTTGAGGAATAAAACAGAAATTCAGGTACCTAGGTGTAAAGGATTTACTGAATATAAAAATGTATTTATATATTTACTTTGGCACTAATAGGTGGACATGCTCACTTTGCCTATGCTTAGGGTTGCCCATTACTTCCCTTTACAAGACTGTTTTCAGTGTAGTATAATTTTACCAAATTTTACCATTCAGACTGTCAGTATCCATCTTGGGGACCCCCCTCATGTTGGTGGCTGCTGTTGCTTACTTTCTGGCGAATCACTTCATCCATTTCCAAAAACAAGGATAAGGAAAGTGTGTTTCTCAACATTAAAAAGGCCTTGGCTCCCCTTTTTGGAGCCCTGTCGTGCATTTGCAGTTTGGAGTAAGGACTTGACATCTGGCAGTGGAGTGGCTTTATGTCACAGATGTGTCTTTGAGCATCCCCCTGAAGAGCAGCCCTAATTTAGCCCTGTTATAGGCCTTTGGAAGGAAAATGTGATTTACACATGCTCAGTAAAGACTTTACAGCATTTAGCAGAGACAGTTTCTGAAGCTTCCATCTTTATTGAGCATGGTCCTTCCCCTCACTTGTCCTAATGTTCACTCTTGATCAAAATGCCCATGAAGCACTCCCATCTAGTGACCGAGCATAGCCCAGGGCTCCAGGAACGAAGTTTTATTTTTCCTGCAATGGCTGCTCCTGGCTTTGAGGAAGGAGACTGTCTTCCCCAAGCTGCGTCTACACGTGCACGCTACTTCGAAGTAGCGGCAGTAACTTCGAAATAGCGCCCGTCACGTCTACACGTGTTGGGCGCTATTTCGAAGTTGAAATCGACGTTAGGCGGCGAGACGTCGAAGTTGCTAACCCCATGAGCAGATGGGAATAGCGCCCTACTTCGACGTTCAACATCGAAGTAGGGCCGTGTAGACGATCCGCGTCCCGCAACATCGAAATAGCGGGGTCCTCCATGGCGGCCATCAGCTGGGGGGTTGAGAGATACTCTCTCTCCAGCCCTTGCGGGGCTCTGTGGTCACCGTGTGCAGCAGCCCTTCGCCCAGGGCTTCTGGCTGCTGCTGCTGCAGCTGGGGGTCCGTGCTGCATATACAGGGTCTGCAACTAGTTGTTGGCTCTGTGTATCTTGCACTGTTTAATGAAAGTGTGTCTGGGAGGGGCCCTTTAAGGGAGCGACTTGCTGTTGAGTCCGCCCCGTGACCCTGTCTGCAGCTGTGCCTGGCTCCCTTATTTCGATGTGTGCTACTTTGCCGTGTAGACGTTCCCTCGCTGTGCCTATTTCGATGTTGGGCTGAGCAACGTCGAAGTTGAACATCGACGTTGCCAGCCCTGGAGGACGTGTAGACGTTATTCATCGAAATAGCCTATTTCGATGTCGCAACATCGAAATAAGCTATTTCGAAGTTGGGTGCACGTGTAGACGTAGCCCCAATGTCCCCTCTCTTGAAGCAGATCGCATGTGATTCCAATGACAGACAGACCTAGGTAGTGCAGGGAGGGCCTTGAGGAGCAGGTAGAAACAAGGAGATGGGGGTACGGACTTGGATGGTAGGCTCTTGGGGAAGTGTTTGTGAGGGTGAGCAGGAGAGGGAGAATCTGAGACAAGGAGGCAATGGGGAAAGGGCATGTATTCTGGAGAAAGGGGCAAGTAGAGACCAAGAGTGAGAGAAGAAAATAACAGAACGAGAAATGGAGGAGGAAACTGGGACTGGCTGGGAAAGGAAACTCAGGAACATTGCTTCTTGTTCTGCCATCTGCCAGCTTTGAGAATAGCCTGGTTCCTTCCCCTTTAGAACCTCTGTCAGGCAGTTCAAGGCAGCTGTGAAATTTACCCCCACATTATTCTCTTCTGGAGATAAAATACACTCAGATCCCTCAGTCTCTTCTCACAAGTCATGTGCCTCAGCCCCTAATCATTTTCATTGCCCTCTGCTAGACTCTCTCCAATTTCTCCAAATCTTTCCAGAGGTGGGGGGCCCCAAACTGTACACAATACTCCATATGTGGCCTTTCCAGTGCCAAATAGAGAGGAATGATCACTTCCCTCAGTCTGCTGGCAATGCTCCTACAAATACACCAAAATATGTAATTAGCTTTGTTGGCAACAAGGGCACACTCTTGACTCATAACCAGCTTCTCATCTACAATAATTCCCAGGTCTTTTTCTGCACAACTGCTGCCTAGCCAGTGGGTCCCCATCCTGTATCAGAGCTTGGGATTCTTCTGTACTAAGTGCAGGACTCTGCATTTCTCCTTGTTGAAACTCATCAGATTTCTATTGGCCCAGTCCTCCAATTTATGTAGATTTCTCTGGACCTGATTCCTACCCTCCATAGTGTCTATCTCTCTCTGCAGCTTAATGTCATCCATGAACTTGCTGAGGGTGAAAACCAGCCCACCATACATATCATTAATGAAGACATTGAAAAGTATTGGCCCCAGGACCAGCCCCTGAGGTACACTGCTTGATACTGTCTTCCAACTAAACATCAACTCATTGACTACTAATCATTGAGCTTGATGATCTAGCCAGTTTTCTCTCCATCTTATAGTCCATTCAGCCAGGCCACAATTCTTTAACTTGCTGGTAAGCATGCTGTGTGAATCCATATCAAAACTTTTGCTAAAGTCAAACTTCTACAACATTTACCACTTTCTCCATATCCACAGAATCATTTATGTCATCATAGAAGGCAATCAGGTTGATCAGGCATAACTTGCCCTTGGTGAATCCATGCTGACTGTTCCTGATCACCTTTCTCTCCATCAACTATATCAAAATTGATTCCCTGAGGACCTGATCCATGATTTTTCCAGGGACTGAAGGGAGGCTGAGAGGTATGTAGTTCTCTGGATCCTGCTTCTTCCCCTTTTTAAGGACAGGCACCACATTTGCATTTTTCCAATCACCTGCAACCTCACCTGAGAGACAAGTGTTTTCAAAGATAATGGGCAGTGGCTCTACAATCACATTGCCCAGCTCCCCCAGCACCCTCAGATACGTTAGATCTGGCCCCATGGACTTGTGCTTGTCCAGCTTTCCTAAGTAGTCTTTAACCTGTTCTCTCTCTAATGAGGCTTGCTCACCTCCTCCCCATCCTAGCCTGTCTGGTGGAACAATCTGCGAGCTGACCTGGTCTCTGAAGACTGAGACAAAAAGCATTGAGTACAGTTTTTTTTTATATGAGACATCACTGGGATGCCTTCCCTATTCTGTATGGGACCCACACTTTTCCTGACTTCTTACGTGTAAAAACCCTTCTTGTTATCCTTCACAGCCCTTGTTAGCTGCAACTCTAATTGCACTTTGACCTTTTGGATTACATCTCTGCATACCCAAGCAATGCTTTTCTACTCCTCCCTAGTCATCTGTACCAGATTTCACTTCTTGTAAACTTCATTTTTGTGTTTAAGCTCACCAAAGATTTCTCGGTTAAGACAAGCTGGTCGCCAGCCATATTTGCTATTCTTTCTGCACACTGGGATGGTTTGTTCCTGTGTGCTCAATAAGGCTTCTTTAAAATACAGACTGCTCTCCTGGACTTCTTTCCCTCTCATATTAGCCTCCCAGGGGATCCTGCTCAAAGTCTGTTCAACCTCTCCCAGCTTGGTATTGTCGCAAACCTTATAAATGTACTCCCTATTCCATTATCTAAATAATTTATGAAGACATTGAATGGAACTCAATATGCCCTTCCAGCTTGATTATGAACCACTGATAACTAATCTCAAGGAATTTTTTTCCAACCAATTATACACCCACCCTATAGGAGCTCCGCATAGGTTGTGTTTCCCTAGGTGATGTTTTTCACTATGGATGATGAAAAAAATAATTGCCCAAAAGATCAGTAGTCATGTCAAAATTACTAGTGGTGCGACAGACAGGGGAAAGCCAAACAGGGTATTTGGTGTCTGGGGAGAGAAAAGATACTTTTTGTCTCAATCTTTGACAAGGTTCAAGCTTGTTTAGAATAGATGACAGGACCCAAGCACGGATGCTTTTCAGAAGGTGCCGGGACTTGCTAGCATTTGGGGGAAATAAATATAAAGTATCTTGGTGAGGGGAGGAGACACACTGTTTTTGCCCCCAGTTCAAGTTGTACCTACTGCTATGACCTATGTGTTTTAAATCATATCATCTGCCACTTTACACTCACAAATAATTTTTCGGCTCTGGATCTCTAAGCACTTTGCAAAGCAGAATAAATACCATTAATCCCATTTTACACATGGAGAAACTCAGGCACACAGAGGTTACATGAGTTGTTCAACATCACATGCTGGGTCAACAGCACAGACAGGAATACGACCCGGGTCTCCTGATTCCCCCACCTCACGCTCCATTTACTGAACTTTCTCTTTAGGCTTAAATTTTTCTAACATTAGCAATGTTTCCTGTAACTGCTAATTACAGACTAAGAGACTATTTACAGTTAAACAACATTTATAGAAAAATAAAGGCAATAGGAGAGAGAGTGTGAATGTTCTTTGTGGTTGCCATGGGCTTCGGTGCTTAATATCTAGATTATCTCACATGGTTTCTCTCCAGTACTCTGGTGTTCTTAGATGAGCTAGTAAGCCTCTTGAGCCCTGTCTGTATTAGCACTGCAAGTTTCTCAATGATTTCTTTTCACAGGAATCTTACAGTAGTCACTCTTAAAACCACATCTTGGGAAAAATGAACCTTAGTAATCTACAACAACTAAAAGCTTTTTTAGAAACCAGACTATTTTATGAGCTATTTTTTTAAAATCTTGCCTGAGAACACAGAGCATCCATCAACAGAGAACAGTGGAAAATGCAATGATGAGATGTAATCCAGAAAGGAACACATAATTTGGTTACGTTTCACTCTACTCTGACCACATGTGCAATTTATGCCTCAATTACTGCAGTTACAGAGGAGGTTACAGAAGCATGTTATGGCCAATTCAGTGAGTGGCTGACAAACAAACTAGGCATGATTTAGTTAATAGGTATCAGAGACTTTAAAAGTCTACCCATATGTCCTGATTTTATATCAGGACAGAGATACTGGTGTGTTAGAAACACCTTAGATTATATCCTATGGGTAACCAATAGGATTTCTCACACCAAATACTATCTGAGTCTAGTATCTGCAACTCATTTCAGTAGTTCTGCCCAATCACTCAGGTGCATAATGCCTTTCTCTTTGTTGAATAGTAACAGAGAGTAAGCCGTGCTAGTCTATACACTATCAAAACAAAAAGCAGTCAAGTAGCACTTTAAAGACTAGCAAAATAGTTTATTAGGTGAGCTTTCGTGGGACAGACCCACTTCTTCAGACCATATCCAGACCAGAACAGACTCAATATTTAAGACACAGAGAACCAAAAACAGTAAGCAAGGAGGACAAATCAGAAAAAGATAATCAAGGTGAGCAAATCAGAGAGTGGAGGGGTTGGGGGGGAAGATCAAGAATTAGATTGAGTTAAGTATGCAGATGAGCCCCTATAGTGACTCAGAAAGTTCACATCCCAATTTAAACCATGTGTTAATGTTCCAAATTTGAATATAAATGTCAGTTCATCTGCTTAATTCGGACCTTGATTATCTTTTTCTCAGTTGTTCTCCTTGCTTACTGTTTTTGGTTCTCTGTGTCTTAAATATTGAGTCTGTTCTGGTCTGAATATGGTCTGAAGAAGTGGGTCTGTCCCACGAAAGCTCACCTAATAAACTATTTTGCTAGTCTTTAAAGTGCTACTTGACTGTTTTTTGTTTTGATAGTGTATAGACTAGCACGGCTTACTCTCTGTTACTATTCAATATGAAAGGCAATATATTTAGCCGTTTGGAATGGAGATCCATCAACTACATGAAAAAACTCGCCCAGATCCAGACAGACATCATCTTTCTCTCCAAATGCAAGAAAATGGACATTATACCCAAGGGACTGGCAGTGAAAAACCCATTACAATCAACATACTACACTGACTACAGTGAACATCTATGCAACACGCTTTCTAAGAAACTGCAGAACCACTTGATCAAAATCCTTTACAATAAACAAAAGATGATCAAAAATGAACTCTCTGAACTTGAAATTATCATCAACGAACAGGCATCCACACAAGACCCCACAGTACAAAACTTTACCAGTGCCAGACAAGATATTTATAAAACACACTTCCTCTATCTACAAAAAAGAAAAGAGAATAAATTTTCTTCATTACTTCATTCCTCAGGATGCTTCAACCACAATAACAGTAGCTCGACCAACAACATTGTTAACCTCTCAAACTACCAACTGAGCCCTGCAGAGAAGTCTCACTTATCCCGGGGTCTTTCCTTCTGCCCTACTTCCCCCACGAACTTAATACAATTCTGTGGGGACCTAGAAGCCTTCTTTCGCCACCTCCATCTAAAGGAATTTTTCCAGCACACCTATGAACAGCAGTCTGACTCTCTCAACCCCCCCTACCAACAACAAAAGAAGAAGAACTCTACGTGGACTCCCCCTGAGGGTCGTAGTGAAAGTCTGGACTTCTATATACAGTGCTTCCGCAACCGTGCTCAGTCTGACATTATACACAAACAATGCCAGATAAGACACAATCTCAACTATGCTGAACACTATGCTGTACTATGCTGTCCAGAGTCTCAAAAATAACCAAGACATCATAATAAAACCAGCTGACAAAGAGGGTGCTGTTGTCATCCTGAATAAGTCAGATTATGAACAGGAGGCAGCCAGACAACTCTCCAACACCACATTTTACAGACCTCTCTCTGCTGATCCCACTTTGGAATTCCAAAGGAAATTACAACAACTACTGAAGGAACTCCCTGCTGCTACTCGGGACCTCATTAACTCAGACACACCATCTGAGCCACAGCCTGGATTATTCTATTTACTTCCCAAAATCCAAAAACCTGGAAACCCTGGATGCCCTATCATTTCAAGTATTGGCACCCTTACCACCGGACTATCCAGTTACGTGGACTCCCTCCTCAAACCCTATGCCACCAACGCTCCCAGCTATATCCGAGACACCACCAACTTCCTGAGGAAATTACAAAACATCGGAAAAGTTCCTGATAATGCCATCCTTGCCACAATGGATGTAGAGGCTCTGTACACTAATATTCCACATAAAGACGGATTACAAGCGATCAGGAACACCATCCCTGATGCCACCACAGCCAATCTGGTGTCTGACCTCTGTTACTTTGTTCTCACACACAATCATTTCTGTTTTGGGGACAATTTATACCTCCAGATTAGTGGAACTGCTGTGGGCACCCGCATGGCCCCACAATATGCTAATATATTTATGGCTGACCTGGAACAACGATTCCTCAGCTCTCGTCCCCTATTACCACTCCTCTACTTAAGATACATTGATGACATCTTTATGATTTGGACCCATGGTACAGAGGCTCTAGAAGAATTCCACAGAGACTTTAACAATCTACACCCCACCATCAACTTACGCCTCGATTACAACATTCAAGAGATACATTTCCTGGACACTACAGTACTAATCAAGGATGGTCTGATCAGTACCACACTGTACCGAAAACCTACTGATCACTATACTTATCTACACTCTTCTAGTTTCCATCCTGCACACGTGACTAGATCCATTGTTTACAGTCAAGCTCTTAGGTATAATCGCATTTGCTCTGATCCAACTGACAGAAACCAAAAACTACAAGAACTTTACCAAATATTCATAAACCTGAATTACCCACCAGGAGAAGTAAAAAAACAAATCGACAGGGCCAGACGCATACCCAGAAACCAGCTACTCCAAGATCAGCCCAACAAAGCCAAGAACAGAACACCACTGGTCATCACTTACAGCCCCCAACTCAGACCACTGCAACAAATTATTAAAGACCTACAACCTATTCTTAATCAGGATGCTACACTCCAGAAGGCCCTGGGTGACATGCCTGTTCTCTCCTACAGACAACCTCCCAACCTCATGAGGGTCCTTACTAACAGCCACAGTTTATACCCCAGGAACACCAGTCCTGGAACCTTTCCCTGCAACAAAGCCCGCTGCCAGCTTTGTCCACACATCTTCTCTGGAAATACCATCACTGGACCTAACCAGGTTCCTCACAGAATCACGGGCACTTTCTCATGCTCCTCTACTAACATCATATATGCCATCATGTGTCAACAATGCCCAGATGCTTTGTATATTGGACAGACTTCTAACTCCCTTAGACAAAGGGTCAACGGGCACAAAACAGACACTAAAACACTCCAGATCCACAAACCAGTTAGTCAACATTTTAATGGAATGGGGCATTCTATCAATGACCTCAAGGTATATGTGTTACTGAAAAGAGATTATCGCTCCTTTGTAGAAAGGGAAGTGGACAAATTGACATTTATATTCCAATTCGGAACATTAACACATGGTTTAAATTGGGACGTGAACTTTCTGAGTCACTATAGGGGCTCATCTGCATACTTAACTCAATCTAATTCTTGATCTTCCCCCCCAACCCCTCCACTCTCTGATTTGCTCACCTTGATTATCTTTTTCTGATTTGTCCTCCTTGCTTACTGTTTTTGGTTCTCTGTGTCTTAAATATTGAGTCTGTTCTGGTCTGGATATGGTCTGATGAAGTGGGTCTGTCCCACAAAAGCTCACCTAATAAACTATTTTGCTGGTCTTTAAAGTGCTACTTGACTGCTTTTTGTTTCTCTTTGTTGTTCACCTTAGTAGTTGTCTGGGAGTGTGAAGGACAGCATAATCAATACATTGACCTAAGCATCTCAGATTGAGATCTTTGTCATGATGGATTATTTGCTGTATACAGTGGGTGGTATGATTGTGGGCTAAGAGGGATGGAATAATATTTAAAAGTAGTTTGCGAATGGAGAACATACTTGTCCAAGAAGTATGTCTCTTCAGAAGATACATATTGTCTGTGAGATTCTGTCCAGGTGTCTCAACCTTCCCCTTTCTGGCCTCCATCAGTCTTTGCTTCTTTGTTTCATGTTCTATTGTGCTCAGCTAGTGCTTCTCTTACTGGTGTACTTGAATGAAGGCTAGGAGAATTCAAGACTCTAGCTCACGGGTACAGTGTGCAGATTCAAACACTTGTCTTCCTTTTTTCTTCTAACCACATAAGAACAGGAAGAGCAGAATCAGTTGCAAATCTGAAAAGCTCCTTGGAACAGCAGACTAATAGCACAAATCCAATGCCTTTATTAATATTGCCACAATGAAACCCTGTGTTTATAATTAAAGGATCTATCTGATCATGGATCAGCATCTACTTTTCTACTTTGTAGACCTCTAGAAACTATAGCTACTGCACGGACACAAGGTTTTGACCCCGTTCTCTTATCTACGTTAGTCAACTGGTTCACCCAGCACTTCCCAATTTTAATGATCAAAGTTCCATACAGATTTCTGGTATTTCTTCTCTTTCGCAGTTTTATGGGTACAGCTATTAGGGGCCCAGCCTGCACCTTCATTTTTTATGTACTTCTACCAACATGTCTATATAAGAGATTCAAACACATGCATGGGTGCTAACATTTGTGTCAGAACCAGCTGTATATGTAAAAATTAATAATCAACATGTCAAAATTACACACATATAGTTTGGAAAATCTGATTTCTATTGTTCAAAAGGACTGAAAAAAACACTTGCCTTCAACTATAAAAGCGTAAGTGTATATAATTGCACTGAACACATGGGGGTTGAAATTTAGACCTCTATTAATCTCTAAGAACATACACTTCTTTGTGAAAAGTAGCAGTTACAACTGGCTTTAAGACTGTAGGGACTTCTGGGCTTCCCAAATCCCATCTGCTCCTAAAAACCACAGTTCCCATCAATGAAGAACTTTCTCAGGTCAATAAGGGCCCCAGTAATGTACCAGAAAAAGGCCCCCTACAAAGTTCCACACTGGCATTCCATGCTAACATATGGATTTTGCCACTCAGACACAAAAAAAAAAAACAGAGTCAAGTCACCAGTGATACAAACAGACTGCCACTAGCATAACTGAAACCCATGGAGCTGGGTCTACTCAAGTTAGCAATTAATTTGGCCCTCAGTGTAACGGATTAAGTCTTTTTAATGAGAGATTCCCTGAAGCATGTGTTGACTTTAAGGTTGTCTAAAATGCTTTCTTTCTCCTCTCAGAGTATAAAATGCACAATAATGAAATGCTTTGAAAGCCTACCGCTCTAACACAGATAGTTAAATTTAGAATCTGTGCAAAGATGGCATTAAGTCTATAACAGCATAAAGGCCTGCCCATTATGGGCAATTTATCACTGCACATGGATTAGAGATCATAGCAGGTTAACAGCCCTTTTTCTTTGGGCGTTTGGCCAGAATCCACATAGACAGGGAGGTGAACAGCAAAAGTAAATTAGAGCATTATCTTCAGAATCTCTTCTGTCCTTTCACTAAAGCATCTGTCACACATCGTGCGTGTGTGTGTGCACATGTGTGTATGTGTGTGCACATTGTATTCAGTATGAAATCCTTACTTAAAGGAATGTCCAGATTTTCAACTCACACGTCAATGAGTAGGACAGCAATAATCACCAATGAATGACCCCGAAAGCTAGTTCTATTTATTTTTATGTATATTGTCAAATTGCAGATCTGAATACTTTTACTTATTACGCTGCATTAGTAGTTAAGCAGCATTTGGTTTTTTTCAGTGAAGTAAAAGGGTCAACATTAACACAGGACATTAATAGTCCATATAAATCAAGAATCTGTTTCCTGTAACAAAGTACCAGCTTGGGAACTAACACCAGAAATGAAATTAGCTCTTCAGCGATGTGGCTGATTTTTTTTTCTAACCATGCACTCTTTCAGCTAAATGAAAACAAACAAACAAACAAACATCTTTTTCTTTTTTCTTTGGCTTCAGTTTTCAGTATGCAACACCCATGTTAAAAATACTGCCAAATTTACCTCAACTACTTTCCCATGTTATATAAGAAAATGAACTGCCTGATAGAGGCAAGAAGTGGATAAGAGCATAACTAAGTATATGTGAGTCATCGGATTCTCTTTGAAGGCAAGTGTGTGCAGTGTGCCTCAGTTTACCTCTCCTAGTAGGGCAGTTTAGCTTTCTTGGTAGAGTGAAAGACTCATGTCTTCCAAGGTAAACAAAAAACAAGCAAACAAACATGCAAACAAATCCAAGACTTCACCCAGTCTTTCTCCTGGATTACAACCATCTGATAATGGTATATAAGATTTTTCAGCTCTCAGAACACAACAGCAACACACCTAGATGACTCCTCAGGGGAGCTCATGCTTTCCCTCATGCAACCGTTCCACTCTTTACCTCCTCAACAGCAGTGAAGTTAGTGTCAAGTCTGACCTTCAGCTCTCTCAATGCTTCCCATGTTCTCTACCATCTCATGCCATTTTTGTTCTTCCCCAAAATCCACACTGTTGCCACCGCTCCCAAGCACGTCACAAAACTGGTGATTTGTTTCCCTTCTCAAAACCCCAGTGCTTTGATTGGAGACATTTCATGAGAACCTCAGCTTTCTTTTCAAAAGCATAATTGTACAGTCATCATGGCTGTGAAAAAATTTAGAAACAAAGTGCACTCTAAAAGCCCAGGAAGCAGAAGGCAAATAAAACTCAATTTTTTACTTTTTAAAAAAAATCATATGATTAAGCTGAATTTGTGATTTTTGAACACCTGGGATTGGCAGTATTGCATTACCTCTGCCTTGGTGCCCAGAATTTGAGCTACATTTTATGTCACTTCTTGGCCCCTTCAAGTGATTTTTTTTAAATTTTTTTTCGGTTAATGAAGCACACCTCCTACCCTTTCTCTAGCTCTGTTTTCACTCAGTAAAAGGACTCACAAAACATCCCTTCCTACTTTTTGGGAGAGGGAATTTATGTTTCTTGGCACACTCTCCCATCACTCCTCATTGTGCCTCTAAAGCTCATGAGCTCTGGGAACTACAATTCCCAGAGTTCCCCTGTTCTAGGCTGTATTAATATAAGAGGATGGTAGGTCTGTTGGCTGCCTAAAGGGCCAGCATATGGGGTTACTTAGGATGTGCTGCAATCACTTCAACTGAAATGTAATTGGAATAGCAGCTGTTTCATTGCTTCCTAGCAGTTTAGAATGGAAAATGAAGAATAATAGCACATCCTTGTGAAATGATAAAGTTGTAGCTAAGTAGAATGAAGTTATATGAACCAGAATATGACCATGATACTGTGATAATGCTTTGTGTATCAACAATGTTTTATAATAAAACCTCAAATTCAGTACAAGTTCTTTTGGAATTTTTAAAGAGTGTCAGGTTACTTTTGAGATTGGGCAATGTTCTGAGAAAACTTGGGCTAAGGTTGAGAGACATGGTCTAAAATCCAATAATTTATTTTGATCTTTGAGCCTCAAACTCCAATAAAAACTCATGCTACCAATTCCTAGTAAGTGAAAGCATGAAGTTTAACATGACTTTAGATTAATACTTTCACCACTGCTCTGTTGCAGATTGCCATGGAATGGTTGATAACCACAAGGGCATTAAGATCTTGGTATTACATGATTATGAAAGGCTTTCTGAGTATGATAATCTCCCCTAACTTAATTTAGGAAACATCACAAGATAATATACTTGTCATCCCTTCCTGCCCACATGATTTAATGGTTATTCAAAATGGCTAGGGCTACACTGAGCCATATTGCTGGCAGTTTGAGGTAAATAAGTGGTCTCAAAATGCAAATGTACACTCATTTGCATATTTGCATGGCTAATTTGCATATTTGTACTAGATTGCTCTGAGGGCAGAGGCTGCTGCTGGCAAAAAACAAGCAGTCTAGACATGGCTCTGCTGACAAAACCTTGCTTTGTCAGCAGACCTTTGTGCCTGAAAAAATCAGGGATAAGGTGCTGCTGTTAAAAGGGGTGTTTTTGCAGACAGAATGGCTACGTCTACAGTAGCCCCAAACTTCAAAATGGCCACTCAAATGGCCATTTCAAAGTTTACTAATGAAGCACTGAAATGCATATTCAGTGCTTCATTAGCACGCAGGTGGCCATGGCACTTTGAAATTGACGCGGCTCGCTGCCGCTCGGCTCGTCCCAACGGGGCTCTATTTCGAAAGGATGCTGGCTACTTCGAAGTCCCCTTATTCCCATCTGCTCATGGGAATAAAGGGACTACAAAGTAGGCGGGGTCCTTTCGTAAAGGAGCCTCGTCGGGATGAGCCGCACGGTGGCAAGCCGCATCAATTTCAAATCGCCACAGCTGCCTGCATGTTAATGAAGCGCTGAATATGCATTTCAGTGCTTCATTAGTAAACTTTGAAATGGCCATTTGCATGGCCATTTCGAAGTTTGGGGCTAGTGTAGACACGGCCAACTACACCTATGCTGCTTGTGTTTTGCCGGCAGCAGCCGCTGCCAGCAGGGTGATCTTGTGTGAATATGCAAATTAGCCATGCAAATGACCATCCATTTGCATTTGATAGACTCTCTGTTTGCATCAGGCTGCTGGCACTATGGCTCAGTGTAGCCCTAGCCAATGACTATTCTTTTATAGTTCTTATAATCAGTCCTCAGAAAAAAAAATTCAGCTGTTTCATAAACATGAAAGTTCTAGCAGTGATGAGTTGTCCATTCTCTGTTTATTTGCATTCTCTATGCATACTGTACTAAACTTTTCAAAAAATTAAAATTTTCAAAGGAGCGCTGTCATTTTGCTCCTGCATTATAATCCTGATTTTTGGAAGCAGGTTCCCATTTTTTATCTATGAATAAAATCCCCAAATAAGTTATCTTAATGACATCACTTGCATGCACAAAATTGTGGTGGACCCCACAAAAGAAGGCTGGGTTGAGTTTTAAACTCAGGCCAGCGTGTCTGATGTTATCACACACAATGACCTTTTCTAAGAACACTCTGAGGCATAACGGGATATCCCATCAGATTGCAAAAGCAGGGCTGGTGTGAATCAAGTCAATACTTGAAGAGAGACTCCTAAGAAATACCTAGCTGTTGTTTACTGGAGTTCTGATACTGGTGCAGTATGCGGCACTCATCCATCTGTGTGCCTAGCAAATGAAAAGTTCCATCATGCTCTTACGGCCACGGTGCTTCTGAGCTTCTGGGTTTTGAATGAGATACAAATCTTCTGTGATTGTTGTCATTAAAGATTTTATGGCATTGTAAAAGTTGCATTAATTGTGACGTCCTGGCCAAATTCCAACCTGGGAATTACTTTGTATCTTAACCACTAATTTGAATTAGAAAAGCTTTTTTGCACTTCCTGTCCTAAATTGTAGTGTGCTCGTCTGACTCCGCACTGTTATCACAGCTGCACTGTTTCACCAGAGATTGGTGCCTTTCAGAGATGGACTGTGGGCTTACCGTGCATAGTAAACATACCAGTTTGTAAAGCACTTTGGGATAAGCACTATCCAAATTAAGGATATTATAAGAACAGCTTGCAGTCTCAGAGAATGTGCTCATAAGCAGTGTGATTGCATGAGAAAATTTCTTGTTTGATATATTATGTAGAGTCAATGCTACTCTATAGTGTTTACTTTGTGGGATACAAGGTAGAATGTAAATACAATGAAGATTAGCCAATTATTTTTAAAAAATTAAATACTGTCACCTATTTTACATGTACGATGAACACATCTGATGATTCACTTTGTAACAAATACATGAAACATGCATTTTTGTCCCCATATAATTTGTCAAGAGTAATAAAAATTTAATTTCTCAAGAATAGTTGAGATGTTTGTGTATTGTTTGCTTGCTGCAGAAATCTCTTTCTTGCTCAGAGAAAGTTTTTGTAAGACATAAAAATGTGCAGCAGCTTAAGGAAACCATCTTCCTTTTTGCTTCTTTTAACAAGGTTTTTATCTAAAATTTTACTGAATCTTCTGTCACTCACAAATAATTTTCTTTCAAATAAAGGGTTTCTGTACTATTTTTAATTGTTTAAATATTTTACTTTAATAAAGTTTCACTAAAATGCTAAGTATTTGATAAGAAGGTGTCTTCTTCTGTCTCTAGTAATTCGCTTGTGAAAAGGCAATCAAGCCCTTACTCTTGGCAGGGCTTTTCTTTTTTTTTTTTGAGATTTGCTTCCCAAGTGTGGTGCCATCTAATTCCTTGAAGCCTGAAGCCACAATGTCTCCTAATTTCATTCTTTGCTGAAACAAGTGGCCAACCTCTTTCATGTCACTTGTCAAAAAGGTTGTTATCTTTGATTGTTAAGGAGCATGAACTGGCTTAAGAAAATAACACTATTGCCTGGACTCAGATGGCCCAACAGTCCTGCCAGACACCTGGGAAAGGGGGGCCTGGCAGCTATGCATTTATGGAAAGGGTGGGGCCTCAAGCAGAAGGGGTGTGCCTGGAGCAGCCATCCGTGAGACCTCCTGGATCTTATCATGCTGTGACCTAACCACCCAATCACCACAGCCAGCCATTCGGGCTGCCCAGAGCATACTACACAGCAGTCCAATGGCAATTTAAAGGGCTCAGAGCTCCAGCCACCACCAGCTGCCAGAGTGACAGTGGCAGCTGAGAGCCACCAGGCCTTGGGGCAACAGCCCCTTTTACCTCCCCCGTGGACAGGCCTTCCTGGACTTTAAAATGCAATTTTATATTTGCCCTTTTCTCCCAAATATTCCCATGAGATATACAAAGGATGCCCCTAGGAAAGAAAATGAAATCAACTTTGCTTAGAAAGAGGTGAAATCAATGACAAGTTTGACAGCAAATTTCTTTTCAATGGCTGTCACTTTTCAAAGTGCACACAGGATACTGGGATAACAGGGTGTTGTATGCATTATCATATGATAGCGAGATGACAGATTTGAGAATGTTAACATTAAAACACATTTACCAGCAACATTTTAAAGTTCTCTTATAGACAGCATAACAACATTCATCAAGGAATGCAACATACATACTTTCTGTTCCTAGTTCTTGGATGCTGTTTCTGCAGAAGCAGTATGTGACATTCGACAGAGATCATTAAGTCTTTCCTTGCAAAAGCAGAGTAGCCCGGCTTAATACATAAGGGCTTTAACAGGCAGGCTGATGTTCCCCTTAGAGGATGTAGATAGATTGAACAGTCATTCGTTATTCTAGACCTGAGGCTGGAGAAACTCCCAGTGCTCCATTGTCCCTGATCCATCAGAGACCAGTGACTGGTGGCTCTAGATAGACAAGCAAAACCAAACACACCTCAGATTGCAGATATAATAAATGCTAAGGCCAACAGTCTGCAACCCCATGGCACCTGCTGCAGCAGGGAGCGGGTGATCACTGCTGCTTCCCACTCCAGGTTTCCCTAGGAACCTCAGAGGCTGGGCAATGGGGTGTCATGGGGAGGGGAAGGTGGGACTGCGGCTGGAAGGGGCATGGCTTGGTGTACAGGTTCAGACATGCTCCCTCCTGCCCAACCCCAGCCCACGACTCATCCCTGGAAGGATTGCATAACTGCTCTGAATGGAGGTGTCCCATGGGCCTTGAGTTTGAGACCTCTGATCTAGTCTGACATCCTGTATAAAAGAGGCCATAGCTAGACCCCTGCATAGATGCAAATTTCTATCTGCTGATGTGGATAGCTGAACACACAGATCAGTATGTGATGAAATACAGGGCTCAGCTTCTCAGAACCACAGCGGCCAATGGAGATGAATGTGGTAACATCGCTCTGAGGAGCCAGTGCCCTGTGCCAGCAACTCCTCCTGGGTGTGCAGCTGTACCACCCTCCAGAACTGCCCCCAGAAGGGCTGTAAGAACCCTGACAATGTATTCCAGCACCATTCACATTAGTACCAAATACAGAGGTAAAATCTATTTCTCTCTGAGATTCCCTTGTTTATTGACCCAAGGACTACAGGAACATTTTTGGCCACAGTGTTGCACCGCAAGTTAAGATTCTGCTGATTATCCACCACAACCACCAAATCTATTTCAGAATCATTGTTTCCAGGATAGAGCTTCTCAGTGTAGAAGTGTGGGCTACATTCTTTGTTCCTAGATGTATTTTTTCTTTTAGGCATATTAAAAGATGTATCATTACTCGCACTCTACATAGGGGACAACCTGGAATGTTCTGAATCAGTGATGCCCATCTTCATTATTTAATGCTCCCAGAATTCTTGTATGTTCTATAGACTTTGTCAGGGATAATTTTATGTTATCTTTCTAATCATTAATAAAAATATTACATGAATGAAGCTCTGCAGGACCCACTAGAAACAAGCCCAGTCAAAGATGCTTCCCCGTTTGCAGTTACATTTTGAGACCCATTAGATAGTTAGTGTTTAATTTAATTAACATGTGCCATGTTATTTTTATAACTTTCTAGAGTATTTTGTTCAGAATCTCATAAGGAGACAAGTCAAATACCTGACAGAAATCTAAGTATATTACATAAAACGTTTTACTTTACTTTTATCAATCAAACTTGTAATCTAATACAAAAAATATCAGGTTAGTTTGACAGGATATATTTTATATAAACCCATTATTTATATTACTTTCTTCTGATTCTTTATAGATCAAGCCCTGTGTCAGGCACTCTTTTATTTTGTCTGGGATTGATGTCAGACTGACTGGCTTATAATGATCAAGTATTGACAATCACTCGTAACAAAAGATAATGAGTAAGGATTTTGGGCAGTGACTTTTGAGGTGACCCACAATGAGTAAAACTGTATGCATACATTTTCTGACTTTTTGGTTGAAATTCAGATTTCAACAATGAGTTTCATCAGTCATCATGGGCCTTGTTGTTAACCTCACTTTTAAGCTGTGTCAACACTAGCATCGTCTTCCAAAAAGCAAATTGGAAACCGAGGACCCTTTTGAAAGAGCGTGTGGAGCAGCTACACACAAAGCGTGCCCTTTCGAAAGGAAATTGAAAGAATGTGGTGCACCTTCTGAAAGCACTCCATCGATCTTGGATAAGGAAGAACAGCCCCTCTGGAAAGAATCTTTTGAAAAATAAACACATAGATATGCTGCAGGCAGTTCTTTTGAAAGAGGGGTCCGCCATTGTGCTGGCCATCTGGCACGCAGAGATGCTCTGGCCAGCAGCAGCATAGCTCTATGCTCCCTGCATCTGGTCATGTTTAAAGCCACAGGGACCCAGAGACCCTATGGCAGGAAGCTGAGAGCAGGCTGGCAGCAGGGAAAACATGAGCCAGGCACAGCACATACTCCCAGCCATCTCCACAGGCCAACTGCCCCACATAGCAAGCCCCCCTGGAAGCCTCCCCTCCCTCCCCCAAGGCCTCACAGGACTTGCAGGCAGTCAGGCAGCCACCCAAATGACAGGCCCCACCCTGGATGGACTCTGAGCTGTGGTCCTCCTCAGCCTGTAGGAGAGGAGAAGGTTCTTAGCGAGATGGGCCACAAGTGCCACAACACAGCTGCCTTCAACCGGCTTGCTGCTGGCCTCACCACTAGGGGACATCCCACCCACAACCATCACCAAGTGAAAAGCAAGGTCAAGGAGCCGTGGCAGGGCTATGCTTGGGCCCAGGACTCTGCCAGCCACTCTGGGGCAGGACCCACACCCTGCCCCTACTATCAGGAGCTCCGCACCTTCCTGGGACCCAAGGACAGCTCCCCTCAACCGCCATCCTGGTCACCTCAGCAGAGAATCCACACTCTGAGGAGGAGAAGGAGCTGGGAGCTGATGACCGCCCCACACACCCAGGGCCAAAGCTGGAGCAGGCCACCAAGACCTCAAGTGAGGAGGGGGACCTCATTATAGAGCTGCTGTCCCGGGCTCTCAGCCAGTGACAGTCAGTCCACATCACCAGACCTCGGCAAGGAACCCTCCAGTAAGTACCCAGTGGGGCTCACACCCCGGAGAGCAGGCCTGGGCAACACAGCTGCCAGCAGGCCACCCACACACCCAGCAGACCCAGGCGGCCATGGCTCCCAGCGTGCCTCATGACCACCGGCAACACTCAGCACCTGCTCCCACGGACAGCGCCATGAGCTGCACGCGCAGGGAGGCGGTGAGTGGAGCCAGACTGCACCTGGGGACTTTCCGACCCCTGCGGCAGCCATAAAACCCCGTGGCCACCCACTGCTGGACACGGGCTGGTGTCCACAGGGGATGGGGTTTCATTCCGATGCCAGTAACAAGGGACTCACCATCGCTTCCTCCCCTTTCCCACATATATGCCACAAGAGGGCCAGGAGAGTCCCACCCCCTTATTGTACTGGACAGCCAGGTGGAGGAAGGGGACTGGTCACCACCCCTAGCAGCACCATGAGGGGCCACGGGCAGGATGGCTTGGTGGCAGCCCGTGGAGGATGATGCCTCCCATCACCAGGCAGGGGTTGCAGAGCGGCACCTCTGCATGGACGAAGCCAACTGCAAGTGCTGGAGGGCTGCTTTGGACATCCAAATGAGCCACCTGGGTGACATCACAGTGGTCCTGAGGGAGCACACAGGGCTCTTGGCCCACCTGCTCCTCCCCGCTGCCTGCAGCCCTGCTCCTTCCCCCAGCTGAGCCCGCTCCCACACCCCTCCCATGGCCCTACCTCCCTTTGGTGCTCACTCCTTCACAGCCCCACCACAGACCCCATATCAGGGATGAGAGGGTATCCTGGGGCCAATGGGGCTCCTGGTCATCCACCCCAACCCTGGAGTAGCACCTCTACTCCAGGTTAAGGCCCTCTTCCCCACTCCAGGCTGAGTCCCCTTGCCCAACACCAAAGTACATAGTTTGCCCCCACTCCCCACTGTAAGTAGTGTTTGTGGACACACAACATGATAGTTAGTATTAGTTAAAGCTTTATTTTGTACCACCCCATGTCATGTGCTCTTTGTGGGGAGTTGGTGAGGTGTGTGTGTGTGCAGGGGGGCCATGGTGGGGGCTTGGTGAGGGATTGTATGGGATGTATGCCTGTGTGGGGTGCCTGTAGGTAGGGGGTCACTGAGACCCACTCATGAAGTTCTCCCAGAGGGCCTCCCAAATGCAGAGCCTGTTCCAGTGGGCCTGGGGGCTTGGGGCTGGGGGCTGGCTACTAGTAGCCAGGGCCAGACTTGGCCACCACCCTGGGGGGGAACACTTTGCCCTTCCCTTCCACGATATTGTGGAGGACACAACAGGTGCCCACCACCCGGAGGATGCTCCGGAGCCTTATCAGCTTAATCAATATTTTCTAATCAAGTTTTCAAGATAATCACAACTCAAAGTAAGTGCACCTAATTTGCTCACTAGTTGTTTTGATGTTTTGTAATTTGAGCTTAACTTTGCCAAGCCTTTTCAACTCACAATTTACCTACACAAAATACTATGCAATATAGTCTCAGATGGTAGTCTGTAGCTTCACAAAAAACAAGCACTCCTGTAGCATTTTAAAAACTAACAAATGTATTTATTAATTTGTTAGTCTTTAAGCTGCCACATGTCTGCCTGTTTACTATGCGATATAATCATTCTGTTGCACTTTGATATTAAATATTCAGTAGGGCATACAGAAAGAAATTTGCCTTCAAACTATTCTACGAGCACATACTAGTGCTTGGAATTGACTCTGAGCATCTGAAGCCATCATGATGGAGAGTGTGTGGAAACGTGTCCCCTCCAGTGCAAAATGCATTTAATTTTAGAAAAAATAATTGTAGTCACAATGGGTTAGATTTTCTGAAACAACTAACTTAATTGCAAGTTATAATCTGCAAGATTATAACACGAGCTCTGAGGGCAAACTTGGCATCTGTGCATGTTAAAGTGTATCAGAAGTGTGACATGTATGGCTATTCATTTACCTATGTTTCATGTGCCAATACCTACTTTTGTGTGTGCAGAGGACATACATGTAACTTTTGTAGGAGTGACTTCTGGAGAAAATCTAAGGCAAATGCTGGAAAGCTAATGCTATCCAGCAAAATTACATGCTGTTGTGTTTTATCACAGCTTTGCTGCTGTTTGTGGGGAGGGTTTCCTAACCAGAAAATTTGGCTTAAGTTTTAAAATAATAAATGGTAAAGTACAAATATTGTATAATTTTAGGATGCACACATAGCTGCGTGAGTTGAATAAGTGTGGCACACCTCCTGACAGTTTAGCTGGGGCGGGGGGTGGATGCTCACTTCTTGCTCACCTATACTTACACTTTTCAGGGGGACCACAAGGTTCCTGGATAGATTTTTAGTGTTAGTACATACATTATATGGACAGTACCTACAAAGCTCCTGGTTGGAAACTTCAGATCTCTAGTGTTCGACCATCAGTTGGTGACAACCACAAATCGCACTTTCCTTTTCCATTTACAGTCTGTTCTGCTTAAACTATGGTGGCTTTGTTGTATGAAACAGTACAGTTGGTAAACTGTATAACAAAAATGGGGAGCTCCTTTGTACTTAGGTGGCTTGGTTAACTAGATGATTTAAGATGATTAAGCTACTGAAATTTCAAATATGCACCTACATAATTTCATTATCTTTGGATTTTATGCGAGACTCCATCAATCTGTACTATTCCAAAAAAACATCTCAAGTGCCATGTAAGTAAACTACAATTAAACTCAGCAATTCCTACCATAGGAACAAAAGTCCCAGCAACTAGGCATACAGTGATTGCTTGTGGTTTCCTTGGATAGAAGGAGATTGGTACTTCTAGGTTTTCCTTTATACTGACAGCCTGCCTCACTTCACTTGTATCTTGAGAATTAGTTGTCACGGGCCTGGGAGATGGGGCAGCAAGTTTCTAGTCACTGCTAGAACAGAAGGATAATGAAATGTCCTCACTTCTTGTGGCAAAGGCCAGGCACATACAAAACATGTAAAAAGACTTTAAGAGTCTTCATACAAACCGACAATAACATTCAAATTGAAAATTAAGTCTAAAAGTACTTAATAATGAACACAGAATTAATACATCAGATTTTGTATGTCAGTGATCAAATGATTTGTTAATGGGGCACTTATGGATGAGGTTTGAGACTCATCTAAGAGACAAACGAAGTTTTGCCATATAATTAAATGAGCAAAATGCATAATCACATTCTTAATATGTTAACCTTGAAATGAATAGTTTGGTATTGCAGGCATCTGACAAGATAGCTAAAGCAAGCTAATTAGATTTTGAATGAAATGGTAACCATGCCAATTTATATTTTATAAGAATAGTAATTAAAAACCAACATATTATAGCTGCTGTACAGTATCTTATTATATTGTACACCAACTCTGCCTAACAAGTAAATTAAACAATGCACATATGATGGATTAATAAAAAGCACAACTGGCCTTTTATTACTGATATAATAAAAGTTATATTGCAAATGTTTTATCTTTTATATACATATTACATGTCACCAAGGCCTTCTTAGCAATCAGTGCAATAAATTATCTTTATAAGCAAATTTAAATACAAAGTTGGCCAAATAAATATGTGCTTTAGGCACAGGTTCTATGGCCTCATTTCACCTGTATCAGATAATTGAATTACAGTGACACGTAAGTCACTTGGTAGACTACGTCACGTTAAGAAGTGCTGCATTCCAAATAGAGGTATTAGCTCATTGTACATGGGATGTAATTCTTCGCACAAATCCTTTCTTCAGCTCCATTGAATCCACATTAGGTCAATGGATTGTGACCTTTCAAGATTTCTTGCTGAAACCTAACTGCAGTAAACATTTTAGGACATTTCTCTTAACAAGTTCACTATAGATAATTTTCAGTTAGTGCCACAATCTATTTTGCCCCATGTTAACTCTACTCTGTACTACCCAAATGATGCAATTATGGCATACAATTGCCCTATCAGAGGATTCCCCCGGCAGGTGATAAAGCTTTATATTATAATCATCATAGGTGGTTATACATCACCCTTACCAAAACAAAAAGCAGTCAAGTAGCACTTTAAAGACTAGCAAAATAATTTATTAGGTGAGCTTTTGTAGGACAGACCCACTTCTTCAGACCATAGCCATACCAGAACAGACTCAATATTCTGGAATGGCTATGGTCTGAAGAAGTGGGTCTGTCCCGTGAAAGCTCACATAATAAATTATTTTGCTGGTCTTTAGAGTGCTACTTGACTGCTTTTTGTTTTGATAGCATATAGACTAACACGGCTCCCTCTCTGTCACTTATCATCCTTACCGTATGGGATGTTCCTGGAGCATAAGTGGGTGCACCAGCCATATCCACTAAAGTCCACTAGTTAAAAGCCAGCACATTGTAGACCAGCCTTGTGACTGTTCTAAATTACATGCAAATCAAACTAAACCCCCTGACACCTTCAGGATCAGAGGAGGAACAGCTTTAGAATGTCACCTTCGTCTCTCCCCCTGTTCCCCCCACCCCAACACACTTGAATAGTGTCATATGGTGTCATACATTCTACATTGCTTCAGAGACTCTATCTCAGTGAAGCACATTGACAGGCAGTGTCCTTCCAGGCCAAGGAGCCTGAAACAGTCTTGCGATGAGTGAAGATGATGATCCACCAGCCACTGATGGACTATTACTCCCTCTTCACCCCAGGCCTTCCAGCACAGAGGCACCCAGGGAAAGAAGGCAAGTACTAACAGGTGAGGAGGGGATGAGGAAGTTGATCCATGACGTTATTTGCATAGGTTTATAATGCAATGGAGCATGTCTTCACTGAGGCTAGGAGATTCATTTCTTCTCATGAATGACAGCATCCCATCTAGCTCCCTGCAAATCCTCCCCCCCGTCTGCCCCCCATGAGAAAACCACCATCAGCTTTGAGCAGTGGAGACTCCTCTCTCTCTTTGCACCTCCCAGTGTGGGGCTATCAAGGAGGGGGAAAGAGCAGGGACCCCTACAGGAGCAGTCCTGCTTACACTGGTATGATTGTCTCTTTGCTGTGTTTGGCAAACATACAGCATTTTCTATGGCTGTTTTATATTACACGTTTTACTAAAGGTCTTACAGAGACACTATAGATACTGTGTATATTTTGAGAACTACGAACGGGCTTTTTTAATATGAAGATGAGCACACATCACCTCCCTTCCATGGCTCCTCTGCTCCCTATGGGTGTGGTAGCTCCTTATTCCTCTCTCTGCAGGGACCTGGTGGCCTCCCTGAGGCTCAATGGGCGCTGGGGGCTCTGTGCCTTCACCTAGTGCCAGGGCATTTATGTATGACAAACCAGAGGATCTCACGGATCTCCCAATTCACATGTCCAGCAAAACAAGGACTGACAGAAAGAAAAGGAACACTTTATTCTCCACAAGGCTGGGAGTATATTAAAAAGGGAGGAAAGGAAAAAGGAATTAAATCTGTTATAAAAGTGTGGCCCCTCCCACAACTAAAAGCCCATATGTTAAGTCAATGTAATTGGAAGTTGCCCACCCTTTGATATCTGCACAGACCAGCCCAGAGTGGTGGGACTGGGTCTCACAGAGAAGAGCTGATGTCCCTCCCTGGGAGGTGGACAATCAATATCAACAGCACTCACAAACTGTGAGACATGGAACTTGGGATCCTGCTAGAGCAGCAGTCATGATGATTTGAGAAGCTCCTCCATCCCACTATGTTTCAGGGCAGGTATGTGGCAGCTGTACCTTCATATGTGTAAATCAGCCTTAGCTGTCAAGGGGTCACTCTATCAGAAGGGAGAGTTAAGGAAAAGGTGTTGTGGGGTTCAGGCTTGGTTGCTTCCTCCTGGCTGCTGCCCAGGGTCTTCTCTGGCCAGGATTAGCAGCACCACTTCCACTAACCACCATCCCACACTCCTGCTGCCCTTGGGGCTTCACCTTGGCTTGGATCTGGCAGTTCCATTAACCTGATTTAGCCCAGACTCAGGCAGAAAACTCACACTAGTAGGAGGCTGTGGGGGAAGGAAGAATGGGGGAACCAGACCTAGGCAAAAAAGAAACACCAACCCAGTGAAAGCAGGGGAAATCAAAATTAAAATAATTATTTTAATTGGACAAATGTGAAATTAAAAAAAAATATTGTAATTACTGGATGATACATATATTTACGCAGTTATGACAGTTATTGGAAGAAAGAAGAATGGTTTAAATTTATTTTTGAAATGCATTGAATGTGACTGAAATGGTTCTCTTTAAAATATATTATTTAAGGATTATAAAAATGATTGCAGTTAGATGTATAAAGCACCCCTGGGGTTAAGGTAGTTGGCATGGTAAAGGCATTCTCACATAAATCACTATTACAAAATAATTGGAAAACTTGATACACACTGAGAGTGTTTTGTGATTCTTGGATGCTAATTGTTCATTTTCCAGCTCAGTTTTATAGCCCTTGAACAATATGTTTTAAAATAACATCATGATTCATTGTCTGATTTAGGAGGGTGTAGGTGACTGTGCAGGAAGGCAGGAAAATGTAGGTTTGTGGTGGCAGGTCAGGGAGAAAGGCTGAGGTGATGAATATAGGCAGGGGAAGATGGGAAACTAAGAGGTGAGAGAGTCAAGGGAACGGTCATCCATTTTTGCTATTTACTTTTCTCAGAACAAAAAAGCTGTCATGTAGCACTTTAAAGACTAACAAAATAATTTACTAGGTGATGAGCTTCATGGAACAGACCCACTTCTTCAGTTCATAGCCTTACCAGAACAGACTCAATATATAGAGCACACAGGTCCAAAAATTGTTATCAAGGTTCACAAATCAGAAAAATTGTTATCAAGGTTGGCAAATCAGAAAAGCAGTGGGATGGTGGGGGGTGGTGGGTGGAAGTTAAGACATAGATAAAATGTCAAAGTATGTAATAGAGTCCTTATAATAGGTCAGGTAATTGCTGTCCCTGTTCAAACCACATGTTAATGTGTCAAATTTGAATGTGAATGTTAGTTCTGAGAATTCTCTCTGTAGACAGTTGTTAAAGTCCCTTTTCAGTAGAACACAAACTTTCAGGTCTTTAACAGAATGGCCCACTCCATTAATGTGCTGGCTGACAGATTTGTGTATCTGGTGGTTTTTGATGTCTGTTCTATGTCCATTCATTCTTTGCCAAAGAATGCTTGCAGCCTGTCCTATATCCATGGTGTGTGGGCATTGTTGGCACATGATGGCATATATGATGGTAGTTGAAGAACAGAAATCTGTGCCTGTGATTCTGTAATTAACATGCTTATGTCCAGTAATGCTTTCTGCAGAACAGATATGTGGACAAAAGCTGGCAATGGTACTTGTTGCAAAGAAAAGTTCCAGGATTAGTATTATTGTGGTATAACCTCTGGTTGCTAGTGAGAATCCTCATAAGGTTGGGCCTGTCAACTAGGGCCTTCTGGGATGTGGCATCATGATTTAGGATAGGTTGCTGGTCTTTAATGACGCATTGCAGTGGTTTGAGTTGGGGGCTGTAAGTAACGACTAGTGGTGTTCTGTTATTGGCTTTTTTGGGCCTATATTGGATTAGTTGGTTTCTGGGTATTCATCTGGCCCTGCAGATTTGTTTTTTTTTAATTTTCCCAGTGGGTAATTCAGGTTTATGAATGTTTTGTAGTGCTCACAAGCCGCGTCTACACGTGCCGGCTACTTCGAAGTAGCCGCGCCAACTTCGAAATAGCGCCCGCCACGTCTACACATGGCGAGTGTTATTTCGAAGTTGAAATCGACGTAAGGCGGCTAGACGTCAAAGTCGCTATCCCCATCAGGAGATGGGAATAGCGCCCTACTTTGACATTGAACGCCGAAGTAGGGCATGTGTAGCCAATCAGTGTCCCGCAACATCAAAATAGTGGGGTCCGCCATGGTGGCCATCAGCTGAGGGGTTGAGAGATGCTCTCTCCAGCCCCTGCGGGGCTCTATGGTCACCGTGTGCAGCAGCCCTTAGCCCAGGGCTTCTGGCTGCTGCTGCTGCAGCTGGGGATCCATGCTGCATGCACAGGGTCTGCAACCAGTTGTCGACTCTGTGGATCTTGTTCTGTTTAGTGCAAGTGTGTCTGGGAGGGGCCCTTTAAGGGAGCGGCTTGATGTTGCCAGGGAAGTTCTAGTCCGCCCTGTGACCCTGTCTGCAGCTGTTCCTGGCACCCTTATTTTGATGTGGGCCGCTTTGGTGTGTAGATGCTCCCCTGCAGCGCCTACTTCGATGTGGTGCTGCCCAACGTCGAAGTTGAACATCGACGGCACCAGCCCTGGAGGACGTGTAGACGCTATTCATCGAAATAGCTTATTTTGATTTTGCTACATCGAAATAAGGTATTTCGATGTAGCATACACGTGTAGACGTAGCTTTAAAGTTTTTGGTCCCTATCAGTAGGATCAGAGAAGATGTGATTGTACCTCAGGGCTTGACGGTAAACAATGGATCATGTTGTGTGTGCAGGATGGAAGCTAGAAGCATGTACGTAAGTGTAGTGGTCAGTGGGTTTCTGAAAGAGAGTGGTATTGATCAGGCTATCAGTGATTTGTACTGTAGCGTCCAGGAAATGTGGAGTGGTCAAGGCATAAGTTGATGGTGAGGTGCAGATTGGTAAAGTCTCTGTGGAATTCTTCTGGAGTCTCTTTACCATGGGTCCAAATGATAAAGATATCATCAATGTATTGTAGGTAAAGGAAGGGCAATAGGGGACAAGAGATGAGGACTTGTTCCAAGTCAGGCACAAATATATTAGCATATTGTGGCGTCATGCAGGTGCCCATGGCAATGCCACTAATCTGGAGGCATGAATTGTCCCCAGATCGGAAATAACTGTGGGTGAGAACAAAGTTACAAAGTAACAGAACAAAGTAATGTCAGATATGGTATTCCTGATCACTTGTAGCCCATTTTCATGTGGAATATTAGTGTAAATAGCCACTACATCCATGGTGGCAAGGATGGTGTTGTCAGGAAGTTTTTTGATGTTTTGTAATTTTCTCAGGAAGTCAGTGGTATCTCGGAGATAGCTGGGAATGTTGATGGCATAGGGCTTGAGGAGGGAGTCTACATAACTGGATAGTCTGGTAGTAAGGATGCCAATACCCGAAATGATAAGGCATCCAGGGTATAGATCAGAGTAGCAAAGTCCATATTGAAAAGAAATAGAAAAATTCTCCCAACAGATGGTAAATGGGCAACCTTGTCATTCCTGTAATATCATCCAACTGCAACGGATTGTTTAATGTTACCCTCTCCACCTCCTGTGAGCTTGTGACCAATAACAGATGCCATCGCTTCTTTCCAAATTCTTCATCATCATGTTGGTCTTGTCTGGACTGAATTTCAGCCAGCACATTCTCATCCATGTCCCAGTCTCAGATATAGCTGTGGTGAAGTTTTGAAAACAGAATCCAATTTTCAGCTGATCTTCAACTGGCCTTTTCTGTTGAGGGCTGTAACAGAGTGTGCTGACTCAGGAGCTAACAGGTCTCTGTCACTCTAACATCCATCAGTAGATGTAAATTAAGATCTAATTGGAAGATGTGTGGTTGACAGAGGACAGCTACGTCTACACGTGAAGCCTACATCGAAGTAGCTTATTTCGATGTAGCGACATCAAAATAGGCTATTTCGATGAATAACGTCTACACGTCCTCCAGGGCTGGCAACGTCGACGTTCAACATCGACGTTGGGCAGCACCACATCGAAATAGGCACTGCGAGGGAACGTCTACATGCCACAGTAGCACAAATCGAAATAAGGGTGCCAGGCACAGCTGCAGACAGGGTCACAGGGCGGACTCAACAGCAAGCCGCTCCCTTAAAGGGCCCCTCCCAGACACAGTTGCACTAAACAACACAAGATCCACAGAGCCGACAACTGGTTGCAGACCCTGTGCATGCAGCACGGATCCCTAGCTGCAGCAGCAGCAGCCAGAAGCCCTGGGCTAAGGGCTGCTGCCCACGGTGACCATAGAGCCCCGCAGGGGCTGGAGAGAGAGCGTCTCTCAACCCCTCAGCTGATGGCCACCATGGCGGACCCCGCTATTTTGATGGTGCGGGACGCGGATCGTCTACATGTGCCCTACTTCGACGTTCAACTTCGAAGTAGGGCTCTATTTCCATCCCCTCATGGAGTTAGCGGCTTCGACGTCTCGCCGCCTAACATCGATGTTAACATTGAAATAGCGCCCAACACATGTAGCCGTGATGGGCACTATTTTGAAGTTAGTGCCGCTATTTCGAAGTAGCATGCACGTGTAGACACGGCTGACATCAATTACCTGACTAGAAGAGTGGTTAGGGATAGTACAATACTGTTTCAAATATAAACTACTAAAAATGAAATCAGCATTTTAATTTTTCTCAGGAAATTTCTAAGTTGTATTAATTCAATGTTCAGTGGCAATTTTTTTGGAAGAACAATCAATATTTTGTTCAGATTCATAAAAAATTCATATAATTCGTGAGGGAATGGTACAATTTGAGAGGTCTCCTTGCAGCGCAGACAAGGAGAGGTGGAGAAGAAAAAAAATTGTAGCATACACTGCCCCGCACCCCTCCAACAGCTACCAACTCCTTCCCCTTCTGTGATGAGATGTGGCTCTGGAATCAGCCTGGTCGTCCATCAATGGACTCACAATAGGAGGGTGACATGAAGTCGTGCTACTCATTATTGAGTGACCACCCAGAAGAAGTTAAGACCAACTTGTATGCCCAAGGTTCTACTGTACTTTCTTCTCATAACTTAGATAAGGAAGCTGACATCCATTTTCTCCTATTCACTTGACTCTCTCTCCTAGCTTCCTACCTTCCCCTGCCTATCTTTGCCTCAGCAACCTTCCTCCCTTATCTGCCCCCATCTCCCTGCATTCTTCCACCTGCTAGCAGTCACCTGTACCTTCATAAATCAAAGAATCATGACATAAGAAGACCATCATAAAGCACGGTGATGATGCAGGTATTTTGGAGTAGTTGTGATCTGTAAGTAAGGACTAGAAGGACTCTCCAGGGGATTTACCCTGTGACAAGAATACAATTTCTTCCATAGCAAGAAGATGCACAGAGTGACAGCTGAATATCTAACTACCCATCTGCAGAAGTAAATAAGGATTTAGATGACCAGTCAATTCCTTTTGCACCCTACCTTTTTTGCTGGTTCCCTATTACACCCATATAGTTAGATGTTTCTTCTAAAATACAGACCTTAGTCTGTGGAGTTAGACTGTATTTGTAAATAGCCAAAACTGGCCCTGCCTGTGGACATAAATGATATACAGGAAGTGCTGTTTATCAGTAATTACCATATGCAATATAAGCAAACATTGGGAAAAAAAGATAGTGATGTGTTATTGCCACAAGGTATACAATACAGTACACTGGAAGCAGAAATGCTGAAGCATGGCAGGGAATTTCTTAAAATATTAAAGATACATAATCTAAAGGAAACTGCCATTTCTCTGATATGTTAGGAGCATAACTTGATTTAATGAGTTCCAAATGCTGTCTTCAGTTTATGTTTGTTTTGCTTAACTTGAAAGATGAATACACACCCTGGTTCTAGGCTTGAAAAAAGTGTGCAGGCTACGATGAAACCTTACAGCCAAAACTTCTGTCCAGGAAATTTCGGAGCAATCAGAATCAAGTGGCATATTAGCACAGGGCTGGACAAAGTTCTCTGGCATCTAGAGCTACCAACTCTAAAAATGGCCTGTTTTTAATCTTTTGTTGACTATTCACTGGAGAATTGGAACATTTGTATTAAAAGCCTCATTTACTATAGGTGGGGGAAAAAAACATGTATAACCTAGTAGGTGGAAAAAAGAAAAAAGAAAACAAAAAGAAACACACACAAACCAATGCATACCAGAAAATTGTGACTAGACTTAAAACTTTTCATTCATTGTCACTTGCCAAGGTTTCTTTTTCAGTATGCGTGCTGCATTATCTTATTTTTTTTAGTCTGACACTTTGGCTTTCATAAATCAAATACAATGTTGATAAAGGAAAAGATCACAGCCCTAAGAAAATTCAACAGGTTGGCAGTTCCTTCTAATTCAATAATTTATGAGAATAAGATGTCTCAGTTATAAAACTATTTCCTTTGCATTTGATTGGATTACGCTGTGTTATTTTGGAAGTTTGCAGCTGAGATTGTTCAGGTTTGTTTGGGTCTTTGGGGTGTGTGTGTATGTGATGGATGGTGTTAGCTGTTGACCTCACCACCTTGTGTACTGATATCAATAACCAGAACCACTAATAGTACAAATGCTAAACCCACATGCTGGCAAGTAAGACAAACATTATCAGCAAAATCATATTAGACAAAACTGACAAGGTCTCTTCGGTAAGAGAGGGAATTGTCTGCACTGTCTGAGACTAGGACTGGACAGTGATCATGAGGTATGCAAACTTGTATGAAAAGGAAAAAGGAATCCAGAGAACCTCCTGAAAAAAGTACTTCACAAACCCAGAAAAATGTTTTGGCTCATGCTCTTTAGCCACATGGTTACCATGCATCAATATCATCAATCACAATATTACCAGTTTTTCCTGAGTCTGTTGTTCTGAGCTGAGGGTGGAACAGTATCTAGATTTGCCTTGCCTGACCCCTCCCACATACCTATCAATGTTTCAAAGGGTAAGATTAATAAATTCCTGCAGGTTTTTTTTTCATACAAACAGCATATGTACAACTTATCAGATCACATATGTACATGTGCTGGAGTGTTTTCTCTCTTTAGCGAAGGTGCCTTGAAGAATGCATAGTTTTCTACACAGTAGCTACGTCTACACTAGCATTTCTCTTTCGAAAGAGGTGTGCAAATGAGGGAAATCAAAAATGGAAATGAGGTGCAGATTTACATATCTGGTGCCTCATTTGCATATTCTTCTTTAGACCTTACCTTCCTAGACCCTACCTTCAAAAAAACCCTTCTTCCTACTTAAAAAAAAAACAGGAAGAAGGGTTCATTTGAAGTTGTGGTTTGCTTTTGAAAAAGCCATGTCTACACTGCTTTGCTTCTTTTGAAAGAAATGCTTTCAAAAGAATATGAAAATGAGGAACCAGATATGTAAATATGCACCTCTTTTGCATTTTTTATTTCCTTCATTTGCACGCCTCTTTTGAAAGAGGAATGCTTGTGTAGACATAGCTATTGTGCAATCTGCTGACAACAAAACGTTATCAAAGGAACATCAGCGAATGAACAGATTCCTACTAAAAGCACATACTTCCTTCTGCAAGGTTACCATACTCTTTGTCCTAGATAATGACATGTGGAGTTGAAAAAAACAAATTCAGCACCTCTACAGAACCATATGAATATTTTAAGATACTATTGTGTAAATGGCAAACTTTGTTAGGAGTCATTTGGTCAATGGCAGGGAAAGCAAATAGATCATCAGGTTTCATCTCTCGTGGATGTTGTTTTAGTGGCATACTGAGCCACAGATATATGAAAACTAAGCCAACGGGATGGATTCATTGTTCCACTCAGCCCCTTTCTACAGAAATACTGGTGTGAACTATAAGTGACTTCTACAGATTATGATGTATGTGCAAAAAAATAGAAACACAATATTTGCTTAAAGCTCAGCGAAACTCAAAACACGGTTAGTGCATATCTAAATGGATAATTATAATTCCTTTAAAAGAACCTTACTACTTCCCCCACTCCCACACCTTGCTCTTCTTTCCAGCTCATTTAGGAATAAGCAGAAATAAAACTGTCTATAAATAAAATGTACATTTTAAAATAAAAGTTGTTCAGAGTTACACAATTTTGTCCAGCACTTTGCAATCTGTTGGGTAGTCATTCAAAACATATTTAAAAAGCAGCTTCAGTAAGTCTGGAAGGCATCTTCTGATGAGATTAGCAGGAATTCTGACAAAAATGGAAATGTAGTCAATGATACTCTGACAAGCACTGTAACTGAAGTGAGATCAGATTGAATTACTGTAGTACAGAGTAAATTAAATTGCTGTGGTTGAAGGAGATTTGCCCTTTATATATAATCTACAGTTAGCAGCTGGAACTCTGACTGAAACTGCTACATAAAAACCAAGTAAGACCTTTCTACAAACAAGATGGCAGCTGCTGAGCTGACAAATTAAAATATGTATTAAAAGAGCAATTCAGCTTGGTGCCAGGTCCTCCACGCTGATGAAATCCAACAGGGAGATGGTGAGGAGGTAGGAGCTGCTGTGTGAGAACAAGATCTCACTGAAGCTCTGGGGATTTTTTTTTTTCAAATGGTATATGACAAAATCTTGAAGGTCAAGTAATCAAAGGCTGACCATTCACATGTTCTGAGTGCCCAAGCTGTTTTTTTCTCTTCTACTTCTCCTGCTGACCCTTAACATTAAAAAGGTCATAGAGCAGTTTTTAAACTAAGGGCTGGGGGAAAGCCAACAGGTGTGGAACAGCACATGGTTTGGACAGAGACATCTCCTAGGGGAGGGTCTATAAATAGAGATTCTCTATGTTCTAGTAAGGAGGACAGGATACAAGATGATAAAGTATGGGTAAGATCAGTTGAAAAACAGCCAAGTGAAAAAGAGTGCCATTCAAACACACCAGGAAATGGCAGATAGCTAAATAGTGACAATTTTTTTAAGTTCATATACAAAAACACTAGAAGTCTAAACAATATGATGTGTAAACTAGAGTGCCCCATATTAAAGGAGGATATCAATATACTATGAAGCTCAGAAACTTTATGGACTGAAGACAATCAATGGGCCACAGTCATACCAGGGTACAGATCAGAAGGACAGAACAGGTTCTGCTGGAGGGAGCGTGGCACTCTACATTAAAGAAAATGTAGAATCAAATGAGGTAGAAATCCTAACTGAACCAAAATGTTCCATAGACTCTATGGATAGTATTTCCATGCTCTCATAAAAACATATACCAGTAGAGAATATATTACCAACCCCATGACCAGGACAGTGATATGGATTATGAAATGCTAAAAGCTAGAGAGTCTATAAAGATAAAAAAATGAAAACCCTCAATAATGATGGGGAATTTCATTTATCCCCATTATTGACTGGGTACATATCACCTCAGGACAAGAAGCAGTGATGAAGTGTCTTTACACTTTAAATGACTGCTTCTTGGAGCAGCTAGTTCCTGAACCCACAAGAGGAGAAGCAATTCTTGATATAGTCCTAAGTGGAGAACAGGATCTGGTCCAAGAGGTATAGATAACTGGACCATACTTGGAAATAGTGACCATAATGTCAAAAAAATTTAACATCCCTGTGGTGGGAAAAACACCATGGCAGCCCAACACTGTGGCAATTAACTTCAGAAAGGGAAACTACACAAAAATGAGGAGGTTAGTTAAACAGAAATTAAAAGGTACAGTGCCAAAAATAAAATCCCTGCAAGCTTCATGGAAACTTTTCAAAGACACCATAATAGAGGCACAACTTAAATGTATACCCCTAAATTAAAAAAAACAAACAAAATACAAACATACACAGTAAGAGAATCAGAAAAGTCCCACTGTGTCTTAACAACCAAGTCAAAGAAGTGGTGAAAGATAAAAAGTTATTGTTTAAAAATTGGAAGTTATATCTTAGTGAGGAAAACAGAAATGAGCACAACTTGTCAAATTAAGTGTAAACATATAAAAAAAGGCAAAAGTTTGAAGAACAGCTAACCAAAAATTCAAAGAGTAATAGCAAACTGTTTTTAAGTACATCAGAAACGGGAAGCCTGCTAAACAACCAGTGGGGCCATTAGATAATTGAGATGCTAAAGGATCACTCAAAGATGTAGAACTAAATAAATTCTTTGCTTTGGTCTTCATGGCTGAGAATGTTAGGGAGATACTCAAATCTAGCTTATTCTTTCTAGGCCAGACTAATCTGACAATTCTTTCTAGGTGACAAATCTGAGGAACTGCCCCAGACTGAGGTGTCATTATTGATAAACTTAACAGGAACAAGTCACTGGGAACAGAAGGCATTCACCCAAGAGTTCTGAAATAACTCACGTGAAATTGTAGAACTATTGACTGTGGTTTGTAACCTATCCTTCATATCACCTTCAGTACCTAAAGACTGGAGGATAGCTAGTGCGATACCACTAATTTAAAAGTGCTCTAGAGGTCATCCTGATAATTACAGACAGATAAGGCAAACATAACTACCAGCATCAAATTAGTTGAAACTATAATAAATGTCAGACACATAGATGAACATAATTTGTTGTGGAAAAGTCAACATAGTTTCTGCAAAGGGAAATTATGCCTTACTAGTCTGTTAGAGTTTTTTGAGAGAGTCAAGAAGCATGTGAACATGGATCCAGTAGATATAGTGCATTTAGATTACAAGACAGAAAACAAAAGTTAGGAAAGAGTAAATAGTCAATTTTCAGAATAGAGAGAGGTAAAAAGTGGTGTCCTCCAAGGGTCAGTGCTAGAAAAAAATGCTATTCAACATATTTATAATTGATCTGGACAAAGGGGTAAATAGTGAGGTGGCAAAATCTGCAGATGATGCTAAACTGCTTAAGATAGTTAAGAAAAAAGAAGACTGTGAAGAGCTTCCAAAGAATCTTACAAATCTAGGGGACTGGGCAACAAAATGGTAAATTGAATTCAATGTTGATAAATACAAAAAATGTACATTGGAAAAAAGAATCCCAACTCTCTCTCTCTCTCTCTCTCTCTCTCTCTCTCTCTCTCTCTCTATATATATATATATATACACACACACACACACAAAATGATGGGAACTAAATTTGTCATAACCTCTCCAGAGAGAGATCTTTGAGTCATTGTGAATAGTTATTTGAAAGCAGCTACTCAGTTTGCTGCAACATTATAAAAGCAAACCAAATGTTAGGAATCATTAAAAAGGGGACAGAAAATAAGACAAAGAATATCTTATTGCCTCTATATAAATGCATGGTACACCCACATCTTGAATTCTACATACAGATGTGCTTGCCTCATCGCAAAAAAAATTGGCATTGAGGTTCAGAAAAGGGCAACAAAATTATTAGGAGTTTGACATAGGTGCTGTATCAAGAGAGATTAAAGGATTGTGATGTGTCTATTTAGAGAAAAGGAGACTAAGTGGGGTGTAAGGGAGTAAGAGAAAGGTCTGGCAGTGCAGGGTCTAAACAGAGCCTGTTCGCCCAATTAGTCCCACCCCATTTCACCTGCCGCCAGAGTCAAACCTGGAGGCACGATAAAAGGAGGAAAACTAACCCAGGTCAGGGCTGACCAGCCAAGAGGCAGGAGCTAACTCTGACAACCATAGGGCCTGAGCCTGAACTGCCTCTGGGTCGGCCACTGAAGGCTGCAGCCTCCAAAACCCTCCCCTAGGCTAAAAGGGGGATAATCCCAGAGTACCTTCCCACTAAGGAGGAGAAAACTAGACACTTGGGGTAATGCCCCAGACTGACACTACAGCCTCTAGTGAGTGGCTGAAGTCTTACACCTTGCCACTAGGCCACCCTGCTCCTAGTGGGATCTGCTAACATGGGGATATGTTAGAGGTCTATAAAAGCATGACAGGTGAAGTTATTTACTTGTTCCTATAACAAGAGAGCTAGAAGTCATCAAATGAAATTAATACATAGCAGGTTTAAAACAAAAGGAATTTTTTCTTCACATAGCAGAAGCTGTGAAGACCAGCACTTTATCAGGGTTCAAAAAAGAGCCAGATAAACTCATGGAGTTTAGATCCATCAATATTTTTAGCTAGGGTGGGTAGGAACGGTCTCCCAAGCCTTTTAGTTATCAGAGGCTGGAAACAGATGACAGGAAGGGGATCACTCAATGGCTGCGTCTACACGTGCACGCTACTTCGAAGTAGCGGCACCAACTTCGAAATAGCGCCCGTCGCGTCTACACGCGTCAGGCGCTATTTCGAAGTTAACTTCGACGTTAGGCGGCGAGACGTCGAAGTCGCTAACCTCATGAGGAGATAGGAATAGCGCCCTACTTCGACGTTCAACGTCGAAGTAGGGACCGTGTAGACGATCCGCGTCCCGCAACATCGAAATTGCCGGGTCCTCCATGGCAGCCATCAGCTGGGGGGTTGAGAGATGCTCTCTCTCCAGCCCCTGCGGGGCTCTATGGTCACCGTGGGCAGCAGCCCTTAGCCCAGGGCTTCTGGCTGCTTCTGCGGCAGCTGGGGATCTATGCTGCAGGCACAGGGTCTGCAACCAGTTGTCGGCTCTGTGTATCTTGTGTTGTTTAGTGCAACTGTGTCTGGGAGGGGCCCTTTAAGGGAGCGGCTGGCTGTTGAGTCCGCCCTGTGACCCTGTCTGCAGCTGTGCCTGGCATCCCTATTTCGATGTGTGCTACTTTGACGTGTAGACGTTCCCTCACTGCGCCTATTTCGATGTTGGTCTGAGCAACATCGAAGTTGAACATCGACGTTGCCGGCCCTGGAGGACGTGTAGACGTTATTCATCGAAATAGCCTATTTCGATGTCGCAACATCGAAATAAGCTATTTCGATGTTGGCTGCACGTGTAGACGTAGCCAATGACTGCCTGTTCTGTTCACTCCTCTGGGGCATCTGACTTTGACCAGTGTTGGAAGACAGGATACTGGTCTATATGGACCTTTGGTCTGGCCCTGTACAACCATTCTTATGTTATCCTGCTGGAACCTAAAACATGCCAAGCAAGTCAAGTAAAGAACCAGGAAAGGCCTTTATATTATCCCTCTCACTCCTAATAATACTTGGTTCCCATATAGTATTTTTCAGCAGTAGGTTTCACAGCATTATGCAGAGGGCAAACCGAGGCACAGAGAAAAGCAAAGTGACTCATCCACTGTCAGCCAAAAAGCCAGTGGTTGAGCTGGCAATAGAGACCATATATTTTAAATATCAGCTCAGTGTGTGGCCACAATGTCACTATTAGGCAGAAAGGATTCCTGAGTTACAGCCTCTTTTGTATAATAGAAAAGGGGCAGCAACTACTAGATTCACCATGAAAACCCTAGTTTATTGCTCACTGCTCCCCAAGCCTACAACATCATGTTGACTTTTAAGGTATTTTGTAAAGTCTTTTTCCTTAGCTGTAAGGCAATCGTGGAAGGGGCTAGGTACATTTCTCACTGTTTTTTTTTAAGCTTGTAGTGTATATGTTCATTAGTAATTGTGGGATAAAGATAATAAGAGGGCTGTTTTCTGGTCATACATTGAAGAGCTGTCAATGAGCACAAAGAATAAGAGACTGAAACTCCTATTTAAATGATCAAATCCAAATAAATTCCATCACAGCACCTCCTCATTTGATAGCACAAGACTAAAAATATGTCCCAGCATATGTTTCACATGGCATCCAAGACCTGGAAGTGCACAGACTCTGAAGTAATTCTTTTTTTAATACTTATTCTTATAAAAAATTAATGAGAACAACTGTGTGTACCCTCCACATTTTCATTTGATGCATAAACAGAGCAGTGGGGTTAATTGTGAAAACTGTTTGCTTTTGAAAACACTCAAGTGAATTTTTTGTCAAACTGTGATTTTTCCCCCAGCTATAACACATATGCCTTGCAAGAATCTGCCAAAATATATATAGAAAAATAAACCATGATTATAAACCTTACTTATACAGCTTGCAATAGAGACTTGCATCAATTACACCTAATTTTCTTTCTCTACCAGAAAACAGTGACAATGCCCATTAATGTTGGCCTTCTCCCCAGGACTGCTTTGGCATAATGCTATGCAACAAGCCACGGTAAGGAAGTAAAATATGCTCACCTTCAACCATTTTCTGAACAAATTTCACAGCACAATAAAACAGAAACTCAGGTTAATAACAGGTTACCTATGCTTGATGCACTCTGTAGGGGCAATAGTCTAAAAACAATATGTATTAATAAATATAATACCTGATGGCAGGTTTCCCCAGCTGGCCACAGTGTTTCCATCTCGCCTGAATGGCATCCCTTTGTGAGTTACAAGTTTCTCCTTATCCAGAGTTTTGTGTATTTCTGGACCTGAGAAAAATAATGTATTTTGGCAAATATACAGAGATTAAAGGAGCCAACTATTTTATGCTCTTTTCTTCAGTTGTAAGTATACTGAACAGTAAAAGAACCCACATATATTTAATATTTCATAACCTATAAACTTTTGACATACTGCAAAGTGCTTGCTTATCCTGAACCACTTTGTTCCCTGATCTGAAATAGCTATGCAAGGCAGAAAGGGGAGCAGCACCCCACTCACTGAAACCCACATGTCTGCCTGGGACACACTTCTGTCATTGTTCTCACTGCAGGCGGAGGACCAGGAATGGTCACTGCTGTCATGAGCAGTGGTAGGGAATGGGATGGAGTAGTGAGATTTATCTCGATAATGGCCAGCGTAGAGGACAGCAGACCCAGTGAGGTGCCCGGTTAGACAGTGTGCTGTATCCCAACACAAAATCATAATTAATTCCTATCTCGTCCCCAGCTCCAGGATGGCACAGCTGCATGGTGCTCCTTGCCTAGCTCAGCGTCCATAAGTCTGAAGCACACAATAGGAAAGACTCCTGTGGCCAACCCCATTGAATTCTGGGTGACTACTCATGCAAGTATGGCTTGGGTCTTTAAATTTTTGATCTTCTAATCAGAGAATACTATAAATGAAAGGGACCTCAAGAGGTCATCGAGTTCAGTCCCTTGCACTCTCGGTAGGACCAGGCACCATCTAGATCATCCCTGATAGATGTTTGTCTAACCTGCTCTTAAATATCTCCAGTGATGGAAGTTCTGCAATCTATTATTATTATTATTATTGTTATTATGATTATTTATAATATACAGCAATAAATGAGTGTTGATAACGCAAACAGAACAACTATACAGGACAAAAATAGGAAGGTCCTAGGGACAAAACAGACTTCAGACCTTAAGGATATTGTGTGCCTACACTATTCTGGGGCCTCTACTATCCCCTCTCCACTGCTGCAGCCAGGGAAGCCCCATGCTGGGATAGTGACAATATTCCTTAAACACCTTTTGAACTATTCTTGACAACACAGGGACTTTCTAGTTTGGAGCTTGTGTTAGCTACCAGCCATGTGTTTTGGGGGAACAAGGCATAACACTAATGGAAGATCACTCCCTCCAAGCACTTGGGACCTCATCTTGAAGAAAAGACAAAACACTGAAATGGGTGTGAGTGTACATATCTAAATCCCACCCCCAAGGGTATTTGGATTAAGGAACCACGCCTAGCCTCAACTGCATCAGAGATAGGAGAGAAGGCAGGTCCATTAGTATACAGAATGGAGAACAGCTCAAATTGCACTGAATTCTGGGATACAGCAAGAAGGGGAGCACTGCCTGGCAGGAAATCTCTGCTCCAAAAGCTAATGAACACCCACCTGCCTACACCCAAATCAGTGATTATCTGTCCAATTTTAGCGATGAATCTTCTATTGACACTCAGATTCTCAAACTGCCTAACTGTATTGTGAATTCCCTCAAAGAACACCACCCTATTGCCAGGAATGATCGGCTTTTATTGTCTAGCATAAACAGAAAAAATTTAGAATACAGATTGAACCTCTGTGGTCTGGCACCCTGATTGGTGCCAAATGACAGAATCTGCAGACCACTGGTTGTCAATATTCTCTAATGGCATTACGAACACTTCCACTTCTTACTGGGCTCTTAGAAGACACTTAGGGGTAAATTAGAGCACAGAACAGCAAGAGCCAGGACTGTGGCTGTAAACAAACTTGATGCGACCACAGTGAACATGGCCACACCTATGATAAGTGGCTGTCTGGCTAACTAAAATCATGCTGGACTATGGATGTTGCCGGACAAGAGAGTGCCAGACTAAAGAGGTTCAACCTGTACTCCCTTTAAGTATCTGTTTACCCATAAAAAGCTACTGTTCCTTCTCAAACCAGCTCTAACATTTGTAATCAGAGATGTTAGATTTAATATTGTAGCTGTTTTGTTTTTTGGCTCTCCTTGTATTGTTACTAACTGGAAATAAATAACTTTCAGGTGTTAAGCTGCTTTCTATGCTCTCTCTCTCTCTCTCCCTCTCCCCCACACCTTGCAGGTGTTGTTTTGGGCTTCCCTATTCATGCTGCAACAACACTTCTTGTACCTTAGCTAAGGTTCTCTATTGTGCCCAGAATTCTCTGGGTTTTGCCCATTGGATTGGTTACTGGCAAAATGGTGGGGGCATGAAAGTGGAGGTGTGGTGATGACCTAAGGGGACCACATGAGGGTGGCAGCTCAAAGTGCTGTTTAAACCCTGCTATTGAGCCCAAAGACATTTGAAGTTCAGAGCCTGTCATTGCTGTGGAACCAGCCTACTGAGCTCAGGCATCAGAGTGTAAGCGCTGAGTAACCAGTCCTCTCAGATGTGTTCTGCTAGTGATGTGAGTGCATGTGGGTCCATCTGATTCTAGGGTGACAAAAATGGTCCTGGGGAGCCAAGACCCTGCAGGATAGCTCCAGTGGGCGCAAACTGGCAGAAGGGAGGAATAAAACTCCATATGACCGTGAGTAATACAAGCAGCACATTGACAGATTTATTCCCACCCCAACCCCCATCAGAATGACCCCAGATAAATGAGCACACCCCAGAGTAAAAGGCAAATCTGGTAAGACTCGAACCCCAGTTTCCCTCTGGAAAGGTCAGCAGCAGCAAGAGAGAGAAGGGCATACTCATGTCCTAGAGGCTGGAAATGGATGACAGAAGAGAGATCAAGTGATGATTCCCTGTTCTGTTAGCATCCCCCAGGGGCATCTGGCACTGTCCACTGTCAGAAGACAGGATAGTGGGCTAGATGGACTCTTGGTCTGACCCAGTATCTAATGTGCTTCCTCCATTGCCTTTGCTGACCTCCCTCACACCCTTCAGAATCCATCTAGTAAGAATGGGCTCTGGTACTGCTCTTCCACCCATATGTCATCATTCGCTCTTCAATGTGTCTGCTAGCACCAACAATTTCTGAGATGGATCCTGCTCCCATTCCTTAAGTAGCCTCCAGCAACTCATCATCTCAGCAGTTTGCCACTCTTCCTCTCACAAGTCTTCCTTGTGTCAGTGGCTGCTCCCCTCTAGATCAGCACACACCACACCACACAGCCACATGAAGCTTGGACTCATGACTTCTTCAGCAGCAATTATTTGAATTTCATTAGTCACTTACCCCTCCCCTTTTTTAAAAAAAATATCAAACAGCTTCTCGCTGTATAATCCAGTTCATGAGTTATAAGACAGGAAGTCAAGAAAAGGAGTTTTAGTCTTCTTGTTGCTGATCAGTAGGATAACTTTGAGCAAATATCTCTGTTTCTTTGTGTCCTAGATTCCTCAATGTAGGACAGTGAAATGTTCTCTATTTTGAGCTCTATGGAGTAAAAGTGCTTTTTATAAAGAGCAAAGTCTTATGGCCTCCTTTTTAAGACCACATGAGTCCTTCCTTTTGGTAGCTATGACTTGGTTGATGCGTGTGAAGAATAAGTCCTGTTTGTTAATCTGTAAAATTGTTCTGTGAGAGATACAAAATTGGGGGGTGACAATGTTAAAATAAGGAAACTAACAATATATGGGGAAAATTCAGGTGGAACTATTTCAGGCAAAGGGTTCTAAACACATGGAATGAATACCCCAGGAAAGTGTTTGAAGCACAAGAGTGTAAAGGAGTTCAGAAGAGATTCAGATTTATATCTGGAGCTAGAGGTGTTTGAGCACTACAGTGAAAAAAGCAGGAAAGTGAGATTAAATTTAATCAAAAAAGGCATGCTGGACCAGATGACTGTTTTCCTTGTTTGTAAATGTTCGTATGTTTTTAAACCGCAAAATAACTACACAGATGGTCTGTGTTACTCCCACAGCATTTGAAAGTCAGTTTCCAAACATGTCACCTTGTTCTGTATCCTCTCATGTTGTTTAAAGTGCATACAATGATTTCCAACGTGCCTACATAAGATCTCACTGCCATGTGCACTTTATTAAACATCATTGTAGAAATATGTGGGGAAGAAATAAAATATATGGGGATGTGTGTCTCCACCTTCTGCTGCAGAAGTGGGTGCTCTTACTTTCCTGCTTTACATATCAGTCTCCTCTTCCCACTGGGGCTGCCTGTTCAACTGCAAATGAGCACTGTATGCTCTTATAGGCTTTGTACAATGTAAAGAACGCAACCATGTGCATTTTCTTCAATATTTAAACCTTGAGAGGTCAAATAAACCTAAACAGCACTCCTTCTTTGGGGCTCTGCTATGCCCTTGATATCCTTAAACGCATTAAAGGAGGTACAGAGGGACATAATGCAGCCAAATTAACTAAGATGAATCTACCCTAGGTAGCCAGAATTACTCCAAGCGGGAGTGGGTGGGGAGATCATGTACACAGTTCACCAGCACAACAGCTATAGTACCTGTGTTGAAGGTACAGAATTCTTCCCTCGTAACTCCATCAGCATTGCTGGCTGTTGCAGAAGGCTATTGCCAGTGGTTGCAGAAGGGCCTCACCGCATACTACTTTCAGGAAGTTGGTTCCCTTTGAGACACTGTGTGTTCGTCACTAACCTCACCCCATACATAAACTCCTCATATAGATCCCTGAACTAATGAAGGCTTGTGTCATAGGAGCTCACTTCTCACATAGGGTATTCCAAATCCTTACACGCTTTGGGGTTCTGAAATTCACCAAAGTATTTTTTCAGTGCACAGGCCCATCCCAATTCCTTTATTAGCACAGATAGAATCCCAGTGTCACTGCAAAGGCCAGTCTGTGAGTGTGGGAGAAAATCCAAGATGTACATCATCTCCATCAGTTACAAAGGGCCTTTGCTATCTCTCCAGCCACACTACTTTAGTTATGGGATAAGGCAGCACCTTCCCTTTGGGCAGCTCTGCACTCCACTATAAGCTTCTAGGGTCCACATCCCAGCCTTGGGTTTGCTGTGTCCCAGCAGCAGCTAAACACACCCTCTCCTCCAGTCTATGGCAACACGTTCTCTAACGACCTCAAATCCTCATCCTCCAGCTGGACCAAGGAAGCAGATGTGGGATTTCCTATGAGCTTTCTAGTGAGCCAGGGTTCTGTAGGGGTATAGAATCCAGTTCCACTTGGCTGGGAACAGGCAAACAATCCAGGTTCCAAGGAGGGAGATATCCTATGCAACACTGCTGATGATCTGTGGAGGGCTGAGGGCTGGGCTACGTACCTGTGATCCTCAGACAAATGGTGGCTGAGCTACCTGCAGAGACACAAAAGCAGGGAGAAGTTTATTATTTCCAACCTCACCACCACCTTCTTGCCCCCCATTCATCTGTGCAGGGGGTAGGCCCCCAGCCAGGACCTATCTTTACTATTAAAGAATGTTGCTAAATAGAAAGAAAGAAAGGAAACAGTTTTTGATGAGCCACAGGCCAGTGATAACACACACCTGAAATCAGTGGAGTTATGCCACTGCAAATCTGGTGTAAAGTGAAAGAGACACCCAGGTCTACTCTACAACTTTAGGAGCAAGTTTTGCTCACAGATAATACTTACAGGAGTAATGCTGCTGAATTCAGTGTCACTGTTCTCATAAGCAGGACTCCTGCATGAAAGGGTGACATCATCAGACCCCTGTTCTTGGGAATTTTTTAATCTCCAGCAGGTCTCTTTTAATATGATTTCAGCTTGGTTTTAAATTAACCTCGGGATTTTGTAATCCCCAGATAGACACAAACACTGTTCATGTCCTTTATATATATCAGGATCCAATTACACTAATTCCCTCTGCAAATAACTGTAGGTGCAATTTCCCCGCTGTAAGTATTCGGGCCTGTTGGTGCCAAAAGTAAGCCCACTTTCTAAAATCTCATCCACTGTGTAAAGTGAATACGAGAGTAATCCAGACCATCTGTTCAGTCATTTTTTCTGTTAAAAAAAATAGAAAATTTACAAACAGGAAAAAAAAGTCATCTGGCACAGCACACTTAAATGTCAACATTTTTTGGTAAAACAAACAGAAAAATGAGTAAAATTATTACAAAACAGAGTAAAATTTGATTTTCAAAAAGAGAGACATTAAACACAACATAAGTAATTGTTACATGCACCCTTAAATTAATTCAGAGTATATTGCAATCTAAGAAAAAACAGAATAGAGTAAAATTATAGTGGGTGACTAAATGGTTAAACTTGTTCTTTCCTCTCCTATATGTTGTCTCTGCTTGAGTGATTACTCAGGATCTGCTAGGATACCACATGGTGCTTTGCCAGATGCTGGACTGTCAGACAGGCAGAGTTGCACTGATATTCAGAATATATCTATTATTATTATCGTCTTTTTTTCTGGACGCACAATACACACACACATACACTCAAATGTATTTTTTCCTGCTTGTCTGTTTTGGTTTAATTACTACAGAATTCCAAAATAAAACTACAGTGACGTACACACATGCCACAGAAAAGCCAGCAAGTAAAAAAGAGTGATCTTCCATTGTCATTTGTATGGCTGTCTGCCTACTCTTCTTTTCAGAGGAGGGTGGGAAGGTGAGGAGTGACATGACAATATACACAGAATGTCTTTTTCAATGACAGAACAGAAGGTTATGTAGCATGGATCTCTGAAGAAGGTGAATATGCCTCTTAATGAGGGGCAGCTGATGGATCTTACGCAGTGGAACAGCTGCAATGGGCTTTTTTCCCAGTTCAAGACATACTGAAATCAGATTCCTCTCAGAGTGGCCCTCTTTTCTTCTTGCCCTCTTAATTACGATTGAGAGCCAAAAGATACAGAATATTTCACCTTTCACAGCAAAAGCTATTAGTACACGAGGCACTGAGAAAGAAAATTCTTAGTATTCCAAGAAAGACTAATAAAACTGTAGGAAATTGGTGGGATTAGTCCACACATTAGGGTTAAATCTCATACTATACCATTTGCAGCACTAATCTGCATTACATTTTAAAAAGAACAGTATGTTTCAGCTCTAGGAGAGGGGACTATATGTTGCTAATGTGTGCTTTATTGATATAGTATTTCCGCAGTTACACAGCTATGTGATCCTAAGTCACACATGCTACAACTATATACATATATTACATGTATGCAGTTCCATTTATCAACCAAACTTTTCAAAAATGAAATCAGGTTTGTCTGACAAGACCTATTTTCCAAAAAATCATGTTGACTGCATTAATGTATATTACCATGCTTTATTTTTGTAGCAAATGACTCCTATGTAACAATCAGGGGCCAGGGTCCTAGGATGGACGACCCCCATGGGAGAGTGGTAATCTGTGAGGAAGTGGTGCAATTTGAGACGTCCTGCTGCACCACAGAGGAGGGGAGGTGGAGAAGGAGAAAAGAGTGGCAAAATCTGCCCCATGCCGCTCCCACAGCTATCAACACCTGCTCTTCTGCGATAAGACCTGTGTCTCCAGAATCAGGTTGGCCAGTCATCAACTGACTCAAAAATAGGAGGGTAACAGGAAGACGTCCTGCTTTTATCAAAACAAAAAAGCAGTCAAGTAGCACTTCAAAGACTAACAAAATAATTCATTAGGTGATGGGTTTTCTTGGGACAGACCCACTTCTTCAGACCATAGCCACACCAGAACAGACTCAATATTTAAGGCACAGAGAACCAAAAATAGTAATCAAGGTGGAAAAATCAGAAAAAAAAATTATCAAGGTGAGCAAATCAGAGAGTAGAGGGGCAGAACAGGGGTGGGGGGAGTCAAGAATTAGATTAAGCCAAGTATACAAACAAGCCCCTATAATGACCCAGAAAATTCCCATCCCACTTCAAACCATGTGTTAATGTGTCGAATCTGAATATAAAAGAGAGTTCAGCAGCCTCTCTTTCAAGAGTGTTGTGAAAATTCTTCTTCAGTAAGAAGCAAACTTTTAAGTCATTAACAGAATGGCCCACTCCTTTAACAATGCTGGCTCACCAGTTTGTGGATCAGGAGTGTTTTTATGTTTGTTTTGTGCCCATTAACTCTTTGTCAAAGAGAGTTTGAAATCTGTCCAATGTACAAAGCATCTGGGCATTGTTGGCACATGATGGCATATATGATGCTAGTTGAGGAACATGAGAATGTGCCCGTGATTCTGTGAATAACCTGGTTAGGTCCAGTGATGATATCTCCAGAATAGATATGTGGACAAAGCTGGCAGAGGGCTTTGTTGCAAGGAAAACTTCCAGGATGGTGTTCCTGCAGTGTAAACAGTGGTTGTGGGTAAGAATCCTCATAAGGCTGGGAGGTTGTCTGTAGGAGAGAACAGGCCTGTCACCTAGGGCCTTCTGGAGTGAAGGGGAATTTTGAGAACACTCTTGAAAGAGAGGCTGCTGAACTCTCTTTGATATTCAAATTTGACACATTAACACATGGTTTGAAGCGGGATGGGAATTTTCTGGGTCATTATAGGGGCTCGTTTGCATACTTGGCTTAATCTAATTTTGACTCCCCCCAACCTCCCTTCTACCCCTCTACTCTCTGATTTGCTCACCTTGGTAATTTTTTTTCTGATTTGTCCACCTTGATTACTATTTTTGGTTCTCTGTGCGTTAAATATTGAGTCTGTTCTGGTATGGCTGTGGTCTGAAGAAGTGGGTCTGTACCACGAAAGCTCACCTAATAAATAATTTTGTTAGTCCTTAAAGTGCTGCTTGACTGCTTTTTTGTTTTGAAAGTATATAGACTAGCATGGCTTTCTCTCTGTTTGTTATCAAAGTGACCACCAAGAAAAAAACCCTAGGTGAGAGCCAAGAAAAAAAAGAAATGGGGCCTGAACCCAGAGAATAAGCAACTGAGTCAAATGACTGTATACAAGATTACTGTACTATAAAATTGTATAGACTAAGATATATTATGAAAGCTAGTGCCCAACAGGCGATGAACTGCAATTGTGCAAGGTATGTATTAACATATGAGGAATTATGAATTATGAATACTGATATTATGCTTTAAAGTCTGTGACCAGGCAAAAGGAGAAACAGGTTGTCTCCCAGGCGGTAAAGAAGGCTCTGATCCACAGTTACCAGTTACTCCTCTGTCTCAAATTGTCTATTTGTTCTGAGAATAATTTTATAATTACTGACCAAGTATTAGTATTTTGTCAATTACAATTGGATGATAACGTTGTAAAAGCCTCCCAATTTGTTGTTAATGACATATGTAGCCAACTATTTTCCCTATCATTCTGTTTCAATATGAATATAAAGTAAATGAATTTACATTGCTACATCTTGCTTTGATAATTACATAGAAAATATTTTATAAGTTAATGTTGCAAAGTCAAGCACTCAAGCAATAGGAAAAAAATTAATATTTTTCTCTTCTGACCTAAATTAGAGCCCTATGATATGCATTGTTAAATAGTCCTTCTTTATAGGGGCTCCTGTAAAGTTCCAAGGATGGACAGTGAATGAAATTGTCTGAGAACAAGATATGGGCTGTCCCATCTAGTGGTTGGAACAGGAGTAAAGACCTGGTGATAGGAGTAAAACCCATGAGCCATCAACAGGATCGCAGGGTCAGCAATGGAAGCCAGAGCCAGAAATCAGAGCCCAGAGGCAGGCCCAGGCCCAGGAGCTGTCACAGCCATGAACAAATACTTTGTGCAGCCACCAAACTACCCCTGTGCTGGGCTTCGGAAGAGCTCTGCTGACACTTCTCACCAATCAGGTGGTTTAGACAGCACAGTGCTACTACAGGCCACCTGCACTTGTTAGGTTGCCATTTCTGGCTCAGCTCCAGGCCCTGCTTCCTGAAAGAGAGTTGCCAAAATGAAATGAATGGTCCCTTGCATGTGAGCCACTGGTCCACAACACAAGAGAACTGGGTTCCGTTTCTGGCCCTATGAGACGTTTCTGTCAGAGAGTGAGCATGGCCATAAAAATACATTACATTTTAGGACTGGAAGGGACCTCAAGAAGTCATCTGGTCCAGTCCCATTTATTCCAGGTAAAACTAAATATTATTTATACCATCCCAGCTAGTTGTCTGTCTAACCTGCTATTAAATATCTCCAAATATGGAGATTCCACAGCTCAGCTCAGAAATTTATTCCATTGTTTAAATATCCTGACAGGAAGTGTTTCCTAATATCAATATTTTTCCTAAACCTCCTTTGCTGCAATTTAAGCCCATTACATCCTGTCCTATCATCGGAGGTTAACAAGATCAGTTTTTCTCCCTCCTCCTTATAACAACCTGTTATGTATTTGAAAACTGCTATCACATAACACTCCCCTGTCCGCTTCCTCACTGCTTTCTTTTCTCCCAAGAAAGAGAAGGAAAATAAAGTCACATGGTCACCCTTCAATTTATCATTTTCTACATTTTGGGTGCTTAAAGTTGCAAGCATAACATTCCTTTAATATTTTTTGTAAGAAGCAGGAAATGTCAATAGATGTCAATATCATTCTCTCTCTCTCTCTCTCTCTCTCTCTCACACACACACACGTACACAAAACCAATACAAATAAGTCCATCAATAATAATCAAAATTTACTGATAGACAAAGTGAGAAAAATGTTATCTGAAAAGTTATGAAAATTTGATCTGAGGAGACATACCTTGTATATTTCGATATAGGGTATTGACAAATTGTATTTAAATGGTTATGAAGCTTTAACTTTTTGAATCTCTGTGTCTGGCAGAAAAGTATTATCTGACCCTCCCCTTTTCTGACACACTCCCATCATTGACCACAACTGTGAAAGTTTAAAATGATTACAATGGAAAAATGCTAAAATATTGATATTAAATTCCTAAATAAAAATAAAAAAAAATAATTCAGCTAAGCCTGAGTAGATGTGCAGGTTGAACCTCTCTCATCTGGAACTCTCAGAACCTGACCGGTATCAGATTAGAGAATTTGATGGACAATGGGAGGTCAATATTTGACGGACAAGGGAGGTCAATATTATTACCAGCATTTCCATTGCTTACTAGGCTCTTAGAAGACATTTAGAGGTAAATTACATCTAAATAACAGCAAAGAACACCGAGAGACAGGACTGGTGGCTGGAAACAAACTTTATGGGACTAAGGGAAACTTGGCCACACCCGTGATAAATGATCATCCAGCTAACTAAAATCATTTCAGATTACAATTTTGCTGGACAAGAGAGTTGCAGATTAGAGAGGTTCAACCTGTAGTACATTTTCAGTATAACTACATGTAATTCATGATTTTGCAGAGAGATTTTTCTTTAAAGTTTTTATACTAGAAAACAGCATAAGAAAGTGATTACTGCCAAGTAAAAACCCCAGGTAGTAGCCCTTAAATTTATTATAATGACACAGTCTAGACAGTCGCTGAGGTCAGAACTACTTCTAAATGCAGTAGCAGATTTCAGAAAATATAGGTGGCAATTTTAGAGGTTTAATAAGGAAATAATAATAATAATAATAATAATAATAATAATATTTTAAACAAATTGTAGACACAACATAAAAAAAGACTTAGCCCCAACTCTAATCCCGTCCCTTTTGAAGAAATAACTGTACAAGTAAAAACTGTTTTATTATAAACTAGGCAAATACAACTTAGATACAACTTAAATGCAACTTAACTGGCTGGATAACTGTTTTCAGAGAGTTCACAAAGTTAATAGTTAGCAGTCATGCTGGAATGGCATACCAAGTGGGGTTCTGTAGGGCTCTGTTTTGGGGCCAGTTCTGTTCAATATCTTCATCAACAATTTAGATACTAGCTTGGAAAGTACGCTGATTAAGTTTACAGATGATACCAAGCTGGGAGGGGCTGCAACTACTTTGGAGGAAATGGTCATAATTCAAAATGATCTGGACAAACTGGAGAAATGGTCTAAGGTAAATAGGATGAAGTTTAATGAAGACAAATGCAAAGTACTCCAGTTAGGAAGGAACAATCAGCTTCACACATACAGAATGGGAAGTGTCGGTCTAAGAAGGAGTATTGCAGAAAGGGATCTATGGGCATAGTGGACCACAAGCTAAATATGGGTCAACAAAGTGATGCTGTTGCAAAAAAAGTAAACTTGATTTTGGGATGCATTAACAGGAGTGTTGAGAGGAAGACACAGGAAGTCATTTTTCTCTACTTAGTGCTGGTTAGGCCTCCCCTGGAATATTGTGTCCAGTTTTTGGCACCACATTTCAAGAAATATGTGGAGAAACTGGAGAAGGTCCAGAGAAGAGCAACAAGAATGATTAAAGATCTAGAGAACATGAGCTATGAGGGAAAAGTGAAAGAACTGGGCTTCTTTAGTTTAGAAAAGGGAAGAATGAGAGGTGACATGATAGCAGTTTACAAGTATCTAAAAGAGGGTTAGAAGGAGGAGGGAGAAAATTGTTGCCCTTGGCCTCTGAAGATAAGACAAGGAGCAACAGGCTTAAACTGCAACAAGAGAGTTTTGGGTTGGACATTAGGAAAAACTTCCTACCTGTCATAGTGGTTGATCCCTGGAATAAATTGCCTAGGGAGGTTGTGGAATCTCCATTGCTGGGCATACTTAAGAGCAGGTTAGATAGACATCTATCAGGGATAGTCTAGACAGTGCTTGGCCCTGCTGTGACAGCAGGGGACTGGACTCAATAACCTCTCAAGGTCCCTTCCAGTTCTAGTGTCCTATTATCCTATGATTAACTCTGTATGTTATTAGGCCAGCAGGACTGATTCTGCAGCCAAGGTTTATTTGTTTGGCTACGTGATATCAGTTTCAAATGGCCCTAGAGCACATAAATGGCCCCAACAGCACTTCTATAGCAACTGAAAGGAGTATTCTCACCTGCTTTCATGGTTTCTCCCACTGCGTATTTTCCCTCTACAATATTCCTCCTTACTAGACTAGGTTAATGGAAAAATTCTTCCATTAACATAGCTATCACCTCTTGGACAGGTGGATTGCCTAAGTCATATGGAGAACTCCTCCCACTCATGTAGGTAGTGTCTGTGCTAAAGCACTAAAGTGAGGCTACTATGTACCACTGTAGCATCTCAAGTGCAGACAAGGCCTGAGTGCATGAAGGGTGTTTCCTCAACTCATCAGGACTGAAAGAAGACATTGTCCAAAAGTGTCGAGGAGAAAACCCCAAAAAAATCCCACCTGACCCTGGAGTGGGATGAATGGACACAGTGCTAAGTTGTCACAAGCCACAGAAGGAAGAATGACTATAGGGCTCAGGGGATTAACTGAATCTGAAGCCCTAACCCAGGCAGATTTCCCCCATCCCTTAACAAATACCTGATGGTTCTCTCTCTTCTTTACACTGTGAAAACAAAGCTATAAACTGTCTTCTCTATAAAGCTTTATCGAATTTGACTTGACATATAAAGATGACACTTGCTCTGTGGCAATTACAGGAGCATTCTCCGGAGAGAAAGAGAAGGAGACGGGACTTAGTCCAAACTGCAATCCCAGAAGGAAAATCCCCCAATGCTGGGGACTGAAGGAGAGATTGCATAGATGGTAAAATGCTGATCCTTCAATCACCTGAGGCTGCTGTTATATATGGTAACAGCCTCAGGTAATGGAGGACACAGAGAACTGAAGGAAATGTAAACTTGTACTCTAGGTAGTTATTTCACTACCATATTACATGTTATAAGAGACTGTTGAACATTATGAATCCTATCCTATGTACAGAAGAGCTTACATACAGAAAAGAGAGATTTTGCCTTAAGATGTGGGAGTTTTCAAGTGGCATTGAATGAGTAACTTAAAAAGCATAATGGTCGCTTCTGCAACACCTACTACAGGACTAAGGCTTCCCATTTTTGTTCAAACCCTACCTCTGTGGAATGCTTGAAGCCCAAGTGCATTAAACATGTACACCTGTGCCAATTTTTATTTTGGAGGACTCCACGATCCCGCAGAGTTGCATGCTGCACAGATTACGTTCTAGCAATATATCTGTTCACGTAAGGGAGGAATGGGGCACCTTCTACGGCTACTGTGTACCTAGTTCTGAACTTAGGTTATCAGTAATTTGTTAATCATTCTTCAGTTCACTTGGACTTTTATAGCACAAGCCTCTATAGGAGACAAGGAGGAGTCAAACAGACTCAGAAGTTTATCTTAAAGGCATTGGGACTCACTCAAGTGCAATGCCTGCTATATGTCTCAGGTGGCCAGGGGAACCACTACCAATGTCCTTGGGTGAGGGCCAGCTTGCTGGACTGTACTGTGGGATGGGGAAAAGACATTATTCCCACCCCTCCCCTTTCTAGCCATTTTGCAAGTATAAAATCCAATTCTGGGATAGTATGGAGTCCCTGAAGTCCATAAACACAAGAAGCAGGTTACGCTCAGACTCAGTGCAGGAAGACCATGTCTCGACACCTTTCCCACCACTGACACATGCTGCGAAAGCAAGCATTTCTTTGACAGTTACATTAACAAGGTATTATTGTAATTTTTGTTATAAAAAGAAAGTAACAATGTCTCTATTGGCATTAATCATAACAGAAATAGTCAAATAAAATAAAACAAACCTTCACATAAGGAATCTTTAAATACAGAACACAAAGAAGTAGGAAAGAGAGGTTTTATAGTTCTAGCCAGCTCTCCCCATTTTTGGGGCCCTGGTTTATAGGGACAATACCAGACCACATCCTGGCCTTGCTGATACAGAGGTTCTTGCTTCCTATTTTTATTAAATATGATTGGAGATACATAGCTCTTATAACTGGAAGGAACCTTAGGAGGTCATCTAGTCCAATTGCCTGTCCTCTTAGCAGGACCAAGCACCCTCCCTAACATCTATTTGCCCCAGTCCCTAAATAGTCTCCTCAAGGATAGAGCTCACAATCAGGGGGTTAGCAGGGCAATGCTCAAGCTACTGAGCTATTTCTCCACCCCTTTTTGTTTGTTCTGTTTAGACTACTGCAATGCCCTCGTTTTGCTAGCAGCTCTATGTGTGCAAATAACAATTGGCACAAAATGCTGCTGCTTGATTGGTATTGGCACAAAATGGAGAACATTCTTAACTCCAGATCTGGTTCAGTCAACTTGATTTTCAGTTACCCAGTTGTTAGGCTCAGTCCACACTAGTTTCAAGGTGTGTCTCCTGATTTAGAGATCCTTTTATTTATTTCTGAGTTCTCCCTAATTCTGGAACCTTCCCTTCCCATTCACTCTCTTTCCCTTAAGTACTTCTAAGGTCCTTCTCTTCTGGTTTATGTTTTCATCACAACTAATGCCTCCATTTCTGCACAGATGGCCCAAGTGTTAATAAGGGGCCCTATTGACTTCAGCAAGTGCTTGCAGCCAAAGCAGTCTGCCCATGTAAAGCTGTATGCAATACTGAGGCCTGATTTGCCACACTGGTAGGCTGGTGCTTCAGGAATTTAGCACTCTTCTCAGGAAGACCCTGGCAAAAGAGTCCAATACTTCTGCTATTTGTTAAGTTAATATGACACTGGCTTGCCTTTTGCATTCAGTAATGAGCATGACATGTATTAAACTCTAGTATTAAACTACGGTGCAACTTCTGAAAGCACCTTGAGATGTCTTGATATAGCTGATAGAAGATGTATGAACTAAATTTGTTGGCTGCCATTGCAGGCTATTATTACTTCCATGGGGGGAGGACAGGCAATTCATTCAAAGCCAAACTTAACAGGAGAGAGAGCTTATGTGACCAGAAAAAAATCCTTTGAAGTTCCACCCATACTAATATTAATGCAGATAAGGTGAATAGGAATATGTATCTAGATGACAAGAACAGAGGGGTGAGCTCTGTAGCTAATATTTGTTAATGTAGGGCTCCATTCTGCTAGGTGCTGTGTACCCTCAATTCCCTCATAGCAGAGCTCAGACATTCCAACCCCTCCTCTGAGCACGCTCCTCATTTTCTGGTAGAAAATAACTCACAAGCAGCTTCTTCTCCAATGGGAGCTGAGATTACACAGTACCTTCAAGGAAGCTCTGAGAAGCTTTATTTAATAATTGTTACCTCACTGAAGTGGTGGTAATCATGCCCTGTGAGCTAGCAATGAGTGCTGTGTAGGCTGACTCCCACAACCAAGCCGTGCTCCTTGCGGGACTGAGGCCTTAGTATTTTTTACCATCTGTAAAACATTCTAAAATTCCTCAGGCTAAATGTCCTATGAATGTACAAGTAATAACACTGATTCACTGTAATTTCATACTCTTGGTGCCCATTGATTTCAAGTGGGTGCTACCATGTAACCTTATTTTTCCTGGCAAATTAAGCCCTCTTACGTCACTTCCAAACATTTGCCTATATCTTAAGCATTTGGTCTGGCTGCTTCCCCCCTGCTGCCATACACAGATCTAGCATCCACAGAGTAGTAAACTCTAAAGTCTATTTTCTATAACATCACTACTAATATTTTCAAACAGAAATTCAGATGGGAGTGAAATTGTCCAGGCTTTTAATGGGTTTTCAGCATTATCTGGGACTGCTATCTTTCTCCAGGGTTAAAGAACTGACATAGGTATTGACCTCAGTATTTTTTGCTTTATTTCTTTAATAATTTCCTTTGCTGTCTTCACACCTCTGTTCCTGTGGAGATTTAGATTTTTTTGACCTTGGACCAGGAATTCTCTCTCTCAGGTTTGTTTGTTTGTTTGGGTTTTTTTGCATAAAATTACGAAGAAAGTTGTACACTCAGGGAGCACCAGCCCCCTCCCACACCAGTGTGTGTTGATTGGCATATGCCTATTAGAAACTTCCAAAAATACTTAGCATGGAATTAATGAAAAGTTCTCCTGCAGCAATTAACTTCAGATGGTTTAACAGGGATATTGATGTCTTCCATAGAATGTTAAAACAACATTACAACAATCATATATAAATCCACAAGAAGTTGAACCAGCTTCCCCCATTATTCAGGCAATCTAGAGTTTTGCTGGGTAGCACAACAGGAAGCAGAAGTAATGGCTATTTCTACACAAGAGTATTTTTCTGGAAAAACTGGGCTTTTGTCAGAAAACCCCCTGGAGCATCTACATGCAAAATGTGATTTGTGAGGACTTTTTCAAAAAAACTTGACACATCTGCTGGCAACGTTATACCTCTCACCATTCAGATATAACACCTTCTGTCAACAAAACAACTGTGTAGATGCTCTGGGGGACCTTTTGTTGACAGACAGGGCTTCCAGTTCAGTGGGCAGCCCTGCTTTCAGAGTTTCCGGTTGGACCTTCTGTTGAGAGAGCGCCTGGTAGTCTGGCTGCTCTCTGTTGACAAAGTAACTTGCTCTGTCGATCCACTTTTATGTGTAGACACAATCTGTTGAGAGAAATTTTGCCGGGAAAGTTGTTGCATGAAGAGGTTCTCTGGCCACAGGATTCAACTTGGCAGATGAACTCTACATCAAGTGTTTTTTGTGAAGTGATCTGGGTGATAAGGTGGCAGGGCCTGGGATTAGAAATTATGATGTCTGATTTTGTCCTAAGACTGAAGAGCCATTCTCCTTTTTGTTTAGACTGTATTCAGGGCAGACTCCTGTAGAATGGCATCTACTAGGTATGAAAAAGAACATTTGTAAGTGGATTTTAGATCACACTGGGTGAGGGTTCTTACTGCTTGTTCTGGGTTTGACAGCTTTCTTAACTTTCAAATAATTCTTGTGGCACTTTTCTGAACCCCCTCCCTAACTTATCAACAGTCTTTTAAAAATGTTGACATAATATTATGGTATTCATTTTACCAATGACCTCAGCTGTGCCAATAACAGCTCCCTGATTCTACTGGGGTTGTTCCTCAACTGGTGTAAATTGTCATAGATCCAGTGTAGACAGTGTATAGTAGTCAGGCATCACATGACATAGTCTTAGTCCCCAAAAACAAAATAGCGAACTATGCACACAAACTACAACATACACCTGTGACGGGAATTCACAGATCTGGACATTTTACATACTGTAGTGCTTCTGGTCATGAGACCACTCTGTATAACACCTAAGAAAGTCCATAATCCATCAAGGTGACACTGGATAATGTGCAAAGGCTGAAAGCAGAAGCTACTAGACCATCCAAGTCTCTGAGTGATATTTAAAAAGGAATAATGGAAAGGATTCAGACAGAAAGCTTGGTGGCAAAGAGGGGAGCCTCCTTAGGACTAGGGTTTTGATGAAGTTCTTTAGGTGCCTCTGGCCCAAACCTCTGAACCATTTGAAATGTGTCCATCACTAACACTAAGAAGTAGAAAAAGAATAGAAATGTAATTTATTGTAAAAAGAGGCATTATCTCTCAATTGTCCCATCCACAAAGCCAGTCATTATAGGTCAGGCAAAAAACTTTATGTGTGTGTATTGTCAGCCCAAAGGGAAATGGCATCTGATATGAATGAATGCACTGAAGTAAAACGAAATGAGATTTTGCATGTATTGAATAGAATTTGTGTCACAGTTCAAAGCTGTGAACACATTTCAGTCCTGAAAAGTAGGTTACTTCTTTTAGGAGAGAAAATGGGATTAAAAATGTTTCTAATCTATGTTTATTTAAAACTGTTCAGTTCCTGCACATAGGATTTGGGGAGATAGGGATTCATAATGAATGTAGCACAATTCAAGCTTACGTGCTCAGTGTATGGTTTCTTTCACATGTGCTCCTTAGACAAACGGTATCTCCTGTCTTCAAGCAAAGACCTGATCCTTGTCCCCTTGTAAAATTCAGCTAATAGTTCCAAGGTCCTATGTTTGGTCTCCAACATAGTAGGGCCCCTTCCCACTGACTTTTGCAACAAAAACTCCCATTGATTCCGTTTAACTGTAATTAAGCACATGGAGGAACTACAGGAGGTTCCTCTGTTTCATTAATGTGAGCATGTGCTCTTAGATGGAGGGAGGGGCTATCTGCTTCTTTGTAAGGCACAGACACAAATCCAGCCCCAGTGGGGTTCTTTAAGCAGGGCTACTTCACGGTTGTGTTTGAACCATTGTGTCCAGAGCCCCATTTGTATCCCAAACCAAACCCACTGAGATACTTATGTATGTCTTATCTATTACATGTTTACTTTAAAAGTGACTTGCAAAAGAAAAGAACAGGGATTGTGCCCTTTTGTAATTTACTGTGGCTAATAAAGAAGGCCTGAAAATCTGGGCCTTTTTCATTGTTTTTCATTTTCTACTTTTTTCCCCACGTAGAACTGCAGATTCTCTCTGAACTGGAAGAGGCTCTTTAAGTATGTCTACATAGCCCACGGCAGCAAGCCTCCCACTCTGCTGACAGATTTGGGGTAGCATGTGCTAGAGATCTAAAAATAGCTGTAGACAGCACTTTGAGGTGGCAATGCTCTGAAGCATGTAGGGGAAGGGTTTGGATGTCAGAGCCAGAATTCCAGTTAGAAGTACAAAGTTTATATATGCAGCTATTTTCAGAGGGCTAGCCCAAGTCTCACTAGCCCAAGATTGTCGTCCTGGGTTGGGAGGCTCACATGTGGGTGCTGTGAAAACATACGCAGTGACAATGGGAAAACAACCGAAATGGAAATATTACAAGGGAGTGAAAACTGAGTTATTAGGAGGGCATACTAGCTTATTATTTGCTCTTAGCTATTTGTTTCTAGTGACTTATTAACATCTTAGATAAAAAAGAAGCTCTTTAAGAAGGTTCAACTGATTGCCAACATCGAGACCAGAAAGGACTACTGTGGTAATCTAGGCTGATCTCTATTAATACTGCCACCAACAGCTTCCCTCATCTCCTGCACCCCCTACAAAGCCCCCACTGCTCCCCATATCCCTGTTCTCGTCCATCTCTCCCTTGTGATGCGCCCAAGCATAAGTATGGACCCCATTCTTTAGATCAGGAGTTCTCAAACTTCATTCCATTGTGACTCCCTTCTGACAATAAAAATTACTGCATGACCTCAGGAAGGGGAACCAAAACTGAGCCCTCTCAAATCCCACTGTCCAAGGTTGCGGGGGGGAGGGGCAAAGCCTGAGCCCCACACCTCTGGGCAGGAGGACCAAAACTGAAGCCCAAGAGTGTGAGCAATTTGAGTCCTGCCACCAAGGGCTGATACCCTCAGTCTTTGGCTTTGGGCCTAGGCAGTGGTACTAGGGCTTCAGTCCAAAGCCTCAGCGAGTCTAAGCCAGCTCTGATGACTCCATTCAAATGGGGTTGAAACCCACCTTGTAGTCCTGACCCCCAGTTTGAGAACTGCTGCTCTTGACATCTGACTTTACTTTTGGCTGTACTGATGGCTTGTGGCCAAATAACCAAGTGACCCAGGTCTTACTGTATCAATGACTTGCCCTCTTCATTAATTACCACTCTTTCATTAATTACCAGTGTGAAATGAGCAGTAATGATTTCATGTTTTCTTCCGATAGCAGAGAGGCAAGAATCAATCCTTGCAGGATTCCACTAGACTCCTCCTTAGTGATGACTTCCTGGCTACAACTCTGAGGCATATCGGTTAGTTAGTGTTTAGTCTGTTTGATGTGTGCCTTGTTAATTCTGGAGAAGAGCTGAGGGTGAGTTTGTAAAGCTTCTGTCACCAACAGAAGTTATTCCAATAAACAGTATCATTTCACCTACCCTGTCTCGCTAACATCGTGGGAGCAACATGGCTACAATAACACAAGGGAGATGTTGATTTTATATCATTCTACTTTCTTAATCAACATGTCATGTGGTAGCAAGATACATGTTTTATGGAAGAGTAAATACATTACAGCAATACCTTCAGTAACCAAACTTCTCATCTTACTTGAGGTGGCCGGAGCTCACAGTAAGCATGCCCCAAACCAGGCCCACCGAGGGGGCAGAAGCAGCTGGGACAACAGCCCTTGCAGACTCAAGGGTAAGATGGGAGGAAGGCCTGACTGTCAGCCCTTGAGCGGGTGGGGCCAAGGATAGATGAGGCGAGGCTCAGATCAGTCAGCCCTGGGGGCCCCACGCTCCTTCAAACCTGTGTGTGGAGTGGCAGCACAGCACTGCCACAGTGTTTCAAAGGGGTCCAGAGCTCTGGCTGCCATCACTGCCAAAGTAGCAGTGATAGCGTCTGGAGCTTTAGGCTCCTTTGAAATGCCAGGCCCTGGGGCAACTACCCCTCTTGCCTCCCGCTGCCAGTCGGCTAGCCTGGGCAGGGGAAGAATGGCAAGGAGGGCAATTGCTCAGGACCTGGCCTTTCAAAGGGGCCTGGAGCTCCTGACCACCACTGCTGCTACTGCATCACTGGCAGCAGCTGGAACCTTGGGCCCCTTTGAAAGGCTGAGGAAGCGCCACTCTGTCACTCCGCTCAGCTCTGAGGGCTGGGAAAGAAGGCTTAATGCCATGTGCTGGGCAGTGCTAAGGGCTGACTGCCTCCGTCCTGTCCCTTCCACCTGATACTCCACTCCTTCCAGGGGCACAAAGCGGTACTCAGCCACACCGTGCCTCTGGGCCCATGGTGCTTCTCGTCTCCACTGCCCTAAATGCTGCCAACCAAGACATAGAAAACAAGACTTTTACATTCTTGAAATTTCTAAAGGTAACTCTTAAGCAGAAAAAAAAAACAATCTGCACTTTGTCATGTCACATTTGTACCTTATTTCAGAAAAAGAACCCCAGAAAAGCCCCAGCTCAATTTTCAGAAAATCCTTTTCAGTTCCTGTCTCACCCCCTCGTAGGTTAATAGCTATGCATTATACTGAAAAACTCTCCTTCTTAGAAAGAGTGGGTCAAAGTGATCCCTGGTGAAACACCCTTGAGATAGTTCTTGTTCTGGGAGAAAATGCTTTAGTTCATACACAGTAAATCTTGCTTTATCTTAAACCCATTTCAAGGCCATTTGTGACTCTAGACAGCATAAAACTAATACGTTAAATTTTAAAATGAGCTTTAAAGCTGCCTCTTAAAAAAGATAATTAGCTAGCTATTCAACCTCATTACTCTCAGACTTATGATTTGGTTTTAGGTATACTAAAACATAATTAGATTAAATTATGCGGGTGAGAAACGATCACAAGCTTCGTTACAAGGGCATTTGGTGTCTCTTTTTTGAAATCTTGTACGCCACTTTTGTTTTAAACAGGGCTTCTGCACAGGCCAGTAGCTGCCAGATAGGGGAGGTGAGGATGAAGGGTTCTCCTTTCCTGCACATCCAAGAAGCATTGTTTTATTCAAACCTGAACGTGTTGTTACTGTGTGAACTCTTCCTGCTGAAAATTCTTATTCTCATTTAAACTAGTTTTTTTTTTTCACGCAGCCAGGGAAATATAAATGACAACTTGCCAATCACCTTTATAATACACATTTTGGACAAGAACCTTCCTTTTTTTGTTCTTAGAGTGGTAGCAGAGGAACCAGCAACAGACAGACTTAACCTCAAAAAGTTCAGAGCTTTTGTTGTGTGAAGCTAAACATCAAAGTCTGACTGCTGATTCAAAGTGGATCTGAACATCTTTGGTCCAGAGTCAGTGGGATATATGAAAGAGAGAGACTTTCATAAACATTTCCTGTGTTTTGTGGGTTTGGCTGCAAATTCAATAAGAACATCTTTTCCCATTACTTTTCAAAATGTGCATGTCTATAGACACATGAGCATGTTTTAAAATTTATTGGAAGGGATTTCTAAAATGTTTTTATTCTTAAGCATCAGGACCCCATTTGATTTTCTGGCAAACGCTTTGAACCATTTCTACATTGTCCAGATTGATTCATCTAGTCTTATGACAGACTCATTGCATGGCTATTTCCTTCATTACTACATGTTCCTCCGTTTCAGCCAGAATTCATTCTAAGGCTCTGTTTCATGAACTCGTGCTTAGGTATGTATGACTTTTGACAGCATAAACAGAAAGGTATGAAGACTACCACGCAATCTGCCATAAATTATATTGATAAATATCAGAGGGGTAGCCATGTAAGTCTGTACCCGCAAAAACAACAAGAAGATGTGTGGCACCTTATAGACTAACAGATTTTTGGAGCATAAGTTTTTGTGGGCACCCACTTAGTCAGATGCAACACAAAATGGGTCTTGGCCCACAGAAACTTATGCTCCTGAAATCTGTTAGTTTAAAAGATGCCATAGGACTTTTTGTTTTTATAAAATATATTGTATACGCCTATAAATAAAGCAACCTATAAGGTATAGTAGGATGAACCATAAGCTGGATTGTCTACTGTTTCCACCATAGAGTTTAAGGTTCTCAGATTTCAGTGCTTGATACTAACTCCTTGAACAATCTTGAGATAATCGTTTAACCATTCTGTAGCCAAATTCCCTGGACTGGTTAAGTTGTGCTTAACTAATGCCTGGAGGAGGAGTGGCAAAGGGGACCTTAACAGAACTTTTGTTCCCCAGATCCAAGTGTTGGCAGGTGTCACCCAACCCCTTCATAACACACAGCTATCCTTAAGCTACTCAGCAAAATGCAAATTTCCTGTGGGCAGCCTCTGGCACAGAATACTTCAGGAGCATCCCTTTTTCCTGGCCTCAATTTCTAAATCAATGGCCAGGAGAAAAGTGGTTTAGCAGCTGTTATCAAGGGGTGCATCTACACTAGCCGGCTACTTCGAAGTAGCTGGCACAATGTCGAAATAGTACATGTCACGTCTACACATGCCATGAGCTATTTTGATGTTGAAATCGACATTAGGTGGCGAGACGTCGAAATCACTATTCCTATCCGAAGATGGGAATAGCGCCCTACTTTGACATTCAACATCAAAATAGGGCATGTGTAGACAATCTGCATCCCGCTACGTCGAAATAGCGGGGTCCTCCATGGCAGCCATCAGCTGAGGGGTTGAGAGACGCTCTGTCCAGCCCCTGCGGGACTCTATGGTCGCTGCATGCAGCAGCCCTTAGCCCAGAGTTTCTGGCTGCTGCTGCAGCTGGGAGTACATGCTGCATGCATGGGGTCTGCAACCGGTTGTCGGCTCTGCAGATCTCATGCTGTGCAGGGCAAGTGTGTCTGGGAGGGACCCTTTAAGGAAGGGGTTTGGGGCTTTGCTGGCCTCTTATTTTGATGGGGAGTGCTTGTGTGCGTGGATGCTCCACATTTCCTTCTGGGGTGGCTCCTTTCAATGTTCTCTGTTGCTACTTCGATGTTGAACATCGATGGCACCAGCCCTGGAGATGTGTAGATGATATGCATCGAAGTAGCCTATTTCAATGTTCTTACTTCGAAACAGGCTTCTTCGATGTAGTGTGCTAGAGTAGACGTAGCCATGGTGTTCTCCCAGCAAAGCATCACACTACACAGTGTTACATGAAATTATTTGGACATGATTCTCTCATCAGCTACACCTGGTATACATCAGGGCTATGTCTACACTACAGCAATCTGTTGACAGATGTTACTGTCAGAAGATGTTTTCTAACAATACTTGTGTTGACAGATTGTGGCCGCACACAAAACTGGATCACTCTGTCGATCTACTCTGTTGACAGAGATAGGCTGTACTGCCTGGCCGCTCTCGAGAGAGAATGGCCAACCAGAAGCACAACAGACAGTGTTTCCAAGTGACCAGGAAGCTCTGCTTGTCAACAGAGGGCCCCTGGGAGAGTCCACGTGGCTTTTTTTTTTTTTTTGACAGATTATATCAAGAAAGGCATTCTGCCTCACTGGGGAGAGGTAGAAGGCTGCTGACAAAAGGGCCAAGTTCTGTCAATGGTATGTCTAGTGCACACCTAGCCCAGGAGTAAGGCCATGGAAGATGGTCCAAAACTAATGTGATTTAGAAGGCTTCAACGACAGAAAGTTAAAGAATACACCCTCCCCAAAAATCTTACAATCTAGGGACAATAGTCAAGAGAGTCTGCATGGCTCAGAAGAGAAACCCACAAACTAATTTCTAATCCTGCTTATCCGCTACTTCGCCCTGGCAGATTCAAAACCCCAGTGGCTTCTTCAGATCATGCCTCTGTCTATACAAGTTGTGCTTCTTCAGTTAGGGAATGAAAATGTTCCCATGAGACTTACATGACTGTTCACAACTATCCAGAATTGCTGGAATTTTTGCTATTGAGTATTTAATTGTATTTCTTGTTCACTTTAAAAAATCCACATTGGGTGATGGACAGTCTGAGAACATAAGGAAATACTATTTTTGTTGAATAAATTATTCTGTGTGAGTTATATGCTCAACTCAATTAATTTGTGTGTATTAAATGCCTTGAAGTGCTATATTAATGCCAAGCTGTATTAATGTATCTTTTACTCCACTCCTGGCCTCCTTAATCACTTCATTGCCTGGTCTTATAACCATAAACTCTTAAAGATCATCTCATAACCCCATTTTTTCTTGTTTTTAGAAACTAGTTTGTAATCAATGAACTCATTAATCCAGTCCTCAAAAAAAATTAAAAAATAATTTATTATCCTATCTTAGTTTGATAACAAATATATCACATGTGTGAGACTGGCACATTAAAGGTGGTATATCAAGACAAACATGAATATAGATACACAAACAAAAACAGAGTAAGCTTTGGAGCACATTGGGAATTTTTGATTAGCTTTTTTCTCCTTGCTGAAAAATGCCAGTTCATTGAAACTGTATATGAAATATGGATGGATCACAAAACAATCTCTTTACCAAAATAGTTATTGGAAAACAATGCAGTGAAATTATCAAAATATCCCTTCTTAGCATTTTCTAAATGAAAAAGAATATGTTTAGTGAGTCCAACAATTATCTTCGAATATTTAACTTCTAGTAAATTTAGATTAAGAAAAAGTTGAAGAAAGGTTAAAAGCAAAATTAAATATTCTGATTGTCTGATCCCATTTTTGTCTCCTCATTGTTTTTGCTCAATGAAAATGTGAACTATTGATTCCGTCCCATTTTGGGACATAGATATTCGTCAGTGTCTCAAAAGAATGTGTAGGATAGAAAAACAATTTTCTCTCCAACCGTCCCAGTAACAGTTTCTAATAGAGGGACTATGCATGCATGCACAGGTAGGAAGATTATTGATGGCTGAAGTATGCATTACCCATTGCAGAAAAGTGCAATGTCCATAAAAATAATTAATTTGGAGTTGGATTTGAGAAGTACTGAAAACCTGCCATTCCCATGTTCTTAAACTGGGTCCTATCCTCTCTCAACTCCAATCAACACAGTCTCAATATCTCATTTTCTGCACAAATTTAGAGGTAAATGTAAGAAATTAAAACTGACAAATTAATCCAATTTGTTAATTAACTGAGGAAATCTAGACCCTGGGAACATCTTTGGGAGACTGATGGACACTGCTCAGGCAGTAAATGCTGTTGATAAGGCCCTAACAATGGGAAGACTGTGTCCTAACCCAATCTAGATTACAACCATCCTGAGGTTCAATGAAAACCTACATGATTTTGGTTACTTTGGTGAGAAAGGATAAAATATGGCCCTGCTGATTACTACAATAAGCTTGTAAAATTCTTAAACAAGCTACACATTGTGGCATTATACAATTAACAACAGGAAAGTTACAGGGTGTTCTTTGACTTCTGACTTGCCATTAGAGCACATTGACATTTTCACAAAAGAAAATGTGGTTTCATTTAAAAAAATCAACATTTTCCTTTGGAAAGTGTCAACTTTTGCCAACACACACACACACACACACACACACACACACACACGTATATATATATATATATATACACACACAAGAGAGCGAGAAAGAGGGAAAATTCCAATGTTTGGTGTTGTTTTGACTTAAAATGTCATTTCAGTTCCAATTTTAGAAATAAAGTACATACAGCAAATTAGGAAAAGAATAAATAGAAGGGAGTTATATTATAACTGATTATCAGACAGACCAAGGATGTCAGAGGAGGATGTGTTATGAGGTGAAAATACGAGCTACATGGAAAAATCTTTTGCAAGCATTCCTTTTGAGCTTTTAACGCTGCCACTGCCTTTGCACATGTGTCTCAAAGAGTGGGCCCAGTAGCTTAAAGGCCCGTTCAAAATTTGAAATGTATTTGTGGAGCCAGAATTTTATGTTCTTTTGAAAGAAATGTTGACAGTTGTAACTGCCTGGACCGAGTTTTAGTTCATATACATTTTCCTGTAAGAAGGCTATTTATACTGGTTCCACAGTTCCACCCACCAAATGAGAAAGAATGCCTGATTTGGCCATTCAGTATATGATCACTTGAAGAATAAGTCAATATGGACTTAAGATGATGCAGCAAAAATACTATATTATTTCCTTTGATCTGAATGAAGATAGCTGTAAGTGATCACATTCCTCTTATTTCCTATAAGTAATACATATAGGCTGTGGTCACACTTGGCCAAAACTTCAAAATGGCCATGCTAATGGCCAAATCGAAGAATACTAATGAGGCTCTGAATTGAATATTTACACTTCATTAGCATTAGCATGCTTCCAGCCACGGGGCTTCAAGGATCAGCTGAGAGTAATCAGCTGAGAGGAATAAGGGGATTTCGAAATGTGCAGGGTCCTTTTGAAAAGTTTTTGAAGTGCCGTGTCCGGAAGCATGCTCGTGCTAATGAGGCCCTGAATATTCAATTCAGCGCCTCATTAGTATTAGCATGGCCATTTCGAAGTTTTGGCCAAGTGTGGCCACAGCCATAGTGTTTAAATTAAATGTGTACAGAGGAGTGGGGTGATCTTCCAGAGCACAGAGTAGAAGAAACTCAATCCCTGTGAAAAGAGTACTTGTATTACATCCAGAATAGAGTTTCAGAGAGGTAGCCATGTTAGTCTGTTTCATCAAAACCACCAAGGATTCCAGTGACATCTTAGGCTATGTTTACACAGTGCCCTAATCTCAAAATAGGCTATTTTGGCGTGTCTAAACAGTGTCACATGCTGAAACAAAGTGCCATTTGAGGCATCCCTGTACTCCTTGCGTGATGAGGTGTACAGGTGTGCTAGAACAGTGCACGCATTATCTCGAAAACTGTTTTGAGACAACGGGCGCAGGCAGCTATTTTGGGATACTGCTGTATCCTGAGGTAGGGCCTGCTGTGTAGACATACACATGTATTAAGGCATAAACTTTCATGAGATACAACTCACTTTCTCAGATGCTTGAAGTGAAAGAAAGTCAGGGATACAGAGATGGGAATGTAACATCATTGTTGATTAAATCAGGTAAATGTGGCGTACCTCAAACAGCGATGAGAAGGTGAGAAAATCATTTCATGTCTTTATTCAGACTTATTCTGATGATGTTAAATTTGCACAGCAGTTTCACATTTGTGTTGCTGGATCTCAAAGGAAACACTTGGAATGACATACCTATATTTCTCTCAAAACAAGTCTAGCATTCCTGAATGACCACGTTTTATTAGAACAACTGAAATCCAAATGGATTAAAGTATATACCAATACAAGTGCCATACGTTTAGTTTGATTACTGAAAGACATAACGTAACTTAATCTCAATAACTATCTGAAGTGTCTAGTTACAGAAAAGTGACTGCATGTAAAGTTTCTTGAAAGTGATATGAAAATGTAATTGAGGATACTAGTGGAGGGGGTAGCAGCAGAATTGAAGAAGAAAATGTTTGACACTTGATGAGAGAAAAAGTGAGTGAAACACCTTTTTTCTCTGTGGGGTCCACATGCTAAGTTATTGTTCCATGACAGGATAAGAATGTCTGTAAAAACACCACTGAACTGCAAAGTTAAGCGTAGGAGAATACAAATGTTGGGTGAAGACTCTTCAGATTTGGTTAGGTTACCTTTCAAGGCTTGGACTCCAGGACAAGTCTGGGTTAGAGTTCAGGCTTCAGACTCAGCAGCACCCAAACCATGCAAATTGTTTTCAGAATGTCTTGGGTTCAAACAGCTGAAATGCAAAATCAGCCATCTTCATGAGATTTCTACTTTTGAGGGCTCAACAGCCCATGAACAAGAAACGAATATGCCCAGACCTGTTTTGAATCTGACTCAAAACTACAAACATTGTGAAATCTACAGTAATGTTTCTTAAAAGGGGTGAGCAGGGGAAAAAAGGGTAAGGAACCTTAACTGGTGTAAATCAGTAGATCTATTTATAGCAATTGAACGTCAGCCCCAAATGTGTACGAGAGACATCAGCTCTTAAAGTGTAAAGTTAAAGCCTGAAATCACATACAGGGTATCCACAAAAACAAATGCAATATTTTCAAGTACATTAGGTTGTAAAGAATCTATATATTTTTTCCACTGGTCACAATCCTGATGGAAAACTGATGTAGAGATGACTGATTTTAAAATAAAATAGATGAACTTTTCATTGTCTAGTGAAAAAAGAAAACCAAAACCTTCTTGGAGAAGTCTGAAATGGTTTGTTTCTATTTGGAAGACATTTTGGTTATGTTTCAGGGCTGTTGCAGCAGAAAGAACCTTTTCCAACTCTTCCTGAAAGTGGATTTTTCTAAATGTCTGCAGGAGGCAGCTCAATATGATGAATCTGGTACTTTGCTGTTAATCTCTGAAGGTACTGAGGCTGGTATTTTCACATGAGACATTTAAGAGGTGCTTTAGAAATGTGAAATTATCACAATGTTCATTTCCTGGGACGTTTTGTGCCACTGCACAGCTGTGCTCAATTAGACACACATTTGAAAATCAGCAGGGAAAAAATAATGAAAACAGTGCATTTTTCTCTTTGTAATATCCTCAATTTAAAAAATACAGTTCCTAGAAATGGGTCATATCAGAGTTAAAAAAGACTACATGGAAGCTGTCTGAAGCTGTATGTGACATATTATGCTTTGCTGGTAGAAACAAGAGGGTCTTTCTCATTCCACTAGTATCCGTGGTTTCCTGTCTTTTAAAAGTAACCCTTAAACACAGTTAAGGAAAAGATTTATTTCTATGTGCATTATTTGCCTTGCATAGCATCCAAAAGCCTCAAGCAGGCTTAACTGTTGAAAAATTCTGATAGACACTCATTCCTGTCTGGAAGAGCTTAGGGTCAAATTTGAAACAGACACAATAAATGAAGTGTCAGACAGTGTGGGTCAAGATTAATGGAAGGAAGATCTCACAGTATCACGGGTTAGCTCCCTGAAAATCTTTTCTGTCGTTAATCTCAATCTATGCTCATTTAGGGTTCCATCCTTCTAAGTGCACTCCATCTTCCAGTGATGTTCAGTGGTTCTGGATGCCTCACAGAGGTGGATCTTTAGTGGGCAAAATAAAAGAAACAGGGAATGAACATGGCCTTTTTTCCAAAGGAAAAATAAGTTATTGGTAGAGATGGGCAAGCCTCCAAAGCTTTAAAGGTTTGGTTATGTTCTGTTCAGATAAGTTATGTCCTTCAGAAGTTGTCATATCCAACATGCATTCTTGGACTTTCCTATCCAGTGTCTTATGAAGGATTCAGACAGGCACAGTCTTTTCTTGTTTTGCTTAATGCATGATTCGCCTGCTAAATCGTTGCCCTCCAAATCTATTTTTGGTTTGGATTTTAGTGAAAAGCTATCATGGCGCACATATTTGAAAAGCATAAGGCTACATTTTCACAACTGTCTGAATTCTAAAGAAGACTTGGTCTGTGACACTTCTCTTTGGCATCCTGTTTTGTTTTGTGTTAGTCTTTCAGTTAAAAGCCACTAAGTATTATAGCTTATTGTATTTCAAGAAAAACAGTGTGTGTTGGTAGTTGATTGCATAACACAAGGCAGTCTTGTTGTGTACTACCTGTTCCTCGGATTTTTCCATTCACTAAAATTTGGCAGAGTAGATCACAGGCTTTGGCTACATCTTCATCTCAGCTTCTACATATTTCCTCTACTATGTGTTTAGCTTTCAGATAATTCTATCTGTGCTCACTGCTCTTCCAGCAAAGGCAGTTAGCGGTAGAGGAGTAGAGGCTTACTTCCTCATACTTCAGTCTTCTCATTTTTATGCTGCTTTTGCCCTTCTGTTTCCAAGAGGAGAGCAAGGAAATACAGGCAATAGAGGAAATTATCTCTTGAAGGGTATACTTGTACCATCCCCTGCCAGACCAAAGGAGGCTGATTATACTATCAAGCTAAGTAATATTGTGTCTATGTCAGACTTTTAGACCATGTCATGGTCCTTTTTCTAGTATAGTAAGGATCATCATTTGGAAACTCGAACACAAGACAAGAAAGTCTCTCCAAAGTTTAGTTGCTAAGTAAGAAGCATTGAGTGGCTGTTATTATCAATTTATTAGAATTGATATCAGCCTGATGGTTGAGGCAGTTGAACATAAGGCCAGGGAAAAATGGGTATTGCAAGTTCCTGCAATATGTAATTAGACCACACTGAAACAGTCCAGTTTTTCACATCTCTCTTACTTCAGAGGACAAAACTCTATGTATACTACACAGTTTTCAGATATATGTGGATGTAGAAAGCATTTGTATACCTTTTGTCTATGTTAAGCTTCAGGAGGAAGAAGAAAGAATATGGAACAGGAAAACTAACAAAAGAAGCCCAGGTCTTTAAGAGCTTTGACAAGCTATATTCATTGTACTGGATGATCTTGCTGTAAGTCAGCATTGCCCACCCATTTGACTGCTGAATCTGCACTCTTCTATTTATGCTAACTAACTCTGACTTTGAAATTTCCTTATTCCCAAAACAAAAGGGAGTTTGAAATCAGGGTTTCCTTTCCAAGTTCTGGCATCTACATGGCACTTTCACTTGCAATATGACCCAACTTCGAATGCCACATCTTGCAAGAATATGTAAATGAGGCTCAGGATATTTAAATCCCCACTTCATCTGCAATTTCAGTCCCATGGATTTACATATCCCCTTAGAAAGGGAGGGGGTGCGTAGACCCAGCCTAATAGTCTATATGCAAGCTTCTTATACCTAAAGACTTAGGCAGGCCAACCTTACCTCAACCCCTTGTGATGTGGACTTCAGTTTTTACCTGGACAGTCTCTTTCTGATGACCATGCATTTTTATTCTCTCCAAGTCATTTGTTCTCTCCTGAGCTCAGTTACCCCAGTTCAAGTGGCTCAGTAGGTTGTTAGAGCTGCACTTCAGAGCAAATGCCTCTGAATTGTCATTGAAGTATTTGCTACAAAGAGGATATCAGGATCTACTCACACCTTTCTGGGTGTGTTTCTTATGATCAATGTATGCAAACAGGAAATACGACTGGTCAAGAAACAGTATTCATAGATTAATATGAGCTTCTACAAAATCCATCACACTAATATTGCCATTTAAAATATTATGAGTGGCATGTGTGGTCACCTCTTTGAAATCAATGGGGCAATTCACTGACCAGATTTATTGTTTCAAAATCTCTGCAAATGCTGGCAGATGTCTCTTCATGAGTTATATTACAGGTTTGGAAGGTTCCTTCTCCCCTATACCCCTAACAAACACTGTTACAACAGCCACAGACCTTGGGGTAGAACGATTGGTTCAATCAAAAATAAAGCGCAATACTCTAGAGGACGATTGAGAGGTCTTTCTGAACCAGCCAGGTTAGCTCTTTGCAGGTACCTAGCTCAGGTGTTTATGTAAGGAGATGCCTCTTAATGAGTATCTTTCATGAGGAATGTAATAGTGTTAAAACAGTTTTTCAAACTCTTGAGGTAGGTGACATGATGGTGACCATGACTGACTGTTTAGGATAGAAAAGGACACACTTTGTACAAGCTCATTCAGCTTTGTGTAAGTCAGTCATTGGTAATTAGTGATCCTAATTGGATGTATTCATGACTAGCTCAGTCAAACGGAAAACTATTTGTCTTTGTCTTCACTGACCAGTCAGAAACACACTGATTAACTCTATTATTTAAAACAGAGTTGAGATAACATTTCCTAGTGAAGATGGGACCATGGGGACTAGATGCAGAATTCATTTTTCTCTCAATTTAATGCATAGTTTTCTCTAGTGTCAGTACATATATAGTTTCCTTCAGCCTAGATGTATAAAATAGGTCAACAAGCTTCACTATAAAGCTGTTCTACATCATTATGAGTCTTCTGTTTTGTCATAACTCACGTTTATTTGCCATATGGCAAGCCTACTTTGTCATACTCTCATTTAATCAACTAGTAAATGCACAATGGATTGTTTTCCAAGCAAAACCTTGTTCAGCACATAATGGCTAGATCCATTGTTTACAGTCAAGCTCTTAGGTACAATCGCATTTGCTCCAGTCCAGAGGTGATGTGAGGATCAATATGTTGAAAGGACATACAGAGCATTGAGATCTATTGATGAAAATGCTACAGAAAAATACTATTTCAAATCTGGGTACTGTAATATCAAATTGTGCATATGTACAATTTAGTGGAAAATATATCTGAAAAATTTCCATGTATTAAAAGGCTGTGGCCACACTTGGCCAAAACTTCAAAATGGCCATGCAAATAGCCATTTTGAAGATTACGAAGGAGGCACTGAATTGAATATTCAGCACCTCATTAGCATTAGGACGCTTCCGGCCGCAGCAGTTCGAAAGCGCTGCTTACGAAAACACGCAGCTCGGCATGGCTACACAGGGGTACTTTTCAAAAGGACCCTGCACATTTCAAAATCCCCTTATTCCCCTCCACTGAGAGGAATAAGGGATTTCGAAAGGAGTGGAGTCCTTTCGAAAAGGACCCCTGTGTAGCTGTGTGCTTTGTCCTTTCAACATATTGATCCTCACATCACCTCTGGACTGGAGCAAATGCGATTGTACCTAAGAACTTGACTGTAAACAATGGATCTAGTCACGTGTGCAGGATGGAAACTAGAAGGGTGTAGATAAGTATAGCGATCAGTAGGTTTTCGGTATAGTGTGGTACTGATCAGGCCATCCTTTATTAGTACTGTAGTGTCCAGGAAATGTATCTCTTGCATGTTGTAATCAAGGCATAGGTTGATGGTGGGGTGTAGATTGTTAAAGTCTCTGTGGAATTCTTCCAGAGCCTCTGTACCATGGGTCCAAATCATAAAGATATCATCCTGGAACCTTTCCCTGCAACAAAGCCTGCTGCCAGCTTTGTCCGCATATCTTCTCTGGAAATAGCATCACTGGACCTAACCAGGTTACTCACAGAATCACGGGTACTTTCTCATGCTCCTCTACTAACATCATATATGCCATCATGTGCCAACAATGCCCAGAGGCTTTGTATATTGGACAGACTTCTAACTCCCTTAGACAAAGGGTCAATGGGCACAAAACAGACATCAAAACACTCCAGATCCACAAACCAGTTAGTCAACATCTTAATGGAATGGGGCATTCTGTCAATGACCTAAAGTTATGTGTGTTACTGAAGAAGAATTATCGCACCGTTCTGGAAAGGGAAGCAGCTGAGCTGGCTTTTATATTCAAATTAGGCACATTAACACATGGTTTAAATCATGATGGGAACTTTCTGAGTCACTATAGGGGCTCATCTGCATACTTGGCTCAATCTAATTCTTGACCTTCCCCCCAACCCCTCCATTCTCTGGTTTGCTCACCTTGATTATCTTTTTCTGATTTGTCCTCCTTGCTTACTGTTTTTAATTTCTGCTATGTTAACTATGCAGCTAAAATTAACATACTTTAATTTGGACTTCTGCACTAACTCCACCAAGGTAGGTTGACAGGAGCCTGGGCACACATAGGCTTCCCTTACTGCTAATGGAGGCCAGAAGTACCACAACTGAGGGAGGTGCCTGAAAATTCAATTTTCTCTGTCCACACTAGGCATGCATATACACTAGCCAGCTACTTCCCAGTAGCCAGCACAACCTCAAAACAGCACGCATTGCATCTACACGCGCTGTGTGTTATTTTGATGTTGAAATCGATGTTAGGCAGCGAGACGTTGAAATCGCTATTCCTAGCCGAAGATGGGAATAGTGCCCTACTTAGACATTCAACGTCAAAGTAGGGCGTGTGTAGATGATCTACGTCTCATGACGTTGAAATAGTGGGGTCCTCCATGGCAGCCATCAGCTCAGGGGTTGAGAGACGCTCTGTCCAGCCCCGGCGGGGCTCTATGGTCACGGTGTACATCAGCCCTTAGCCCAGGGCTTCTAGTTGCTGCTGCTGCTGCAGCTGGGGGCCCATGCTGCATGCACAGGGTCTGCAACTGGTTGTTGGCTCTGTGGAACTCATGCTGTGCAGGGTAAATGTGTCTGGCAGGGGCCTTTAAGGGAATGGCTTTCTTTTGCCCCAGAAGGGCTAGTCCACCCTGTGACCCTGTCTGCAGGTTCTCCTAGCCCCCTTATTCTGATTGGGGCTGCTTTTGTGCGTAGACACTCCCTTGCAGGGCCCATTTTGATGTAGCACTTTCCTAAGTCGATGTTGAACATAGACGGCACCAGCCCCAGAGGACGTGTGGATGCTACGCGTTGAAATAGCTTATTTTGATTTTGCTACGTCGAAATAAGCTATTTTGATGTAGCATCCCAGTGTAGACATAGCCTAGGTGTGCTAAATCAAACAATGGAAGATCAACTGCAGCAAGGTTGATCTCCCCTGGGGTGCAGGTGTACCCTAAGTATGTGCTTAAGTGCTGTGCTGTATTAGGGAGAGCTCAAGTGGTCTCCCAGAAATGGCATGCCCCATTCCCATGGCAATGGCAGCAATGGAGGCTGTGCAAGTGGGAGAAGGCAGGAGAGGACAGGGGAGCCAACAGAGGCCCTGGGGGAGGCAAGAGAGACCCTGAAGAAGGGGCCAATTGCACTGCACCCAGCTTTACAAAATTGCACGTCCCCTACTTTGCACACTCCTGGTATAGATTATGATAACAGATAATATGAAAAGAAAACATTTAATATAGTTCAAGTACTGTTGCTGGTGAGAATTTGTTACTGGCTGGGGGAGGGGTGCCTTTCGAAAGCCTCTAATTCTTGCTGCCAACTTCAGATCCCACAATAGAAATACTAATTCAGGAGCCAATCCCTGGAACAAACACATTGCCAAATCTGTCCATACATTTACTCTACTGACACCTCCAGCTATCACCTACACCATTAAAAGCTCTTTCTCGCACACATCTACTAATGTGATATATGTTGTCATGTGCCAGCAATGACTTGCTGCCATGTTCCTTGGATAAACCAGACCGTTTCTGTACAAAAGAATAAATGGACACAAATGAGATGTTAAGAATGGCAACATAAAAAGTAATGGGAGAGCACTTTAACCCTCCTGGAGGCAAGGTTTCTGATTTGCGAGTTGCCATTCTCAGGCAAAAAAACCTGCAAAAACAGACTGCAACATGAAATTGCTGAGCTGGAATTCATATGCAAATTTGACACCATGAACCAAGGATTAAATAGACACCTGGAGTGGTACTCCCATTACAATAGGTACTTTCCCATTCCGGTTTTCCCTCCTTCTCAGCTCTGTTGTAAATGAGCAACAACCACTCTGATTTAATTAGCTCTGATGTCACTCTCCCATCTCTGTATCCCTTCCTGCTCTGTTTTCTTTTCTCTTCAGCATCTGAGGAAGTACCTCAGAGAAATTTATGCCCTAATACCTTAATAAATTTGTTAGTCTTTAAAGTGCTACCAGACGCTTTGTTGTTTTTATCTTTTCAAACACACTTATGGTTCTTATACTTGTATGGTTCCTTATTAGAGCTGAATGAATAATATTTTAGCTGTGTGGTTAAACCAAAAATAATAATAAAAACTCATTTAATTGAAAATAAAAATGACATTTATTCTCAGGGAAACAAAAGAAAAACACCAAAAAACCAAACCAAAACAAAACAAAAAAAACCCCATGCCTCCTGAATATTTCATTTGGGTCATACAACACACTTTAGTGTTAATTAAAACCAACATTTTAAAATGAAATTTCATTTAGAAACTATCAGATTTTGTTTCCAAAATATAGATTTGGAACATTTCATTTTGAAGCATGTCAAAACAAGTTTTGAGGCTAAAAGAGCAACTTGTTCAATGTGATTGCAATCTGTGAGTCACTTTTGGTATCACCCCAAGATGCATTTTTTGGGCAAGTTTACCATCCACCAAAACAAATTCACACAGTTAAATTCCTGAAAAGGTTTAACTATTGGATGATATTTCTGAAAGCTTATTCTTAAAATCTATGGCCATTTCTACACATGCCACTTTCGAAGAAAGTGGCATGCTAATAAACGGCCCAAATGTGCTAATGAGGCATGGATGCAAATTCCCCTTGCCTCATTAGCATAAGGTCACGTGATTCGAGTCTGGAAGATGTTCTTCCAGACTCCAAAATGCCGTTTAGAAGCATGGTTCCCAGGGGTCTTTCGGGAGGAAGTCCTTCCTCCAGAGGCCCCTTCTTCCTGAAAACATCAAGGTCAGGGCAGGCTGCAAAAAAGAAAGCAGGTTCCTGAAGAATTTGAGGGTTAATGCTATTGTTAGATTTGCCCAGCAGTCATAAACTGTGCTCCTGATTACTTTACACTGATTTACAAGGGGCTGAAAAAAAGTCACCCAGTCCACTTTATGGCACTCCAGTCTGACTCTCAAGAGCAACTAAATCCAGTAAAGTGAGAAGTTATTTAAAACTCTTTTCACTATACAAAGTGTTCTTCCAAGACACAGAGGGCAGTCACATTAACAGATCAATACTACTTTGGATCTGAACCAAAACACCATGCTTCCAGCCAACCCTTTAGTATTCAGAATTAAAGGTTTATTTAAAAGAAAAGATCAAGAAGCAACTTGTTAACTTAATCATATACATTCACACAACTTCAGAGTCCATACATCAATTTCTTTGCAGCATTGGTGAGCTTGCTGACTTGTCAAAGTCTCTCTGAAATACATCCAAAGTTTGCAGGGGTGTCCCAGTCCTTTATTCAAAGTTTCAGATTGTAGAAAACTAAAAAGCAGTTATGTAGCATTTTAAAGACTAACAAAATAATCTATTAGGTGGTGAGTTTTCCACTTCTTCAGATCTGGAGATAGTGCTGTACTGGAATGGCATGGCAGTTTTATAGCACAGATATACACCAAAAAAATTGAGAAGAGAACTGACAAATCAGATACATAGTACAGAGGAGGGGGTTTGTGTGTGTGTTTGTGTGTATTATAAAACTGTCATTCAATTTGCAGTACAGATCAGAAGAAGTGAGTCTGCCCCATGAAAGCTCATCATCTAATAAATTATTTTGTTAATTTTTCAGTGCTACATGATGGCTTTTTTGTTTTGCTAGGAGACCGACTAACACAGCTACTTGTCTGTTACTATTCAGATGGAAGAAAAGTAACTCCTGAGGAGAGAAGCAGAATTCAAGATAGAAACGAAAAGATGCATCTGCCTCTTTATAACCATTGTCATGTGGTCTGTATGTCCGACTCACATCACATGGACATGCAAACCTTCTCGGAACCCCTGTGCACAAACAAACCCCTGCATGTCTTGCTGACTCATGGGTATAGTACCAGCTCTCGGTGGGTACTGCTGATTTTTCTTAATACCCCATAGAGCAGGCTAGACTGATATCAGAACTGTCTGTCGGGAGGCATCACCAAGAAACACAGCACAGGATAGCCAATTATTTTAATTTTAGCGTTCATTTATTGTGTAGTGCTATTATTAACCCATATTATATCTTGTAAACTTACTATATATTAATAAAAATAATACCAAGAATTATAAAAGTATCAGACAATGCAAAGTATTAAAATAAGCAAAATTGGGAGGAATTAGGTGATCAGTCAAATAAGCTGTAACACAAGGCTGAAGTTTGCAAGATCTGTCTTGACAATTTTAGGCCTTAGATACAAGAAATGGGCGACCTGAATATAACTTAATGCCCTCAGATGCTGAGAAGGGTGACAGAAACTGATAATATTGCAGAAACAGATTCAACAAACATCAATTTAATTATAGAAGTGCTGTAATAACAAAATATGCTTATAACTCATGCCTTAACCACAAGGAGAAAGTGGTACACCAAGCTACACAGCCCATAGAACTCAGGGTCCCTTGTATCTCCAGGGGATGTAGACCAATTAAAAAACCTCCACAACAGCAGCAATCTGCATGTGCACATTGTAGGTACACACAAAATCACTGTATAAAAATGGGGACCCAAAATAAACAAATCAAGCTTTCTGAAAAAAACTAGAACTCCAGCAAAAAATCACTCCCATGTTATCAATCAATCCCTGCAAGGGCCAACAAATTCTAATACCACCTGGCAAAAATAAAAACAAAAAAGCAGTAAAGTAGCACTTTAAAGACTAGCAAAATAATTTATTCGGTGAGCTTTTGTGGGACAGACCCACTTCTTCAGACCATAGCCATACCAGAACAGACTCAGTATTTAAGGCACAGAGAACCAAAAATAGTGATCAAGGTTGACAAATCAGAAAAAAAAAATTATCAAGGTGAGCAAATCAGAGAATAGAGGGGTTGGGGGGGGTAGTCAAGAATTAAATTAAGCCACGTATGCAAAAGAGCCCCTATGATGACCCTGAAATTCGCATCCCAGTTCATACCATGTGTTAATGTGTCAAATTTGAGTATAAAAGAGAGTTCAGCAGCCTCTCTTTCCAAAGTAGTGTGAAAATTCTTCTTCAGTAAGACGCAAAGTCTTAAGTCATTAACAGAATGGCCCACTCCATTAAAATGTCGTCTGACCAGTTTGTGGATCAGGAGTGTTTTTATGTCTGTTTTGTGCCCATTAACTCTTCGTCTAAGAGAGCTTGAAGTCGGTGCCTTGATTACTGCACGTGAGAGATACATTTCCTGGATACTATAGTACAAATCAAGAATGGCCTGATTGATACCACTCTCTACCTGGAAACCCACTCATCGCTATACTTACCTACACGCTTCTAGCTTCCATCCTGCACACATAACTAGATCCACTGTTTACAGTCAAACCTGTAGGTACAATCACATTTGCTCTGATCCTACTGACAGAGACCAAAAACTACAAGATCTTTACCAAATATTCATAAACCTGAATCACCCGCCAGCAGAAATAAAAAAAACAAATCAACAGGGCCAGATGAATACCCAGAGACCAGCTAGTCCAAGATAGGCCCAAAAAAGCCAAGAACAGAAAACCACTGGTCATCACCTACAGCCCCCAACTCAAACCACTGCAACGCATTATTAAAGACCTACAACCTATCCTAGATCAGGATGCCACACTCCAGAAGGCCCTAGATGACAGTCCTGTTCTCTCCTACAGACAACCTCCCAACCTCATGAGGATTCTCACCAACAGCCACAGTCTATACTGCAGGAACACCAGTCCTGGTACTTCTTGCAACAAAGCCTGCTGCCAGCTCTGTCCACATATCTATTCTGGGGATACCATCACTGGACCTAACCAGGTTAGTCACAGATGCCCAGATGCTTTGTATATTGGACAGACTTCAAACTCTTTTAGGCAAAGAGTTAATGGGCACAAAACAGACATAAAAACACTCCTGATCCACAAACCAGTCAGCAGACATTTTAATGGAGTGGGCCATTCTGTTAATGACTTATGAGTTTGCATCTTACAGAAGAATTTTCACGCTGCTTTGGAAAGAGAGGCTGCTGAACTCTCTTTTATATTCAAATTCGACACATTAACATGTGGTTTGAACCAGGATGCGAATTTCTGGGTCACTATAGTGGCTCTTTTGCATACTTGGCTTAATCTAATTCTTGACTCCCTCCCGCGCCTCTAGTCTCTGATTTGCTCACCTTGATAATTTTTTTTTTCTGATTCATCAGCCTTGAGTACTGGTTTTGGTTCTCTGTGCCTTAAATGTTGAGTCTGTTCTGGTACGGCTATGGTCTGAAGAAGTGGGTCTGTCCCACGAAAGCTCACCTAATAAATTCGTTTGTTAGTCTTTAAAGTCCTACTTTACTGCTTTTTTTTGTTTTGATAGTATGTAGAGTAGCACAACTTTCTCTCTGTTACTGGCAAAAATAAGTATGTCTATGGCTATTTTAGTGTGTGGTACATATCTATTTTAAAATTATATATGCTGTTACATTTATAATTGCATTGACTTTAATAAAACTATTAAAAATAAATCATCCCGTAATTGTAAGAGTTATTTGTGTATATGTTTTTGTGTTCCTACAGGATCCAATCCAACATCAAGAAAAATAACTCTATTTAACTTCAAACTTCAGCTGCCAAAGCAGCGCCCCCCCATTATAATTACCTATAAATAAAATAAAGGCTACAACTGGTTAGAAATGCATATAGATAGATAGATCACATGTTTATAACTCACAACACAGTATTATAATACATATAAACAAGATCTTCATATCAAGCAAACTGTAACTTTTCCACGGATACCTTACATGGCACCTTGTAAGATACATTGCAATGTTGCCACATTGGTATCAGTAATATTATAAATGGTCACCTATATTCCATACAGCATCACTCATCCCATTTTAGAGGCTCCAAAACTAAGTGCCCCTGTAATCTGGCACTGTAACCCAAAGCACTCAATCGCAAAATTTCTCAGTCAAATTTGGCTCTGTGGCCAAACTTGAATGGTAGTAAACTTGAGCCATGAAATCACAAAACCTAGACTGGTGAGTGAAGTGTGTTGCAGCAAAAGAGCTGGGCCACTGCTGTGGGGTAAGGCAGGTGAAGGCTTTCTTTTTTTCTCCACCTCCACTTGCTGGTATATTTTGGAAGAATGGGCAGGGGCCATAGCCTGTACAATTAAGGGTGTGACACACAAGGCATAAGTCTAAGTTAAGGCAGTCATGCAAAGAGCTTGAACATCTCAAAGCCTGTAAGAAAATAGCTTAGCCGAACTACTTAAGAGATAAGTCCTGGAAACCATTAGCATAAGTAATAATCAAGGCTAATCTGAAATAAAAATATATTACATATATTACAGCATTTTGCCTTGTGATGACTAAGCTATGGATATGTAATCACTAGTTTAGACCAATGTTGTGGGTAGGGGCCCGGGCAGAGACAGGTGCATCCTAGAGGTGAATGCCTGGCTGCGTGGATGGTGTCGCCAGGAAGGCTTCGGTTTCTTCGACCACGGGATGCTATTTCAGGAAGGACTGCTAGGCAGAGATGGCGTTCACCTTTCGAGGAGGGGAAAGACCATATTCAGACACAGACTCGCTAACCTGGTGAGGAGGGCTTTAAACTAAGTTTGCTGGGGACAGGGGAGCAAAGCCCGCAGGTAAGTGGAGAACATGGAAACCTGGGAGATGGGTTGGAAGTAGGAGGGAGCATGGGCAACAATGTCAGAGTAAAAAGAGGGCCAGGAAAAAACTGGGGGGCAAGTTCAAATCAATATCTGAGATGCCTATATACCAATGCAAGAAGTATGGGTAATAAGCAGGAAGAACTGGAAGTGCTAATAAAAAAATACAACTATGATATCATTGGCATCACAGAAACTTGGTGGGATAATACACATGATTGGAATGTTGGTATTGAAGGCTACAGCCTGGTTAGGAAAGATAGACAGGGAAAAAAGGGGGGAGGTGTTGCCTTATATATAAAAAATGTACACACTTGGACTGAGGTGGAGATGGACATAGGAGATGGACGTGTTGAGAGTCTGTGGGTTAGTTTAAGAGGGGTAAAAAAACAAGGGTGATGTCCTGTTAGGAGTCTACTACAGGCCACCTAACCAGGTGGAAGAGGTGAATGATGCTTTTTTTAAGCAACTAACAAAATCATCCAGAGCCCAGGATTTGGTGGTGATGGGGGACTTTAACTATCCAGATATATGTTGGGACACTAATACAGAGGGGCACAGACTATCCAATAAGTTCTTAGACTGCATTGGAGACAATTTTTTATTCCAAAAAGTTGAGAAAGCCACCAGGGAAGAAACTGTTCTGGATTTGATTTTGACAAATAAGGAGGACTTGGTCAAGAATTTGAAGGTGGGAGGCTGCTTGGATGAAAGTGATCATGAAATCATAGAATTCACAATTCTAAGGACTGGTAGGAGAGAAAATAGCAAAATAGAGATGATGGATTTCAGGAAGGCAGATTTTGGTAAACTCAGAGAGCTGGTAGGTAAGATCCAATGGGAGGAAAAACTGAGGGGAAAAACAACTGAGGAGAGTTGGCAGTTTTTCAGAGAGACATTATTAAGGGCCCAAAAACAAGCTATTCCCCTATGTAGGAAAGATAGTAAATATGGGCAAAGACCGCCTTGGCTTAACAAGGAGATCCTGCATGATCTCAAACTAAAAAAGGAATCCTATAAAAAATGGAAACTGGGACAAATTACAAAGAATGAACACAGGCAAATAACACAGGAATGCAGGAGTAAAATTAGAAGGGCTAAGGCACAAAATGAGCTCCAACTAGCTACAGGCATAAAGGGTAACAAGAAGGCCTTTTACAAATATATTAGAAACAAGAGGAAGACCAAGGAGAGGGTAGGGCCATTGCTCAGTGAGGAGGGAGAAACAGTAACGGGGAACTTGGAAATGGCAGAGATGCTTAATGACTTCTTTGTTTCGGTCTTCACAGAGAAATCTGAAGGAATGCCTGACATAGTGAATGCTGGTGGAAAAGGGGTAGAGTTAGTTTTTGAAATAAAAAAATAACAAGTGAAAAACCATTTGGAAAAATTAGATGTCTGCAAGTCACCAGGGCCTGATGAAATGCATCCTAGAATCCTAAAGGAGCTGATAGAAGAGGTAGCTGAGCCGTTAGCTCTCATTTTTGGAAAGTCATGGGAGACAGGAGAGATTCCAGAAGACTGGAAGAGGGCAAATATAGTGCCCATCTACAAAAAGGGGAATAAGAACAACCCAGGAAATTACAGGCCAGTCAGCTTAACTTCTGTGCCAGGAAAGATAATGGATCAGGTAGTTAAGGAAGTCATCTTCAGTAAGAGACCTAACAAAGTACCACCATGGCTAAACAGCCATGTTAAAAAGGCAGTGAGAGAGAAAAGGGCAGCTTTTAAAAAGTGGAAGTCAAATCCTAGTGAGGAAAATAGAAAGGAACATAAACACTCCCAAATTAAGTGTCATAATGTAGTAAGAAAAGCCAAAAAAGAGTTTGAGGAACAGCTAGCCAAAAATTCAAAAAACGATAGTAAAATGTTTTTTAAATACATTAGAAGCAGGAAGCCTGCTAAAAAAGCAGTGGGGCCCTTGGATGATAAAGATATAAAAGGAGCGATCAAGGAAGACAGTGCCATTGCGGAGCGATTAAATGATTTCTTTGCTTCAGTCTTCACGGCTGAAGATGTTACAGAGGTTCCTAAATCTGAGCCAGCCTTTTTAGGTGACAAATCTGAGGAACTCACTCAGATTGAAGTGACATTAGAGGAGGTTTTGGAATTAATTGATAAGCTGAATAGTAACAAGTCTCCAGGACCAGACGGCATTCACCCAAGGGTTCTGAAAGAACTCAAATGTGAAATTGCGGAGTTATTAACAGTGGTTTGTAACCTATCCTTTAAATCCACTTTGGTACCAAATGACTGGAAGACGGCCAATATAACACCAATATTTAAAAAAGGCTCTAGAGGAGATCCTGGCAATTATAGACCGATAAGTTTAACATCAGTACCAGGCAAATTAGTAGAAACACTAGTAAAGAGTAAAATTGCAAGACACATAGAAGAGCACGAATTGTTGGGCAAAAGTCAGCATGGTTTCTGCAGAGGGAAGTCGTGTCTAACTAATCTATTAGAATTCTTTGAAGGGGTTAATAAACATGCAGACAAGGGGCACCCAGTGGACATAATATACCTAGATTTCCAGAAAGCCTTTGACACGGTCCCACACCAAAGGCTTTTATGTAAATTAGGTGGTCATGGGATAGGAGGAAAGGTCCTTTCATGGATCGGGAATTGGTTAAAAGGCAGAAAACAAAGGGTGGGAATAAATGGTAAATTTTCACAATGGAGGAGGGTAACTAGTGGTGTTCCCCAGGGGTCAGTCCTGGGACCGATCCTGTTCAACTTGTTCATCAATGATCTAGAAAATGAGGTAAGCAGTGAGGTGGCAAAGTTTGCAGATGACACCAAGTTGTTCAGGACAGTCAAAAGCAAAAGGGATTGTGAAGAACTACAAAAAGATCTCAGCAAACTGAGTGATTGGGCAGCAAAATGGCAAATGAAATTTAATGTGGGTAAGTGTAAGGTAATGCATGTTGGAAAAAATAACCCAAATTACACGTACTACATGATGGGGTCAAATTTAGCTACGACAGATCAGGAAAGGGATCTTGGAGTTATAGTGGATAGTTCTGTGAAGACATCCACGCAGTGTGCAACGGCAGTTAGTAAGGCAAATAGGATGTTAGGAATTATTAAAAAAGGGATCGATAATAAGACAAAAGATATCATACTTCCCCTATATAAAACTATGGTACGCCCACATCTCGAGTACTGCGTGCAGATGTGGTCTCCTCACCTCAAAAAAGATATATTGGCATTAGAAAAGGTTCAGAAAAGGGCAACTAAGATGATTAGGGGCTTGGAAAGGGTCCCATATGGGGAGAGGCTAGAGAGACTGGGACTTTTCAGTTTGGAAAAGAGGCGATTGAGGGGCGATATGATAGAGGTATATAAAATCATGAATGGTGTGGAGAAAGTGAATATAGAAAAATTATTTACCTTTTCCCATAATACAAGAACTAGGGGACACCAAATGAAATTGATGGGTAGCAGGTTCAAAACTAATAAAAGGAAATTTTTCTTCACACAGCGCACAGTCAACCTGTGGAACTCCTTGCCCGAGGAGGCTGTGAAGGCCAGGACTCTCTTAGGGTTTAAAAAAGAGCTTGATAAATTTTTGCAGGTTAGGTCCATAAATGGCTATTAGCCAGCGATAAAGTATGGTGCCGTAGCCTTCAGAACAAGGGCAGGAGATGGATGGCAGGAGATAAATCACTTGATCATTGTCTTCTGTTCTCCTTCTCTGGGGCACCTGGCATTGGCCACCGTCGGCAGATGGGATGCTGGGCTCGATGGACCTTTGGTCTGACCCAGTATGGCCATTCTTATGTTCTTATGTTCTTATGTTCTTATCTGCAAGCACTTGGAAGGTAGTAAAGTGATAGGGAACAGCCAGCATGGTTTTGTAAAAAACAAATCATGTCAAACCAACCTGATAGCTTTTTTTGACACGATAATGAGACTCGTAGATAAGGGAGAAGCAGTGGATGTGGTATACCTAGACTTTAGTAAAGCATTTGATACTGTCTCGCATAATATTCTTATCGACAAACTAGGCAAGTCCAACTTAAATCGCGCTGCAATAAGGTGGGTGCATAACTGGCTGGCTAATCGCACCCAGAGAGTAGTTGTTAACGGTGCTCAATCCAGCTGGAAAAGCATAACAAGTGGGGTTCTGCAGGGGTCTGTTTTGGAACCAGTTCTGTTCAATATCTTCATTAATGGTTTGGATATTGGCATAGAAAGTACGCTTATTAAGTTTGCAGATGATACCAAGCTGGGAGGGGTTGCAACTACCTTGGAGGATAGGGTCATAATTCAGAATGGTCTAGATAAATTAGAGAAATGGTCTGAAGTAAACAGGATGAAGTTTAATAAAGATAAATGTAAGATGTTGCACTTAGGAAGGAATAATCTGTTTCACACATACAGAATGGGAAAAGACTGTCTAGGAAGGAGTACAGCAGAAAGGGACCTAGGGGTTCTAGTAGATCACAAGTTAAATATGAGTCAACAGTGTGATGCTGTTGCAAAAAAAGCAAACATGATTCTGGGATGCATTAGCAGGTGTGTTGTGAACAAGACACGAGAAATCATTCTACCGCTCTACTCTGCGCTGGTTAGACCTCAGCTGGAATATTGTGTCCAGTTCTGGGCACCCCAATTCAAGAAAGATGTAGAGAAATTAGAGAAGGTCCAGAGAAGAGCAAGTAGAATAATAAAAGGTCTGGAGAACATGACTTATGAAGAAAGGCTGAAAGAATTGGGCTTGTTTAGCTTGGAAAAAAGAAGATTGAGGGGGGACGTGATAGCGGTTTTCAGATATCTTAAAGGGTGTCATAAGGAGGAGGGAGAAAACTTGTTCGTCTTGGCCTCTGAGGAGAGAACAAGAGGCAATGGACTTAAACTGCAGCAAGGGAAGTTTAGGTTGGACATTAGGAAAAAGTTCCTAACTGTCAGGGTGGTCAAGTACTGGAATAAGTTGCCAAGGGAGGTTGTGGAATCTCCCTCGCTGGAGATATTTAAGAACAGATTAGATAGATGTCTGTCAGGGATGGTGTAGATAGTGGTCTGTCCTGCCGTCGGGGCAGGGGACTGGACTCGATGGCCTCTCGAGGCCCCTTCCGGTCCTGGTGTTCTATGATCTATGTTTCTCAACCAGAGGTAAATGTACCCTGGGGGGTACACAGAGGTCTTCCAGGGGGTATATAAACTCATCTAGATATTTGCCTAGATTTACAACTGGATTTATAAAAAACACTAGTAAAGTCAGTGCAATCTAAAAATTCATTCAGACAATGACTGGTTTCTACTGCTTCATATGCCTTACACTGAAATGTAAGTACAATATTTCTATTTCAATTTATTTATTTGATAATAGGATGGTAGAAAGTCAGCAAGTTTTCAGCAGTAGTCTTCTGTACTATTTTTGCATGTTTTTCTAAGTAAATTGTTTTTAAATGAGGTGTAACAATGCAATGCAAAAAAAAAAATCTGACTCCTGAAGAGGGTACAATAATCTGTCAAGGTTAAATAACACTTGTTTACTTGTTTCAAGACCTCAGATTATTTTAGGACCATGCTTCTCAACAAGTGGTATGTGTACCCTTAGCAGAACGCGAGAAAAGTCTGGGGGTACCTATTTTTTTAAAGGAGTACTTTATTGAAAAAGGTTGAGACACACTGGTTTATACCACTTTGGAATATTTTTATTAGGGACATCAGCTGATGGCTGATCAAGAAAGACCTCAGTAACTGACTGACATATATACTGACAAAGTTGAGGTAAACAGAATTAATAACCTATGGGAGAAGGGCTCCCCAACATTAGTAGGGTGAGAAACTGTAAATAAGTAAAAGGTTCTGAAACTACTACTGAATGTGCATTAGACATACTGGTATCAATGTAATGCACAGATCCACTGATTGGCGGAAGTGGGCAATTGCCACAAGACCCCGTGACTCACCGGGTCCAGGGCCTTTTAAATTGATGACAGCGTGTCATGCCATGTACTCTGGAAGCACTAAGGACTGTGGATGGATTTGCATAGTGAGATCTGGCTGGCACTCCAGGCTATCTGCCCTCATCCCTCCTGCTTCTGCTTCAGCTACACCGTTTCTGGGAGCTCAGAGTCAGGGCCCTCCCCACCTTACCCACCTTACTTGTCAACTCCTCTGCTGATGCATATAAAAAGCTATATCTATCCTCAGAGTAATTTTGGAGGGAACAAGCTGTGCCCCTGAGGAGAGGTCAGGAAGGTAAACGCTCGGAATGGTGACCTGGGTGAGTGTTGAAAATGAGGAAGATAAACTCTTCCGGGTATTTTGCAAGGGTTGATGTCAGTACAGTGATGCTTAGCTCATTCAGCATTATCTGTGCCTGTCTTGTCCGCCTGGAGTGAGTGCGAATTTGCTAACTATATTAAGAAAACCATTATAAGTGCAGTCTAATTCCTTAAGTGAGAATGTTGCAACCAGGCACATGGGGGCGGCCAAGAGAACAATAATTCTGATAACACTGAGATGGATCTTAGGGAGACTACCAAACTCATTTCAGAGTGCTAATCAGGGAAATTAAAATTAGCAATATAATCACTAGATTAGACACCAGGGCCTCTGTTTCAGATTTTGCCCCATGTACCCCAAAATCTCTGTGCATTCTTTTTGTACTCTTTTGTGGCCTACACCTCTGTTTACTTCAATGGGACTTTTCCAGTAATGTTTGTTTTATGAATTTGGGTCATTTGCACAAGCCTTTGCCTTAAAAAGTCCTATCCATTCATAGGCCAGATCTTTAGCCTGTATAAATCAACGTTGTGCTATTTAACGATGCTTCATGGATTTGCAGCTACTGAGGATCTGGCCTCAAATGGCAATCATAGTTGCCAAGGCAAGTAGAGAAGGAACCTTAAGAAACTGCATTAACATTAAATGTTAATGCTAATGTGCCCCTCAGGAGCAGGTCTAACCTTATGTAATGATTCCAGGTTCTACTTTCCCCTGTTCTTAGAGAAGATTTTACAACTAATGGGTTACGTCTACACTAGAAGGCTAAGTCGAAGTAGGCTATTTCGAAGTAACGACATCGAAATAGGCTACTTCGACGCGTATCATCCACACATCCTCCAGGGCTGGTGCCATCAATGTACAACATCGAAACATCAATGGGGAACGTTGAAAGGGACTGCCTCGGAAGGAAAAGCAGAGAGTCCACCCACACAAGCACCCCCCTTCCAAATAAGGGGCCAAAAAAGCCTGTGGACTGGGTTGCAGAGCAAACTAGCCCTTCCAGGGCAGCTGCAAGCTGCTCCCTTAAAGGGCCCCTCCCAGACACACCCGGCCTGTGCTGCACAAGCCCTGCATTGGTGACACAAGCCTCGCAGACCTTGAGCCAGCATACATGGATGTCCAGCAGCAGCTGGAAGCCCTCCAAGCCACCTTCGGCAGAGCAGGCACCCTGCTAGATGCTGCATGGGTGGCTGCCCAGCAGCTTCTGGAATGGCAGCCCTCCCCAGGGGCACAACGAGACGTCCCAGACCATCGGGCCCTCCTGCTCACCCCCGCTGGGTGCCCCACCGACTCTGGAGCTACCCCTCCAGCACCAAGTAGTGGGAGCACCTGGTTATGGGGGAATGGGATGATGACCAGTGGCTGCGGAACTTCCACATGAGCTGGCAGATCTTCATGGAGCTCTGCCAGTGGTTCACCCCCGCCTTGAGGCACCAGGACACCCGGATGCAGCACGCCCTCACCATGGAGAAGACAGTCTCAATAGCTGTCTGGAAGCTGGCCACTCCAGACAGCTACCGCTCCGTGGGACAGCAGTTTGGTGTTGGCAAGGCCACAGTCAGGGCTCTCATGATGGAGGTAAGGAGACCTGGGCCTGAACCCACTGGGGAGGGGGGCCTGGGGAGGGGTCCCAGGTGGGGGTCCCAGGTGGGGGGCCCTGGGTGGGGGGCCCAGGTAGGGGGGCACACTCTGCATACCCTCACAGGCACCCAAGTCCCCTCCCCACAGGTGGTGAGTGCACTCAATGCCCTGCTGCTGCAGAGGGTCATCCAAGTTGGGGACCTGGACGCAGCCATCGCGGGATTCACCACCATGGGATTCCCCAGCTGCTTTGGTGCCCTCCATGGGACCCACATCCCCATCCGTGCCCCAGACCACAGTGGTGGGCACTATATAAACAGGAAGGGCTATCACTCCGTAGTCCTGCAGGCCATGGTGGACAGCCGTGGCCACTTCCAGGACGTATACATGGGCTGGCCTGGCTGTACCCATGACGCTCGCGTGTTCCATAATTCAGGACTATGCCGCTGACTGGAGGTGGGGACCTACATCATACCACCGTACCCCTCTGCCTCATGGCGGATGCAGCCTACCTCCTCTAGTCCTGGTTTATGCGACCCTATACAGGCCACCTCAATGCCAGCCAGGAGTGCTACAAAGCATGACTCAACCATGCCCGCCAAGTGGTCAAGAGGGCCTTCCACCTGAAGGACCGGTGGCGTTGCCTCCTGGCCCACCTGGACCTGGGCCTCCCAAAGCTCCCCCAGGTTGTGGGTGCCTGCTGCACACTCCACAACAAGGTGGAAAGCAAGGGGGAGGCCTTTGTGCAGGGCTAGGCACTGGAGGCTGGAACAGGCTACCCCCAGCCAGCAGCTGCCCCTAGCCGCCAGGCCCACCGGGACAGGAATACTTTGACCAGAGGGCCTAGTGAGCACCACGCAGGCCATCCCTGGTGGGTCCCCTGCACACCACCCCAGCACCTGCACCCCGCCCTCACTGAAAGTACACGGGACACAGGTTTTTGAAAAATAAAACTGCCTCATTATTTAAATAACCAAAAACCTTGCCTCTGGTGTGCATATAAAACTAATACAAACAGCATCATGGAAAATAACTATATACAGGTGGGAACACCCATAATAAACTATATATGGGGGGGTCAACTATAAATAACTATATACAGGGTGGGGACAACTATATACACAGGGGAGATGTGGGCAGGCCAGACATTGGCCCATCATTCCGGGGTGGGGGTGGAAGGGCGTGACCCCCACCATGTTTGGGTGGCAGGTCCCCCCCTTGGTTGGGGTCCCCGGCGAGGCCGGCTGGGGGCCAGGAGGACAGGGAGGTACGGCCAAGGCAGGTCCTCAACCCGTCGTTGGCAGTGGGCTCCTGCCCTGTGGAGCTGGCAGGTGGGGTGGCAGGTGGGACATCAGACAGGGCAGCAGGCAGGACGTCAGATGGGGTGGCAGACGGGACATCAGGCAGGGTGGCAGAGAGGGCAGCACGGAGGACATTGGGAGGGGGGCAGCCGGGCCACCAGGTCCTCGAATGTGGTGGCCACCCAGTTAAAGGTGGCCATAAAGTCCCACCAGGCCTCCCAGTGCCAGGCAGCCTCCCACTCCTGGAAGCGGAGTCTCCGTTCCATGGTGTCCACCTGGCGCCGGAGGGCAGCAGCCACCTCGGGGTTGTGCATGGTTCGCCTCTGGCCCCGGCAGGGGTGGGCCCGTCCCAGTGCAGGCGGTGACCCTGGGCAGCGGTGGTCCATGGGTCTCGGGGGGGCTGCCCAGGACCGCAGATGGTGCAGCTGCAGAAATGGGGGGGGAGGGAGGCCATGAGTACCCAGCCCTGACCCGTGGCCCACCCCCATCCCCCCCAAGGGCATCTGGTCCCCATCCACCATTGGTGTGTGCAGTGACCCTGTGAGTGTCCCCTGACAGTGGTCTGCACCTCCCACCAGGGGTGGGGCACTGCAGTGTCCATGGATGGAGGTACTGATGGGCACTGGTGCCTGTGGCATCATCCCTGGGCCATGGTCTGTCTGCCTGGGCCATGGCAGGCTGGGGTCTTTTGGGGATGTGGGGGGACCCTGGTCAAGTGATGCCCCACCCCATGCCCTGGGGGTCTGTGCCCTGTGGGGTACATACCCGACGGTCCACTGCCATGGTCAGGGGAGGCCCGTCTGGCAGATGCCTGGCTGGAACTGCAGGAAGGGATGTCCATCAAGAGCTCCCCATCCTCACTGGACCACTCCGTGGCCAGGGTGGAGGGCTTGGCTCTAGCCCTGGGGGGCAGGGCTGGCCTCCAGACCTGACCCTGGCTCCGAGGCCTGCTGGGGCTCATCAGCTGTGGTGTGAAGGGTGGCTGATGGGGAGGAGGTGTCCCGGGGGCCCAGGATAGCCCTGAGCTCCTGGTAATAGGGGCAAGTGGCGGGGGCAGCCCCAGACCAGCTGGCTGAGTCCTGGGCCCAGGCGTAACCCTGCCACAACTCCTTCACCTTACTCTTGACATGGTCAGGAGTGCGGGCAGAGTGACCCTGGGCAGCCAGGCCCACAGCCAGCTGGGCGAACGCCTCCGTGTTCCACCACTTGCTCCCCATTACGTGGAGCACCTCCTCCTCACCCCAGAGCCCCAGCAGGTCACGGAGCTCAGAGTCGGTCCAGGAGGGGCCCCGCTTCCTACCCCGCCGGCTGGAGGCCTGGGACACCTGGGATGGCCCAGGACGGGAGCTCTAGGGGTGCTCCGGGGGTTGGCTTGCTGCCATGGTCTCCCTCTGGGCCGTGCAGGGGCACCTCATGGCATGGCTGATGCCTGCATGGTGTCAGATTCCCGCTACAGGGTTTCCGGGTCCATGCAGCTTTAAGAACCGCTGGGTGCAGAGATCATAGATCCCCACAGGGCTGGACAGCACGTCTCCGCCTAACAGCTGATTGCCGCCATGGTGGACCTCGCTATTTTGAAGTAGTGGGACGTGGAACGTCTACACACGTCCTACGTTGATATTAGACATCGATGTAGGGTGCTATTACCATCTTCTGATAGGAATAGCGATTTCGACATCTTGCCGTCTAACTTTGATTTCAACTTCGAAGTAGCATGTGTCGTGTGTAGACGCGGCGCACACTATTTCGAAGTTGGGCTTGCTACTTTGATGTTGCATTCTAGTGTAGATACACCTATGGTGTAGCCACATAACTCATAACTCAAAGGTCAGATGAACACTGTTTCTGGACTAAGTCAAACCTGCAGTGTTCCTTTATTTGAGGTCAGATGTTTTGATCTTAGAAATGTGAAAAAAAAAACACCAAATCCACTTCTCTTTGTTACTCACCATTTTGACTTAGTATACATCACTTAATATCATTTTCCTGTCTCTTTTCTTTCTTCCCTCACCCCCAAAGATCTATCAAAAGCTCATCTTCCAAGCTTTTGGCAATTCAGCCAGAGAATTATTTGTTAACTTTGAAGTCTTGAATCAGACACTAAGGTGTACACCTAATCTTTGTAATGCAAATACTTCGCTCATGATAGCTGTAAGTCAGGGCCAAGACCCATAAATCATGAAAAGATTGCACTTTAAAATGACCATTTATTTTTCTTGGTCTTGCACTTGTTCTTTACAGCCATTACAGATTAGGATTTATAGGGCAAGACCCACAGAGGAAGGATACGCATAACAGTAGACAGAAATATTCTTTGGTAAAATAAAGCAATGGTACAATAAAAGCATTAGTTTTTAAAGCTCTTACTCATTACATTGGCATTTTCTATTTTTTAAAAATCCCCACACATTACCAAGCATCACCCATTGAGATCTCAAAGTAAATAAAGACAAGAAAATCAAATTACTTTTATTCCATTTGCTTTCGAGTCTCATTTGGAAATTTTACATTTACTGCAGCTGTACCAATACAAAACAGCAGATTAATGCTGTTATAAAAGAAGCTCTTGCTTCAGAGAAATGGGATTGCACTGAAACAATTTGGTTGTTTGTGGGAGAAGAGACACAAAAGCAAAATATGAACGCCATGTTTGAAGTCTTGTAGGCCACTGTTGGAAGGTTTTCATATCAGGCACACAGCTGTACAAAAAGCTCTGTACTTGTATGTGCAAGAAAGGTTTTCACCAGCTTTGTGGAAGGAGGGAAAACAAACAAAATCCCTCTTTGCCATTGCAAGACTCTTTTTTTCCCCCTCTTTCTTTGTGCTCATGGTAGATTTCAGAACACAAGCATGACACTTGGTTGTCCCCGCAGTCTGAAAGCAAATTCCACTCCAGTGACCCTTTTGGAATCTTTCACACAGTCAGTGATGAGTAGACACTGCAAAAGAAGGAGCATTCTGACAAATGTACTGATATTATGGTTGTTATAGTGGTCTTCTCATCAGGCAGACTTCAAAGCCTTAATACAGTTAATCAATAGTAGACATGCCCTGACAACACAAAACACTTCAGCATGCCCACAAAAACATCAGCTGTCCTAGACCTAGCTCCAAAACCCACGGAAGTCAATGAGTCTTTATTGACTTTAATGGGATATGAATCAGGTTCCTAATTCCCAGTGTTTTACTACACAACCATCCTCCTTTCAGCCAGCTTTTCTCATTCTCTTTAGCCGATAAGGATACATGTGTTATTGAATTTATAGCTTGTAAGCCCATTTTCCCTTGATTTTGTTGTTTTATTTTATCTTAGCAGTAATGCAAGTGGCCTACAGGGATCATACTGTTAGAGGATACCTTGAGCTTTCTTATGTGTGTGTGTATGTGTGTGTATATATATATATATATATATGTAGGTGGTATATAGATTTACTGATATGTATCTTAGAAAGTGCGAACGTATCTGATTTTGCAGATTGGCTATTTAACCCACAAAAAGATCAGTATGTTGACATAAAAAGCAGCACTTATATTGTGTGCTATTAGCAGGTAAGCCAGTCATCCTGTTCAGTGTAAAGTAGAAACAAGGGTCACCAAAAGTAATTGTGTGGTATTTCTTGGTATTTTAACTGCAGGAATTTATTCACAGGGCTGCAAAGTGACATCAGGTGCATAGTCAAAGGGGTAACTTAGCTTAATCCCCAATCAGATGTGCCTACCCTCAAAATCTTAGGGTACGGAAATCTGGTTTTGGTTTTGGGAGGTTGGGCTGGAGTGATGCAAAAAGGCCTATAATGTCCAATAGTTAATAGGGTGAGGAGGAAAATTTATCTAAGGGTTTTAAAAGATATTCTAAAACTTCTCCAGGGTTCTTCTTCTCTTCTACTAGTATTAGTCTCTCTTTAAATCTTTAAAGCTTCCTCCTCTATACTGTTCTCCAGCCCCCACCACAGTGGGGTAGAGGAGGTTCTTCAATTCCTCAGGGTTCTCAGTGGGGAGTGTGACTAAGGTATTATACTAGGCATATACATGATGATATACTCAAACTGTGTTTATGTAATGGACCAGGACAATCTAATCGGTATGCAAACATCACCTCAAATGCTTATATGTAAAATTCCACTACTGACGGTAATAAAACTGTGCTGCTATGACATTGTCCATGGTGGATGTGTGATTACTGCAGGTCCCAAGACCTACCTCCA